>NC_092174.1:21962485-22689985 GCF_045791955.1 Oncorhynchus clarkii lewisi | reverse complement strand
ACTCATCATAAACATTGATAAAAGATACAAGTGTTAAACACACAATTGAAGATAAACTTCTCCTTAATGCAAACGCTGTGTCAGATTTCAAATTTTTTTTATGGTAAAAGCACACCATGCAATTATGTTAGGTCAGCTCCTAGCCACAGAAAAACATACAGCCATTTTCCAACTAAGGAGATGTGTCACAAAACTCAGAAATAGCATTAGTTCAGCCAAAAAGTTTTAAAAAGTTATATTACAGTTCCTAGAAACATGCCAAACGATGTATAGAATCAATCTTTAGGATGTTTTTATCATACATCTTCAATAATATTCCAACTGGACAATTCCTTTGTGTTTAGAAATGAAAGGGAACACAGCTCGCTCTCACGGCTGAGCGCGTGATTTAGCTCATGGCATTCTGCCAGACCCCTTAGTCAAACAGCTCTTATTCGCTCCCCCTTCATAGTAGAAGCCTGAAACAAGGTTCTAAAGACTGTTGACATCTAATGGAAGCCTTAGGAAGTGCAATATGACGCCATAGACACTGTATATTGGATAGGCAAAGACTTGAAAACCTACAAACCTCAGATTTCCCACTTCCTGGTTGGATTTCTTCTCAGGTTTTTGCCTGAGTTATGTTAAACTCACAGACATCATTCAAACAGTTGTATAAACTTCAGAGTGTTTTCTATCCAAATCTACTAATTATATGCATATTCTAGCTTTTGGGCCTGAGTAGCAGGCAGTTTACTCTGGGCACTTTATTCATCCAAGCTACTCAATACTACCCCCCAGTCCCAAAGAAGGTACAACTCAAATTCCATAAAAACAACAGAATGACAAACCAAATAAATATGTATAGCAGCCTAGAGGTAAGTAAATTGTGGTTTCTTCCCTGTCTTCTCTCTGGAGGTGGCAAGAATGATGAAGAGTTTTCGGGTTACGTTTGTGCACTGTGGAGGCCCGTCAGAGGCTTGACCACTTTGTCCAAACAGAACGTTGAAAAAAATATCATAATTCATTGTGTGTCTGCCTGTCTGCCTCTATGGATCCCTCTTGTGCTCAGGAACCCAGAACGATATGTGACCACTTGGTTGCGGAGACACTGTTCTGCCGAGGACACCAAAACCTGTTGCCAGCGCAAAGCTCAAGGAGCCTGACTCTCTCTGCAAGTTACTGTAGCCCTGCTTGGGATATTTAGCCTACATTGGCTGTTGGTTGAGACCACTGGCGGTCAGTGATGCTTAAGATGAGAGAGGACGCAATTTTTTTGTTATGAGCATGGCCTAATTTCTATTACAGCATAATGGATGATTGTCATTCATATTCCATTCACCCAGCTCAATATAGCATTTATAGGTTTAGGCTACTACATGATACACAAATTTCTCTATACCCATCATGAGGTTGCTACAACCTAGTCTATGAATGAACGTTTACAACGTAGGTGCACAGGTCGAGAGAAGAATTTGAGCTATCAACGTGACAGACAGTGACACATTCAATATCGCCTTGCACACTCTTGCCTGCATCTAGCTGATCTAGGGTGAAATAATTAGTCCAACAGTTGCAAACAAGAGTTTGAATTGGACAAATCCATTCATACTTATCCCTGTTTGTTCCCGTTTGCTTCCATTTAAGAAATGTTTTTCAACAGAATCAGCGGAATTAATACACCCCTGATCACACTGACACAGTTCCCTTTCATAGCAGCCACATATAAACAGTATGAACATTTTTCTTGTTGCATAATTCATTCTCGCAACTATGCACTCTCCTCCTCTCACATTTTCTCTTCGCTTATAGACTTCAGTGCACAACAAATCAGCTGTCCGTTACCAGACAAAAAACTTTCCAACAGACAACTTAACCGCTAACCGCTACACACAGCCTACATCGTTCTCAACTTCTCAGCTAATAACGTCAAAGTCAACATAGCTACTAGAACTAACATGTTAGTAAACCGCTACAATCATGCAGTATGTACAGTGTACAGTCAGCAAGCAGTTTGTCAGTTAGGCCGGCGGGCCCAGTGGCAATAAATTAATAAAACCAAATGCTTACCTTGACTTGGAAGAGTTGGATAGCCATAGCCAACTAGCTAACATAGCATCCCTCTCTGTTTGAGCCGGGTGTTTGAGCAGGCTACACTAGCTTGCTGCATTCGCTAGCTAAGTGTGAGTGAAAGTGAAAAAAATTTAACTAAATATAGCTCTCTCTCTTTCTTCCCCATTTATAAATAAACACATTTGTTAAAAAAACTGATCAACTACTGTCTTTCTCTTTCTTTGAGTCAACTACTTATCACATTGTATGCACTGCAGTGCTAGCTGTAGCTTATGCTTTCAGTACTAGATTCATTCTCTAAGTCTTTGATTGGGTGGACAACATGTCAGTTCATTCTGCAAGAGCTCTGATAGGTTGGAGTACGTCCTCCGGAAAGTTGTCATAATTACTGTGTAAGTCTATGGAAGGGTGTGAAAACCTGTAGCAGCCTCCTAGGTTTTGAAGTGAATGCGCCCAGAGGAGGACAGAAACTAGCTGTCCTCTGGCTACACAAAATCCTGAAGTATCCCTTTAACAATGCCAGGAAACACAAATCCAGCAATGCATCACAGAGAGGGTACTGAGAGTGAGTTATTGAAGTCTACCTACCTACCTAATCTAGTATAGTAGTACAAAGCTCTCACTACCTTATTGTTCCCCTTAACGAGTCTCTATTGACCAATCACTTACTAGTACTGTCAGACATCTATTTGGACCCAGGCAGTGGCACCCATGGTGGTATTACTCTCATTTAAATCTCAGCCATTCACTCATTAGATGGCCCATACTTGTAGTGAAGTGACACTTGGCTGCAAGCTCAAACCTGCCTAATGATCTCAGTTGCATCCTGGGCCCCATATTGCCCACGTCCATCTTTACCAAATTGAGTTTTGTGAACGACCATGTTACTTTTCCACTCTGGCCTGATTTGAAGTGTTTAACACTCTAGCCCTGACAATTACACTTCAACAGCACAGTGAAATAGTGGCATCTGCTTTGATCAGAGTGCCCTTGGATTCTAGAGTGTGAAGGAGCGGGTTCTAGAGTACCCCTTGTGTTATAATCCTCTCCTGGTGAGTTAAATCCCTCAATTATATTAGTGCAGTACCAGTGAAAAATGACGCTCACGTTCTCCCAACTTTTACTAAAATGTCTGTAGAATGCATCTCTCTTTGTATTCTGTCTTGGCATACGTGACCAACTGCCTTGATTCAGTCTCATGTAGCAACATTTTAAATTGTGTTTTTACATTGGATGAAAGTAGAGACTCAGAGCTAGAAAATGGTATATCATACACTGCAGTAGAGGAACACTGGGAAAGGTATTCTGCTTTGAAAGTTGATAAACTTGTAACCCCACTTTTGGGAAAATGTCCCTTGAATTATTTTGGTAGAGGTACTGGAGAGCTCTTCTTTGTCTACACCCATTCAGCATCATTCACACCCACTTAAGCCTTAGCCTTACTTGCATAGCAGCAATATCAAAAATAGAAAGTGTTCAGATAAACATATTTATTATTTAACTAGGCAAGTCAGTTAAGAAACAATTCTTATTTACAATGACAGCCTACCCCGGGAAAACCCTAACCCGGACTACACTGGGCCAATTGTGCAATGCCTTATGGGACTTCCAATCATGGCCGATTATGATACAGCCTGGAGTCGAACCAGCGTCTGTAGTGACGCCTCTAGCACTGAGATGTAGTGCCTTAGACAGCTTGTCCACTCAGGAGCTTACCCTGACACACTTGTCTAAATTGATGGGTCATGTGAAATAAATGTCTAATTTGATGAGTCATGTAATAATCCGGCTAAAGTGGAGTCTTTTGTTTAGACGTATAGCTAGTTAGGTAGCTAGCTAGCTAAACAATGAACTGGAATAATCCCAACTCATACTACTACCAATAGAAACATTGTCATAGCTGTAGTATGAATCTGTAGGTAGCTAAAGCTAACAAACTAGGTTCAATGTTAGCTAGCTAACATTTGGCTTTAATAATGCAAATGGATTTCTGAATCGAATAATATTACTACACAGATCATACACGTAAAGTTAGCTAGCGAGCCAGCAAGCTGACATTCACTAGCTAACTAACAATACGCTTTAACTTGCAATAAAAATTACTTTCTGACTAAATGTTTAATTTGTACTTCAAAAGTTAGGTAGACTCTTACCCGTATACATGGATGAACGCTTCACGGCAGACTGGAACCAGTAACTCCGTTTTGTTGGTAGCTACATCTTGTTTGGCCAGCGTTGTGTCAAGTCACTCCGGTTCACACTGACCGTGGCGTGTGTACAAAGTACTTTTTCACTTTTTTCAACCGATCTGTCGATAGAGCCTGCTAAATTCAGGGCATCAATGTTGTTGAGAAAGGTAGCTATTCTTTTGTCGTTCTTGATGGCTAACGTTATATCTTTTAAAAACGTCTCGGTAGAAAGGACAATAAAAACACTCTGAACAGCTCACGTTACAGACAGAAGCATGATACATGGCAGACCAATCCAAACTCATCTCCCGGCATGTCCAACCCATCCATTATCTCAGCCAAGCATGGCTAGTGGGAAGGTTCCTGACTTTTCTGTGGCTAAACCTACAAGGCTTGTAATTTAACAATTTTATTTGTATTTATGGATGGAATACAAATTTGTTATTAAGGCACATGTAAGTTCACGTTTCAGAAGGCATTTCTGCCCTAAAACTTATTTTGATAAAAAACAAATGTTTAAGTTCAAATCCCTCTCTTGTGAAGTAGTGACGTGCGACATACGCCTAGTTTCCTGAAACGAGTCACATATGGTTCTCAAGTTCATCGTTTTTTTCTTCTACAGTATGTATCTTGTATTTGTGCTGCGTTCGTGCTATTAGCTTGTAAATATAAGCAAAGAGTAGGAGCGTGAGTTTACATGTAGATCTAGTGCCGAGGAACATGAAACAGACATGAATCATTTAACCACAAAGTTTGCCCCACGTATGACTCATCTCAGGGACAGGAATGACAAATGTCAGAAAAATGTATCCTTAGCATCTGTTTTGGGCCAGTGGTCAGGCCAAGGGCACAAATTAAGAGAGTAAATATATAAATAAAGAAGGCATTTAATGGTCAGAGGGCATATGGAAAGTCATTTGGAAGGAAGACGCTGTAGAGAGAGAGAGAGAGGGAGAGAGAGAGAGACTGTGGACTGAACAGAGGTTTTCTCTTCCAGGGAACATCACTTGGCTGCCTGCAGGCCTGTCAACTCCTCCAAACTGTGCTGTGCTCTGCACATGTCCACAAGGTTGAGCGTCAAAAACATCATCAGGTCAAGCACACAGATGGATAACTTTGATGGCTGCGTTTTGTCACCAGCCAGTGCAGTTAGAGAAGCCGTTAGAATCAAGTAGAAGCACGTCTGCCAGTTAAACATTTTATTGAACCTTTATTTAACTAGGCAAGTCAATGACGGCCTACCCCGGCCAACCCTCCCCTAATAACCCAGACGACGCTGTGCGCCACCCTATGGGACCCCCAATCACGGCCGGTTGTGATACAGTCCGAGATCAAACCAGGGCCTGTAGTGAAGCCTCTAGCACTGAGATTCAGTGCCTTAGACCGCTGCACAACTCAGGAGTACAATTATGCTGTATATATAAAGAATTTCAAGATGTTGCGATTTAGCGCTTTTTAATTTAAAGTGCTATCTTTCACCTAGAGTAAAATCGGTTTTCTCTGTAGGACGAAAAACATTATTCTTCCACCAACAGTTCTGTGGCAGATCCTTGATAAATTATTGACGTAAGTGATGGCTTTAATGTGTGATGGCTAGTATGATGGTCCTAAATAGAACCTGGCGTTCAGAATGGAACAAAGGAATGTTCCTCACGGGAGTCTATGAGTGGCCTCATTCAGCCAACGGCTCTCCACAGAGCAACAATTGTCAACAGTGTTTTTTCTCAAGTGTCAAACTGAATTGCCACTGTGAAATGAAAGAGCAAGCAACTCATGAAAGGGCTGCTTTTTTTTGTTGTCAGATGTGAATCATCACTCTGGGAGGAATTGGACTGCTTATCCTGGGCATGTCATAAAGCCCTGGCTATATAAAAGGGTTACATTCTTCTTCTCCGTAGTTTATCAAGCACGATGACACTTTGTTAGGAGCAGTTCTTACAATACAGCTTGGAACAGAGTAACTACTTCCCACCCACAAAGTTAAAAAGGAAGCTGAAAGTGCAGGTCTTTAGTGATTGAATAGTGACAATAAAGCAACATCAAGGATATTCAACATAATAACTGAATAATCTCTCTACATTTACATGGGAATAACTGAAGTACTTCTCTATATGAGAAAGTGGTATCACGTTTCAGGAGAAGACCCAGATGCAGACAGTGTCAAAGTAACACAAGTTTATTTCTACAACAGGGGGCAGGCAAAATGACAGGTCAAGGGCAGGCAGAGGTCAGTAATCCAGTTCAGAGTCCATAAAGTACAGAACGGCAGGCAGTCTCAGGGTCAGGGCAGGCAGAGGTCAATAATCCACGTGGTGTGACAAGGTACAGAACTGCAGGCAGGGTCAGGGCAGGCAGAATGGTCAAAACCAGGAAAATTTGAAAACAGGAACTAGAAAAAGACAGGCGCAAGGGGAGAAATGCTGGTAGGCTTGACGAACAAAATGAACTGGCAACAGACAAAGAGAGAAAAACACAGGTTTAAATAACCTGGGGATAATGGGGAAGATGGGTGACACCTGGAGGTGAGTGGAGACAAGCACAAAGAGAGGTGAAACAGATCAGGGTGTGACACAGTGATGTCCTTATGACTGGGCTTCCAGGGCTTCAAATTTTTGGTCCAGTCCCAAACCTTTTCATGGTAAAAAAAATAAATACAAATAATAATAATATATTTCTGTCTGTTAGGAGTTTACATAACCACACATCACTAGCACTAGGCAGTATAAATAAAAAGTTTGTATGACAAAAATGAACAATACAATATACTGCGCTAGGCAGTAGCAGGCACTACAAGAAGGGTCCTTGCTATCCGATATACTTGGGATGTCCCTACCCCATTGAAGTTGAAATGTAAAATGGTTAAGCTAAAGGTTAAGGTTAGGTAAGGGCTTTGGTATATATGATGGGTTTAATTTCTGTAGCTAGCTTGGCTGGTTAGCCACTTCGGCAGCTACTGGCTGGCTAGCTAACAGAGACCGAAGAGATGAGAAAACGTTTTTCTGACTGTAGCACATTTCTTCTGACAGTGACACAGTGCCCCCCTGTGTACTGAAGCTGAACTTTACTTCAACTAGATCTTTAACTCCGTTTAAAATGGGCAATGTTGAGGTGGTAGAACTGACTAAATTTGATTAATCATAGTCTTATAACCTGTTCCATTCTACGGGTAAACATGCTTGGCTCATGTCTGGTATTTACATATAGGCTTTGTAACTATTTGTAAAAAAAAATACCCATTATTAAATTAGTGAAATTATTTTATTGAGCTTTTATTTGTATTACTCTTCTTATTATCTTAGCTACTTCCTTTTTCTATTGTTGTTGCATTGTCAAGAGGTTAACCTGCAAGTAAGCATGTCATTGCACTGTGTACTCCATGTATATCATGTGGAAATGTGACAGACTGGCTAAAATCGGTCTTATGAAGCAAAATTGGAAATGGTATTTTTTACATTGGATAAAAGTAAAGACTCAGAGCTACAAAATGGTATATCATACACTACAGTTGAGGAACAATGGGAAAGTCATTTTGCTTTGAAACTTGATAAACTTGTAAACTCACTTTTGAGAGGGTCTTAGAATGTTTTGGTACTACTACAGGAAGCGCCCATCTTCGTCTAAACTCATTCAGCATCGCTCACACCCTTTTAGCCCCATCCATATCTTTAAGGGTTGATCGGAGCGTTCTGTACTAACAGCAGTCAAGCACCAAAGCTAACTTGCTAGCTACTTCCAGACACAAATGAGAGAACAGCTCACTGAACATTACTCACCCTAGCAGAGCTAGTTAGGCTGTTATGTTATCCAGAGCATTGGTGACTGCAACTGTGCTGTCAGATTGTCCATTTGTAAATTCAGAGTATTTCACTCTCGTAGCGTTGAGTGCACAGTGGACGCTCTGCCCGATGAGTAGGGTTGCGCTGCACGTTCTGACCTCACAATGGCAGTCAAGCCCCCTAGCTAACTGGCTAACATTGGCTAGCTACTTCCAGACACATAATGAGAGAACACCCCACTCTGACCATTTCACTCGCCCTAGCAGAGCTGGTTAGGCTGTTTTCATGTTATCCAGAGAGTTGGTGACTGTAACTGTGCTGCTGGCAACAATTGAATAAAACAATTTGCCAATGTTTACTGACACTGACCATATTCAATGGGTGTTGAGCATTCGTAAATTCATCAGTTATTCTGTGCTCTGGCACACTCAGACGAGTCTTTTGTTACGACATGTAGCTTGGTAAACAATGAACCATAATACCAACTCATGACGTTACTACCCTTTGTGAATCTGCAGCTAGCTAACATTAGACTATAGCTAGTCAAACAATTGGCTCTGAGATACGAATAATAAGATCATACGCGTAACGTTAGCTAGCGAGCCAGCCAGCTAATGTTAGCTAGCTCACAGTACACTTTACCTTGAAATAAAACCACTTTCTGTAAAAATTAGAAACGTGTAATATCTGACAATGTAACTAGCTATACTATCTTACCCGAATACATCATGGATGGACGCGTCTCCTGTCGGATGCCATGGTTGCTCTTAGTTTGAAGATGTAATCCGGAGACAGGTGTTTTTCTCCATCTCCTTAGCTATCATACTCAAATTCCACTGATTTCAAAACTTGGTCCCCCAGAAAGTGGAGAGCATACACGTAACGTTAGCTAGTGAGCCTGCCAGCTAACGTCAGCTGGCTAACCGTACACTTTAACCTGACATTAGGCTTATGCAGTTTTACTACACAATAAAAAATAAAAAAAGCCATGTTAGACAGGATTACCTAGACATACCGACCAGCTCAAATAGACAGAAGCGGGCTATGTGGCAGACCAATCCAAACTCATTTCTCAGCATGTCAAGCCCACTCATTATCTCAGCCAATCATGGCTAGCGAGAAGATTGCTATTTTTTTCTGTGGCTAACCCAACTAGACAAAATACATAGGCCCTTAAGTTGTCTCCTCGAATGCTATGTGATCTACCATTACCTGGTAGAAATGATTAAATTAAATTAATCATATAGGTCTTATAACTTATTCCATTTCACAGGTCTTTTTTTGGGGGCTCATGTCTCTTTAAATTAATTTAGCCAAGGGGCTATGTAGCTTATTTTCTGTCATGTTTGGAGTTGTAGTTCTCTTATGCCAACATTTTAATTTGTATTTACAGTTGAGTTGCCCTGATGGTGTCAATATACAGTAACTTTAAAACTAACTAATAACATGTTGCATGTCTACCTTGTTACCTTGCAGATGAGGAGGAGGACAGATGAAAACAGCAAGCTAGTGGAGCACTTAGAACAGCAGATGTCAAGGGTAACTGGGTAACTCTTTCTATTCTGGTTAGAGCCAGTTTGCTCTGTTCTGTGAAGGGAGTAGTACACGGTGTTGTACGAGATCTTCAGTTTCTTGGCCATTTCTCTCATGGAATAGCCTTAATTTCTCAGAACAAGAATAGACAGACGAGTTTCAGAAGAAAGGTCTTTGTTTCTGGCCATTTTGAGCCTGTAATTGAACCCACAAATGCTGATGCTCCAGATACTCAACGAGTCTAAAGAAGGCCAGTTTCATTGCTCCTTTAATCAGAACAACAGTTTTCAGCTGTGCCAAAAGGGTTTTCTAATGATCAATTAGCCTTTTAAAATGATATACTTGGATTAGCTAAGACAATTTACCATTGGAACACAGGAGTGATGGTTGCTGATAATGGGCCTCTGTCCACCTATGTAGATATAAACATCAGTCGTTTCCAGCTACAATAGTAATTTACAATGTCTACTCTGTATTTCTGATCAATTTGATGTTTTTTATTGGACAAAAAATGTGTTTTTCCTTCATTTCCAAGCAACCCCAAACTTGAACGGTAGTGTATGTATTCCAGAATAGAGAGTAGAAAGTGTTCCAGAGTAGAGAGATCCACAGTATAATCTTAGAAAAAAGGGTTCCATCCGCATTCTTTGGCTGTCCCCATAGGATAACCCTTTTTGTTTCCAGGTAGAACATTTATTCTAAAAGTGTAGCTACTGTAATTGAGTACTGGCAGTGTCTGCTGTGGCAGATGGGAAGGTGCAAGTTACCTGAAAATTATCTAATCTCTCAATGTTCTAATTTTACAATGTTGTTCTCAAAGTGCACAAAATTCATGTGTTCAGCTGCTGAAATTTCTTCTATTTTTTGCCAGTGGAGGATGACCCCGGACCCATCTACTGGCTTTGGGCTGAGCCCCGAATCCTGTAAACGCTCTGATATGAAACATGCTTCACGCACGCACGCACACACACACACACACACACACATACATACACACACACACACACACACACACACACACACACACACACACACACACACACACACACACACACACACACACACACACACACACACACACACACACACACACACACACACACACACACGCAATGCTGTGATGGATTCACTCTGTTCTTCATTCTCCTACACCAAAAGGCTCTTATAGTTAGTGTGGTTGGGTCACTCTACTGTATCTTTGTAAAACAAATCCACAGATCGACTTAGACCTCTGAAGTTGTTCAGCTTTAGGTTTGTTGAGGAAATGCACACAGAGGGGATCTGAATGTGTACCACAGAGCTGACGTGAATAATGCAACAGCAAATGCCTGTTGACATCTCATTAATTGATAGCATCCAACTACCATGCTATCCAGCACCATGCCTGGATAAATGAACAGGTCCACACATTTTATCTCTCATGACAGCAAAATAATATTATACCTATTATGACAGCAAAATAACTAAATAGTATTCTCTATTACATTCCAGCAATTACTATTGATTAATTTATCCAAACCAAAATGTGACATTTTTGCTTTGGGTGCTGGAAATGGTCAATTACATATTTATCTTATTACATTGTCCGATATCTCTGGCAGGAAATACCTGCATTGTAGTGAAATATTCATTCCTGCGTGCTTGGCTATAGGAAACAAATCCAATGTTGTGGTCAGAGTCGCCATGGAGGCTAGGCTGTGGATTCATGGCTTTGTTTAGAACTTTTGGAAATGTAGGTATCCAACGGCCACACCGTTCTTCAATATAGAGGATTATCTTGCAGCAGTAAATGTGTTTTATTATTATGCGAAACACAATTGCGTATATGGCCTTCAGCAGTTCAGGCTTAATCAAAATGAAGATGGCCATGATATGAGACTATTGAAAGAGAGAGGACTGTCAATGTGAGAGAAAATACCTTACTCTATAATTGTCCAAAGTGAGAGAAATTTGATTGGCAATCAGTATCTCTCTACTCCATTGCTCTAGCCCCTGGGTATTTACTACTTTCTCTATCCTTGATGTTAGATGGTAATACTCATCTAGTCATCGTACAGGTGCGGGAGAGTGAGCAGCCATACAGTCACACAGGACCGTGTCAGGATCACTGGAGACTGAGGATATTGGTCCTGGAGCCACTGTGAGCCGGAGCCAAGGCACTGGCAGTGGCAGCAGCTGGACATAGTGTCACATTCTTTTCCAGACTATTCCACTCAAGTAAATGTTTCGTAGCGTGTCCCATCTGTTCCATCTTACAAGTTTGTGTATCGGTGGTGCTGACATTACACTGCTCTTTAATATTCTTGCTTTCTTTGGTTTCTGTGTGTGGATTGAGATGTTATGGGATGTTTTCTTCCATATCGTGATCTTGCTCCTTGGAATTAGAATAGACAGATGTCAACTAGAGCGTTTTCTTGTTGTTGTTGTCCCGACACCAAAATGGAGATAGTAAAATAGTGGTGCCTTGTGCAGTACCACAAGTTAAAAAGCTATTAACACTGTTGAACGAGAAAGAGAGAGAGGGTAGAGAGTGACATACTCTGTGGGGGTATCAGGGGGAGTCCAAAGTGGAGTCAGAAAGGTGATATCATGTACCTGGCGGTTCCATCCTCTTGGCAATAACAATCTGTCAGGAAAACTGCTTGGCTATTCATGCCGTCTGGTCCATCCCACATCTGAATACATGCAAGCGTGAAACATACATCACTTATCTCCCTGTGAGATGTGCGAGGTCTAGATAAGTGTTCAACTCACAGCTGGTCTTCAGAGATAAGCCTGAAATCAAAACACGTGTAAACTGTTTTTTTAATTAGAACAGCAAGCTGGGGTGAAACTTATTTTGGGTATGTATTTTTGGTGCTAGGCAGGTCAGAGGATGTTATTACAGAGTTGTGTTCTTCTAAGTCCCAGTGATGTCGTTAAGGAGAAGTGACAAACTGTTTTAGAGCTCATTTAAAAAAACGTACATAAAAACCAGATGGGAGGCTGCTGTGCCATGAGTGAGATTACTTACTAAATCAAGCATCTACCGTAAGTAATGTCTCCACCTGTGATTAGTCCTAGGCAATGTGAATACTTTACATTTCCATCCTCTCTTATCTCTGTCAGTCTGCCAGTTGAAATTCAACTCTGTACCCCGAGGCCTGTCCATTTCTTCAGACCAACTGGCTATCTGCTGTAACTGAGAGCCCTGCTGCCCGTCTCAACACATTTACATTGCACACTTTCCCTCTACCCCTCCTTCCTCTCCTTTCAGTAGACAGAGAGAAAGGGAGTCTCTAGAGGGTTGGTTTCCTGGCCTCCATGTCGCCATGACATGCTGTTGTCCTGTGGCCCTCATCATATCAAGTAGCCTGCTGTCACCTTCTCTCATTCTATATTCACCTCATTACCTCACATTAGTCCTTATGTTTACAGTAATTAATCACATGTGAGATCTGATGGTATGCATTTTCTCATTATATATTTGCTCTATATTCATGAGCATACATTTGTATGAAGGAACATAGAATTGTCTAGAATTGTCTATATTTATCCTATGTTTACCTAATATCTTTAAAGATTAAATGCTGTGGCATAACTCATCTTAAACCGCATCTTTAGATATGTTTCCTGTTATTGTTTTATGAAATCATGTTGGAGAGATGAAATCAGATGTTATTGATAGGGTGAAATGTCTTGTTGCAATTTTCATGTGCTTTTTTTATAGCCACCCAACAAAATAAATTGCTAAATGAATAAATCAAATACTCCCTATTTTCTGTGCCACTCAATATGTATTGCCAGGGACAGGCGGTTATACAGTGGCCCCTGCTATAAATCTGCTGACATAAGAGCAATATAAATCAAATGCATTATTGCGCCTCAATGCCCAAGGCTCCAGCTCCCCTGAATTTTCTCATTCACTTCCCAGACAGAGCTGGAGGAGGATTTTTCACATTCCAAGATGATAAGAATGGACAGAACAAAAGGCTGCCCTGCTTAGGAGGAGAAAAATTGCCTTTTTATCAGCTGCAAATTGTTGGGGAGACTGCATTTGGGTACTATAAATGGAGTTGGTCTATAGTACAGCCAGTGTGGCACCATGGGAGAAAATAAGGTTCAACATCC
This sequence comes from Oncorhynchus clarkii lewisi, assembly GCF_045791955.1. NCBI lineage: Eukaryota > Metazoa > Chordata > Actinopteri > Salmoniformes > Salmonidae > Oncorhynchus > Oncorhynchus clarkii. The sequence continues at coordinate 22,676,325 of NC_092174.1, read as the reverse complement.
GGCCGTTGATATCTTGTGTATGTGGCCGCCACTTGCTCGTTGAGGCTATACACCTTCTCCCAAAGCCTGTGTATGCTTTTGGAAAAAAGTAGCCTTGTGTCTATAGACTATTTACAGCTTTACTTTCAGCATTTCTGTCCCACAGAAGGATTAGCCAAACAACATGTATTATTAGTGGTGTCGAAGTCCACAGATACATCTCTAGTGCTCCTCATAAATAAGTAAAGCTATCTGTAAATATTAGCCAAACTCTTTAACAAATTCTGACGTAAAACATTCAAGGGAAATGGAAATGATGCATAAATGCTTCAAATAAGACACTGGTAGCAGCATAGAGACCCATGCTTTATTCTCAGTCATGTATAGAACCAAATTAAATGTAACCTTGTCCATCAACATAACTTGGGTGTAACAGCAAAGGAAGACCATGAAGCCAAGGCCATGTGCAATGTGTTTCCCCTCCCCAGGTGATTGTTATGTGACTGTCTCTGCCCAACAACAGCAGATAGAGCAAACAGTCAACCTTCCACTGAAGAGCTCTGGTCTGCGTTGGACTAGGAACCGGAAGGTTGCAAGTTCAAACCCCCGAGCTGACAAGGTACAAATCTGTCGTTCTGCCCCTGAACAGGCAGTTAACCCACTGTTCCTAGGCCGTCATTGAAAATAAGAATTTGTTCTTAACTGACTTGCCTAGTTAAATAAAGGTCAAATAAAAAATACATTTGTTGCCTATTTGATATCTCATGATGACAGTGAATATCCTTTACTGTGGGTGTGTTGTTTTTCTTTTCTCAAATGATCCTCCTACTTACTATTGTATATAAAGCACTTGTTTGTCTTTGTTGTGACTCTGCCTCTGTATGTCGTCATGTTAGCACATATGTAACATAGTTAAAGCCTGTATGTTATTTGCCTCCTTCCTTCCCTGCCTGAGCAGGATTTCATTATCTCTGCTGCTCCGCTTCGTTCAGGGCATCAGCATGTAACCAACTGTGACCCCAGTGTACACTACCCACATGATGGCCTTTCAGATAACTGAAAACGGTTTCACTTCTCCTGCAGATAACAGCACAACTGCTAGGAAATAAAGTGTGGAGGCTTGAAGAGCACGCCGCTTGATTCAGGGAAAGGCGAGGTCAAGATGAAGATAAGACCACCATGGCAGGCAGACAGCTGTGGGGGTGGTGCTCGCTGGAGTTGGGGAGAAATGGCTGAAGATGGAAGATAATGCCACCACTGTGTTGGTAGTGGGGCAGACATATAGTAATACTCATCACTCACAACTGGTCATCTTGGTGCTTATTCTGGTACGGTGTTGTGTGAACATAACACAGTAGTTCTGTAAGGATCGACGCTGGAGTCGAGAAGCAGATACAGGGAGTCAAACATTTAATGAGGAACAGTCAAGGGACAAGACAGAAACAGCGTCAGCACACGGGTAACAAAATAACATACTGTTAATGCGGAAGCGGGGAACAGAGCTGGGGAGGAGACAGATATAGGGAAGGAAATAACAGGTGATTGAGTCCAGGTGAGTCCAAATGATCGCTGATGCACATGACGAGGGAAGCAGGTGTGTGTAATGATGGTGACAGCAGTGCGTAATGCTGAGGAGCCCAGCAGTTTTAAGGTCTTGAGTTTCTATACATTTCTATACTGAGGTGGTACAGATGTAAAGTGAGAGCAGCGCAGTGTAGGTGTGTCTGTTAGGGTGACATTTGACAGGCCATTTAGATCTGGATGACAGCGTGATCTATTCCATCCCTCAGAGGGTGATTAGAACGAGCACAAAGCCCTGGTCCATCTGACAACCCTCATAGACACCATATTTAATTTGAACCTGACTGTCCCCAGTGATTTCTACCTTGATGGGGAAAGATGTATTTTTCACATGGGGATGGAAATGTGAACAGTGTCTTAGTTGAGTTGTATTCACGCAAATGCTTTGTTTGTCTTACATGTTTGTTTTTTTCAATACTCGATAACTCTGCATCATATTATGTCTGAATGTTCCTACCATAATATCACTGCTGTGTAGCCTGAAGTAAAAACAATATGGATCAATATGTTCTGCGACCTATATTGGAAAGCTATGCTCAGTGAGACGCCTGCAACTCAGAGTAAAAACCCCTGCCAAACAAATATCCTTATAACTTATGCACATTAACACCAACTTTGCACTATACACATGGTGATACACATAATATATAAGTAATGACGCGACACATGGCTTTTGTTTCTTATATCCCATCCATAACTTTGTCGCAGAAATGCACAATTACATTCTTGACATTTGTTTATATTGTTTCTCTATGTTGAGTCAACGCAACACAGTAACTGGTATCATCTAACTTAATAATTTAACTAGTATCATACAAACAATCAATGTTCTAGGTAATGTTTTCTGTTTACCTCCGTGTCTCCACAGTTACCGGTCCCATGTCTGCAGCATGGAAACCAGCTGTGTTCTAGTAATGGTCTCTTCGGTGGGGTTTTAGGGCGGACTACAACCTGAAAAGGTGTATTGCTGCCCACTACTGGATGTAGAAAACTAAAAGGTGAGAAATCCAAAAAGGGAAAGGGAAAAACTAAAACGTTCAACTCCCTCTAACGTCTGAAAAACATAATAGAAAACAAAAAAGTAATCCTCAAATTCAGAGCCCTACACAGTGCGGGGACCTGAGAGGACGAAACTGCTCCAGCCAGTATTCCGTGTAGCTTCCCGCCTGTCTCATCCTTCAATCCCAAGTTGTGTTCAGCTGCAGATATGATATCAATCTTTCTTGATTTCTTATTCACTCCGGCGGTGCAGTTCATCACCATAGCAATCACTACGACTCCGAGGGATTCTGGATCCTGCACCTGGCGAACCTAAAATGCGGTGGTAACCATGGTGACCGACATACTTTCTTTTACACTTCTCACTGCCTCAGCATAAGAGACAGCTCTAACCTTGGCGATCTCTGCCTCCTTCACCCTAAGAGGGCACTCGTGCACATTCCCCACCACAATTCCAACATTCGTTTTCCTCTTCTATCTTAGTAAAATGATCACTTATGTCCAGTTTCCTACACTTTGCAGTTTGTACATTGTAATTCCCTGAGAACAAATGCTCTCACAGGATAATTCACATAACCCATCTTGACGTGTGTAGAGAGAAACTGTTGTTCAAAAAACTGTTGACCCGACACACTTTACTCCTTTCTTTCATTCACCATACGAGACAACCGATGAAAACCAACTACTCCAGGAATTTCCCTCTTCATCATCTCAACCGCAACTTCCCGAGAGACCCCAGAAATCACTCCCTTAATAGGTGCCCTTCCCCTGAAAACGTAAGCAAGACACCTCTTTCTCCTTCATTCTGGACATATGTGTTCTCTTTTTGCAGTTCCAACACACAGAAAATTGAAACAATTCCACTTCTGGCCACCCTCACGGACTCAGCAGTACCCAATGCTTTCTTTTCCAGCTTTGAAATGGATCCCCCAGGTACGTCTTCTTATCAGTAAACCACACTCCCACTACAAACAGAAGCAGTAAGCTTACTAATCAACTAATTTTCCACTGTAATTGTAGCTCTCTTTATCCAACCTTTAATGACAGTACTCCATCCAGTATTCGTATACATTTCTTCACTCTCATCTTTGCTAGAGCCATCAGACTCAAATTCAACCTCTGCTTCCGCCATTTTTGGTGAAGGAGGTCCGACCGGAATTCCGTTGTTAAAGTATGGTTCCGGTGGGACATTGGAAACTGCCATCCCTCTGTTAATCACGGGGGAACTCTTGTGTTGAAATAGCAAAGCACCTGTCATACATTGATACTGTGTACTGTTAATGCTAAAATAACTTTATGTGTTTAATATCTGGAAAGAAGTACTGTAGGTGCTGAACCAACATGAATAGAGGTGTAACCTAAAAATGTGTAGACATCATTGGACAGGAAAATGCTCGCTCACCATTAAAAATACGTTTTATACATTTTTTAAACTTGTCACATGGAAAACACTGAGTCACTAGTCTATGCTAAAGTTAAGAAGGCTATTCTAGCAAAATACAGTATCAACCCAAACATAATTTCTGCTCCCTGGAGATAGAGACAGAGGGGATGCCCAAGGAGCTCTATGTCCATTTGAAGGACCTTTATTGGAAGTGGGTGCAGCCCGCTATCAAGTTTATCCTCTGTGTACATTGACTTCAATACTAAACCTAGGAGGCTCATGGTTCTCACCCTCTTTCATAGAATTACACAGTAATTATAACAACTTCCAGAGGATGTCCTCCAACCTATCAGCGCATGAACTGACATGTTGTCCAGCTAATCAAAGGATCAGAGAATTAATCTGGTACTGAAAGCATAAGCTACAGCTAGCTAGCACTGCGATGCATAACATGTGGTAAGTAGTTGACTCAAAGAAAGAGAAAGACAATAGTTGAACAGTTTTGAACAAATTAATTTATTCCAAAATTAAGGAAAAGCGAGAGAGAGAGAGAGAAAGAGAGAGAGAGAGAGAGAGAGATATTTTGTAGTATATATTTTTTCACTTTCACTTACTTAGCTAGCAAATGCATCTAGCTGGTTTAGCCTACTCAAACACCTGGCTCAAACAGAGAGGGATGCAGAAAGGTTAGCTGGCTGGCTATGGCTATGAGAGGAGGGCACATAGATAGATGCGAGAAATAATTATATATTCAACGAGCTGTTTGTATATGGCTGCTATGAAAGTGAACTGTGTTTGTCTGTGATCAGGGGTGTATTCATTGAGCCGATTCTTTTGGGTTAATGAACACACTCTAGATCAGCTAGATGCAGGCAAGAGTGTGCAATTTGTTATTGAATGTGTCACTGTCTGTTACCTTGATTACAAACAATTATCTCGACCAGTGCACAACTACTTTGTAAACGTTCATTCATAGGCTAGGTTGTAGCAACCTCATGATGGGTACAGGGAAAATGTTAGCGTCATGTAGTAGCCTAAACCTATGAATGTTACATTTATCTGGGTGAATGGAGTAGGAATTGTATTATTTTTTATTATTATTTCACCTTTATTTAAACAGGTAGGCTAGTTGAGAACAAATTCTCATTTGCAACTGCGACCTGGCCAAGATAAAGCAAAGCAGTTCGACACATACAACAACACAGAGTTACACATGGAATAAACAAACATTACAATCAATAATACAGTAGAAACATCTATATACAACATGTGCAAATGAGGTAGGATAAGAGAGGTAAGGCAATAAATAGGCCATGGTTCCGAAGTAATTACAAAATAGCAATTAAACACTGGAGTGGTAGAATGTGCAGAAGAATGTGCAAGTAGAGATACTGGGGTGCAAAGGAGCAAGATAAATAAATAAATAAATACAGTATGGGGATGAGGTAGATTGGATGGGCTATTTACAGATGAGCTATGTACAGGTGCAGTGATCTGTGAGCTGCTCTAACAGCTGGTCCTTAAAGCTAGTGAGGGAGGTCTCCAGCTTTATTGACTTTTGCAGTTCGTTCCAGTCATTGGCAGCAGAGAACTGGAAGGAGAGGTGGCCAAAGGAATAATTGGCTTTGGGGGTGACCAGTGAGATATACCTGCTGGAACACGTGCTACGGTTGGGTGCTGCTATGGTGACCAGTGAGCTGAGATAAGGCGGGGCTTTACCTAGTGGAGACTTGTAGATGACCTGGAGCAAGTGGGTTTTTCGACGAGTATGAAGCGAGGGCCAGCCAACGAGAGTGTACAGGTCGCAGTGGTGGGTAGTATATGGGGCTTTGGTGACAAAATGGATGGCACTGTGATAGACTGCATCCAGTTTGGCTATAAAAACAGATTTGATCAAACAAAAGATCATTCATTGTGTCACAATGAGCATTGGAATTGCAAACAGATGAAGATCGTCAAAGGTAAACGATTTATTTTAATGCAGTTTGTGATTATGTTACACCAGTGCTGGTTAAAATTGTTGTTTTTTATGGGGCTCTATGCTCAGATAATCGCATCGTATTCTTTCGCATTAAATCCTTTTTTAATTCTGACAACGCAGTTGGATTAGCAAGATGCTAGGCTTTCGATACATGTGAGACACTTTTTACATGTGAGACACTATTTTAATGAATGTTTAATACGACTATTTATGTAGCGATCACCGTATGTTGTGGAATTTCAGCCCGCTAGCGGGTTCCGTGTGCAGAGAGGTTAACAGTCTAACCAGACACCTAGGTATTTGTAGTTTTCCTCATTTTCTATGTCAGAACCATCCAGAGTAGTGATGCTGGACAGGCTGGCAGGTGCGAGCAGTGATCGGTTGAAGAGCATGCATTTAGTTTTACTTGCATTTAAGAGCAGTTGGAGGCCACGGAAGGAGTGTTGTAAGGCATTGAAGCTCATCTGGAGGTTAGTTAACACAGTGTCCAAAGAAGGGCCAGAGGTATACAGAATGGTGTCGTCTGCATAGAGGTGGATCAAAGAATCACCAGAAGCAAGAGTGACATCATTGATGTATACAGAGAAGAAAGTCGGCCCGAGAATTGAACCCTGTGGCACCCCCATAGAGACTGCCAGAGGTCCGGATAACAGGCCCTCCGATTTGACACACTGAACTCTATCAGAGAAGTAGTTGGTGAACCAAGCGAGGCAATCATTTGGGAAACCAAGGCAGTTGAGGCTGCCAATAAGAATGTTGTGATTGACAGAGTCGAAAGCCTTTGCTAGGTCGATGAATACGGCTGCACAGTAATGTCTCTTATCGATGGCGGTTATGATATAGTTTAGGACCTTGAGCGTGGCTGAGGTGCACCCATGACCAGCTCTGAAACCAGATTGCATAGCGGAGAAGGTGCGGTGGGATTCGAAATGGTCGATAATCTGTTTGTTAACTTGGCTTTCGAAGACCTTAAAAAGGCTGGGTAGAATAGAAGTAGGTCTGTAGCAGTTTGGGTCTAGAGTCTCTCCCCTTTGAAGAGGGGGAGAGCTTTCCAATCTATGGGAATCTCAGACTATACAAAAGAGAGGTTGAACAGGCTAGTAATTTTAGAAAGAGAGAGTCCAGATTGTCTAGCCCGGCTGATTTGTAGGGGTCCAGATTTTGCAGCTCTTTCAGATCATCAGCTATCTGGATTTGGGTGAAGGAGAAGTGGGGGAGGTTAGGGCGAGTTGCGCAGGGTTGTTGACCGGGGTAGGGGTAGCCAGGTGGAAAGCATGGCCAGCCATAGAAAAATGCTTGTGAAATTCTCAAATATCGTGGATTTATCGGTGGTAACAGTGTTTCCTAGCCTCAGTGCAGTGGGAAGCTGGGAGGAGGTGCCCTTATTCTCTAAGGACTTTACAGTGTCCCAGAACGTTTTTGAGTTTGTGCTACAGGATGCAAATTTCTGCTTGAAAAAGCTAGCCTTAGCTTTCCTAACTGCCTGTGTATATCTTTTCAAAACTTCCCTGAAAAGTTGCATATCATGGGGGCTGTTCGATGCTACTGCAGAACGCCACAGGATGTTTTTGTGCTGGTCAAGGGCAGTCAGGTCTGGAGAGAACCAAGGGCTGTTCCTGGTTCTACATTTTTTGAATGGGGCATGCTTATTTAAGATGGTGAGGAAGGCACTTTTAAAGAATAACCAGGCAGAGGTGTATTTGGAGGGCAAGTTGGTTAGGATGATATCTAGGAGGTTGCCCATGTTTACGGATTTGGGGTTGTACCTGATGGGTTCATTGATAATTTGTGTGAGATTGAGGGCATCAAGCTTAGATTGTAGGATGGCCGGGGTGTTAAGCATGTCACAGTTTAGGTCACCTAGCAGCACGGGCTCTTAAGATAGATGAGGGAGCAATCAATTCACATTTGGTTACCAGGGCACAGCTTGGGGCAGAGGGTGGTCTATATCAAGCGGCAACAGTGAGAGACTTGTTTCTGGAAAGATGGATTCTAAAAAGTAGAAGTTCGAATTGTTTGGGTACAGACTTGGATAGTAAGACAGAACTCTGCAGGCTATCTCTGCAGTAGATTGCAACACCACCCCCTTTGGCAGTTCTATCTTGTCGGAAAATTTTATAGTTAGGGATGGAAATTTCAGGGGTTATGGTAGACTTCCTAAGCCAGGATTCAGACACGGCTAGGACATCCGGGTTGGCAGAGTGTGCTAAAGCAGTGAATAAAACAAACTTAGGGAGGAGGCTTCTAATGTTAACATGCATGAAACCAAGGCTTTTACAGTTACAGAAGTCAACAAATGAGACTACCTGGGGAGTAGGAGTGGAGCCAGGCACTGCAGGGCCTGCATTAACCTCTACATCACCAGAGGAACAGAGGAGAAGTTGGATGAGGGTACGGCTAAAGGCTATCAGGTCGGATTGTTTAGTGCATTCAGAGCAGAGAGTAAAAGGAGCAGGTGAGAGAATAGATTCAAGGCATAATGTATAGACAGAGGTATGGTAGGATGTGAGTACATTGGAGGTAAACCTAGGCATTGAGTAATGATGAGAGAGATAATGTCTCTAGAGACGTTTAAACCAGGTGATGTCACCTCATATGTGGGAGGTGGAACTTTAATAACTATAATAATAAATAAGACAATAATCACCAACCAGGACAATAATGGACAAGGCATATTGATATTAGGGAGAGGAATGTGTAGCCGGGTGATCAATAGGGGTCCAGTGAGTGGTTGGCCTGGCAAACTTTAACAGACACTTTTTATGGATATCTTTAAGAAATGGCTTTCTTCTTGCCACTCTTCCATAAAGGCCAGATTTGTGCAATATACGACTGATTGTTGTCCTATGGACAGAGTCTCCCACCTCAGCTGTAGATCTCTGCAGTTCATCCAGAGTGATCATGGGCCTCTTGGCTGCATCTCTGATCAGTCTTCTCCTTGTATGAGCTGAAAGTTTAGAGGGACGGCCAGGTCTTGGTAGAATTGCAGTGGTCTGATACTCCTTCCATTTCAATATTATCGCTTGCACAGTGCTCCTTGGGATGTTTAAAGCTTGGGAAATCTTTTTGTATCCAAATCCGGCTTTAAACTTCTTCACAACAGTATCTCGGACCTGCCTGGTGTGTTCCTTGTTCTTCATGATGCTCTCTGCGCTTTTAACGGACCTCTGAGACTATCACAGTGCAGGTGCATTTATACGGATACTTGATTACACACAGGTGGATTGTATTTATCATCATTAGTCATTTAGGTCAACATTGGATCATTCAGAGATCCTCACTGAACTTCTGGAGAGAGTTTGCTGCACTGGAAGTAAAGGGGCTGAATAATTTTGCACGCCCAATTTTTCAGTTTTTGATTTGTTAAAAAAGTTTGAAATATCCAATAAATGTCGTTCCACTTCATGATTGTGTCCCACTTGTTGTTGATTCGTCACAAAAAAAAATACAGTTTTATATCTCTTTATGTTTGAAGCCTGAAATGTGGCAAAAGGTCGCAAAGTTCAAGGGGGCCGAATACTTTCGCAAGGCACTGTATGCAGCTAACAGTCAAATATGCTCTATTTCTAGCAGCTAGCGGGCCATGCTATCAGATGGGCATTCAGGGGTGGTCGCGATGTAGAGGCCAGTTGAGTACCCCCTCGAGCAGATTACGTCATAGTCCAGTCGTGAAGGATCGGCGGGGTTCTGAGCCCCGTTCCGGTCTGCTAACTGCTAGCTTGTTTAGCCCCGGCCTACTAACTGTTGGCTTGTTAGCACAGGCCTGCTAACTGTCTGAATCGCCGTGTCCCCAGCCAGCCCAACCACTCACCGGACCCATATTTATTTTCAATCTCTTTTCGATTTTTAATTTGATTATACCTTCCGGTAACCTGCCTCACCCAATGTGATATGGAATCGCTATTATTTTTTATTTTTAGAACACATTCAAGAACCTCCAGAAGCTAACCAGCTAACTAGCTACAAGCTATTTAGTCATTGTTAGCCACTGCTAGCGGCTTTTACCTTCTGCACAGCCAGCCAGTTTAAAAAAAAAAAAATAATAATATTATTTTTTTTAGCCTGGATAATACTCGCCAGTCTACCAGTATCGAACTGTCTCTCCACAACAACGCCGGATTCCTGCCGTAATCCCTGGACCACTACTTCTGATCTTCACAGCTAGCTTGCACGCAGCACCGAAGCTATCCCTGAGGCCCACTTCTCGGCCTACTCAGCTGTTCACCCGAACCACACTCATACACGGCTAGAGCCCAATACTCCACCGGATCCTTGCTGTAAACTCTGGACCTTGGCTAACGCCACTGCCACGAAGCTAGCACCAGTTAGCCGTGAGCCAGGCACATCTCCCTGCTAGCAGGCACATCTCCCTGCCAACCCCCCCTCCACCCCTACCACCCCCGGGCTACTAACTTTAAACGCTGTGTCGCAAGCATAGTGGCGGCTTCCCTGTCCCATCTACCGCTCCCCCCTGGACACTGTGATCACTTGGCTACATAGCTGATGCCTGCTGGACTGTCCATTAATCACGGTACTCCATTCTGTTTGTTTATGTTTTTATCTGTCGGCCCCAGCCGCACTCAGGCTCTGTGTGTAGTTACTCCGACCCTCTCTGCCTAGTCAACGCCATTTTACCTGCTGTTGTTGTGCTAGCTGATTAGCTGTTGTTGTCTCACCTACTGTTATAGCTAGCTCTCCCAATCAACACCTGCGATTACTATATGCCTCGCTGAATGTCTCTCTCAAATGTCAATATGCCTTGTATACTGTTGTTCAGGTTAGTAATCATTGTTTTAGTTTACAATGGAGCCCCTAGTTCCACTCTTCATACCTCTGATACCTCCTTTGTCCCACCTCCCACACATGCGGTGACCTCACCCATTACAACCAGCATGTCCAGAGATACAACCTCTCTTATCATCACCCAGTGCCTGGGCTTATCTCCGCTGTACCCGCACCCCACCATACCCCTGTCTGCGCATTATGCCCTGAATATATTCTACCATGCCCAGAAATCTGTTCCTTTTATTCTTTGTCCCCAACGCTCTAGGCGACCAGTTTTGATAGCCTTTAGCCGAACCCTCATACTACTCCTCCTCTGTTCCGCGGGTGATGTGGAGGTAAACCCAGGCCCTGCATGTCCCCAGGCACCCTCATTTGTTGACTTCTGTGATCGAAAAAGCCTTGGTTTCATGCATGTCAACATCAGAAGCCTCCTCCCTAAGTTTGTTTTACTAACTGCTTTAGCTCACTCTGCTAACCCTGATGTCCTTGCCGTGTCTGAATCCTGGCTCAGGAAGGCCACCAAAAATTCTGAGATTTCCATACCCAATTATAACATTTTCCATCAAGATAGAACTGCCAAAGGGGGAGGAGTTGCAGTCTACTGCAGAGATAGCCTGCAAACTAATGTCATACTTTCCAGGTCAATACCCAAACAGTTCGAACTACTAATTTTAAAAATTACTCTCTCCAGAAATCTCCAGTCTCTCACTGTTGCCGCCTGCTACCGACCCCCCTCAGCTCCCAGCTGTGCCCTGGACACCATTTGTGAATTGATCGCCCCCCATCTAGCTTCAGAGTTTGTTCTGTTAGGGGACCTAAACTGGGATATGCTTAACACCCCGGCAGTCCTAAAATCTAAGCTAGATGCCCTCAATCTCACACAAATCATCAAGGAACCCACCAGGTACAACCCTAAATCTGTAAACAAGGGCACCCTCATAGACGTCATCCTGACCAACTGGCCCTCCAAATACACCTCCGCTGTCTTCAATCAGGATCTCAGCGATCACTGCCTCATTGCCTGTATCCGCTACGGATCCGCAGTCAAACGACCACCCCTCATCACTGTCAAACGCTCCCGAAAACACTTCTGCGAGCAGGCCTTTCTAATCGACCTGGCCCGGGTATCCTGGTAGGGTATTGACCTCATCCCGTCAGTTGAGGATGCCTGGTCATTCTTTAACCTCTAGCGTCTAGCCATCCCGGATCCGGGATCGTGAATACAGCCTCAAGCTCATTACCATAACGCAACGTTAACTATTCATGAAAATCGCAAATGAAATGAAATAAATATGCTAGCTCTCAAGCTTAGCCTTTTGTTAACAACACTGTCATCTCAGATTTTCAAAATATGCTTCTCAACCATAGGAAAACAATAATTTGTGTAACAGTAGCTAGCTAGCGTAGCATTTAGCGTTAGCATTAGCGTTAGCATTCAGCAGGCAACATTTTCACAAAAACCAGAAAAGCATTCAAATAAAATCATTTACCTTTGAAGAACTTCAGATGTTTTCAATGAGGAGACTGTTAGATAGCAAATGTTCAGTTTTTCCTGAAAGATTATTTGTTTAGGAGAAATCGCTCCGTTTGGTGCGTCACGTTTGGCTACCAAAAAACCCCGAAAATCCAGTCATCAAAACACCAAACTTTTTTCCAAATTAACTCCATAATATCGACTGAAACATGGCAAACGTTGTTTAGAACCAATCCTCAAGGTGTTTTTCACATATCTCTTCGATGATATATCGTTCGTGGAAGTGTGCTTTCTGTCCTGAATCCCAGGAGAAAATGCCCGCAACTGAAGATTACGCACCAATTTAGACAAAGGACACCGGGCGGACCCCCGGAAAATGTAGTCTCTTATGGCCAATCTTCCAATGATATGCCTACAAATACGTCACAATGCTGCAGACATCTTGAAGAAACGACAGAAAGCGCAGGCTCGTTCCTGGTGCATTCACAGCCATATAAGGAGACATTGGAAAACAGAGCTTCAGAAATTCTGCTCATCTCCTAATATCTTTGCAGTTTTGGAAACGTTAGACTGTTTTCTTTCCAAAGCTTTTTTTTTTATCCAATAATGAAATAGCGCCCCCATTGATTCAACAGGTTAAAAGTAACTTCCTCACCATTTTAGATAAGCATGCTCCGTTCAAAAAATACCGAACTAAGAACAGATACAGCCCTTGGTTCACTCCAGACCTGACTGCCTTCGACCAGCACAAAAACATCCTGTGGCGGACTGCAATAGCATCGAATAGTCCCCGCAACTGTTCAGGGAAGTCAGGAACCAATACACACAGTCAGTCAGGAAAACAAAGGCCAGATTCTTCAGGCAGAAATTTGCATCCTATAGCTCTAACTCCAAAAAGTTCTGGGACACTGTAAAGTCCATTGAGAACAAGAGCACCTCCTCCCAGCTGCCCACTGCACTGAGGCTAGGTAACACGGTCACCACCGATAAATCCATGAAAATTTCAACAAGCATTTCTCAACGGCTGGCCATGCCTTCCTCCTGGCTACTCCAACCTCAGCCAACAGCTCTGCCCCCCCCCCCCCCCCCCCCCCCCCCCCCGCAGCTACTCGCCCAAGCCTCTCCAGGTTCTCCTTTACCCAAATCCAGATAGCAGATGTTCTGAAAGAGCTGCAAAACCTGGACTCATACAAATCAGCTGGGCTTGACAATCTGGACCCTCTATTTCTGAAACTTTCCGCCGCCATTGTCGCAACCCCTATTACCAGCCTGTTCAACCTCTCTTTCATATCGTCTAAGATCCCCAAGGATTGGAAAGCTGCCGCAGTCATCCCCCTCTTCAAAGGGGGAGACACCCTGGACCCAAACTGTTACAGACCTATATCCATCCTGCCCTGCCTATCTAAGGTCTTCGAAAGCCAAGTCAACAAACAGGTCACTGACCATTTCGAATCCCAACGTACCTTCTCCGCTGTGCAATCTGGTTTCCGAGCCGGTCACGGGTGCACCTCAGCCACGCTCAAGGTACTAAACGATATCATAACCGCCATCGATAAAAGACAGTACTGTGCAGCCGTCTTCATCGACCTGGCCAAGGCTTTCGACTCTGTCAATCACCATATTCTTATCAGCAGACTCAGTAGCCTCGGTTTTTCTAATGACTGCCTTGCCTGGTTCACCAACTACTTTGCAGACAGAGTTCAGTGTGTCAAATCGGAGGGCATGCTGTCCGGTCCTCTGGCAGTCTCTATGGGGGTGCCACAGGGTTCAATTCTCGGGCCGACTCTTTTCTCTGTATATATCAATGATGTTGCTCTTGCTGCGGGCGACTCCCTGATCCACCTCTACGCAGACGACACCATTCTGTATACTTCCGGCCCGTCCTTGGACACTGTGCTATCTAACCTCCAAACGAGCTTCAATGCCATACAACACTCCTTCCGTGTTCTCCAACTGCTCTTAAATGCTAGTAAAACCAAATGCATGCTTTTCCACCGTTTGCTGCCTGCACCCGCACGCCAGACTAGCATCACCACCCTGGATGGTTCCGACATAGAATATGTGGACATCTATAAGTATCTAGGTGTCTGGCTAGACTGTAAACTCTCCTTCCAGACTCATATCAAGCATCTCCAATCTAAAATCAAATCTAGAGTCGGCTTTCTATTCCGCAACAAATCCTCCTTCACTCATGCCGCCAAACTTACGCTAGTAAAACTGACTATCCTACCGATCCTCGACTTCGGCGATGTCATCTACAAAATAGCTTCCAATACTCTACTCAGCAAACTGGATGCAGTTTATCACAGTGCCATCCGTTTTGTTACTAAAGCATCTTATACCACCCAACACTGCGACCTGTATGCTCTAGTCGGCTGGCCCTCGCTACATATTCATCGCCAGACCAACTGGCTCCAGGTCATCTACAAGTCCATGCTAGGTAAAGCTCCGCCTTATCTCAGTTCACTGGTCACGATGGCAACACCCACCCGTAGCACGTGCTCCAGCAGGTGTATCTCACTGATCATCCCTAAAGCCAACACCTCATTTGGCCGCCTTTCATTCCAGTTCTCTGCTGCCTGTGACTGGAACGAATTGCAAAAATCGCTGAAGTTGGAGACTTTTATCTCCCTCACCAACTTCAAACATCTGCTATCTGAGCAGCTAACCGATCGCTGCAGCTGTACATAGTCTATTGGTAAATAGCCCACCCAATTTTACCTACCTCATCCCCATACTGTTTATATTTATTTACTTTTCTGCTCTTTTGCACACCAATATCTCTACCTGTACATGACCATCTGATCATTTATCACTCCAGTGTTAACCTGCAAAATTGTAATTATTCGCCTACCTCATCATGCCTTTTGCACACAATGTATATAGACTCTCGTTTTGACTGACTGGTGGGGGATTCCAAATTCGAGGTGAATAATACTTTAGAAAAAAACAGATCCACACCACATTGGGTGTGGAGAGGAGAGTGTTTTGAAGTTCAGTTTTAGAAAAAATATAAAAAATATATGTGAAGAAAATGTATAAAAAGATATAAACGGGACACGACAAGACGAGGACAAAATTCATCTGACTGCTATGCCATCTTGGATTGACAGTCATCCAATATGCTGTAATAGAAAATAAGGCCATGTTCATTAACAAAAATCATCATCCTCCCTCATCTTAAACGCCACCGACCGCCAGTGGTCTAGATGTGCCCTTAGGTTTTAGGATCCCTAGGAACATTGTTCAGCAATAGAAAGAAGACAAAGTACTGGGCCTTCTGTATAAACAGGCCCTGGTGAAAGTGCAGTCAGGCCAGGCTGAAGTGCTTGGCAGAACTGAGGAGGGTTATTACCTTTAGAATGGAGTGTTGTACAATCTGCAAGGTTCAGATGAGCAGTTGGCTGTCCCAGAAGAGGCCTGTGAGCTAGTACTTACTTTAGGTCACTCCATACCCTTGGCAGGCCACCTGGGAAAGCACAAAATCATCCACTTCCACTGACCAGGACTACATCTGACATTGCCAAGTTCAGCAAGAGTTGCCCTCAGTGCCAACAGACCTCAGCCAGAGGCCCATCCAAAGTACCCTTACAACCTTTACATTTCCGTGATGTACCATATAAGCTGATTGGAATGGACAATGTGGGTCCAGTGGAGAAGAGCAAGTCTCGGCACCATTTCATGCTTGTCATTAATTACTATGCTACAAAGAAGTCTTCCCCGTGAGATCCATCACAGCCCAGTCAGTAGCCTTCTGACTAGTTCAACTATTCTCTAGGCTAGATTTCCCCAGATAATTTTTAACTGACCAAACTGCTGAAGCAAGTGTACTAACTACTGGTGATCAAGGGCCTAAGAAGAACTCTGTATCATCCTGAGACCGATGGGCTAATGGAGAGGTTTAACCAGACCCTGAAGCAGATACTCTGTAAGTGTGTCAATGAAACAGACTCAGACTGGGATCAGTGAATCCCCTAACTTCTCTTTGCTTATCGGGTAGTGCCTCAGGCCTCTACTGGTTTCACCCCCTTTCAATTGCTCTATTGCTATGATGTGCGAGGACCCTTGTCCAACCTGGGGAGGAAATGAGCAGGTAAAAGTAGAACTAACCCCAAAATGTAATTTCCTATGTTGTGAAGATGTGAGAGAAGTTGGAGAAGATGAGCACTTTTGCCCAGGAGCACATGGCTGAGGCCCAGCAGTGCAACAATACCCAGTACAACCAGTCAGCCAGAGACAGGAGCTTTGATCCTGGACAGAAGGTGTTCATAATTCTCCCTACAGAAAGCATCAGTTTTCCTTTTGAGGTCACCCAAAAACTGGGGCCTACAACGTATGAAATAGCCACACCTGGAGAGCCACACTAACACAAGGTCCTGCATGCAAATCACCTGAAGGAGTGGTTTCCAAGACCTGAGAAGCAAACTGATGTGAAATGTGTTAATGATAAGACAGAAGAGGTTGAGGAGGAAGTGGAAGAGCAATATTTAGTGTTCAGACCCTGTCCTGCTCCATCTTGAATCTCAGTAACCTCTTAGAAGACCAGCAGGCCCAGGTTAGAGCCCTCTGTGATCCAGTCATTTTCCAAAATGTCCCCGAGCACACGGTCCTTGTGGCGCACAACATGGTGCTGAAAGAAAAATGCTCTTGCCAGGCGCGTGTGCTATGGTATCCCTGAGCGTCTCCTGGTGGCACTGAAGAAATAAATTGATTTGATGTTGTCAGTGGGAATCGTTGAGCATTCATGGAGTGAGTGGTTCAGTCTTGTGGTGCTGGTGCTGAAGACGGATGGCACTCTCAGGTTTTGCATTGACTTCCGCTACTTGAACTCAGTGTCCAAGTTTGACTCCTATCCAACTCCCCGCATTGATGACCTCATTGAATGCTTGGGTAAGGCCAAATTCCAGACTACCATTGACTTGAGTAAAGGCTACTGGCAAGTTCCCTTGAGTTCCAGTTCCAGAGAGCTGACGGTGTTCAGGACCCCGTTGGGGCTGTTCCATTTCACGAAAATGGCATTTAGATATCACAGAGCCCCTGCAACCTTCCAGCAGTTCATTGATCATATACTATCCAGTCTGTCTGATTTTGCTTCTGCCTCCCTCAATGATATTGTTCACAGCTCCATCTTCGCCAAGACTAGGACCGAGTAAGTTGGGTATGTGATCGGGAATGGAGTCATCAGGCCACAGGTGAAGAAAGTTCAGGCCATGTCCTCTTCCCCAGACCAAGACCCAAGCCCGGGATGTTAAGTTGGTACCACAGATTTGTCCCTAACTTTTCTGCCAGAACTGCCATCCTTACAGATCTGACCAAGAAGACCTGTCCAAACAAGGTCCAGTGGACAGAAGGGGCGAGAACACCTTTTGAGGTTGTCAAGAAAGCTTTGTCCACACTGTTCTTCTGCAGGGTGAGTCGGGAGACTATTCTGTTGCCTACATCATCCGGACACTTTTCCAGAGAGAGGTTCGGTATTCGACAGTGGAGAAGGAGTGCCTGGCAGTCAAATGGGGTCTGGATTCGTTCTCCTTGGCACAAACTTCTCTAATGCCCTTCTCCAATGCCCACATCACCCGCTGGTACCTTTCCATGTAGCCCTACAGGTTCACCATTAGCTATGTCCCCGGCAAGGACAACGCCATGACTGACTTCCTTTCCCACTGGCCGCAGGCTGGAAACCACAGAATGGGGAGTGCATGTGGAGGCAGTAAAAACCCCTGTCTAACTAATATTCACACTCACTTTGCACTATACACATGGTGATACACATAATATATAAATAACTACGTGACACATGGCTTTTGATTCTTATATCCCATCCGTAACTTATATTGAATAAATGCTAAATTCATTAATTCCATTGATATTTGTCTATTTTAACACATTATCTTCTTCTGTCATAATTTGTATTTTTGAAAATTGGAGGAATAAAACCCCATAGTATTTGCACCATATCTCAATGTCTCTGGTTTCCTACTTCGTCATCCCTAACATTCTGAAACACATGTTCGCTTAGAGCTAAAACCTACTCAGTTCTATTTTTTATCAGGTCTTGTCAACTGATGACTTCAGAGATACCACTAATAGAATATACAATGTTTTATTTAGATAACTCACACTCCTGTGCACTTTACCCAAAACCACCATCAACCATTTCCTCTTAGTGTGGGGAGAAATATTCATTTGGGGGGATTAGAGTGTGTTTTTAGAGTTAATCCACGCTCCCATGTGCAATACCGTTTCCTGGCACCAAACCCATGTCTGGCCTATATGGCTCTCTCACATAAGGCCTGTGTTTAGGCAGGCTGGAGAGCTGTGCCCAGCTGTCGGGTCTCACTGGGATTATGGTTAGCGACAAGGTGCTTGTGTAATTACTCAAAGGATACTTGGTGATTATTAATGAAGCTATATGGTGGGGGAATTTACTATAAAGTCCAAGTGGAAACAATGGGAATGGGGTAACGGGGAACTTCGAAACCATATATCTGTGATCACCTAGGGTCTATAATCCCTGTAGTGATTTAAAAGCTTTTTAATCAAAACGAAAACAATTCATCCAGTTTGTGAGTGGCGTTATATATAGAGATGTAATGACATCACTCTGTCAAGCTCAGTGAATGTGTTTTTGCTTGATGTGTTTTTGTAGGCCCAAATATTACTTCATTTGTACAGTGTGGGCCTCACCTTTAACAGAAACCATGTGAAATGTAGACCTGCATTCTCATAAAATGTAATGCTAGATTTTAAAAACTATACACATCAAAATACATTAAACACACAGTGTCATGTTCAGAAAAGTTTTGTTATTCTTTCTAATTTGAAGTTTATTTCTGTGCCAGAAGTAAATATACTGTACTTGATAGTCATGAATGGGTTTACATTTCACAACCACCCACTTTGGTTAGGCTACTGTATATACAGTACCTGTACTTACACTGTACATACAAACGTATGTGGACACGGTTATTGTGGATTCGGTTATTTCAACCAGGTGTATATATATATATATATATATATATATATATATATATATATATATATATATATACGTTTGGACAGTATGTGGATGGAATATGTTGTTTATCTGAGGAATACGTAGAGTGCAGGGTTTTAACCTAGGGCCCCAAGCTTATTGATGAGCTTGGAGGGTACTCTGGTATTGTGAAGTCTGAGCTGTAGTCAATGAACAGCATTCTTACATAGGTGCTACTCTTGTCCAAATGGGATAGGGCAGTGTGCAGTGCGATGGCGATTGCATAATCCGTGGATCTATTTGGACGGTATGCAAATTGCAGTGGACCTAGTGTGTCGGGTAAGGTGGAGGTGATATGATCCTTAACTAGCCTCTCAATGCACATCATGACGACAGAAGTAAGTACTATGGGTCGATAGTCATTTAGTTCAGTTACCGCCGCTTTCTTGTGTACAGGAACAATGGTGGACATCTTGAAGGAAGCTGGGAAAGCAGACTGGGGTTAGGAAGAGATTATGTCCGTAAACACTCCATCCAGCTGATCTGGGCATGCTCTGAAGGTTAAAGTCCCCAGCTACAATAAATGCGAACTCCGGATAGGAGGTTTCCAGTTTGCACAAAGTCCAGTGTGGTTTCCTGCGAGTTGTCGTGGTATCGGCTTGAGGGATAATATACATGGCTGTGACAATGACAGAAGAGAATTCTCTCGGGAGGGAATGTGGTCGGCATTTAACTACGAAGTATTCGAGGTCGAGTGAACAAAAATACTTAAGTTCCTGTATGTTACCAGAATCACAGTTAATCATGAAACATTCACCTTCACCTTTCTACTTCCCAGAGAGTTCTTTATTCCTATCTGCAAGATGTACTGAGAACCCATCTGGCTGTATGGACTTGGACAGTATATCCGGAGAGAGGCATGTTTCCATGAAACAGATTATGTTACAATGCCTGATGTCTCTCTGAAAGGAGGTCCTCACCCTGAGCTTGTATACTTTATTGTCCATGGACTGAACATTAACGAGTAATATACTCGGAAGCAGTGGATGGTGTGCACGCCTCCTGAATCAGACTAAAAGTCCACCCCTCTTGGAGCAGCCTGGGATGAGTTAAATCGCCTTGGAGGGTACGAACGAAGGATCCAATTCAGGAAAGTCGTATAACTGGTCAAAATACTGGGAAGTTACCACTGCTCTGATATCCAAAAGTTATTTCCGGCTGAACATAATAACGCTAATAATGTGAGAAATAACATACAAAAAATGAAATACTGCAAAGTTTCTTAGGAGCTAGAAACAGAGCGGCCATGTCTATCGGCGTCATCTTGTCTAGGTTCAGCGGGTAGGTTAGTCTACAATACATGACATTGTTATGGATAAGAACGAGAATGTTTGTATTTGTCAAGCATCGATCATCATTTCATCAGAATAAGAACCTCAACAAATGGAAAGGAGCATCGAGTTCATACCATGCACCAACCTGTGAAGTTCATCATAACTTATTTCATCTGTAGCCTAAAAAACTGCATTGTTTCCCGAGTCGTAGTAGGAGGACCAAACACCATGTCATCGCGTGACTCCAAGTTTACTTCGATACGATGGTTATCAAATTAATATGCAAGCCTGCTCCCTCTCCCCCTCTCCGGCGCTCGAGGGCACCAGGCTGCCCTTCATTATGCACACCTGTCACCATCATTACGTGCAGCTGCGCAATGTTTTACTCACTTGGACTCCATTACTTTGTTGGTTACCCCCTCTATATCTGTCTGCTCCTCAGTTCATTCCCTGTGTCCGCATTGATGTCGTCATTTTTCCCCTGTGCAGAAGCTGTTCTTGTTATGTTTCATGGCCGTCGTTAATTTAATGTTCTCCCTGTACCTGCTTCTCGTCACCAGCGTCGATCCTCACACTAATGTCCTACAAAAACTTTCCAGCGCTAGGCCTTGACTACTTGATGTAGGCCTATTCACTGCAAATTGCACTGCTCCACTCCGCCGAGACATTAAAATCATATCACAGCCTTCTCTGGATTTGAAGTGGTGCCATGAACTCAATATTAAAGAGGCAATAAGTAACGTTTTGGGCTACCCGACCAAATTCAAATAGAATTGTGAGATATAGATCTGTCATTCTCATTGAAAGCAAGTCTAAGTTTCTATGCTTCCCGTATTTCTATGCTTCCCGAATTTAATTGAAGTTTTTGTGTCTTTTACTTTCATTTTTTTACACCAGCTTCAAACAGCTGAAAATACAGTACAATATTTTTGGTTATTGAAAATATGTTTTACAGCGGTTTAGATGGTACAATGATTCTCTACATTGCTTGTTTTGTCAGATAAACTGGAATTGAGCAAACTTTTATAATTTAAGAAACTAGGAAATGGCAGAGCGATTTGAAATAAAGGTGAGAGATAAATTGTATACTCACAGGAAGCTGTAACTGTCAGCTCTGTGACTAGAACAACAGTAGTTGTTTTGAAAACTGTATTTTTCCACGAAATTGCATTTTGACCAATGGTCATATGCTTGTGCTTTTCAGAATGCAGAATCCTTCCTACATGGGCACAGTGGGGAGAGGAGGTGAGACTGGCGCGCTCACACTGCAGCTGATAGCGAAACAGGGACAGGCAGATACTTTCATAGAAGGAATAAACATAATGCATAGGGTATTACTGTTGACCAATTAATGGTTTTAGAACAATCTACAGAAACTTCGTACATCAAGAATTTACAGAATTGGGACATAGAGGGAAATGGGGGGAGGGTCATGCTTTTTCAATTTTAGTCAAGGGGAGGGTTTAGTATTTATTTTAAAATCTAATCCAGGGGAAGGTCACGTAATTTGTAATTGATGACACATCAATATTTCTTACTGTTTTAGAATTAGTTATTAGGCTATATATTGATGTGTGCCTGATGCCGGCCCTTATCTCTGATTCTCTGTGGGTTGCGCAATATCAAGTGTGCCTATAGGCTATTAATGACTCATAAATAGGTTATAGGTCATGCTCAGAGAAGTACAGAGCAAAGTTATAATTCTAAGACAGCTGCTGGGATGGTGTGAATAAAACTAGGCTACATTACATACTGAAATGGATATTCCAACCCTGAGCCCCGGCCTGCTCTGCTCTTGCTGATCAAAACCATTTTTATGCTGCCTAACCAATGCTGTGCTGTGTAGGCCTACAGTGGCAGTTTAGGAGGATAGTCAAAGAATTCTTTAGAAAATAATTTAGTAAACAAAAATGAAATTTCTTGCACACGGACATGCCTTTAGCCTATGTTCTGTTCAGTTTGAGAAGGAGAGAATAAAAACAATGTGTTTCTGGTCCATGATGTATTTATCAGAATTATTGACCTCACAATATGCCAGATTTGAGTAACTTACATTGTGGTGCTAAAACTTGAAGCAGCAGTTGCGGAAATGGATAGCTCATGCTGCTGAAAGAAGGCAATTTCAAGTAGGTATAATTCATTTCAACCGTCTTCATTTTAATTAGACTTTACTAACAACAAGAGGGTTTGTTTGGAGCCTATTTCTTCCTATTTAAGAAATAACAGGTAGCCCTACCTGTTTGACAGATGAAATTAGAGTATAGGCTGCTATATACTGTACATAGATTTGTCGGCCAAATCCTCCACCAACCATGCACTCTTTAAATAGTCAACCTCTCTGTCAGTGAATGGCTGTTAAGTTAAAACCAGGACTCGAAATTGAGGGGGTATGTCATAGGCCTACCTTTTATAAAAGGCCTACACATTGTTAATTTAGGATTTTGAAGAAAATAAAACATTCAGAGGCTGAGCTACAAATTTCTATAGCTGCGGAGACAAAAAAAGGACTTTGCTTGGGAAGTAATCTAATTCTGTCACAATCAATTGATTAAAATATTTACTTTCTGTACAATAGAAGATGTTTAAACTCAGACAGCTTTTAGGGAAACACTTGTGACCTTCTCTCATTGGATTAAGCATTGGAAGAAGAGTAGCCAGTTGTTAAAGCTTACATTTTTCTGCGTCGTATGTCTACTGTCTGGGGTGGGAAGGTACAGTAGGCCTATGTACCATGCCTAATGTTGTCTCGAAACAGGGTCAGTTTCGTTGCAAACAAGTCACAATGATCTTGCATTGGAGAAACATGATAAGATGAACACTATCTCTCTGTCCATTCTTAGCATGTAGTTTTGGGTAATTTGTTTGATATTAAAAAAAATATTATGTAAAATGACTTTTTACATTTGTATGAAATGTTTATAAAAGGTTATTTTTTCTCACACCTGCAAATACGATGAGAGATTCGTGCAATATTTTTACGATAAAGGAGATCTTTCCACCCCTACTCTTGTCTGTGGTGGTCTGTGAACCCACAACCTTCTGGCCCACAGCCCTGTGCGTGATAAACATTCCTGCATTGCCATGTAATGCTTACAGGATGAAGAGCAGTTTCTAAAATGGCATATCTGGTCTGTCCAAGAAGTGAGAGTAAACAGTAAGGATGTTCTCTGCTATCCAATTTATGTTTTAATTATTATTTTGGGTATAGGGGAGGACTTCTCTTCCCCAGAGCTAAACAACCATTGCGCATGTCTTTCTTCATGCACAAATTTGTAGGCATACTTTGACAGGATCAACATGTAGCCACACCTGTCTGTTGTGACTAAGGATGCAGACAATATTTTATGCAATATCCATATTCGAAATGTGTGTCACACCCTGATCTGTTTTCCACCCCCCCTCGGTACCCCGGTCACCCCAGTGTCCCGAGAACCCCGCTCACATCTTCCGGAGCGCTATGATGGAGATTCCCGGAACATGCCAGGATTTTCTCTCCAAGTGCTCCCTCATTTTCGAGCTGCAACTTTCTTCATTCCCCTCAGACCGCTTGAGGATAGCATACATTATTATGCTGATGTCCGGGAGGGTACTCACCTGGGCCACGGCGGTGTGGGAGCAACAATCTGCCGTTTGCCTGAGACTGGAGGTGTTCGTGGAGGAAGTTCGGAAGGTGTTTGATTCTCTGTTGTCGGGGCGAGAGGCTACTCGCAAGCAGTTCCAGCTACGCAAAGACTTTCGTAGTGTGGCAGACTACACAGTTAATTTCCGCACATTTGCGGCTGAGAGCACTTGGAACCCGGAAGCGCTGTTCGACACGTTCCTACATGGAGGAAGTTAAGGACGAGCTTGCAGCCCGGGAACTACCAATGGATATCAATGGACAACTACAGGAAGGAAGGAAGGAAGGAAGGAAGGAGAGAAGAGTCGATTCCAATTCGCCTCCGGGGTATCCCGGATGTTAGCGATGGCTCTGTTGCTGAGAGAATCCGAGAATACCTGAGTTCCCACGAAAGCCTCCGAAGACTGACAATTCACCTCTTCCCGAGCCCATGCAACTAGGCAGAGCTAGACTGTCTCCTGCTGAACGGCTATAGAGGCTTCACACTAAGTGTTGCCTGTATTGCGGAACTACTGATAATTTCGACTCCACCTGTCCACTAAAAGACCAGGCTCATCGGTAGTAGTGAGTACTCTGGTGGGCAGTACGAATAACTTTTCCTCTCCCTTACTAGCATTCCTTTTCGTACCATGTCACTGTTGTGGAACCGGTCAACATTTCTCCCTTGTGCTCATTGACACTGGGGCTGATGAGAGCTTTATGCACACTACCCTGGCTTCCGAGCTGGATATCCCCATTCAGCTCCTCTCCATTCCCATGGATGTTAGAGCACTGGTCGGGCGCTCTATTGGCCGGGTCACCCACAATACCACCCCCATCAACCTGCACGTGTCAGGGAACCACAGCGAGACGATCCAGTTCCTGCTCATTAAGTCTCCTCAGGTTCCTGTGGTGTTTTTGTTCTCCTGGCTCCAGCGACACAATCCCCTCATTGACTGGTCTGCCGGTGCCATCATTGGCTGGAGCCCATTCTGCCACGCCCACTACCTGAAGTCAGCACAGCCTGTTCCGAGACGTCTTTCTGAGGTACCAGGACCTCCGGGAGGTGTTCAGTAAGGCCCGGGCCACTTCGCTGCCCCCTCACTGACCCTATGACTGCAGGATTGATCTTCTCCCAGGCATCACTCTGCCACGGGAATGACTGTACTCTCTTTCAGGTTAATCCGTCCTTCTTCTTTGTGGAGAAGAAGGACAGAACCCTGCGTCCATGCATCGACTACTGAGGTCTAACGACATCACAATGAAGAAATGCTATCTCATCTCCTTGGCCTTTGAGCTGCTCCAGGGGGCCACCGTGTTCTCCAAGCTGGACCTACGGAACACCTACCACCTGTGCGGATACGGGAGGGGGATGAGTGGAAGACGTCCTTCAACACGGCCAGCGGCCACTACGAGTTCCTGGTCATGCCTATTCCAGGCTCTGGTTAATGATGTTCTCCGTGACATGTTGAACCGGTTCGTCTTCATCTACGTCGATGACACCCTCGTCTTCTCCCGCTCTACCCAGGAACATGTGCTCCACGTCTGACAGTTCCTCCAATACCTTCTGGAGTACGAGCTTTTTGTAAAAGCTTAGAAGTGCGAATTCCATCTCTAAAACATCCTCTTTCTGGGGTACATCATTGCTGCAGGGAGCGTACTGATGGATCCCGGGAAGGTGAGAGCGGTGATGGATTGGCCCCAGCCCACGTCCAGAGTCCAGTTGCAGCAGTTCCTGGGCTTTGCCAGCTTTTATTTCCGCTTTATCCGGGGCTACAGCATCCTGGCTTCTCCCTGTCTGCACTCACCTCTCCAAAGGTTCCGTTCACGTGGTGGTTCATCCTGACCTGTCTCACCAGTTCGTGGTGGAAGCCGATGCTTCCGATGTTGGAATGGGGGCTGTCTTGTACCAGGGGTCTGCCCTGGAACTCAAGTTGCATCCCTACGCTTTTTTCTCCAACCGCCTCAAAGCCATGGAGAGGAACTACGATGTGGGGAACCGTGAGCTGCTTGCAGTGAAGATGGCGTTGAAGGAGTGGAAGCACTGTCTGGAGGGGGAAGAACATCCATTCATCATTTGAACCGACCACAAGAACCTGGAATATCTCCGCACCGCCAAGCGCCTCAACTCCAGGCAGGCTAGACGGGCCCTACTGTTCACCCGGCTCAACTTCTCTCTCTCATACCGACCGGGATCCAAGAACGTCAAGCCAGATGTGCTGTCACGCTGCTATTGCCCCACGACTACTACCCCAGAACCTGAGACCGTCCTTCCCACCTCGTGACTGCACTCAGCTGGGAAATAGGAAAGCAGGTCTAGGATGCGCAGTGTTCCCAGCCGATCTTCGAGGGGGGGGGGGGGGGGTCCAGATAACCGGATGTTCGTGCCTGACGCGGTCCGCTCTGCGGTCCCGTTGGCCTCTGGCTTTTGTGGCCTACAAATGTCCCTGACGTCTCTGCATTCATCACCGCTTGCACGATTTGTGCACAAAACAAGTCATCGGCAAGCTCCGGCTGGTGTCCTCCAACCTCTACCTGTCCCTCACCATCCCTGGTTTCACATTTCCCTGGACTTTGTCACGGGTCTTCCTCCGTCTGATAGCAACCCCCGCCAACCTAACTGTGGGTCACTTTTCCAAATCCGTCCACTTCATTCCTCTCCCCAAGCTACCCTCTGCCAAGGAGACGGCCCAGCTCATGGTGTAGCATGTCTTCCGGATCTATGGACTGACTGGTCTCCGACCGGTGTCCTCAGTTCTTGTACTGGTTCTGGAAGGCGATCTGCACCCTCCTTGGGTCGTCGGCCAGCCTGTCCTCCAGGTTCCACACCCAGTACAATGGCAAGTCGGAGCGAGCCAACCAGGACCTCGAGACTACTGCCTGGTCTCCGCCAACCCCACCACCTGGAGCCAGCAGCTTGTGTGGGTGGAATATGCCCGCAACACCCTTCCCTGCTCTACCACGTGTTTCCTGGGTTATCAGGAAGAAGGAAGAAGAGGTCAGCATAACTTCTGCCCAGACATTGGTCCTCCGCTGTCGTCAGACCTGGAGGAGAGCCCGGTTGGCCCTTATCAAGACCACCGCCAGGTATCGCCGCCAGTTGATCGCCACCCGACCCTGACTCCCCGGTATCGTCTCAGGCAGAAGGTATGGCTATCCACCGGGGATCTGCCCTTCCGGGTGGAATCGCGCAAATTCTCCCCCGGGTTTATAGGCCTGTTTCAAATCTCCAAAATTATCCCCTCTGCTATTACCCCGTGCCCTTCATATACATCCCACATTTTATGTGCCCAGAGTAAATCCATGTCTCACAGCCATTTGTCTCCTTTTTCCAGGCCCACCCCTCTTCCCCGTCTCATCGACATCCACCGGCATACACTGTGAGGCGTCTCCTGAAGGTTCGACCTCGGGGCAGGGGGTTTCAGTACCTGGTTGACTGGGAGGGTTATGGCCCGGAAGAGAGGTGCTAGGTCCCCGCCAGGGACATCCTGGAACCAGGTCTCATTGCGGATTTCCAATGCCGACACCCCGGTCAACCAGATATGCGCCAGGTGGCGCCCCTAGAGGGAGGGGGTACTGTCACATCCTGATCTGTTTCCCCTGTCATTGTGATTGTCTAAACCCCACTCCAGGTAAAACCTAACAGCGTTTGTTTCCCTGCTCCTGCCTGTTTTCCTGTTCTAGTCTTTACCATTCTGCCTGCCCTGACGCTGAGCCTACCTGCCATTTTTGTACCTTACCCCACCTACAGTAACTGGATTTTTTTCCCCTGCCTTTCGTGACCCGACCCTGAGACTGCCTGCCATTCTGGTCCCTTTATGCCCTCACTGGATTTTTGACCCCTACCTGCCTTGACCTGTCCTTTGCATGCCTCTGTTAGAAATACACTTTTGTTTCTTCAACTCTGTCTACATCTGGGTCATGTGACGACCCTCCCACTCTGTTTGCCGTATTCTTTCTCTTTGCTCTTGTTTTCCTTATTAGGATGTCAGTGGGCAGAGCCGGGAGGGTAGTCAGCGAAATGGGACACACCTGGGCCCAGGTGTGTCCCGGGATAAATACACCTCTTCCCCATTCAATGAGGAGACTCTCTCCATGCAGACACATTGTTTGATTTTGTTTGTGGCATTTTTGTGTCAAATTTGTTTGTTTGCTTTCGCACCTTTCAACACCTCTCATTATCACATCTATGCACGCAACCACTCACTTACACTACTGACTGCTGACTACATACACCATTGCTTATTGTATGTACAGTACATTACTTCTTTATTAAATATATTTTTGTTATTCCTTATCTCAGTGTTGGCTCCCTTTTTGTTATGGGCTTTGAGCCGGTTTGTGACAGTCATACCTCAAACATGATAATGTGGGGTGAAACCAAACGCATTTAGCCTACATGACAGCCTACATGACAGCATAACATGTAGCCTAGCCCTGTCTACACATCGCATTGGGGTAAAACAATCTGCATTTTAACCATAAATGGCATACAACTGTTATTTCACACAATGATCATACAACACTGCACAATTTGATACACTGCACATCATTCATTGGAAACAGAGTAGCACATGCATGGAAGGTGTGGTTGTTTAGGTATTGGGAAATAGATTCCAGAGAATCCGTCTCGCAGCCGCTCCGAAAAGGAAAAGGTTTGAAATAGTGCTGTATGCAATCTATTACTATCTTTTAGTAGAGAGTTCAACTGATCTTGTTTAATGTCTAGTTTGATATATGTCTAACATAGTAATAACAAATTGTCTCGTTATTGTTGTGTAGACCATCATTGTGAATAAGAATTTGTTCTTAAATGACTTGCCTAGTTAAATAACGGTTCAATAAAAAAATACAAAATAAAAGACTCCAATTATTGGATTCCTTGATAAAGATGAGCCAAAATAATAATCCTTCATCTGAGTTTACAGGGGTGCCAATAATTCTGACCCCCTTTTTTGTTTTTTTTGTTATACTTGTTAAACAATATCTCTTCTCTGAATAATATAATTTTCTAATTTCTATACTCATCTTTATCAAAGGTGCCAATAGTTTTGGACCTGACTGTACTGTATATACATAATATTATTAAAACCTGCAAATGTTTAGTGTTTTGTACATCTCATTTATTCATAACTGCTTCGGACTTTAGTTTGTCCGACCTTAGTGGTGCTCTTTGCCTTCTGCAGATCTATGAGCCATGGGATGGGATGCGATGGCACAGAACATGAAGCCACAGAGCTACTTTCACTTCCCCCTCGCTGGCTTACCAAGCTCCAGTCATGTGATCATACAGCATACTACATGTCCATCCATTAGACACAGATTTTGAATTTTTTATGTCATCTGGGTGGAGAACTCCACAATTTAGGAGACTTGTACCGAGACAGCTCTATCACCCTCTCATTTTAACATTCCATTTACAGAACCCAGTGGTATTTACAATTCCCATGATGAAAGACAGGGTAGAGGGAAGTCAGTGAAAAATAACATTCACTGTCCTCATTCTCTCAGACCCAAACTACTGCTGCATTATGGGTGTCCTACTTTACAAGTCCATGGGTCCATTCCCCCTCCCACCCCCCTCTAGCCATTAATGCTGGTCGATAGTGGGTAACACTGTACTCAATCTATACAGGGACAAAACCACTCTCTAGGTCTGTGTTTCCCAACTCCGGTCCTCGAGTACCCCCCAACAGCACACATACTGTATTTGTTGACAAAAACCCCTGAATCAACTTGTCAAGGGCTTGATGATTAGTTGACACGTAGAATCAGGTGTACTTGTCTGGGCCACAACACAAATATGTACTTTGGGGGTACTCGAGGACCAGAGTTGGGAAACACTGCCTCTAGGCCACAGATCGATTGAACTTACCTGGCCTCATATTCACACCGTTTTACATACCCCTGTTATTTTCAACATACCTTTTGTTCTTGAACAGGAAACAGTCTTCAGAAATGTAATTTGAGCAGTAACGCAATCTATATTCAAGTGCTACTATTGACCCGGGAGTCAAATTGCAGAGTTAACATCAGCCGTGCTGTGAATGGCTTTGATAAATGCACTTCCACGGATGAGTCAGAGAGAACATTATTTAAAATCAATGTTGTTGCTTTTTTTCCAACCCACGTTGTCTCACCCACCGTCATGGGGAGATGTGGCACCACTTAAAGTGGTATTGCCTGGGTTTTAACAAAGAGATGAAGCACTTTTACTCACATCTGTCCACACATGAGAGTTGATGTGATACAGATACATTGGTTCTGTTGAATTATGCATGGCATAGTGTTGTGCATCAGATTACTGTTACTCTATCTTGATCTGACTAGTCATTACATTGATGACGTTATCAAGGATGTTATGTTTATCTATTTATTTATATCCCAACATTCAATGATGATAGGTTACAGCTACTGTACAAACCTACCCTGATAAAACACAGTCTGTAGTAAAAACGTGGCTAAACAGGGTCGGTCAGCCAAGAGCCAACTCACAATTAGAGCATCTGTAGATAATCCTCTGTGTATTTTCAAAGTAAGCCTACGGTCAAATAAATTGCGGTGGCAGACTGGCATCCAAACTCAGCCTGGCCAACTCTGCCCCCCTTCTCCCCTCCAGCCCCTTCTACCCTCTCCCCCTCTCCCCCTCCAGTCCATTCTCCCCCAGCCCCCCTCCCTCCAGACCTGGGAAGTGGTCTCTCCCTCTTGGGATTCTTCTGTCCCTGCTGTCTGCCTGCCTGCCTACCCGCCATTGTCCTTTGCAATCCCTTTATGTAGCTCTCACCAAATAACTATCATATTTAAGATCCGCCATTTAAAAAGTCAACAGCTGTGCACTCAGGATGGATTGTAGACACACTTCTGCTCACATATGTAATGCAATAACAAAAAAAACAATTCATTGGGGAGAGATCACCATTTTCCACTGTGGTATAGTTAGAAAGGATTATTTTTGTTTCCCCATTATCCACAATTTGTTGCACTCAACTAATGGAATAAGAACATGCAAGTGGTATTGTTTCCGAATGTCAGAAATAACACCACTTAAAATGTCAGTTTAAGCACAAATTGTGCTTTTTCTGCTCGCTCTTTCTGTGAAAAATATAAAATATAGGCCAGTGTTGTTTTAGGAAAACTATTTTTGACATAAAGCGGTTTATGACAAAACAAAAGTGATCTGCCCAGCCAAAGTTGTATTTAGAATAATTGTATTGTCAATTTCTGCTGAGTGAGAGTCTCTGCTAACCATTATGCACTGCTTTTAATTTGCACAATTCCCCAAAGTGAATTTGACTTCAAGGTCAAGGTCTAATTAACATGAACATAAATGGCCTTGCAAGTGGTTTGGTAATGTATATTATCCATATGGAGCCAGTTCCCCTATGGGGTAGAGTAGTGAGTAGTGCTCCATGCATCCCCCAAAATCACATCTACAGTCAAAGGATAACATTCCCCTGGAGTGAAGAACTGTTTACAAGTGTTTCATATCTGATCATGAACAATTGCAGTCAATCTTGGGTTAATTGTGCGATAGAGTATAAGGAGTTGTAAAGCTGCTTGGTATCCTACTTGTGTAGCAATTGAATGAGAATGATCAACACTATGATAGTATGATTGTCTGACATCATACAACAAAAAAAGAACCTCAGCTGTGTCCATGGTGTCCTATGGTGAACTAGGATACTAGACAGAGGAAAACCAAACACAAACAAAATATTTTCTTGCTGTGTTGTATGTTGGCCCTAGTCTTTTGGCCACTGACACAGTATTTTCTTGCTGTGTTGTATGTTGGCCCTAGTCTTTTGGCCACTGACACAGTATTTTCTTGCTGTGTTGTATGTTGGCCCTAGTCCTTTGGCCACTGACACAGTATTTTCTTGCTGTGTTGTATGTTGGCCCTAGTCTTTTGGCCACTGACACAGTATTTTCTTGCTGTGTTGTATGTTGGCCCTAGTCTTTTGGCCACTGACACAGTATTTTCTTGCTGTGTTGTATGTTGGCCCTAGTCCTTTGGCCACTGACACAGTATTTTCTTGCTGTGTTGTATGTTGGCCCTAGTCTTTTGGCCACTGACACAGTATTTTCTTGCTGTGTTGTATGTTGGCCCTAGTATTTTGGCCACTGACACAGTATTTTCTTGCTGTGTTGTATGTTGGCCCTAGTCTTTTGGCCACTGACACAGTATTTTCTTGCTGTGTTGTATGTTGGCCCTAGTCCTTTGGCCACTGACACAGTATTTTCTTGCTGTGTTGTATGTTGGCCCTAGTCTTTTGGCCACTGACAGTATTTTATTGCTGTGTTGTATGTTGGCCCTAATCTTTTGGCCACTGACAGTATTTTATTGCTGTGTTGTATGTTGGCCCTAGTCTTTTGGCCACTGACAGTATTTTCTTGCTGTGTTGTATGTTGGCCCTAGTCTTTTGGCCACTGACACAGTATTTTCTTGCTGTGTTGTATGTTGGCCCTAGTCTTTTGGCCACTGACAGTATTTTCTTGCTGTGTTGTATGTTGGCCCTAGTCTTTTGGCCACTGACACAGTATTTTCTTGCTGTGTTGTATGTTGGCCCTAGTCTTTTGGCCACTGA
Source organism: Oncorhynchus clarkii lewisi (assembly GCF_045791955.1). Lineage (NCBI taxonomy): Eukaryota > Metazoa > Chordata > Actinopteri > Salmoniformes > Salmonidae > Oncorhynchus > Oncorhynchus clarkii. Next base: position 22,643,652 of record NC_092174.1, on the reverse strand, counting down.
CACAGTATTTTCTTGCTGTGTTGTATGTTGGCCCTAGTCTTTTGGCCACTGACACAGTATTTTCTTGCTGTGTTGTATGTTGGCCCTAGTATTTTGGCCACTGACAGTATTTTCTTGCTGTGTTGTATGTTGGCCCTAGTCTTTTGGCCACTGACACAGTATTTTCTTGCTGTGTTGTATGTTGGCCCTAATCTTTTGGCCACTGACACAGTATTTTCTTGCTGTGTTGTATGTTGGCCCTAGTCTTTTGGCCACTGACAGTATTTTCTTGCTGTGTTGTATGTTGGCCCTAATCTTTTGGCCACTGACACAGTATTTTCTTGCTGTGTTGTATGTTGGCCCTAGTCTTTTGGCCACTGACACAGTATTTTCTTGCTGTGTTGTATGTTGGCCCTAGTCCTTTGGCCACTGACACAGTATTTTATTGCTGTGTTGTATGTTGGCCCTAGTCTTTTGGCCACTGACACAGTATTTTATTGCTGTGTTGTATGTTGGCCCTAGTCTTTTGGCCACTGACACAGTATTTTATTGCTGTGTTGTATGTTGGCCCTAGTCCTTTGGCCACTGACAGTATTTTCTTGCTGTGTTGTATGTTGGCCCTAGTCTTTTGGCCACTGACACAGTATTTTCTTGCTGTGTTGTATGTTGGCCCTAGTCTTTTGGCCACTGACACAGTATTTTCTTGCTGTGTTGTATGTTGGCCCTAGTCTTTTGGCCACTGACACAGTATTTTCTTGCTGTGTTGTATGTTGGCCCTAATCTTTTGGCCACTGACACAGTATTTTCTTGCTGTGTTGTATGTTGGCCCTAGTCTTTTGGCCACTGACACAGTATTTTCTTGCTGTGTTGTATGTTGGCCCTAGTCTTTTGGCCACTGACACAGTATTTTCTTGCTGTGTTGTATGTTGGCCCTAATCTTTTGGCCACTGACACAGTATTTTCTTGCTGTGTTGTATGTTGGCCCTAGTCTTTTGGCCACTGACACAGTATTTTCTTGCTGTGTTGTATGTTGGCCCTAATCTTTTGGCCACTGACACAGTATTTTCTTGCTGTGTTGTATGTTGGCCCTAGTCTTTTGGCCACTGACACAGTATTTTCTTGCTGTGTTGTATGTTGGCCCTAGTCCTTTGGCCACTGACACAGTATTTTCTTGCTGTGTTGTATGTTGGCCCTAGTCTTTTGGCCACTGACACAGTATTTTCTTGCTGTGTTGTATGTTGGCCCTAGTCTTTTGGCCACTGACACAGTATTTTCTTGCTGTGTTGTATGTTGGCCCTAGTCTTTTGGCCACTGACACAGTATTTTATTGCTGTGTTGTATGTTGGCCCTAGTCCTTTGGCCACTGACACAGTATTTTCTTGCTGTGTTGTATGTTGGCCCTAGTCTTTTGGCCACTGACACAGTATTTTATTGCTGTGTTGTATGTTGGCCCTAGTCTTTTGGCCACTGACACAGTATTTTATTGCTGTGTTGTATGTTGGCCCTAGTCCTTTGGCCACTGACACAGTATTTTCTTGCTGTGTTGTGTGTCGGTCCCAGTCCCTTGGCCCATGACACACTGTGCACTGTGCTTATGTAAGTGTGATGGAGGGGAACAGAGTCGGCATGGTGGATAGTAGGTGATTAACTGTGACGGCTAGTGTCACATCAAAGACGGATCACGTGAACAGTCTGCATGCTGTGCCTTGTGCTATTAGCAAGTCCCGCTTGTTTTACATGGGGGAGTCAGAACGGCGACACAAGTAAATCCAAAACACGGCTTAAAAGACCATGCAGAGGCTTTGAGAATACTCACTGGTTCAATGATTTAGTTAAGGAGTGAACATCCTGTCCGGTCACAAGGACAACTCCAGTGAGCCACCAGTTATGGAGGAAACAAGCTGCAGAGACCTTTGCCTGTGCTCATCGTCCTTGGCTTGCTGTGATAGTAGCAACAGCAAATGAATGGGCCGCACAATTACTATTCAAAAGAGTGAGAAGCGCAGTTTTTTATATATATATTTTTAACATATTCATCACACCTGCACATGCCAAGGTTTACACATGGAATATAATATTTAACTTGGAATAAGAATGTGGACATAATATGATATTGATATGCCAGAGTGCTGTTGAAGATATTCTTATCTAGCTCACACACCCTTAATTGGCACTGATTTTTCTAGTCTTTGCCTGCAACTACAGTATGTGCCTGTTGGAAATGATTCATTTTGGCATGAAAAATCATCATGCAACACTTCATTTTCTTTGCCAGCCATGTCAAATCATATGAAGGGTATGGAAATATTGCTTTCAGAAGGAACATTCATCCAATCATAAAGTGGCAACATTTCTAGACTGTTCTTTTGCAAGTCAAAATTCTGGGAATGTGTAATAGCAAGTTAATCATTTTGGAAGCCGTAGTTGCAGTTCTATTGCATGGTTAGAAGTTTGAAGCCTGGCAGTTCTTTAAGCATTTAGTCAACCCCCTAATGAGCCATGTCATTTCCATAGCCGAGTCAACTCCTCACCGTCCATCCTACCCCAAAGTCAGTTTGTGGGGGAAAGCACAACCCCAACACACCTTGTGCCCAACGATCAAAAGATCACCCTACTATATAGAATTGTCATGCAATTCCAAAATGAAATGAACAGTAACCTAAAAGGAAGTGAGACATTTCTAATTTGATTCTAAATAACAAAACTACTGTGAGCAGAGGAAGGAATTTGCTGTGGAAGCCTCTTGAATCATTTCCAACCAGAACCCTATAATTCCCTTTTGCACAGTAATCTCCCGATCCCATATTAACTCATATTCATAATTAACCAGTGGCTATTAATAGTTTCTCTTTTTTTTTAAAGACGGTGCGTTATATCTGTCACCCGTTGGGTGTACGGGAATCATAACATGACATTGGGGGCTTAGCCTATGCGAAACCTCCAAAAATCATCCATGCAGTTGAATAGCACTCTCTCTTAAATAGTCAGTGTTATTTCCAGTAGCATAGCACTCTATTACACGGCACAGAGCTGCGCCTCCATTTGCGGTTACAGAATCTGCCAGTTCCTCTGAGTGCTGCTTGGCACTTATTCAACCAGACCTCCTGAGCTTTTGACAGCCATTAAACTCTGAAGCCATTAAAGTTAGCATAGGTTTTTCATTACTGGAACTTTCAAGACGGGTGGGTCTCTTAGCTGTTCATATAATATCACTGTCGGCAGATGATAGTCACTATGGATACACTCATTTTGCTCATTCTAATGTGTCCAGCAAGTGGTTGATTGATTCCATTCATTCCTCCGGTGATTGTTCAATACATGCAAGAGGGGTGTATTAAATCTTCAGATCTTGTGCCAGCAAAAGCTGCCATCAATTTCGGGTTATTCTTATCCTTGAATATCTGCTTCATAAGTGTTCAACAGTTTCCCGATCCCATGACAAGACAGGCAACAAGGATTTTGGCCTGCCGTCCTCCCCAGTCGACACACTTTATTTAGCTATTAAAGACCGATAAACTAACACATCCGGTAATAAAACAGAAAAGCCCAGCCTTGGTCCATCTCCTCAGCACCAGGCTTGCCCTTGCCACTCCCCCAGAGGGTAGCAGCAGGGAGGTGGGGGGCTGCCGTGGCCGGCCGTGGCGGGGCGGTGCCATGTCATCCCTGGCTGGCATGCTGCTCTATGTTCCTCTGTGACCAGTGCTAACTCAAGGTCGTGGGCGCCCAGCTGGATGCTAAAGAGCTGTTAGAGTGGACAGGGCGTCCAACCGAGGAGACTGGCTGATAGCCATTATTTCTGTGGGGCTGGCGGCTTGAAGAGAGAAGTGTCCTGAGGTGCGTCGTGCGTGTGATACTTTGTACGATATGACGGCAGACTACAGAATAAAGACACACAGCACTCTATCTATCGCAAGCCGCCGCAGTCTCAGACCGTCACAGATATCCCAGTTGGAAGTGAAATGGTTCCTTAAACGCCTTGTGAGAGGAATGCATGTTATCCATGCCACTTGAAGGGGTTCATACAGAGAATTAGATGATGGTGTATTTGTATAGCTTGTTATTATTGAGGGTTTCTTTTAGTTCTACCTATGTGTTCCATGTTGATGATTATTATGGTTTCACTGGGAAATCAGTAGGGTTGCTCGGATTTGGATGAATGTTGATTGGTTGTGAGTGGTTGAGCTTGTGTTAGAGATGCTTGAAAAATCCATTTGAAATGCCAATCCATTATACAATTCCCCCACAATTGTTATAATGTAATTGATTGTTTTCCATTCAATTATATCATACAAGCAAGTATGTGGCAGGAATACAATTGACTTGTTAATTTGTTTATCAAGTAGCAATAATGCAATAACATTCTCCCAATCCCCTCTCTGTGGAATGGACCATCATAGAAACCTCTGTCTCCTCGTGACAACAAATGTGTAGAACGTGTTAAAATAGTGTTTTTCTCTGTGTGTGTGTGTGTGTTATTCTGTCCAGAGGAGGAAATGGGCTGCCAGCGTTGTCCTGAGAGTTGCCTTTGGCTTGTGGAGGTTGACGGCTTTGAAGACCTCGTCTGGTATGGACCATTCTCTTGACATGCACTAACCCCAGACATATCCAATGACAGATGGGCTTCAAGTGGCCTTTGAAGAACACCCTTGAGTGCTGATCAGGCACTTACTCTGGTTTCCTCTCAGGCCATCTCCCTGCTGTCAGGGCCGCTCTCAGCTTCCATCCACTCAGCTATGAGGAGGATATTACTCTATCCATGTCATGGCTATGTGTCCTGTCCATCTTATTGGTGTTCCATCCATCCACACAGGAATTGGAGGTTGGGTCCACACAGGAAATGCAGAATGCGTCCACTCAGGAATTGGAGAGTGGGAACATACATTTCTTTATCTGTTGGTCTTTTGTCAAGAGGAAGTAAACACTCATTGAAGTGCACACTTTTCCTTTCCCGGTATGTTTTCCTTGCATAAAAGACAATGGAACCCTTATCAACCGATGGGAGGAAGCCAAGGAAGATTATTTTGGTTGTTGGCAGTATCATGGCTCTTACCACCTGAAAGATTGAATGGACATAGTTTGATCATGCAGTGGACTTATCATAGATTGGTGTGTAACCAGTCATCAGGGTGTTGTGGTGGTGGTGGTGGTGACAGGGGATCCCAGTTTAAAGGTTTAACAGCATCCTGCTGTGGAAGGGCCATATGAGTGGGCAGGTTGACGATGTGGAACTGGGAAGGGTTATGGCTAGCAACTGCTGAACTGCACTGACTTTGGAGATCAAAGCCTCGCAAACACTAAGAGACGGGTGGGAGGGCACAGGGGTCTGGAGGAAAGAAACTCAGAGAGGGCATGGGACCAGGGGGAGGGAGAAGAGAACAGGGGGAGGGGAGGTTCTAAAGCAACACATTCCTTGTCTTGATTCACTGAGGCCCCTGGAAGACGGAGCACAGCACAGTAACAATGGCAACTCACCGGTGCCCTACTGCTCTTTTGTACTGTACACAAGGAATTAATGCCTGTAACACCCTGCCTGTAACGCTGCTGGGATTTTGTCATGGTAATTTCCACCAAAAGGTTCGGGAAGAATGTGTCAACCATCAGAAATTTGACTTAAAAGTTGTTGTTTTTCACTCATATATGTTCAAAATCCAAGTTTAACAGGTTGATCAGATACCTCTGACTGGATTATGGGTTCCCAATTTGGTAATCACTTTGGTAGTGATACACATATCCACCTCTCACTTCAAGAGGCATTCAAACAATCTGCCTCTGCAGAGAGGCCTGAATCATTTCATACATTCCTAATAAAGCTCCACTGCTGATCTTTCCCTGCCAAATTAGTCTAGCCATTATCTTGATTCCACATTTACAAGTCCTGAGGTAAGACAGATATGCATGAACAAAAGAGGAATGTGCAATACAGTATAAATCACAATGTCACGGATCCCTCCGGAACTTTCATTACGCACACCTGGCCCTTATTCCCAGTGATTAGTAATTGTATAAGTCTGTCCTTGGTGTACCATTGTCCTGTCAATTATTGTTACAATGTCCGTTGGTTCGTCTGAGTACCTGTGCAGTGTGTTTTGGTTTTCGTGTCATTGTGGTTTGCTCAGATGATTACGGGTCTCGTCCCGTGTGTTAATCATTGTGCGAGTGTGTAATTTATTCAAGGTACTCCTTGCTCTTTTCTTTGGGTTTCAACCCTGCATTTATTTTAGTGTTTGTTTGGGCTTCGTCCCCGTGCTTTTATACGGCATTGTAACGAGTTTCGTCTTCATACGAAGGTGAGTCGGACCAAAATGCAGCGTGTGGTTTACGATCCATGTTTATTAATAATACGAAACACGAATCTCCAATACAATACTACAAAACAAAACGTAACGAACGTAACGAAAACCTAAACAGCCTATCTGGTGAAAAACACATAGACAGGAACAATCACCCACAAACACACAGTGAAACCCAGGCTACCTAAATATGGTTCCCAATCAGAGACAATGACGAACACCTGCCTCTGACTGAGAACCATATCAGGCTGAACATAGAAATAGACAAACCAGACATGAAACATAGAATACCCACTCAGATCACACCCTGACCAATCAAAACATAGAAAATACAAAGTAAACTATGGTCAGGGCGTGACAGTACCCCCCCCCCAAGGTGCGGACTCCGGCCGCAAAACCTGAACCTATAGGGGAGGGTCTGGGTGGGCATCTGTCCGCGGTGGCGGCTCTGGCGCTGGACGTGGACCCCACTCCATGACAGTTTTAATCCCCCTCCTAAACGTCCCGAAATAGGTTACCCACCACAATGATAACATGGGACAGAGGGACAGCTCGGGACAGAGGTAACTCGGGACAGATGGGTAGCTCAGCACTGAGAGGAAGCTCAGCACTGAGAAGAAGCTCAGCACTGAGAGGAAGCCCAGGCAGGTAGTAGAAACTACCAGAACCTGGCTGGCTGGCGGTTTCAGCAGATCCTGGTCGACTAGCAGATCTGGAAGAATCTGGTCGACTGGCGGATCTGGGAGAATCTGGTCGACTGGCGGATCTGGGAGAATCTGGTCGACTGGCAGATCTGAGAGAGTCTGGACGACTGGCAGATCTGGAAGAGTCTGGACGACTGGCAGATCTGGAAGAGTCTGGTCGACTGGCAGATCTGGAAGAGTCTGGTCGACTGGCAGATCTGGAAGAGTCTGGTCGACTGGCAGATCTGGAAGAGTCTGGTCGACTGGCAGATCTGGAAGAGTCTGGTCGACTGGCAGATCTGGAAGAGTCTGGACGACTGGCAGATCTGGAAGAGTCTGGACGACTGGCAGATCTGGAAGAGTCTGGACGACTGGCAGATCTGGAAGAGTCTGGACGACTGGCAGATCTGGAAGAGTCTGGACGACTGGCAGATCTGGAAGAGTCTGGTCGACTGGCAGCTCTGGAAGAGTCTGGTCGACTGGCAGCTCTGGCTGCTCCATGCTGACTGGCTGCTCCATGATGACTGGTAGCTCTGGCTGCTCCATGCTGACTGGCTGCTCCATGCTGACTGGCAGCTCTGGCTGCTCCATGCTGACTGGCTGCTCCATGCTGACTGGCAGCTCTGGCTGCTCCATGCTGACTGGCTGCTCTGGCTGCTCCATGCTGACTGGCTGCTCCATGCTGACTGGCTGCTCCATGCTGACTGGCGGCCCTGGCTGCTCCATGCTGACTGGCGGCCCTGGCTGCTCCATGCTGACTGGCGGCCCTGGCTGCTCCATGCTGACTGGCGGCCCTGGCTGCTCCATGCTAACTGGCAGCTCTGGCGGCTCCTTGCAGACTGGCAGCTCTGGCGGCTCCTTGCAGACTGGCAGCTTTGGCGGCATCCTGCAGACAGGCAGCTCTGGCGGCTCCTTGCAGACTGGCAGCTCCATGCAGACTGGCAGCTCCATGCAGACTGGCAGCTCCATGCAGACTGGCAGCTCCTTGCAGACTGGCAGCTCCTTGCAGACTGGCAGCTCCTTGCTAACTGGCAGCTCTAAGCTAACTGGCAGCTCTATGCTAACTGGCAGCTCTATGCTAACTGGCAGTTCTGAACAGGCGGGAGACTCCGGCAGCGCTGTAGAGGCGGAAAGCTCTGACAGCGCTAAACAGGCGGGAGACTCCGACAGCGCTGGAGAGGAGGAGGGCTCCGACAGCGCTGGACAGGCGAGGCGCACTGTAGGCCTGATGCGTGGTACTGGCACTGGTGGTACTGGGCCAAGGACACGCACAGGAAGCCTGGTGCGGGGAGCTGCTACCGGAGGGCTGGGGTGTGGAGGTGGTACTGGAAAAACCGGACCGTGCAAGCGCACTGGAGCTCTTGAGCACCGAGCCTGCCCAACCTTACCTGGTTGAATGCTCACGGTCGCCCTGCCAGTGCGGCGAGGTGGAATAGCCCGCACTGGGCTATGCAGGCGAACCGGAGACACCGAGCGCAAGGCTGGTGCCATGTAAGCCGGCCCAAGGAGACGCACTGGGGACCAGCTGCGTAGAGCCGGCTTCATGGCATTAGGCTCGACGCTCAATCTAGCCCGGCAGACACGCGGAGCTGGAATATACCGCACCGGGCTATGCACCCGCACTGGAGACACCGTGCGCACCACTGCATAACACGGTGCCTGTCCGGTCTCTCTAGCCCCCCGGTAAGCACAGGGAGTCTGCTCAGGTCTCCTACCTGGCATAGCCATACTCCCTGTTAGCCCCCCCCCAAGAAATTTTTGGGGCTGCCTCTCAGGCTTCCATCCGCGTCGCCGTGCTGCCTTCTCATACCAGCGCCTCTCTGCTTTCACCGCCTCCATTCTACGGTAACCTTCCTCGCACTGCTCCAGCGAATCCCAGGCGGGCTCCGGCACTCTCCCTGGGTCGGCCGCCCACCTGTCGATCTCCTCCCAAGTAGTATACTCCAAACTGTACATCTCCTTGGGCTGTTCCTGTTGTTTCTTCTCCCGCTGCACCTTAGTGCGGCTACACTCCCCTGGTTTAGCCCAGGGTCCTCTCCCGTCGAGGATTTCCTCCCATGTCCAGAAATCCTTATTGCGCTTCTCCTCGCGCTGCTCCTGCCTGTTGACACGCTGCTTGGTCCGTTGGTGGTGGGTGATTCTGTAACGAGTTTCGTCTTCATACGAAGGTGAGTCGGACCAAAATACAGCGTGTGGTTTACGATCCATGTTTATTAATAATACGAAACACGAATCTCCAATACAATACTACAAAACAAAACGTAACGAACGTAACGAAAACCTAAACAGCCTATCTGGTGAAAAACACATAGACAGGAACAATCACCCACAAACACACAGTGAAACCCAGGCTACCTAAATATGGTTCCCAATCAGAGACAATGACGAACACCTGCCTCTGACTGAGAACCATATCAGGCTGAACATAGAAATAGACAAACCAGACATGAAACATAGAATACCCACTCAGATCACACCCTGACCAATCAAAACATAGAAAATACAAAGTAAACTATGGTCAGGGCGTGACAGGCATGCCGTAATTTGGGTATAATAAAAACCTCTATTACGCATTCCTGCGCCTGTCTCCCGACGTGACACCTCACATGTTGCAATATTAGTAATGGATCCTGCCATGTCAATCTATAACCCTCTTCTTAATGATCAGAAAAAAACTGAACAGCACTGATGCTGATCGTAGCCAGTGTGTCAGACGGGTACGCAGAATAAAACCATTCTGAATCCAGATTGTTTCAACAGTTTGATCCAAGTCTGGAAATGATTCCAAGCATTTTCTAATTGGCCAATTCAAGTTAGAAATAACTTTGATCACTCTTTGAAGATTTTGGTTTCTGGAACTACCCAGACATGCTGATAAGTAGCCTGGTACCTGGTCATCTATCAGCTGTGGTTTCCGCAGACAGTAGGAGGTCAAGAAAGTAAAGTGTTGCAGGGAATGGTTTTCCAATCTACACTGGCCTGATTGTGAAGAGTAACCCATCTCTGAGTCCCTTCCTTAAAACTCAGTTTAGCCTTTAGAACAAATGCCCATAGAGACTTCGTCTCAGTTGGCTAATGCTATCTTGAATTGCAGTTGGTGATTCAGATTTGATACCTGGGTGATTGCACATTCACTGATTCCTTGCAGTTTGAGGCTAGTTTGGATTACATTGTTGCCATATGGAGAGTCTCCCCTCAGTCCCCTGCTATCTGCGGCCCTCTGTTCAGCTCTTCTTGAGGGCATGGGTAAGTGGGCTATTCCCTACTGGCCTGGGGTCAGACAGCAGGGAGTGGGTACGGAAAGAAGGGGGGTCGTATGGGGGCAGGGGGCGGATTGGGGGCAATGTCTGTCTCTGTGTGTGCGTGTGTGTGTGTGAGAGAGAGAGAGAGAGAGAGAGAGAGAGAGAGAGAAAGAAAGAAAGAAAGAAAGAAAGAAAGAAAGAAAGAAAGAAAGAAAGAAAGAAAGAAAGAAAGAAAGAAAGAAAGAAAGAAAGACACAGAGAGAAAGACACATATATAGATGTAGAGAGAAAGACACAGGGAGAAAGACAGAGAGAAAAACACAGAGACAAAGATACAGAGGGACACATAGTGAGAGATGCAGGAAGAAAGACAGAGATAAAGATACAGAGTGACTGACACAGAGAGAATGACACATAGATAGATGTAGAGAGAAAGACACAGGGAGAAAGCCAGAGAGAAAGACACTGAGAGAAAGACACAGAGAGAGAGACACAGAGAGAAAGACACAGAAAGAAAGACACAGAGAGAAAGACAAAGAGAAAGACAGACACATAGAGAGAGACACGGGGAGAAAGACAGAACAACTGACAGAGGTCAGTCACAATGGTAGTTTGTTGAAGGTTGATACTTAACAACAGGATTCCCAACTAGCATGATTCCCAATAAATACAAACGATTGGGCCATGGGTGATTTTATTTGGCACCCAAAGTTTTCAGAGTTATTTTTTTATTATTATTATTGTAATTTTTGGGGACATAAAATACTGTAAAAACACCAGCAAATCAGCTCTAAGTGATTTTAATTTGGAAAATCTGTTCCAAAGTATTCCTGAGTGCAAGGTTTGAAATTATTATGTTTAAGTCAACAATTCTGTTTGTTTGGGCTTCTTGTGATCAATTTGCAGTCTACAAATAATTTGTAATTAAGTTCCGGCCCCCTGACCATCCGCTCAAGAAAAACTCATCCTGCAGCTGAATCTAGTTGATGATCCCTGCTTTACAAGAAAACCACACCAGAGAACCCAATTTCTCCTTTTCCTATTAGCTACATCCATTTCTCAGCTGTGGTCTCTTCAGAAAAACATGGACCGATCATGGAAGCTTTGTGCTGTGTGGTTGTATTGTCAGTTCAACATGTTCTGACTGTATTCCTGTATTCCTGATCATTCAAGGTTATAAACTCACCAAAAAAAGAGACGTCCTCTCACTGTCAACTGCGTTTATTTTCATCAAACTTAACATGTGTAAATATTTGTATGAACATCACAAGATTCAACAACTGAGACATAAACTGAACAAGTTCCACAGACATGTGACTAACAGACATTGAATAATGTGTCCCTGAACAAAGGGGGGGGGGGGGTCAAAATCAAAAGTAACTGTCAATATCTGGTGTTGCCACCAGCTGCATTAAGTACTGCAGTACATCTCCTCCTCATGGACCACACCAGATTTGCCAGTTCTTGCTGTGAGATGTTACCTCACTCTTCCACCAAGGCACCTGCAAGTTTTCGGACATTTCTGGGGGGAATGGCCCTAGCCCTCCGTTCCAACAGGTCCCAGGCGTGCTCAATGGGATTGAGATCCGGGCTCTTTGCTGGACATGGCAGAACACTGACATTCCCCTCTTGCAGGAAATCATGCACAGAACGAGCAGTATGGCTGGTGACATTGTCATGCTGGGGGGTCATGTCAGGATGAGCCTGCAGGAAAGGTACCACATGAGGGAGGAGAATGTCTTCCCTGTAACGCACAGCGTTGAGATTGCCTGCAATGACCATCCGATGATGCTGTGACACACCCCAGACCATGACGGACCCTCCACCACCAAATCGATCCCGCTCCAGAGTACAGGCCTCGGTGTAACGCTCGTTCCTTCGACAGTAAACGCGAATCCGACCATCACCCCTGGTGAGACAAAACCGCGACTCGTCAGTGAAGACCATTTTTTGCCAGTCCTGTCTGGTCCGGCAACGGTGGGTTTGTGCCCATAGGCGACGTTGTTGCTGGTGATGTCTGGTGAGGACCTGCCTTTACAACAGGCCTACAAGCCCTGTGGTATGAGTTTAGGAGTAGAGGTTTCTCCTCCGTGTGAGGCGTTTATTTCCCTGTGTGTGGCGACCTCGTTTGGGCGTCTTTCAGTCCCATGTTGTAGTTGATTTGGGACTGCTCAATAAACTATTGTGCCACTGTGTCATGAATTCTTGCGAAGTCGAAGCCTCTCCTTGTTCGGCCGGTGTTCGGCGGTCGACGTCACCGGTCTTCTAGCCATCATTGATCCATTTTTCATTCTCCATTGGTTTTGTCTTGTCTTCCTACACACCTGGTTTCAATCCCATTCATTACCTGTTGTGTATTTAACCCTCTGTTTCCCCTCATGTATTCGTCAGAGATTGTTTGTTATTCAGTGTTGTTTGTATTGGTGCGCGACGGGTCCTCGTACCCACTTTGTTTTATTGTTACATTTAGAGTTGGAGTTATGTTTAGTTTATTGTTATTAAATAACTCCATTACATTCAGTTTGATTCTCCTGCGCCTGACTTCCCTGCCACCTAAACACACGACTCTGACACACTGGGACTTCCTTGCTCTCCTGTTCCTGATTCCTGCACCTCCCTCCTTTAGGAGGCACGTAACATTATGTTTGGCTTGCTATTTCAATTCCCCTGTATAGTCGTGGGCCTGAAATTGTGTTCCTGATTCAATGCAATTGTAAAACAAGGCTATGAAAATGATGCAAACACAAAAGGTTTGTCCACAAGTGGAATAACTGAAAGCCTCTATTGTTCTACTGTTCATTTTCATTTACTAAAGTACTCTCATCTGGGAATACGAGAAGGGGGATGCTGCACAGAATCAGATGTTGCCATTTGATGTTTCGTTTCGTTCAATTAATTTCACAGGAGATATTTCATTTGTAGAAACAGTTAGATGAGACACTGCAGTGATGAGTAATGAATCACTGTCCATTAACTAGTTTAATGCCTGTCAAAATATAGTGAAGAAATAAATAATGTATTGTGATTTAGAGCCATGAATTGGAGTTTACGGTCAGTGTTTATTGCAGCAACAGATTAAGATTGCAGCGTTAAACGCAATGCCTCTCTATAAATTCATAATTGCCTAGAACAATTAACAGATGTAAAAAATAAGATAAGAAAAGTACAATTGGATCATGCCTATGCAGATTAACTGGTTTGATGAATCTAAAATAACTGATCTGGCTAAATATATCAGAACAGAAGGAGGTGATGGAAGATTTTTTTTAAAACTGTTGAACAACAGGAAGTTAAAATATGCGTTTTATATTTCTTGAAGTTAGTAAAGATGGAATTACAGTATGTGCTGGGTAAATGGTGTCACTGCAGTCTTCTAGGAGGATGTGATGTGCTATACTGTGTACTCTGGGTTTCTATGTCCCTGTGCTCAGAGGAAGACAGTACAGTTGTGGGCCTGGAAGACAAGAACAGATTCATACAGTAGTGACTTTAGCAAGCAAAAACAAGGGTGCATTCCAAATGGCACTGTTTAAGTGCACTATTTCTGACCAGTTTCCTATAGTGCACTCTATAGGTAATAAGGTGTAATTTGGGATGCATACAAGGTAATCTATTTCATTTATAGGCCTAGTGGTTAATGTCCCAACATATCTGTAAGACGGATTTCAGCCATGTGACAAATTCACATCTTGGCTCTTTGGGACTGTGTAAAAGTCAGCTTCGTCATTGTATAGCCTAATAATTCCAGGACAGTGATAGGCTTGAGAGTAACAGGTTCATACCGCTGAAGCATAATGAAGCACAAAGACAAAGATAGCAGTTGTGTTGAAGATGTCCTCTGTAGTGTCCCAAAATATAGTTAAAGAGCTGGATATGAGAGACCTGCTTGGGCACTTGGGGCTGTGTAGACTGTAGATGACAGACAGCTTTATCATTCTATCAAATGAAGGATGATATTTATATGAAGTGATAGGATATGACAGGATGTTGTGTGAAGACAGCCCCTAATATAGTATTTGGTGTTAGGGGATATTGGCCTCACATATTTTGTCAGTTTAGGGCTGTTTAAAAAAATATTCAGAGTTGATCACTAATTTAATAGATTAGTTGCAGGCAGCTACTGTAACTGTCATTAGTATAATTAAGTGATAATGCCCAAAAAGTCAGTGTTTGGAGGATATATTGGCATGGGTGTTGTTAGGTCCGAGACAAAATCAAGGGCCAGTAAACTGTGCCAATATATCCTTCAAACACCATCTTCGAGGGTATTATCACTTTTATACAACAGGTTACCAACACATTCAAATAATGATTGACATATTTTCATTAAAAACTTTATTTTGATGCATTTATTCGTGTTATTTCATCCTTTCACAAGATATAGTCCCGACACAAATCTAGGTTTGCTACCCAAGCCGGTTGGTCGCTCGTTCTATCGGTTCGGTTGCTAGAGATGCGACCCAGTCGTTCAGTCTTTTTGTTCTGTATCTATGGACACAACTAAGTCGCTCGTTCTACATGTTCCATTGCCATACTAGCTGGCAATGTACTTATCACTTGCTTGCTGGCTAGACAACTATGGCTAACTTACAGTCACGTCAAACAGTACAGATAGAATAACAACAGTAGCTGTATTTGTTTAAGCCGTTTTCTAGTGACATTTATTTGGATACACCTATAACAATGAGCTAATGAGGCATGATTTCGCCTGGCATAGGAAATGTGCTCTATTGTCAAGACACTGTTGTTCAGAGGAGCTAGCCAACAACACAATGACTTCAAAGTGAATCTGGAAAGACTGCAAACTAGCTGCCCTGTTTCGTTTGACCTTTTTTCAATTGACATTTCTTTGTATATATCCATAAATGATGCCAGCTGATCCAGGATTTTCGAATGGCTGAGAAACATTGTCTGCCTCTCTCTCGTCCCAACTCCCGACCCCTAAACGTTCATTACTATGGGACAGTTGGATATCGAATTTGACTATTGAAACAATGTTGCAAATGTCGGAGAGACAGACAAGGTTTATACAAATCTCCGCTGTTGAAAACTGAATGTTAGTCTAAAAGAAATGTGAGACAATGTCTAAAAGTTTTTTATAGTGGAGAGCAAGTTTATAACTTCCTTGCCTGGGCTGATGAGACAGTGGATTGCACAGTCAGATGGAACAGAGTAAATAGGTATTTTAACATAATAGATTTAGCCTGTGGTAACTTGAGGAATAGACGCCGGCTAGAATGCACTTTTAACCAATCAACATTCAGGATTAGACCCACCCGTTGTATAATGTCTAATAATCTGTCTTGGAACCTATTGGTCCAAGACCCGATGCTCCGGTACCGCCTGCCAGATGGTAGCAGAGAGAACAGTCCAAGGCTAGGGTGACTATAGTCTTTGGCAATTATTCAGGGATTCTCAGACACTGCCTGTTATGAATTTCCTGAATATCTGGGAGCTCGCTCCCAGTGATGTGTTGGGTCGTCCTGTGACATCGGGGGCTGTAGGTGTCCTGGAAGTCAGGTAGTTTGCCTCCGGTGATGTGATGGGCAGATTGCACCACCCTCTGTAGGGCCTTGCGGTTGAGTGCGGTGCAGTTGCCATACCAGGTGGTGATGCAACCAGTCAGGATACTCTCAATGGTGCACCTGTAAAAGTTATTGAGGATCTGAGGGGCCATGCCAAATATGGGGCCATGGCAGCAATACCTCATTGTGGTGTTACTATTATATAACATAGTAATATTACAGTAGTATTAGGCCTATCATGTCAACAACTGGGAACTGAGTTTGGATGTGACATATAGTGCCAATTAATATTATTCACAACCTGGAAAGTTGAGAAAATCTGGTTATTCCAGTAGTAAACGCTGATGAACTTTCTAAGAAAATGTAGAGTTTTAAAGGCAAACCACTGGGAGTAAGATTAGAGGATTTCTTAGCTCATATGATATTGTGACTTGAAGGAGGGAGGAGTGTGTATGCCATGTCTGTCGCACTGCAGTCCTGCTCTGTCTCTGATCCGCCAGCCTGAAAAAAACATCGCTTTATCTGCACTGATTAAGGTATCACCACTCAGACAGATTAGAGGAATAGCAAATGTGCTATAGCATTTGTTACTCTAATCAATTTAATACACTATGGTTTAATTCCATTTAGAAATCCCTGGATAACATCGTTTTCAACCATAATCTGAGGTATCAGGAGGGCATAATGTGATCAGAACAATATCACCCCAAGATACGATGCCATTTGCCAAGTTTGCATTCCGTTTAGTTTTTTCATTAATTGAGATACTTAAATTCATATCGGAGGTTAAATATTTTTGCATTGTAGTAATAATGAAGATCAGTCCATTTCTCAATTAATGGTTCATAATGTATGTAACAAAAATGACAATGAAATATATTTTCTGGGTATTCGTTGGAATAGCAAGTGCCCATTATGCAATATGGTGGATGTTATTGTTTGTTTGTGGTTGAATGTCTGCCAAATAGCTAAGTGCTCCTTCAGAAGACAGAAGAGTGGATATGTACAGTATGGTTTGTTCGAGTGTGGAGTCTTTATATACAATCTCCATTCACATTTTTAAAGGTTAATTGAATGCTTCCGTATGACTTTTTGCCCCAGGTGTTCCTCTACCATTGGCAATTCTAAAATGCCATTTGATTGAACAGAACCCAAAAAGAGAGAACCTCTTGGCCTCACCATTCTATTCTGTTAGATTGTGGTGAAAGGGATTGGGGCTTGTGGTTCAGTGCCAGTAGACTGCTAATGTATACTCTTCTAACGCTAAACTTGGGTTCTTTCTCTCACTCCGATGTGATCAAAGACCTCCTTCAAATTGCAACTTCTCACAGCAACGTGTTACACAAAAGATAGCTAGATAAGGTGGAGGTAGGTGTACACAGCTCTGGTAACAGGGGACAGATGGAGATGGTCCAACTGCAATCAGCTGTAGAGGCCTGCTGGGATGGGAACTTTCTACCGATTGCAGATAAGGGGGAAGCATCTAGTGTCGAGAGAGAATTAAAAGAGTTGCTAAAATTGAAAATACCTCCTTTTCTATAGCTCTATACTTCAACTTAATTTTAATGATCAAGTTTATCCAATAAAGACCCTATATTAGTGGCCTTATTGCCCTCAAGTCTTTACTGTACTTTACTTCATCTGTTTCCATCCTGGCCTGTGGCATGACTTCACAATAACCCCAGCATTGGGCATCTTATGTGATCCAAGTGTATTCTGTGACACCATATGTTGAGGGAGGGATAGCCTAGTACCATTGATTGGTTAATTGGTTGAAATCCAGATCAAAAAGGAAAATAACACTCACTGGAGACTAATGCTTGGCACTGATTGGTCTGCTGAGGATCTGATAATTACATTGAGATATGGAGCTGGCAGGTTTTGTACTGCATAGGCCTATTCAATTATGTTATTTTGTAAGGTTTCAGATATACTTTATTTTTTACAAAACAGTTCCTTTTGTCCATTGTACTGATGGAAGAATTAGTCATATTTGCTGTCCCTTTCTGAGCTCTAATTAATGTCCTCCCAGGGTCACCATAGACCCAATCTGACCGGTTACACCCTGTGAAGCGATGACTTTCCAATATCTTATCAACCAGAGAAGAAGGGGAGTGACAGCTAGCGACGAAGAAATCTAGCGTAACCAGGGTTATTTCCCAGGTGATGATTCGCTTGAGCCAGGAACAACAAGAGAGAAACCAACCACATTCTGTTTCCTCACTCGTGCTTGCAGCTTTGGCATCAAACTTAACTTGTTTTTCCCTCTCTCGCTTTCTCAATTGTCACTGCGTTAATGCATTAGGGGGGGGATGCTGCTAGAGCAAGGCCCTGTGAGGTTTGGAGGACTGTAAATAGAATGGTTGCCAAATCAAATGCATCCAGGGCTCTTCGATGTTATCTGTATCAGTTTGTGCCTGGTGTGTTTTGATCTGAGCTTTACTGGGAAAATGGTGCAAACGCAAAGTGAAATCCAAAGACAGAGATAGTTGTCCAGTAATTAATAGTGGGGGAATGTGTATTGCATTATGTGATTTGAATCTCATGGTGGATGTACAGTTTTGATCAAGTATATTGTACAATGTTTTTTTATTTTTCAGATTTCAAAATCTGTAGTGTAACAATGTGTCCCTTGGTATCTGGTTGTTTCTCTGTTATGGCCATTTTCCCATCTCTCAAGCAACTGCACAAAACCTACTCTGTCCTTGCATAACTGTCTTCTTCTTAAAATACCACCTTGAAATGTCACACCCTGATCTTTTTCACCTGTCCTCGTTATTTTCTCCACCCCCTCCAGGTGTCGCTTGTTTTTCCCAGTGTATATATCCCTGTGTTTCCTGTCTCTCTGTGCCAGTTCTTCTTGTATGTTTCTAAGTCAACCAGCGGTTTTCCCGTTCTCCTGCTTTTTACATTCTCCTTTTTCTAGTCGTCCTGGTTTTGATTCTTGCCTGTTTCTGGACTTTGCACCCGCCTGCCTGACCATTCTGCCTGCCTTGACCACGAGCCTGTCTGCCACTCTGTACCTCCTGGTCTCTGATCTGGTTTTGACATTTTTGCCTGTCCACAACCTTACTCTTGCCTACCCCTTTGGATTAATAAACATTGTAAGACTCCAACCATCTGCCTCCTGTGTCCGCATCTGGGTCTTGCCTTGTGCCTTGATATGAAAGAAATTAGAAAAGCATTAACCTGTACATTACATAAGAATACAACTTTAAAACTAAACTTTTCATTTTAAATCATTTACAAACGTAGAATGCATTGTGTGATTTCAGACTGTCAGACAATAGTCCCTACCATACCATCTTGTTATCCAAAGGTTTTTATGCTGGCTGATGCACGTGGCAAGGACTTCAGACAATCATCAATTACAAAGGGGAAGTTAGCCACATAGTGGACACCGACATCTCCAGGGCTCTACTCTGATTTTGTTTACAATGAGCACGTGTTTCTAAATTTAAAAATGTAGGAGCACAATTAAACTGTTTCACAAAGAGTGTTTTTTATAAGAAATTACTAAAAGTTCATGAATAAAAGGTTTTTGGAGTGTTCCAATCTCAATCAAGCACAATGTACCCATAACTGCAGGAAGATATTTGGAGGATGGGGTGCTGCGATTTTGTTGTCTAGGGGGGGCACATTTATTTTTTGGCCGCGCTACAGATGACTATATTGGTCCACTAATGCAGGACTAGTAAAAGCCCAGTGTACTACTTTTGTAAAAATATATACAGCACCAGTCAAAAGTTTGGACACACCTACTGTACTCATTCAAGAGTTTTCTTTATTTTCACTATTTTCTACATTGTAGAATAATAGTGAAGACATCAAATCTATGAAATAACACATATGGAATCACGTAGTAAACAAAACAGTGTTAAACAAATCAAAATATACAGTGCCTTGCGAAAGTATTCGGCCCCCTTGAACTTTGCGACCTTTTGCCACATTTCAGGCTTCAAACATAAAGATATAAAACTGTATTTTTTTGTGAAGAATCAACAACAAGTGGGACACAATCATGAAGTGGAACGACATTTATTGGATATTTCAAACTTTTTTAACAAATCAAAAACGGAAAAATTGGGCGTGCAAAATTATTCAGCCCCCTTAAGTTAATACTTTGTAGCGCCACCTTTTGCTGCGATTACAGCTGTAAGTCGCTTGGGGTATGTCTCTATCAGTTTTGCACATCGAGAGACAGAATTTTTTTCCCATTCTTCCTTGCAAAACAGCTCGAGCTCAGTGAGGTTGGATGGAGAGCATTTGTGAACAGCAGTTTTCAGTTGTTTCCACAGATTCTCGATTGGATTCAGGTCTGGACTTTGACTTGGCCATTCTAACACCTGGATATGTTTATTTTTGAACCATTCCATTGTAGATTTTGCTTTATGTTTTGGATCATTGTCTTGTTGGAAGACAAATCTCCGTCCCAGTCTCAGGTCTTTTGCAGACTCCATCAGGTTTTCTTCCAGAATGGTCCTGTATTTGGCTCCATCCATCTTCCCATCAATTTTAACCATCTTCCCTGTCCCTGCTGAAGAAAAGCAGGCCCAAACCAGGATGCTGCCACCACCATGTTTGACAGTGGGGATGGTGTGTTCAGCTGTGTTGCTTTTACGCCAAACATAACGTTTTGCATTGTTGGCAAAAAGTTCCATTTTGGTTTCATCTGACCAGAGCACCTTCTTCCACATGTTTGGTGTGTCTCCCAGGTGGCTTGTGGCAAACTTTAAACAACACTTTTTATGGATATCTTTAAGAAATGGCTTTCTTCTTGCCACTCTTCCATAAAGGCCAGATTTGTGCAATATACGACTGATTGTTGTCCTATGGACAGAGTCTCCCACCTCAGCTGTAGATCTCTGCAGTTCATCCAGAGTGATCATGGGCCTCTTGGCTGCATCTCTGATCAGTCTTCTCCTTGTATGAGCTGAACGTTTAGAGGGACGGCCAGGTCTTGGTAGATTTGCAGTGGTCTGATACTCCTTCCATTTCAATATTATCACTTGCACAGTGCTCCTTGGGATGTTTAAAGCTTGGGAAATCTTTTTGTATCCAAATCCGGCTTTAAACTTCTTCACAACAGTATCTCGGACCTGCCTGGTGTGTTCCTTGTTATTCATGATGCTCTCTGCGCTTTTAACGGACCTCTGAGACTATCACAGTGCAGATGCATTTATACGGAGACTTGATTACACACAGGTGGATTGTATTTATCATCATTAGTCATTTAGGTCAACATTGGATCATTCAGAGATCCTCACTGAACTTCTGGAGAGAGTTTGCTGCACTGAAAGTAAAGGGGCTGAATAATTTTGCACGCCCAATTTTTCAGTTTTTGATTTGTTAAAAAAGTTTGAAATATCCAATAAATGTCGTTCCACTTCATGATTGTGTCCCACTTGTTGTTGATTCTTCACAAAAAAATACAGTTTTATATCTTTATGTTTGAAGCCTGAAATGTGGCAAAAGGTCGCAAAGTTCAAGGGGGCCGAATACTTTCGCAAGGCACTGTATTTTATATTTGAGATTCTTCAAAGTAGCCAACCTTTGCCTTGTCAGTCGCTGAACTAGCATCATGAGGTAGTCACCTGGAATGCATTTCAATTAACAGGTGTGCCTTGTTATAAGTTCATTTGTGGAATTTCTTTATTTCTTAATGTGTTTGAGACAATAAAATAAAATAACATTTTCTTTGCCACATACGCGTGTTTAGCAGATGTAATTGCAGGTATAGTGAAATGCTTGTGTTTCTAGCCCTAACAGTGCAGTAATATCTAACTGTAATGTCTAACAATTTCACAACAATACACACAAATCTAAAGTAAAGGAATGGAATTTTAGAATATATAAATATTGGGCGAGCAATATCAAAGCGGCATAGACTAAGATACAGTAGAATAGGGTAGAATACAGTATGTACATATGAGATGAGTAATGCAAAATATGTAAACATTATTAAAGTTAGTAGTGTTCCATTGTTAAAGTGCCCAGTGATTCCAAGTCTATGTATATAGGGCAGCAGCCTCTATTGTGCTAGTGATGGCTATTTAACAGAATTTAACATTCTGATGGCCTTGAGATAGAAGCTGTTTAAGTCTCTGTCCCAGCTTTGATGCACCTGTACTGACCACACCTTCTGGATGATAGTGGGGTGAACAGGAGGTGGCTCGGGTGGTTGTTGTCCTTGATGATCTTTTTGGGCTTCCTGTGACATCGGGTGCTGTAGATGTCCTGGAGGGCAGGTAGTTTGCCCCCTGTGATGCGATGAGCAGACCGCACCACCCTCTGGAGAGATCTACGGTTGCGGTCGGCGGAGTTGCCGTACCAGGTGGTGATACAGCAGGACAGGATGCTCTCGATTGTGCATCTGTAAAAGTTTGAGAGACACATTTATTCAGCCTCCTGAGGTTGAAGAGGCGCTGTTGCGACTTCTTCACTATGCTGTGTGTGTGGGTGGGTGGACCAATTCAGTTTGTCAGTGATATGTACGCCGAGGAACTTGAAACGTTCCACCTTCTCCACTGCGGTCCCGTCGATGTGGATAGTGGATGCTCCCTCTGCTCTTTCCTGAAGTCCACCATCTCGCTTGTTTTGTTGACGTTGGGTGAGAGGTTGTTTTCCAGGCACCACACTCCCAGAGCCCTCACCTCCTCCCTGTAGGCTGTCTCGTCATCGTTGGTAATGAAGCCTACTACTGTTGTGTCGTTGTGTCGCAAACTTGATTGAGTTGGAGGCATGCTTGGCCACGCAGTCATGGATGAACAGGGAGTACAGGAGGAGGCTGAGCACATACCCTTGTGGGGCCCCAGTGTTGAGGATCAGCGAAGTGGAGGTGATGTTTCCTACCTTCATCACCTGGGGGAAGCCCGTCAGAAAGTCCAGGACCCAATTGCATAGGGTGGTGTTGAGTCCCAAGGCCTCAAGCTTAATGATGAGCTTGGAGGGTACTATGGTGTTGAATGCTGAGCTGTAGTCAATGAACAGCATTCTTACATAGGTATTCCTCTATCCAGATGGGATAGGACAGTGTGCAGTGTGATGGCGATTGCATCGTCTATGGATCTATTGGGGCGGTAAGCAAATTGAAGTGGGTCTAGGGTGGAAGGTAAATATGATCCTTGACTAGAGGTGATATGATCCTTGACTAGTCTCTCAAAGCACTTCATGATGACAGATGTGAGTGCTACGGGGCGAGTCATTAAGTTCAGTTACCTTTGCCTTATTGGGTACAGGATGAATGGTAACCAGCTTGACGCATGTGGGGACAGCGGACTGGGATGGAGAGAGAGAACGAATATGGCCGTAAACACACCAGCCAGCTGGTCTAATGTAACGGTTTTCTTCTGGGGAAAGAGAGGCGGACCAAAACGCAGCGTGCTTACTTGTAAACATCTTTAATAAAGATGAACAATGAACAATCTACAAAACAGGAAATGTGAACAAAAACGAAACAGCCCTATCTGGTGCAACAAACACAGAGACAGGAACAATCACCCACCAGAGACCTAAAGAATATGGCTGCCTAAATATGGTTCCCAATCAGAGACAACGATAAACACCTGCGTCTGATTGAGAACCACTCTGGGCAACCATAAACTTACCTAGAGTACTAGTCTAACCACAATCCTATAACTACAAACAACCCCAGACAAAACAAACCACATAAATCCCCATGTCACACCCTGGCCTCACCAAAATACTACCGAAAACACAGAATACTAAGGCCAGGGCGTGACAGTACCTCCCCCCCCAAAGGAGCGGACTCCCGGCCGCCACCTAAATCCATAGGGGAGGGTCTGGGTGGGTGTCTGTCCATGGTGGCGGCTCTGGCGCTGGACGTGGACCCCATTCCAACATAGTCTCTGTCCACCTCCTTCGCGTCCCTTGATTGGCGACCCTCGTCGCCGACCCAGGCCTACTAACCACAACAAAGGGCCCACCTGGGCTGAGGGGTGCCTCACGACTGAGGAAGCTCAGGACTGAGGGGAAGCTCAGGACTGAGAGGAAGCTCAGGACTGAGAGGAAGCTCAGGACTGAGAGGAAGCTAAGGCAGGTTGATGGATCTGGGAGATCCTGGCTGGCTGGTGGTTCTGGCAGATCCTGGCTGACTGGCGGATCATGGCTGACTGGCGGATCATGGCTGAATGGCGGATCCTGGCTGAATGGCGGCTCTGGCAGATCCTGGCTGACTGGCAGTCCTGGCAGATCCTGGCTGACTGGCAGTTCTGGCAGATCCTGGCTGACTGGCGGCTCCTGGCTGAATGGCGGATCCTGGCTGAATGGCGGATCTAACGGATCCTGGCAGACTGGCAGCTCTGGCGGATCCTGGCTGACTGGCGGATCTGACGGATCCTGACAGACTGGCGGCACTGGCGGCTCCTGGCTGACTGGCGGCTCCTGGCTGACTGGCGGCACTGGCGGCTCCTGGCTGACTGGCGGCACTGGCGGCTCCTGGCTGACTGGCGGCACTTGGCTGACTGGCGGCACTGGCGGCACTTGGCTGACTGGCGGCACTGGCGGCACTTGGCTGACTGGCGGCACTGGCGGCTCCTGGCAGACTGGCGGCACTGGCGGCTCCTGGCAGACTGGCGGCACTGGCGGCTCCTGGCAGACTGGCGGCACTGGCGGCTCCTGGCAGACTGGCGGCACTGGCGGCACTGGCGGCACTGGCGGCTCCTTGCAGACTGGCGGCACTGGCGGCTCCTTGCAGACTGGCGGCACTGGCGGCTCCTTGCAGACTGGCGGCACTGGCGGCTCCTTGCAGACTGGCGGCACTGGCGGCTCCTTGCAGACTGGCGGCACTGGCTGCTCCTTGCAGACTGGCGGCACTGGCGGCGCTGGGCAGACGGGTGGCTCAGGCGGCGCTGATGGCGCTGGGCAGACGGGAAGCTCTGGCAACGCTGGAGAGGAAGGCCCCGACAGCGCTGGACTGAGGAGCCCTGGCGCCTCTGGACTGAGGGGCTCTGGCGCCTCTGGACTGAGGGGCTCTGGCGCCTCTGGACTGAGGGGCTCTGGCGCCTCTGGACTGAGGGGCGGAAACTCCGGTAGCGCCAGACAGGCGGGAGCACCTGTGTTGATGGGACGGAGAGACAGCCTGGTGCGGGGTGCCGGCACTGGTGGTACCGGGCTGGGGACACGCACCTCAGGGCGAATGCCTTGCATACTATGCCAAACCAACAGCCTTCTCTCTATTCTGTCCAATACATCCTCAACACTCTCAGACTCAGCACTCAGCTTTGCCAATTCCATCCACAGCTCCAATTCCATCCATGGCTCCTTACGGCAATCAGGTCTGACTCCTGACTCTGCCACACTCTCCCTGTGCCCCCCCCAATACATTTTTGGGGCTGCCTCTCGGGCTTCCAGCCACTCTGCTGTGCTAGCTCCTCCTGCTGCTGCTTTTTCTGCTGCTGCTGTTGCTCCTGCTGCACCTGTTGCTTCTCCTGCTGCTGCTGTTGCTGCTGCCTCTGTTTACCACGCCGCTTGGTCCTTGGTTGGTGGGTGATTCTGTACACGGTTTTCTTCTGGAGAAAGAGAGACGGACCAAAACGCAGCGTGGTTACTTGTAAACATCTTTAGTAAAGATGAACAATGAACAATCTACAAAACAAGAAATGTGAACAAAAACGAAACAGCCCTATCTGGTGCAACAAACACAGAGACAGGAACAATCACCCACCAGAGACCTAAAGAATATGACTGCCTAAATATGGTTCCCAATTAGAGACAACGATAAACACCTGCCTCTGATTGAGAACCACTCTAGGCAACCATAGACTTACCTAGAGTACTACTCTAACCACAATCCCATAACTACAAACAACCCCAGACAAAACAAACCACATAAATCCCCATGTCACACCCTGGCCTCACCAAAATACTACCGAAAACACAGAATACTAAGGCCAGGGCGTGACATCTAAGCATGCTCTGAGGATGCTGCTAGGGATTGCGTCTGGAACGGCAGCCTTGCTAGGGTTAACATGTTTAAATGTTTTACTTACATCGGCCACAGAGAAGGAGAGCCCACAGTCTTTGGTAGCAGGCCGCATCGGTGGTACTGTGTTATCCTGGTTTTCCTTTTGTAGTCTGCGATTGTCTGTAGTCCCTGCCACATACGTCTCGTATTAGCTTGTTTTATTGCCTTATGGAGGGAATAACTACACTGTTAGTATTCAACCATATTCCCAGTCACCTTGCCATGGTTAAATTCGATGGTTCGTGCTTTCAGTTTTGAGCGAATGCTTCCATCTATCCACGGTGTCTGGTTTGCGTAGGATTTAATAGTCACAGTGGGTACAACATCTCCTATACACTTCCTGATAAACTCAATCACCGTATTTGTATATGCGTCAATATTATTCTCAGAAGCTACCCGGAACAATTCCCAGTCCATGTGATCAAAACAATCTTGAATCATAGATTCCGATTGGTCAGACCAGCGTTGAATAGTCCTTAGCACAGGTACTTCCTATTTGAGTTTCTTCCTGTAGGAAATGAGGAGCAAAATGGAGTTGTGATCAGATTTGCTAAAAGGAGGGCAAGGGAGGGCCTTGTAGGCATCCCGGAAGTTGGAGTAGCAGTGGTCGAGTGTTTTAGCAGATTGAGTACTACAGTCAATGTGTTGTTTGAATTATTTTCCTCAAATTTGCTTTGTTAAAATCCCCAGCTACGATAAATGCGGCCTCAGGATATGTGGTTTCAAGTTCGCATATAGACCAGTGAAGTACTTTGAGGGCCGTCAGGGTATCAGCTTGAGGGGGGAAAAACACGGCTGTGACTATAAACAAAGATAATTATCTTGGGAGGTAATACGGTCAGCATTTATTGTGAGGTATTCTATGCCGGGTGAACAAAAGGACTCAAGTTCCTGTATGTTATCACAATCACACCATGAGTCGTTAATCATGAAACATACACCCCGCCCTTCTTCTTCCCGGAGAGATATTTATTCCTGTCTGTGCAATGAACTGAGAACCAAACTGGCTGGATGGTCACAGAGAGTTTATCCAGAGAGAGCCATGTTTCTGTGAAACAGTATATTACAATCCCTGATGTCTCTCTGGAAAGAAATCCTTGCCCTGAGCTAGTCAACTTTATTATCCAGGGACTGAACATTAACGAATAATATACTCGGAAGAGGTGAGTGTTGTGCAAACCTCCTAAGTCGGACTAGAAGACCACTCCGAGTATCTCTCCTCAGCCGGCATTGTTTGGTCGGCCTCTTGAATCAGTTCCATTGCCCTCGGGGGTACGAATAAAGGATCCGATTTGGGAAAGTCGTATTCCTGGTCGTAATGCTGGTAGTGTTGGTGAGTTACCGCAGCTCTGATATCCAATAGTTCTTCCCGGCTGTATGTAATAGCACAAAACCTTTTCTGGACTAATAACGTAAGAAATAACAATAACAAAATTCTGCACAATTTCTTAAGAGCTAGAAATAAGGCAGCCCTCTGTCGACTCCATTAAGGTCAGTTGTGTTGTGATAAAATAGGGGTGGCATACAGAAGATAGCCCTATTTGATAAAATACCAAGTCCATATTATGGCAAGAACAGCTCAAATAAGCAAAGAGAAACAACAGTGCATAATTATTTTAAGACATAAGGTCAGTCAATCCAGAAAATGTCAATAACTCTGAAAGATTCTTCAAGTGCAGTCTCAAAAACCATCAAGTGCTATGATGGAACTGGCTCTCACAAGGACCGCCACAGGAAAGGAAGACTGGGAGTTACCTCTGCTGCAGAGGACAAGTTCATTAGAGTTAACTGCACCTCAGATTGCATCCCAAATAAATGCTTCACAGAGTTCAAGTAACAGACACATCTCAACGTCAACTGTTCAGAGGAGACTGCATGAATCAGGCCATCATGGTTGAATTGCTGCAAAGAACCCTACTAAAGGACATCAATAAGAAGAGACTAGCTTGGGCCAAGAAACACGAGCAATTGACATTAGACTGGTGGAAATCTGTCCTTTGGTCTGATGAGTCCAAATTTGAGATTTTTGGTTCCAACTGCCGTGTCTTTGTGTGATGCAGAGTGGGTTAACGCATGATCTCTGCATGTGTGGTTCCCACAATGAAGCATGGTGTCGGAGGTGTGATGGTGTCGGGGTGCTTTGCTGGTGACACTGTCCATGATTTATTTAGAATTTAAGGCACACTTAACCAGCATGGCTACCACAGCATTCTGCAGTGATACACCATCCCATCTGGTGTGCGCTTAGTGGGACTATCATTTGTTTTTCAACAGGACAATGACCCAAAATACAGCTCCAGTCTGTGTAAGGGCTATTTGACCAAGAAGGAGAGAGAGAAGAAGTGCTGCATCAGATGACCTGGCCTCCACAATCACCCACCCTCAACCAAATTGAGATGGTTTGGGATGAGTTGGACCGCAGAGTAAAGGAAAAGCAGCCAACAAATGCTCAGCATATGTGGGAAATCCTTCAAGACTGTTGGAAAAGCATTCCTCATGAAGCTGGTTGAGAGAATGCCAAGAGTGTGCAAAGCTGTCATCAAGGCAAGGGGTGGCTACTTTGAAGAATGTAAAATGTAAAATATATTTTATCCCAGTCTGTTGTCCCCACTTGCTTCTACATGTCCACCATTGTTCCTGTACCCAAGAAAGCGAAGGTCACTGAACTAAATTACTATCACTCATAGTGATCACTCACATCACTCACTCTAGTCATTATGAAGTGCATTTAGAGGCCATTTAAGGATCATATCACCTCCACCTTAACCAAAACGCTAAACCCACTACAATTTTGCATACCACCCCAACAGATCAATGGATGACGCAATTGCCATTCCACTGCCCACGGCCCATCCTACCTGGACAAGAGGAATATCTATGTGAGCATAATTTTCATCAACTACAGCTCAGCCTCCAAACCATAGTGCCCTCCAAATTCATCACATTCAGGGCCCTGGATCCCCTCCCAAATTGGGTCCTAGACTTCCTGACGGGCCGACCCCAGGTAGTGAAGGTAGGCAGCAATACCGTTCCCCATAGGGGTGCGTGCTCAGCTCCCTCCTGTATTCTCTGTTCACCCATGACTGTGTGGCTACGCAGGTCTCCAACTCAATCATCAAGTTTGCTGACGACACAACAGTGGTAGGCCTGACAATGACGAGACAGCCTGGCACTCTCCCTCTACTTCAACAACAGCTGATTGTTGACTACTGGAGACAGCAGAAAGAGCATGTCTCCATCCACATCAACCGAGCCACAGTGGAGAGGGTCAAAATCTTCCGAGTTCCTCGGCGTGCACATCACTAAGGACCTGAAATGGCCCCTCCATACCGACAACGTGGTGAAGAAGGAGGCTGAAGAAATTCTAGAGTATTCTGTCGGACTGTATCACTGCCTGGTATGGCAACTGCGTCGCCCGCCACCGCAGAGCTCTCCAAGCCATAGACTGTTCTCTCTTTTACTGCAGGCAAGCGGTACCAGTGCACCAAGTCTGGAACCAACAAGACTATGAACAGCTTCTACCGTTGAGACATAAGACTGCTAAATATTTAACCAAATAGCTACCCAGGCTGTTTGCATTAACTTCCCTTTGTAGTAACTCTTTTGACTCATCACATATGCTGCTGCTGCTGCTTAATATCTATCCTGTTGCCTAGTCACTTTACCCTTACCTATTTGTAAGTATTCAAACCCCTTGACATTTTCCATATTTTGATACATGACAGCCTTATTCTAAAATGTATTCAATTGTCCCCCCCCCCCCATCAATCTACACACAATACCACATAATTGTCACGTTCTGACCTTAGTTCTTTTGTTATGTGTTTGTTTTAGTATGGTCAGGGCGTGAGTTGGGTGGGTTGTCTATGTTCGTTTTTCTATGATTTGGGATTGCTGTGCTTGGCCTGGTATGGTTCTCAATCAGGGGCAGCTGTCAATCGTTGTCCCTGATTGAGAATCATACTTAGGTAGCCTGGTTTCACATTTGAGTTGTGGGGGTGTTTGTCTTCCGTGTCAGTGTTTGTTACCACACGGGACTGTTTCGTTTATTCACGTTGATTGTTTTGTTCCAGTGTTCTGTTGCGTTTGATTAAACATTACGGACACTTACCACGCTGCGCATTGGTCCTCCGATCCTTCTCGCTACTTCTCTTCAGAAGACGAGGACGAGATCCGTTACAATAATGACAAAATAAAAAGGTTTTAGACATTTTTGCAAATGTATATAAAAAACTGAAATATCACATTTACGTAAATATTCAGACCCTTTACTCAGTACTTTGTTGAAGCACCTTTGGCAGCGATTACAGCCTCAAGTCATCTTGGGTATGAAGCTGCAAGCTTGGCACACCTGTATTTGGGGAGTTTCTCCCATTCTTCTCTGCAGATCCTCTCAAGCTCTGTCAGGTTGGATGGGGAGTATTGCTGCACAGCTATTTTCATGTCTCTCCAGAGATGTTAGATCAGGTTCAAGTCCGGGCTCTGGCTGGGCCTCTCAAGGACATTCAGAGACTGTCCCGAAGCCACTCCTGCATTGTCTTGGCTGAGTGTTAGATGTCGTTGTAATGTCGGAAGGTGAACCTTCACCCCAGTATGAGGTCGTGAGCCCTCTAGTGCAAATTTTCATCAATAATCTCTCTGTACAGCATGGTGATGCCACCCCCATGCATCACCGTAGGGATGGTGCCAGATTTCCTTCAGACTTGATGCTTAGCATTCAGGCCGAAGAGTTCAATCTTGGTTTCATCAGACCAGAGAATCTTGTTTCTCATGGTCTGAGAGTCCTTTATGTGCCTTTTGGAAAACTCCAAGCGGGCTGTCGTGTGGCTTTCATTGAGGACTGGCTTCAATTCCGCAACTCTACCATAAAGGCCTGATTGGTGGAGTGCGGCAGAGATGGTTGTCCTTCTGGAAGGTTCTTCCATCTCCACAGAGGAACTCTGGAGTTCTGTCAGAGTGATCATCGGGTTCTTGGTCACCTCCCTGACCAAGGCCCTTCTCCCCCAATTGCTCAGTTTTGAAGTGCGGCCAGCTCTAGGAAGAGTCTTGTGGTTCCAAATTTGGTTTTTGCTCTGACAAGCACTGTCAACTGTGGGACCTTACGTAGACAGGTGTGTGCCTTTCCAAATCATGTCCAATCAATTGAATTTACCGCAGATCGATTCCAATGAAGTTGAAGAAACAGCTCAAGGATGATCAATGGGAACAGGATGCACCTGAGCTCAATTTCAAAGTCTCCTAGCAATGGGTCTGAATTCAAATGTAAATTATGTACTTCTGTTTTATATTTGTAATACATTTGCACAAATTTCTAGATACTTGTTTATGCTTTGTCATTATGGGGTATTGTGTGTGGATTGATGAGATTTTTTTTTTAATCCATTTTAGAATAAGGTTGTAATATAACTAAATGTGGAAAAAGTCAAGCGGAATGTACTGTATCTACCTCAATTACCTTGTACCACTGCACATTGACTCGGTACTGTACCCTGTGTGTACTGTATAGCCAGGTTATCGTTGCTCATTGTGTATTTATTCCTTGTGGTTATCTATCTATTATTTTTCAATTAGTCTCTGCATTTTTGAGAAGGGCCTGTAAGTAAGCATTTTACTGTTAGTCTACACCTGTTGCTTACGAAGCATGTGACAAATACAATTTCATTTTATTTGATTGATATGATACTGTCTGCCCCCAGGACATCTACAGCACCTGGTGTCACAGGAAGGCTAAGAAGATCATCAAGGACTTTAGCCAACCGAGCCACGGCCTGTTAACCCCGCTATTATTTGGAAGGTGTGCCGGTTCACCAAAGCTGAATCCGAGAGACTGATTAACAGCTTCTATCTCTAGGCCATCAGACTGTTAAACAGTCATCAATAGCCAGGCTACACCCGATACCCTGCCCTGAACCAGCACCTTAGAGACTGCTGCCCTATATAAAGAGTAATTGAACACTGGTCACATAATGTTTACACACTGTTTTACCCACTTCATATGTATATACTGTATTCTAGTCATCGCTCATCCTATATACCTACTGCTGTACACACCTTTTCTATTCCTTTACTGTCCACACTGTCTATACACATATATATACTGAGTGCACAAAACATTAAGAACACCTGCTCATTCCAAGACATAGACTGACCAGGTGAATCCAGGTGAAAGCTATTGATGTCACTTGTTAATTCCACCAGGGTGAGTGGGCAAGACAACGGGGGGTGTTCCTAATGTTTTGTTCACTCAATGTATACATATTTCTATTCCCCGAGTCTGTTATTGCTCACTCTGATGTTTTAGGGGGATTATATGTGAATTAATATTGTTAGATATTATTATTATATTATTGCACTAATGGAGCTAGAAACAATAACATCTGCAAATCTGTGTACGCTGCCAATAAACTTTGATTTGATTTGATGCTGCTTGACCTTTGCAATGTCTACATGATCGCAAATGAGACAGCACATTTCCACATTTTCTGTCTACAAAACAGACATTTAGCTGCACATGGCATAGAGCTGACAGGACATTCTTCCTGTGTTATAACGCTAACAGCCTCCTCATCTTCACATTGCATTAATGGTGGTCTGATTTATTCTGAAAACGTGGACGGTCTTGTATACTGAGAATAAGAACCTATAGAGTTGGGTAGTAAAAGAGGTCAACATTAATAATTTACAGAAACCTACCCTCCCCATCTCTCCAAACCAGAAAAACAGCTCCCATTTTCATATCAGTAGGGATTCATTATGATTTACTAGAAAAGTGAGAGTAAATCCTCTGGAACTCTGTTGAAGGTGATGTTGGGGTGTAGAGAGGGGTTTGAGCTTTTCTTCCGGAATCATTTGGAGACGTTAATGACCTCTGTAACCAGTCACTGCTCCCCATGTGTCATCTGGCTATGCCTCACCGATCACTGCACTCATACACATCCAACTAAATTAAACTTTTGGTAACTGAGAGTGATGTCTTTCCAAAGAGGATGATGTGTAAGCAACGCAGTGCACTCCTTCACCCTGGTTCGTTCTCTCTTTTCTCTCTCTCTCTCTCTCTCTCTCTCTCTCTCTCTCTCTCTCTCTCTCTCTCTCTCTTTCTCTTTCTCTCTCACTCTCGTTCTCTTCCTTTCTCTCCCCACCTCCCTCTCTCTTTCTCTCTCTGTGTGTATCTCTATCTCTTTCTTTGAGATTACAAAAAAGCTTGTGGACAATGTGGTTGCCTCTCCTGATATATTTTCTTTAACAGGATATACAACCTTTCCAACCTTTAAAAAACATCCTCGAGAAGTTGTGCAACAGAGCCTCTTCAACCTCAAAGAGGCTAAAGAAATGTGTCTTGTCACCTAAAACCCTCTCAAAATTTTACAGATGCACAATTGAAAGCATCCTGTCGGGCTGTATCACCACCTGGTACGGCAACTACAGCACCCGCAAGGCTCTCCAGAGGGTGGTGCGGTCTGCCCAAAGCATTACCGGGTGCAAACTACCCACCAACAGGACACCTACAGCACCCGATGTCACAGGCAGGCCAAAAAGATCATCAAGGACATCAACCACCCGAGCCACTGCCTGTTCACCCCACTATCATCCAGAAGGCGAGGTCAGTACAGGTGCATCAAAGCTGGGACCGAGAGACTGAAAAACAGCCTTTATCTCAAGGCCATCAGACTGTTAAACAGCCATCACTAGCACAATAGAGGCTGCTGCCAATAGGCATAGACTACAAATCACTGGCCACTTTAAGGAATGGAAAACTAGTCACTTTAATAATGTTTACATATCTGGCATTACTTATCTCATATGTATATACTGTGTTCTATACTATTGTACGATATCTCAATCATCTAATGAAGTTTACATATCTTGCATTACTCATCTCATACAGTTGAAGTCAGAAGTTTGCATACAACTTAGCCAAATACATTTAAACTCAGTTTTTCACAATTCCTGACATTTAATCTTAGTAAAAATGCCCTGATTTAGGTCAGTTAGGATCACCACTTCATTTTAAGAATGTGAAATGTCAGAATAATAGTAGAGAGAATTATTTATTTCAGCTTTTATTTCTTTCATCACATTCCCTGTGGTTCAGACGTTTACATACACTCAATTAATATTTGGTAGCATTGCCTTTAAATTGTTTAACTTGGGTCAAAAGTTTCGGGTACCCTCCCACAAGCTTCCCACAATAAGTTGGGGGAATTTTGGCCCATTCCTCCTGACAGAGCTGGTGTAACTGAGTCAGGTTTGTAGTCCTCCTTGCTCGCACACGCTTTTTCAGTTCTGCCCACAACTCTTCTGTAGGATTGAGGTCAGGGCTTTGTGATGGCCACTCCAATACCTTGACTTTGTCATCCTTAAGCCATTTTGCCACAACTTTGGAAGTATGCTTGGGGTCATTGTCCATTTGGAAGACCCCTTAGCAACCAAGCTTTAACTTCCTGACTGATGTATTGAGATGTTGCTTCAATACATCCACATCTCCCTCATGATGCCATCTATTTTGTGAAGTGCACCAGTCCCTCCTGCAGCAAAGCACCCCCACAACATGATGCTGCCACCCCCGTGATTCATAGTTGGGATGGTGTTCTTCAGCTTTCAAGCCTCCCCCTTTTTACTCCAAACATAACAATGGTCATTATGTTTCCTCCAGCATCTTCACAGGGTCCTTTGCTGTTGTTCTGGGATTGATATGCACTTTTCGCACCAAAGTATGTTAATCTCTAGGAGACAGAACGCGTCTCCTTCCTGAGCGATATGTTGGCTGCGTGGTCCCATGGTGTTTATACTTGCGTACTATTGTTTGTACAGATGAACGTGGTACCTTCAGGCGTTTGGAAATTGGTCCCAAGGATGAACCAGACTTGTGGAGGTCTCCAATTGTCTTTCTGAGGTCTTGGCTGATTTCTTTTGATTTCCCCATGATGTCAAGCAAAGAGGCACTGAGTTTGAAGGTAGGCCTTGAAATATATCCACAGGTACACCTCCAATTGACTCAAATTATGTAAATTAGCCTATCAGAAGCTTCTAAAGCCATGACATCATTTTCTGGAATTTTCCAAGCTGTTTAAAGGCACAGTCAACTTAGTGTACAGTATGTAAACTTCTGACATACTGGAATTGTGATACAGTGAATTAGAAGTGAAATAATCTGTCTGTAAACAATTGTTGGAAAAAATACTTGTGTCATGCACAAAGTACATGTCCTAACCAACTTGCCAAACCATATTATTTGTTTAACAAGAATTTTGTGGAGGGGTTGTCAAACAAGTTTTAATTACTCCAACCACAGTGTATGTAAACTTCAGACTTGAACTGTATGTATACACTGTATTCTACACTATTCTATGGTATCTTAATCACTTCATTTTTACAAATCTAGCATTCTCATCTCATATGTACATACTGTTTTCTATACTATTCCATGGTATTTCATTCTTAATAATGTTTACATATCTTACATTACTCATTGCATATGTATAATCTGTTTTCCCTACTATTCTACTTTATTTTAGTCTGTTCCGCTCTGACAACGCTCGTCCATATATGTATAGTCTTAATTCATTCCTACTTAGATTTGTGTGTGTTGGGTGTATGTTGTGTAATCTGTTAGATATTACTTGTTAGATATTACTGCACTGTCGGAGCTAGAAGCACAAGCATTTCACTACACCCGCAATAACACCTGCTAATTACGTCAAATCAAATCAAATCAAATCAAATGTATTTATATAGCCCTTCGTACATCAGCTGATATCTCAAAGTGCTGTACAGAAACCCAGCCTAAAACCCCAAACATCAAGCAATGCAGGTGGCTAGGAAAAACTCCCTAGAAAGGCCAAAACCTAGGAAGAAACCTAGAGAGGAACCAGGCTATGTGGGTTGGCCAGTCCTCTTCTGGCTGTGCCGGGTGGAGATTATAACAGAACATGGCCAAGATGTTCCAATGTTCATAAATTACCAGCATGGTCGAATAATAATAAGGCAGAACAGTTTAAACTGGAGCAGCAGCACGGCCAGGTGGACTGGGGACAGCAAGGAGTCATCATGTCAGGTATTCCTGGGGCATGGTCCTAGGGCTCAGGTCCTCCGAGAGAGAGAAAGAAAGAGAGAATTAGAGAGAGCATATGTGGGATGGCCAGTCCTCTTTTGGCTTTGCCGGGTGGAGATTATAACAGAACATGGCCAAGATGTTCAAATGTTCATAAATGACCAGCATGGTCGAATAATAATAAGGCAGAACAGTTGAAACTGGAGCAGCAGCACGGCCAGGTGGACTGGGGACAGCAAGGAGTCATCATGTCAGGTAGTCCTGGGGCATGGTCCTAGGGCTCAGGTCCTCCGAGAGAGAGAAAGAAAGAGAGAAGGAGAGAATTAGAGAACGCACACTTAGATTCACACAGGACACCGAATAGGACAGGAGAAGTACTCCAGATATAACAAACTGACCCTAGCCCCCCGACACATAAACTACTGCAGCATAAATACTGGAGGCTGAGACAGGATGGGTCAGGAGACACTGTGGCCCCATCCGAGGACACCCCCGGACAGTGCCAAACAGGAAGGATATAACCCCACCCACTTTGCCAAAGCACAGCCCCCACACCACTAGAGGGATATCTTCAACCACCAACTTACCATCCTGAGACAAGGCCGAGTATAGCCCACAAAGACCTCCGCCACGGCACAACCCAAGGGGGGGGGGGGGGGGGGGGGGCGCCAACCCAGACAGGATGACCACATCAGTGAATCAACCCACTCAGGTGACGCACCCCCTCCAGGGAAGGCATGAGAGAGCCCCAGTAAGCCAGTGACTCAGCCCCTGTAATAGGGTTAGAGGCAGAGAATCCCAGTGGAAAGAGGGGAACCGGCCAGGCAGAGACAGCAAGGGTGGTTCGTTGCTCCAGAGCCTTCCGTTCACCTTCCCACTCCTGGGCCAGACTACACTCAATCATATGACCCACTGAAGAGATGAGTCTTCAGTAGAGACTTAAAGGTTGAGACCGAGTTTGCGTCTCTGACATGGGTAGGCAGACCGTTCCATAAAAATGGAGCTCTATAGGAGAAAGCCCTGCCTCCAGCTCTTTGCTTAGAAATTCTAGGGACAATTAGGAGGCCTGCGTCTTGTGACCGTAGCGTACGTGTAGGTATGTACGGCAAGACCAAATCAGAGAGATAGGTATGAGCAAGCCCATGTAATGCTTTGTAGGTTAGCAGTAAAACCTTGAAATCAGCCCTTGCTTTGACAGGAAGCCAGTGTAGAGAGGCTAGCACTGGAGTAATATGATCACATTTTTTGGTTCTAGTCAGGATTCTAGCAGCCGTATTTAGCACTAACTGAAGTTTATTTAGTGCTTTATCCGGGTAGCCGGAAAGTAGAGCATTGCAGTAGTCTAACCTAGAAGTGACAAAAGCATGGATTAATTTTTCTGCATCATTTTTGGACAGAAAGATTCTGATTTTTGCAATGTTACGTAGATGGAAAAAAGCTGTCCTTGAAATGGTCTTGATATGTTCTTCAAAAGAGAGATCAGGGTCCAGAGTAACGCCGAGGTCCTTCACAGTTTTATTTGAGACGACTGTACAACCATTAAGATTAATTGTCAGATTCAACAGAAGATCTCTTTGTTTCTTGGGACCTAGAACAAGCATCTCTGTTTTGTCCGAGTTTAAAAGTAGAAAGTTTGCAGCCATCCACTTCCTTATGTCTGAAACACATGCTTCTAGCAAGGGCAATTTTGGGGCTTCACCATGTTTCATTGAAATGTACAGCTGTGTGTCATCCGCATAGCAGTGAAAGTTAACATTATGTTTTCGAATAACATCCCCAAGAGGTAAAATATATAGTGAAAACAATAGTGGTCCTAAAACGGAACCTTGAGGAACACCGAAATTTACAGTTGATTTGTCAGAGGACAAACCATTCACAGAGACAAACTGATATCTTTCCGACAGATAAGATCTAAACCAGGCCAGAACTTGTCCGTGTAGACCAATTTGGGTTTCCAATCTCTCCAAAAGAATGTGGTGATCGATGGTATCAAAAGCAGCACTAAGGTCTAGGAGCACGAGGACAGATGCAGAGCCTCGGTCCGATGCCATTAAAATGTCATTTACCACCTTCACAAGTGCCGTCTCAGTGCTATGATGGGGTCTAAAACCAGACTGAAGCATTTCGTATACATTGTTTGTCTTCAGGAAGGCAGTGAGTTGTTGCGCAACAGCCTTTTCTAAAAATTTTGAGAGGAATGGAAGATTCGATATAGGCCGATAGTTTTTTATATTTTCTGGGTCAAGGTTTGGCTTTTTCAAGAGAGGCTTTATTACTGCCACTTTTAGTGAGTTTGGTACACATCCGGTGGATAGAGAGCCGTTTATTATGTTCAACATAGGAGGGCCAAGCACAGGAAGCAGCTCTTTCAGTATAGTTGGAATAGGGTCCAGTATGCAGCTTGAAGTTTTAGAGGCCATGATTATTTTCATCATTGTGTCAAGAGATATAGTACTAAAACACTTGAGCGTCTCTCTTGATCCTAGGTCCTGGCAGAATTGTGCAGACTCAGGACAACTGAGCTTTGAAGGAATACGCAGATTTAAGGAGGAGTCCGTAATTTGCTTTCTAATAATCATAATCTTTTCCTCAAAGAAGTTCATGAATTTATCACTGCTAAAGTGAAAGTCATCCTCTTGGGGAATGTTGCTTTTTAGTTAGCTTTGCGACAGTATCAAAAAGGAATTTCGGATTGTTCTTATTTTCCTCAATTAAATTAGAAAAATAGGATGATCGAGCAGCAGTAAGGGCTCTTCGGTACTGCACAGTACTGTCTTTCCAAGCTAGTCGGAAGACTTCCACTTTGGTGTGGCGCCATTTCCGTTCCAATTTTCTGGAAGCTTGCTTCAGAGCTCGTGTATGTGACCGATAACTTTTGATTGGATTAGATTTGAGAAGTTGTATGAACAATACTCATACCTAATCTGTCGATTGTGACGTTTTTTGGGGAATTCCAAGAGCAAGTTTCCGCAATGCTAGGAAAGCTCGGAAATAACAGATGTCTAGTATTTGTATTTATGTCGCACAATACAATAGCTTGAAACGCCATTCCATTTCTTTGTAAGTGTCTCTGGAACTTCATGAAAACAATGAGGATAACTCATGCAGGTGTCAACTGAGATGTCAACTCAAATTGGGAGTATCAGATAGCTCACCAAAAACATTTAGATGCTTAGCTCTATTGCTAGTCTCAAACATCTCACTATAACATTAGCTACATTGTTCTCACAACAAGGGAACATTAAGGAGTGCCGTCCCTTCAGGTTTATACTTCCATGTTATTCTTTCATTTCTTAGCCTTGTCTGAGAAATGTGCATTTGTTCATGTACGATACTTATTTTATAGTTAGTTATGGTACATAATATGGTCCATATCAAATATGAAAATATAAACTTTTGTCACTTTGCATGTGATATTGAGATTTTTTTCATATTTTCAAATGATTGTGTGTTCATTCAAGCCAGTATTTCTTGCCTGTTTGTTTTTGTTGTATTTTTCTATTCTAATCCCAATGCTGCAACATTGTCCTTTTTGAATAATCTTAAAACATATTCTTACCTGGATTATTTCTCTCAATTCCCTTCAAATCCAGCTTTACAGGTAATGATGGACCCAGCTGTGTGTTCTGGGCAGGCTCAGTGTAAATGCTGAGCTAGCCTCTGCCCATGGACATAGCCACTAGATAAGCCTTAGAGTGCAGTAGGGGAAGGGATTAAGGTCAGTGTATAGTTTAATAATAATAAGATATCACAATATCAATTAGAATGGATAATTCCACTCCAAATACACACATTTAAGATCTATTTCTGATCTGTTTCAGAATCAGACCACCCAGATCATCATGTGGTTTGGACCTCCACCCACAGATGCCTGTACACATTCCAATTATTTGAGTTGCCAAATCCATTCCCCAATGAATGAATAAAACCCCTTAATCCTTGAATTGGGACAGGTTTCTTGTGAATGATTCAATTTCCTTTTCATTGTGTCAAACAAGGCCGTGACCGAGTCAGAGGCACTGTGTCCTTGTTCTGTTACAGGAAGCCATTAATTCCATCACAGGACAAAAGGTTAACCCCATAACAAGGATAGATAACTTGTTGGGCCCAATAATGACAAGATGTGTGCTTGTGAGTTCATTTTTTTCTGTGACAGAATTCATGAGCGGTATTTGTATTAAATGAGGACTGGCAGCCCAACTTGGCCCAGACATCGTGGAGCAGATGTTCAGACTTTGACAGATTTATTGAAGACTATTAAAATAAATGTATTTATCAGGAACACCAGTGATTTGAAATATGATCATGTCTATTGACAAGCAAGGGTGGCCCCTCATGTTTCCCTGTAGGATTTAGGAAGTAAATTCAAAATATATCCTTGAAGTAATCAATTTGTGATGCCCAACTAATTAACATGAATTGGGTCAGCTTTAAGTTAAATCGTTGTAATTGTAAACTCATTTGTGGTCGACACCTAAATAGCCCAAAAGTTCCTAAAGTAATTGACTGATAATAATCAATGAAAGACGTGATAGCACTCAACAGTAATAGTGATATCATGAGGGCTTAAAGGACCATCTGGGTACATGGGAACTTTGACCACTGGCCTCCTGATATACTCTGTATCGTTCTTTCCCCTTAGATACGTAACCTTCGTCTTACAAAGAATGATCCTCTTCATTCAACTACAAAATATTTTCTTTCTCAGCATCAGACACTCAGAGGGTTCTAAATAGTGAATTTGCTCCGACACCTTTTCAAACATATTTCTTGTAAATGGACATGGGAACTTAGTCACTGGCCTCCTTCAGTGTATTCCAATTACTCTGTCCCCTTCGATGTGTAACCTTCCTCTTACAAAGAATTCTCCACTTTATTCTCCACTTTATTAAATGTCTTCTCTCTCAGTATCAGGGACTCACAGAGGTTTGTGTACTCCAGACAATTTCCCCCTGACCTTCTTTGTAATATATAGATATAGAAGAAATAGTCATTTTAGTCCCGCACCTTTGAATTTTCTCATATATTAATAGTTCTGTATGAAATGATGACTTAAAGTAAAAAAATAAATAAATAAACAAATTAAATGTCCTATTACTGCTATCCAAATCTGCATTTTGTAATACTATTATCTCAAAGCCATTACTTTGCGGCACACCTGATAAATGAATTGAAGACTATTCTAAGTAGAGAGGCTATAAAAGTGTATTGTTTGTGCTACTTACTGTATGAGCATACCAAAGACTACAATGGAGAGAAATACAGATTTCAGTTCATTGTTTATGGATGTCAATTTATATTAGATGTCTGATACAACAAATCTCATCCACATCTGAAGCTATTATTCATGCATCAGGGATTCAATATGAATATGTCTACATTGGTCAGGGGAATGCAGCTGCCTTGGATTGATATCAAGATGGTTACTCTCAGTTGTTGTTATACTACCATATTAATCATGCACCTAAATACATATGTTAGCTAAGTCTGATAAATCGACATGTGGTTGGTCTAAAAATGAAACATATTTTACCTTCTTTACAATCCAATTTGATGTTAAAAATGTATTCATATATATATATATATATATTTATAATCCTAATAACCATCTGATTTAGATACCTGTCTGCTTTTAAATCCACAGCTCTCTGCTCTAATGAAATACATCGAAAGCAATACCATGCATGATCAGTCATTTAAAATAGTTAGCCGTGTGTGTTATCATGAGTGAGTACATTTTATTTGGAAAATTCCTAGACCATAGAGTAATTGTAATCAGACAACGGCACGGCAGGGACAGAGACAGGGAAATAGAAAGCAAGAAGCTGAAATTGATCAACATGCCCTTCTGTGAATGTCGAAGCAGGTCTGCTGTACAGTAGCACAAACAGTCTAGGGTTGTTTTTGATTAACATTTGATAAAAAAGTATGGATTTCAGCAAACAAAGAAAGGCACGCAGCAACAGAGGAAAAACATAGGTACACCGTAAGTTGTTTAAGTATTTTCATTTTTTAAGTACCAATTGCATAGCGACTCGAAAGAGTAGGAGGTTCATTTAAAAAAACTCTAGTTTGTGCTCAACTCCTTGGATGAAATCATTGTGGAGTTGAGATACTTGGCAAACATGTACTGTAACATCCATCATCTGTACTACTTTTACTTCTGCTAGGTGAACCATCTGTCTAGTCCAGCTGTGCATTCAGGTCAGGACATTTGTAAAAGTTTTGAATGTATATCTCAAGGATAACTACTTTATTTCCAATTTTACAAACGAGTTAGGAAAACTCCTCCCAAGAGTCAGGTCATGATTTTTTACGGATTTTTTTTTTTTCACCTATGGGAAAAAATCTTTCACTGACACATATGTACAGTGCCTTGCGAAAGTATTCGGCCCCCTTGAACTTTGCGACCTTTTGCCACATTTCAGGCTTCAAACACAAAGATATACAACTGTATTTTTTTGTGAAGAATCAACAACAAGTGTGTTCCTTGTTCTTCATGATGCTCTCTGCGCTTTTAACGGACCTCTGAGACTATCACAGTGCAGGTGCATTTATACGGAGACTTGATTACACACAGGTGGATTGTATTTATCATCATTAGTCATTTAGGTCAACATTGGATCATTCAGAAATCCTCACTGAACTTCTGGAGAGAGTTTGCTGCACTGAAAGTAAAGGGGCTGAATAATTTTGCACGCCCAATTTTTCAGTTTTTGATTTGTTAAAAAAGTTTGAAATATCCAATAAATGTCGTTCCACTTCATGATTGTGTCCCACTTGTTGTTGATTCTTCACAAAAAAATACAGTTTTATATCTTTATGTTTGAAGCCTGAAATGTGGCAAAAGGTCGCAAAGTTCAAGGGGGCCGAATACTTTCGCAAGGCACTGTATGTGGACACCTGCTCGTCGAACATCTCATTCCAAAATCCTAAGCATTAATATTGAGTTTGTCCCCCCTTTGCTGCTATAACAGCCTCCACTCTTTGCTGTGGGGATTTGATTCCCTTCAGCCACAAGAGCATTAGTGAGGTCGGGCACTGATGTTGGGTGATTAGGCCTGGCTGGCAATCGGCATTCCAATTCATCCCAAAGGTGTTCGATGGAGTTGTGGTCAGGGCTCTGTGCAGGACAGTCAAGTTCTTCCACACCGATCTAGACAAACCATTTGTGTATGGACCTCACTTTGTGCACAGAGGAATTGTCATGTGGAAACAGGAAAGGGCCTTCCCCAAACTGTTGCCACAAAGTTGGAAGCACAGAATCATCTAGAATGTCGTTGTATGCTGTAGCGTTATTTTCCTTCACTGGAACTAGCCCAAACCATGAAAAACAGCCCCAGACCATTATTCCTCGTCCACCTAACTTTATAGTTGGCATTATGCATTGGGGTAGATAGAATTCTCCTGCCATCTGCCAAAACCAGATTCATCCGTCGGTCTCCCAGAGCAGTTTCCACTGCTCCTGAGTACAATTGCGCCGAGCGTTAAACCACTCCAGCCGACGCTTAGCATTGCGCATGGTGATCTTAGGCTTGTGAAGCTCCCAATGAAAAAGTTATTGTGCTGACGTTGCTTCCAGAAGCAGTTTGGAACTCAGTAGTGAATGTTGCAACCCCAGAACAGACAATTTTTACAAGCTACTTGGCGGCCCTGTTCTGTGAGCTTGTGTGGCCTACCACTTCGCGTCTGAGCCATTGTTGCTCCTAGATGTTTCCAGGGCAGAAATTTGACGAACTGACTTGTTGGAAAGGTGGCATCCTATGACAGTGCCACATTGAAAGACACTGAGCTCTTCAGTAAGGCCCTTCTACTACCAATGTTTGTCTATGGGTGTGGCTGAAATGATCAGGTATGAAGGTAAGACCCAGATGCAGACAACGTCAAATTAATAATGGTTTAATAATCCAACAGGGGCAAGCAAAAGACAGGTCAAGGCAGGCAGGGGTCAGTGAACCAGAGGTTGGGCAACTGTACCGGACAGCAGGCAGGCTCAGGGTCAGGGTAGGGAGGGGTCAATAATCCAGAGGTGGGGCAAAGGTACAGGTCGGCAGGCAGGCTCAGGGACAAGCAGAGTGGTCAGGCAGGCGGGCTCAGAGTCACGACAGGCAAGGGTCAAAACCAGGAGGGTGAGAAAAAGAGAGACTGAGAAAAGCAGGGTCTGAGACACAAACACGCTGGTTGACTTGTCAAACAAGACGAACTGGCAACAGACAAACTAAGAACACAGGTATAAATACACAGTGGATAATGGGGAAGATGGGTGACACCTGGAGGGGGGTGGAGACAATCACAAAGACAGGTGAAAGATCAGGGTGTGACAGAAATAGCAGAAAACACTATTTTGAAGGGGTGTCCACATACTTTTGTATATATAGTGTATAGTTTTTGCATACAGTTGTGACAAAATGTAACATGGCATCAATGATTTATCAATAGTACAGCCATAGTATTGACTATTGAGTCACAGGAGTCCCTTAATGTGACCGACCAGACGGACTGTCTTGGAGTGTATCTTAGAGAACACTGGCATGTCTCCCCCTCTAGCCCCCAGCTTTATCCAGCCTGCTAACCAGTTGTTAAGGCCCAGTCAGGGGGATGACAGGGTGCTGGGTAATAGGCCCTTCACCCTCCTCTCCTTTCAAAGGACCCCAGGAAGTTGTGGTATTAACTTTTGTGTGTTGTCTTCTAAGTCCTCCGGTAGTGATTCTCTCC
The DNA here is from genome assembly GCF_045791955.1 of Oncorhynchus clarkii lewisi. Classification (NCBI taxonomy): domain Eukaryota; kingdom Metazoa; phylum Chordata; class Actinopteri; order Salmoniformes; family Salmonidae; genus Oncorhynchus; species Oncorhynchus clarkii. Next base: position 22,599,182 of record NC_092174.1, on the reverse strand, counting down.
ACCTCTCTTTAGTCAGACCAGTCCTCCCCGGAGACCTGGAGGCAGGGTTCTGTCACACCTCTTGGACCATTCTCTGTCTCTGTGCTTAGAGGAGAGATGACCTCCTCTCTATAAGCTACTAGTTATTCATTGGGTAATTATATATCTTTGTGACCTCATTATTAAATGTATCAGTTGTTTTTTTGCATTCTTGAAATTCTTAAAAATCATCCCCATAAACAAAGAGTTTCTAAGACAAGATGCCTGATAATAGCTGACTGGGTCCTGGACTCATCAATTATATTAATTGTACATGGGGGAGATAAGCTTCAGCAGCTTCAAAACAAATAACATGTCTATGGTCATCTCAAATTTGGGGAGATAATAAAGAGTACCCACTAAACTATCCCATCCAGACCTTTCAAGTCCCTTAACAGTTTCACAGCCATATGGATGCGTTTCACCCCCTTGTTGCAAATTTAGGTAATTCATTTGTTCTGAAGTTGCTGGCCTGAACATCAATTCCAATATTGTGTGAGCCATGACATCAATTAACTTGAGTAATGGCCAGGTCCAGAAAATGGGGCAACGATCTCCTAATCATGGTGACTAAAAGCGGAAAGAGGTCAAGGCTATTACACTGCTAATATAATATTATCCTCCTTGAAAACATTAGCACATTTAAGCTCTAGGCTTTGTACTTTAAACCAGTCCACAAATCAACTGAACAAAAATGCTAAATATTTTTGGTGTGAAACTGAATTCCCTATGCGTTTCTCTAGTAACGTATTGTCCCCCACCGTGGACAATTCTTGACGAATAAATTGAATAATGACTTGTGACATAGTTAATCATAGGGGAATGGTATGAGGCATGTTCCTATATAATCTCCTGAGGAATGTAAGGGTGTTGATTGGTTGGATAGATGGTTGATGCAGAGACATGAACAACTGTGGAGATGTGTAGCAGCAATTGGTCTTGGGAGGGAGTGTAGCCTCTCTCTCCCCCTTAGAGCATGGTCCTGCAGACAGGCAGCTAGCCATCTGTCAGGCCTGCTGTTAGTTAGTTCATGGAGGTGTGTGGTGGAGAATGCTTATCAGATACCTGTCTGAAGGATAGGGAAGTCTAATTAAAGGATATGGGTGTGTAGATACAATCACACCTATTCCATAAATGCATGAAGGCTCCTCAGAATGTCAGCCCGCTTTCTGTTTGTTTGTTGCAGCAGCAAACATATTTGTGTTAAATGCAAAGAGAGGAGCAGTACATATTTTCGTGAATATGTTTGTATTGTTGTCATGTTGTAGCTACTGCACTTTCAGACTCTTAGAGGTAATCTACTGTTGCAAAGTTGTAGTGATTTCCGAAAGCCTCCTCTAAGGTAACGGTCTTGAAAATGTCAATCCCTGGAAAAACACGGTTGCCCTGACTTATTGAACAGCACAGGAAGATAATGTGCAGAGTGTAGGCAGGTAGACTGTGACAAAAGCAACACAACACACATCTGTAGCGTCTATAGCGGAGTAGCATCACACATCATCACCTGAATCACTTTGGTGACCAGACAGGGTTAGCTTCTTCTTCCATGCATGGGGAATTCCCATTGAATCCCTGAATCCCTAAACCTGAATGCACTTCCTCACACAAACAGCTTATTTTCCCCTGAATGAGCTGCATTTTACGCAGCAATTTGAGGGTATTTGTGGCTGTCTCAGGAAGTGGAGCTTTGGAGGGAAGAGAAACAGTGCTGTGCTGAGCTGGTCACTGCTGAGTGAGGAGCGGCGGGCGGGCGTCATGCTGGTCACCGGTGGTAGCCCACGGTACTGCCGTCCCACTGTGACGGTAATGAGACGAAACGACCTGCCGCTGGGAGAGGCTGTAATTACAGAGGCACTGGTCTTCACTCCACCAGCCCCCATTTCCGTCTCTCTTTATTTAATTCTCTCTTTTCCTCTCTTTCGGCAAGCCTTTTCTGTCATTCTCTCACACACTCACTGTTTCTCTCTCCTGTCCCCATCTCTCGCCCTCTGTTTCTCTATTCCCATCCCTCTATCTCCCCCTTTTCTCTCTCCTCTCTCTCTCTCCACCCTCTCTCTCCTCCCCCTCCCTTGATCTCTCCCTCTCTTTTCTCCCTTCCCCTCCACAATCCAGCTGACAGTTCTTCAATCTCTACGCATTCACACATGATCAAGTCTTTGGGTTGGTATTTGAGATTTTCAACACCAGTCCTCACAGAAAGGAGCATAGCTTTGTTGTGTGAAAGTTGTCAAAGGGTTTACTTTAACTGCCAGTCAATTAATCTTAATCCATAATTATAGTAATTTAATTATCAGCATCATCCTCCCATCACTATCCCATGTTATCGTCATGTTATTTAATCATTAAATTGACAGTAATTAACATGCTATTGCTTTAGCGAGGATATTTCAAGGTATTGTTACTTAATATACCTCCTCTCTAAAAGATGGTTGAAGGGAAAGGGAAGGGAAATCATGCTAGTTTCATAGCTATGGTCTATAGCTGCAAATTACAATAACAAGTCAACACTGTTTATGACCATTCTTTCATTTCCTTTTCACGATGTTGATGAGATTCACAGCATCAGATATTTAAAATGCGTATGCATGGAAGTTCCACTCACATATCCACATAATATTTTCATAGGAAAGGAAGTTGCTCACAAGGATTATGAAAATATTACTATTGTAAAGTGGGTTTTAGAATTGCTGTGAAAGGCAGATTTGCATTATTACAGTTACCATTGGCTCTGTGAGGTCTTGAATAGATATGATCCATAACTGAAGAAGCAGAAACATAACGTTATTCACTTGGCAGGGTTATTCAAAGGGCATTTCATTTTGGGCAACATTTCATGGTCATCTGAATGTACTCTGTAATCATTATTTTTTTTGCCACTGCAGACCTTTGACTATTTTACTCTGGGAGAGAAAACTTGGCACTGGCCAGGCAAGCAAAGTAGGCTGCCTCTCTAAGCAGGTTGCCTTTCAAATGGACGCCATGGTAACCTAACCTTCACATAGAGCTGCTTCTCTGTTTAGATTTAGAGAGAGAACAGAATGAAATGTTAAACTTTCAACTGTTTGTGAATGTTCAGTTTCCTGATAGATGGGTATTGAAACATTGTCTTTTTGCTTTTTGATCACAGTGGTAGTAAGGGTGAACTATTAGCGATCTGAAAAACAAAATCATCCAAATGTTCCTCCTCTTAGTGCTCTATTCACTCTGTATATCTGAAATGTTACAGATTGCGGGATAGAAATGTAAAGGTAATTTCCTATTTAGCCGACATATGCAGTGTTTACCGTGACTGCAGTCTACGCTAAAGCGGAAACATTGCCTTTAAATTTCAATCATGCTGTAACGCTGATATTCCGGGATATGGATTGAATAGAGCCTACATACTCCAGTATCCCTGTGATGATAAGTTACAAAACACAGATTCTGTCATTCCAAGCCCAAAATGTTTTTGTTTGTGTGTTTATTCTGCAAAGAAATAGGCTATTAGATGTGAATTCCCCATTCAACCATTGGCAAAATCCCCACACAATGATCTCAAACTGTTTCTAATACAGAATTAAATTAAAAACAGACTACCCCTTGCTAATCAGGAAACTATTGGGTGCTTGGCCCTCCTATGTTGAACATAATAAACGGCTCTCTATCCACCGGATGTGTACCAAACTCACTAAAAGTGGCAGTAATAAAGCTTCTCTTGAAAAAGCCAAACCTTGACCCAGAAAATATAAAAAAACTATCGGCCTATATTGAATCTTCCATTCCTCTCAAAAATGTTAGAAAAGGCTGTTGCGCAGCAACTCACTGCCTTCCTGAAGACAAACAATGTATACGAAATGCTTCAGTCTGGTTTTAGACCTCATCATAGCACTAAGACTGCACTTGTGAAGGTGGTAAATTACCTTTTAATGGCATCAGACCGAGGCTCTGCATCTGTCCTCGTGCTCCTAGACCTTAGTGCTGCTTTTGATACCATCGATCACCACATTCTTTTGGAGAGATTGGAAACCCAAATTGGTCTACACGGACAAGTTCTGGCCTGGTTTAGATCTTATCTGTCGGAAAGATATCAGTTTGTCTTTGTGAATGGTTTGTCCTCTGGCAAATCAACTGTAAATTTCGGTGTTCCTCAAGGTTCCGTTTTAGGACCACTATTGTTTTCACTGTATATTTTCCCTCTTGGGGATGTCATTCGAAAACATAATGTTAACTTTCACTGCTATGCGGATGACACACAGCTGTACATTTCAATGAAACATGGTGAAGCCCCAAAATTGCCCTCGCTAGAAGCATGTGTTTCAGACATAAGGAAGTGGATGGCTGCAAACTTTCTACTTTTAAACTCGGACAAAACAGAGATGCTTGTTCTAGGTCCCAAGAAACAAAGAGATCTTCTGTTGAATCTGACAATCAATCTTAATGGTTGTACAGTCGTCTCAAATAAAACTGTGAAGGACCTCAGCGTTACTCTGGACCCTGATCTCTCTTTTGAAGAACATATCAAGACTGTTTCAAGGACAGCTTTTTTTCCATCTACGTAACATTGCAAAAATCAGAAACTTTCTGTCCAAAAAATTATGCAGAAAAATTAATCCATGCTTTTGTCACTTCTAGGTTAGACTACTGCAATGCTCTACTTTCCGGCTACCTGGATAAAGCACTAAATAAACTTCAGTTAGTGCTAAATACGGCTGCTAGAATCCTAACTAGAACCAAAAAAATTGATCATATTACTCCAGTGCTAGCCTCCCTACACTGGCTTCCTGTCAAGGCAAGGGCTGATTTCAAGGTTTTACTGCTAACCTACAAAGTATTACATGGGCTTGCTCATACTCATCTCTCTGATTTGGTCCTGCCGTACATACCTACACGAACGCTACGGTCAAAAGACCGGCCAAAAGGCCTCCTAATTGTCCCTAGAATTTCTAAGCAAAGAGCTGGAGGCAGGGCTTTCTCCTATAGAGCTCCATTTTTATGGAATGGTCTGCCTACCCATGCAAGAGACGCAAACTCGGTCTCAACCTTTAAGTCTTTACTGAAGACTCATCTCTTCAGTCATATGATTGAGTGTAGTCTGGCCCAGGAGTGTGAAGGTGAACGGAAAGGCTCTGGAGCAACGAACCGCCCTTGCTGTCTCTGCCTGGCCGGTTCCCCTCTTTCTACTGGGATTCTCTGCCTCTAACCCTATTACAGGGGCTGAGTCACTGGCTTACTAGGGCTCTTTCATACCATCCCTAGGAGGGGTGCGTCACTTGAGTGGGTTGAGTCACTGATGTGATCTTCCTGTCTGGGTTGGCGCCCCCCCCCCTTGGGTTGTGCCGTGGCGGAGATCTTTGTGGGCTATTCTCGGCCTTGTCTCAGGATGGTAAGTTGGTGGTTGAAGATATCCCTCTAGTGGTGTGGGGGCTGTGCTTTGGCAAAGTGGGTGGGGTTATATCCTTCCTGTTTGGCCCTGTCCGGGGGTGTCATCGGATGGGGCCACAGTGTCTCCTGACCCCTCCTGTCTCAGCCTCCAGTATTTATGCTGCAGTAGTTTATGTGTCGGGGGCTAGGGTCAGTTTGTTATATCTGGAGTACTTCTTCTGTCCTATCCGGTGTCCTGTGTGAATTTAAGTATGCTCTCTCTAATTCTCTCTTTCTCTCTTTCTTTCTTTCTCTCTCTCGGAGGACCTGAGCCCTAGGACCATGCCTCAGGACTACCTGACATTATGACTCCTTGCTGTCCCCAGTCCACCTGGCCGTGCTGCTGCTCCAGTTTCAACTGTTCTGCCTGTGATTATTATTATTTGACCATGCTGGTCATTTATGAACATTTGAACATCTTGGCCATGTTCTGTTATAATCTTCACTCGGCACATCCAGAAGAGGACTGGCCACCCCACATAGCCTGGTTCCTCTCTAGGTTTCTTCCTAGGTTTTGGCCTTTCTAGGGAGTTTTTCCTAGCCACCGTGCTTCTACACCTGCATTGCTTGCTGTTTGGGGTTTTAGGCTGGGTTTCTGTACAGCACTTTGAGATATCAGCTGATGTACGAAGGGCTATATAAATAAATGTGATTTGATTTTTGATTTGATTGTGTATGTTGTGGTGTACATTCATTACAATTGTTTTACGGGAACCTGGTAAAATTTGTTTTGTAATGTAGCTAGCCCCTGAATGGCTCTGAATTCACTGTCAGCATGCAGTCAAAGCAATAAACACTTTTGGAGCTAACTAGCGCTCTCAAATCATATCCTGATGTCGACAGCAGATGAGAGTTGTATTCATAACATTGCCAACTCAACTAACATACATTTTGATATATGTTATATTTGCTAAGCATCTAGCTAACTAGCTAGCGTTAGCAGAGTTTTCATATTGATTTGAAATTCCTGTTCTTTTTCAAAGATTTCTCACAAAAACAAGCATATCTCTGTGAAATGTCGACGGAGCACTGAGCGTATGTACTGACATTTTTATTTTCAAAGCCAAGTTCCATTGAATTCTGTTTGTGTCATGCTTTGAAACAACTTTGAAGACGACGACCACAAAATGTAAACTCCTCAAAAGTTTCTCATAACTCAAGTGCCAACAGAGGTTGGTGCTTATTATCGGATGTATTAGGTTATCAAATCCGACTTTTTGGATATAATGTTAAGGATATGTCATAGAAAGACCCCCTTGAATAATTCAGATCATGAATAAATATATTTGTCTTGGTAAAATGTATTTATTAACTTAAGGAAGTGAAATTTCATCACCAAAGCACATTTTCACCCACTCTGGGCAGAGTGGGTGGACACCCTACACAGTAGCAGGTGCTCTGGGTGCACTGTTCAATTATTTAGCAGATTTAATTAAACATTTATTTTTTGAAGAAAAACTGTTTTTACCCTCACTGGCGTTCATGCTATTTAAACATAAGCTTTTCCGAGGTGTCAGACTCGACGTTGCTATCCATTGTAGCGCTGCGATTGGTTGTCCAAAATTCTGGGGTGGGGCTTAGCAAAGGGTCAATTAGCCACTATGCTGAGGACGACCAGCTATATATATTGACAATGTATATTGCATGATGCTTCCTTGACATTGCAAATTCTACATTGTTGCTTACCTTTTCAAACAGATTCCTGCACTTCCCTTCTCAACACACAAAAAATGTAATTCTACATTTCAAAGGGAAAAAATATATCCTTTTGGGGATTCGAACCTACGCCACAAGTTGCAGCACTTGTCAGGCACCCAGCACTCTACACTGAGCGATTTGTGCAGTCACTTTACAACTTGTGATTTACTTAATTTGCTTATCAAACCGTGCCAGTGGACTTCTGGTATGGAAGCTTTTCTGAAAAAGGGTTGGATCACATCCAACTACGCCAACGATTTGAACTGGCTGATATGGAATCTGTTACCGTATTAAAATGTAGTCGTCCTTAGCATAGTTTGGCCCCTTTCTGTTTAGGAATTGTCTTCGCCATGTTGTGTTGTTTTTCCTGGTTTTGTGCTGCAATAATGTCTAATCTGAGATGCATGAAATTACCACTCCCATGATAAATGTAGCATCACATGCCAGATGTTTCCTGCAGAGAATCGTGGCTGATGCTTGTTTTCCAAACTTACTCAACTTTTCAAACGTTTCTACAGCAGCATATTATCAGAATAATGTCTACTTACACATAAGCAAAAACACAGCCAACAACATGCAATATTGTTATTAATGCCAATGTAAATGTCATCTGGATTCTATCACACATCCTACGGAACCATGTTTCCCCTTTCCACAGTCTAGATAACACAATCATCAAAAACTGTAACAATATTAAAGCACACACACACACACACACACACACACACACACACACACACACACACACACACACACACACACACACAATGTCATTGGCATTCAGTGACTACAAACAACTCTTCACTCCATAATCAAGTGTGAAATTGAACTGTCCCTACACAGTGATTGTGCTGGTTTATCCTTGCCAGGAGAAGCATCTCACATGAAGCGTGATAAACCTCTAGATACACAATACTCCTAACTGACATATTATTATACTGCACCAAATGCCAGTCAGGTCTCAGCCCTCCCATATGCTTGACACATGTACAACATTTCCAACCATTTTCTTTTACAAAATACTGTAAATGTGATCCAAATATGTAGTTAGGTCACAATGGTCTGTGTGGCAGCATCTTTTGATTATCCGAGGGTGTCCACTGAAAAGGAGTGAGCACAATAGTGAGTGAGAGAATCTTAAGAGAAGCCAATGTGAGCATTGAGAGGTAGTCTGGGCCTGACCTAGTTAAGAAGAGAGCGAAAGAGGTAGGTAGGTGCTGTCATATCTGACAGGGACGGTGGCGTGGTGTCTGGAGCACATTACGCTCTTTGATCCATTGTCCCCCTGTGAAATGCATTTTAAGGTGTCATCTGTTATCTGTTTCTTGTGCCACCGTTCCTATTTCATGGGTGAAGTCACCCAGTTTGTCACTGGCTTGTGAATATACCATTGGGCCAAGATAGAGATGGGGAACATGGATAAATGTCATGGCTGACACAAGACACCATTCAAAACAGGGTCAAATTCATGCTCCGACAAACGCCTTGTTTTGAGAATGTTACACAAATGATCATTATGACGATTGACGATTTAGACAACGTTGATCAGCCTTGCATCATATGTTGTTAACCATGATAAAATAACTTGTGTTCTCAGACAGGTAAATGAATCTCTCTCTTGTCAGTTTTGTCATGGCGGTAGTTAGAGACAACAAGGGAAAAGACACATGATTATATAATCTCCTGCTAAGCCACCAGGGTGAATGGAACCTGTGTCTCACTGTAGCTCCAATTGAATTGTGACATTTAAAAGTCAAAGGCAAATAAGATGCTTGCATTAATGAGCCATGGTAGATCCACCAGTTCCAAGTCGCATCATAACTCTCACTGGAATTCTAGTGACTTGGCTTGCCACGGTGCTCCAGGAATTATTAGAGGGTGGAGAGCGCTGGCTTTTATAACACTTTTATCACTGTTATAGTTTATATCGTTTTTGAATATAGTTTTTGCTGGTCTGATCTGATGTTCTTTCCCTTGATGCATTTTCAATTAAAGGTATTACCAACATTACCAATAAGTTCAATGTTTTTAATATTGCGTCCCTTGATCATTATGATGCCCATAGTCCAGAGCTGTGAACTTTTAAAACAATTAATTATGAGATTAATGTAAAACATATAAAATATCAAATTAATCAATCAAGGTTCTCGTCTGACAAAACACTGTTTTCGGACAGATGGGTAAGTAATTACAGTGAATTATTTTTTACATTTATTTTTGAAGTTGCATGAAGGTCCACGGTTCATTTTCATATGTTTTCAGAGATGGGCCAGCTCAGCAGATCTTGATAAATCAGTAAATCTAGCCAAAACATCCCTGCTATTATTCACGGTGTTCTAGTCATTATGGCTGACACTTCAGACATGCACTACCTACCTGCTCACTTGCTCTGTCGAAAGACTGAATAAAGAATGAAGATAAGGGTTTTGTGACAAATGGCACCCTATTCCCTGTATAGTACATTATTTTTGACCTAGGTTCATATGATACACTATGTAGGGAATAGGTTGCCATTTGGGACGCAGAAAAGGGTTATCATAAAGTCTTGGCGAAGAACACTAAAGTGGAGTCAAAGAACACTAAATCAAGATAGCTCATTAGGACCACAAAAATAGAAAATAGGAACCTCTAAGAAACCATGTTGGATTCTGAACCAACTCCAGTGATAATTCACTGACGTATCATGAATAAGTGGCTGAAAACCAAACCTAGGAACTCTCTCACACTCTTCAGAGCATCATTAAGCATTGATGTTCCTGTTTGAAGAGTGATTGTGCAACCTCAATTATAGCGAGTTACATATTAACCAGAGTCAATTTGCAGTTAGATGCAGAGCAGTTAGATGCAGATCCTTTTATATTTACTCTCTGATTGTGTTGAATAAAACCAACTTTATTACAATGTTTTTTTTTAAAAGGCTGGGCTCTCATTGTTCTGTCATTGAGGTGACAAGATAAGAGGAACAATGCTAATCAGTAGCAGGTCACTAAAAGGTACATGGTCGATCGGTGGACCTCTGCTGATAATGTCACACACTTCAGACTGGGTGTCTTCACCAGGCTTCTCTTTCCCATAACCCCTTCAGTATCTCCTCCTCTGCCCCTGAATGACAGACCAGGGATAACCTATTTTGACAATGCAGAGCCTAGAGATACTAGTCTGTTTCTGTAATAGTGATGATTAATAAGAGGAAGGCGAGATGTTCAATGCAGTTCTATTGATTGTGTACTGTATACATATTCTGTTGGATCTTATTCAGTTAATTAGTTATTTAAAGTTATTAATTAATTAATTAAAGAAATGATCAAATTATTTGATTGGCTCTGTCCCGCAGCACATTGGACTACAATGGATTGAGCTTGCCTCTGACATGTTCCCATGGAAATGTTCTCATTTATATTTTGGTTACAGGCAATTGAAGTTGAGAGGGTGTCTTTCTTTCAAAGACATTTGATAGTCAAATACTTGACTCTCACAAACACCAGTAGAGGGTGTAATGTCTGCTAATGTCTTTGGTTACTCTTGTAAACATCGCCTTAGAAAGCTGCTGGAACGGAATGGGGTTATGATATAGTAGTACTCAAAGTTGTCAGTAACCCATCTTTGTTTTGGCTGGGAAAGGTAGAGGATTCCGGAAGGATGAATGGCAGACTTGAGTCAGACAGGAAGAGAAGAGAGTGACAGAAAGAAGTAATGGCCTAGTGTCAGACCAAGGAGCAGTGAGTTAGCATTGAGTCAGTTGTAGAGTGGAGGATGGTATTGTATAGGTAGGCTACGAATGTTTTGTCTGATATCGCTTCAACACTGGGTGAATGCTATCACTGTAATTACATTCTGTGGAGATATGAATTTATCTTACATTCCAAACGTTCACATATTTTAACTTTTGGTGTTATAAACTATTTTTTTTGTCTAGTTTATAGTATTCACGTTATCTTTGCACGGTACCATGCATTCTGTCAAGCTGAGCTCAATCATTATAAAAAAAAGTTTTATTCAAGTTAATAAATCTTGAGCTCGTCACTTGTCAGTACGTTCTAGATACCTCAGAGTATGCCTTCATATGCGCCCTTATACTCATACGTATTTTTATTTAAAAGGTAGTTGTTGGCTTTACATCCCCCTTACCTTAGACCATCAATTGAACTCATAACGTTGTATTTAGAGTCTTTCTCCCAGTCCTTGTCCTTCTCATGGTTGTAAACTTCTGTGGTCCTTTGCCATGCCTCATATTATAGCCTATTATTGCCTGCTTAGTGAGGGGGCTGTTGGGGTGGTCTGTTAAGGGATTTAATGCCATGGATTAGCTTTTACACCCCACCAACACCTTAAGGGACCTAAAAACACTAGGTCTAAAAGGAGGATGTGCCCCAAAAAAAGACATCCCATTTAATAGGGTTTTCCCTCTTGCTATTTTCATTTGACAAGATGTACTGTCTTATTAGATTTTTGGGATGTGTTGACATGTGTTGATTTTATATCAGGTCATGGTTCTTACTTCCTGTACGTCATCAAATCCCCAAACCACAGCATTGTGAAAGGGGATTTTCTGACGGGGGCGGGTGGTGAAATGTTCTTGTTTTCTCTAAGGAAAATTCATCATCAACTTATTTATGAAATACTTGGCAGCTGTGCAGTAAGGCCTATGTGTTAAGTGACAGAACTGTTTGGTTTTTAATAGACTCGTGGCTTAGGAGGAGAATTACATCTTTCGTTCCTCTTGAAATTGTCACTCAATAATCCCCTTGGCAAAGACTATTGCAGCTAGATTAATGGCAAAACCCCAGATTTCAGAATTATCATCAGAGGGCAAAGTCAAAGACCCTACTAATGTGGTATACAGTGCTGGATGTGCCACAGGCCCACAGCTACAGTACACCCCCTCTTGATTGTGTGTGGGTTCCATTGTAAGTTCTAGTGTGAGTTCTCACAGACAGAGGCTTGGAGACTTGTTGATGACTAGTACAGAAAGACATTGTGAGGATTTAATAACAGTCGGCTGGCATGGCACAGTCCATCTGTGGCAGCGGAGGGGGGTCTATTAATCCCTGTCTGTTCAGTATGAGGAGAGAAAATAATGGAGTTTCATAATACACTAATGGTTTGTTTGATGGCTACAGGAATATGTTTTAGTAACTCCTGGACAGCCTCTGTCTCTAAAAAACATGAACATGTCACAATTTTGGGCAAGTGGAATGAGCATCTACTTTAAATGAAAATAAACTGTCTTGAATTTCTCATCAAATTAATATTACTTTGGTTCAAAACAGACTCACAGCTGGGATGGCTGGACTCAGACTCAGGTTTTGTCCCAAAAAGTCCTGTCACATCCCAAAACAAGGTTTACTTAACCTTGTTCTTCCTTTGTAGAAGGTCCTTCCTTTTACCCTGTTTTACCCCTACATTCTCTTAGTGAATGCAACATGACAAAGTGAATTGAGATGCATGTCTAATACATTTCTCCCCCTGCTGTAGTGATGTCGCCCCGGGTCGCTGCTGGCCACTGCTCTCTTGCTGAGAATGGAAATCCGTTTCTATCTGAGGAGCCGGCTGCCGGGTCAGTTCCAGCGATTATCCATGCTCAGCAAGTCCCCCTTGTCACTGAATCCCCCTCGTCACTGAGTCCCCCTTGTCACTGAGTCCCCATTGTCACTGCCTCTTTTTCCTCTATGTCAACTAGCTGGGGGATTCTGGAGGGGATACACACAGTCGTAAAAAACAGGGAAAAGTATTTGGCTATAGCCATGGGAGTTGGTCAAATGGTGAAGTAATCTGTTTACTGATATATGAGTATAGGTTTCCATTGATGTACATACAATATAGGATGTAGGAAGCATTTACGACAATAAAATATATAGTTAAACATGTTGTTACACAAATAAAGTGCCTGTCAAGATCTGTGCTACTTATTCAGCCTTTTCACACGATATGCTCCTTGACTTGTCTTGGGTGGTCGAGAGCATAAGCCCTGGCCAATATGCTGTTACTGATTCAAGGCGGATTACGGTTTGCTGTCCTAAGCTTAGGGAGAATCCTCTAAAATATTCACGGAGACAGACCTTTGGTTTGAGAAAAGGAACAACCGACATTTTGACCACATTATGCAATATCTCTGTGAGCACGCAGTGGTTTGTACATCTTATTAGGTACTACACCTAATAAGCGGCACTTCACTCATCATTACCGTGATTTCATTAATGTTTTTATTTATTTATTAAGATGTAAAACATATTCTTGCATGTTTTAACAAGGAAATTCTCAGTGTCAGTCTGATAAAGACTTGTACAGGTACTGTTGGGTGTAAAAAGAAAAATGTATATATGGATAATGGATCAACAACATTGTAGTTACTCAGCAATACTAACCTAATTGACAGAGAAAGAAGCCTGCACAGAATAAAAAATATTTAAAAAAATGCATCCTGTTTGCAATAAGGCATGAAATTAACTCTATATCTTCAATACAAAGCGTTATGCTGGGCAAAATCCAATACAACGATCACTGAGTACCACTCTTCATATTTTCAATCATGGTGGTGGCTGCATCATGTTATGGATAATGTATGCTTGTCATCGGCAAGTACTATGGAGTTTTTGTTACAAAAAAAAAACGTAATAGAGCTAAATACACAAGCTAAATCCTAGAAGAGAACCTGGTTCTGTCTGCTTTCCAACAGACACTGGGAGACAAATTCACCTTTCAGCAGGACAATAACCTAAAACACAAGGCCAAATATACACTGGAGTTGCTTACCAAGACAACATTGAATGTTCCTGAGTGGCTTGGTTACAGTTTAGACTTAAATTGGCTTGAAAATCTTTGGAAAAACGTGAAAATGTCATCTAGCAATGATCAACAACCAACTTCACAGAATTTGAAGAATTTTTTAAAGAATAATGTGCAAATATGGTACAATTCAGGTGTGCAAAGCTCATATAGACTAACCCCAAAAGACTGACAGCTGTAATCGCTGACAAAGGTGATTCTAACATGTATTTCACTTTGTCATTATGGGGTATTGTGTGTAAATGGGTGAGTAAAAACATATATTTAATCAATTTTGAATTCAGGCTGTAACACAACCAAATGTGGAATAAGTCAAGGGGTATGAAAGCACTGAAATACACTGAAAGCACTGTATGTGTACTATCAAACAGTTATCCATTACCACATTTACCATTATCTCCCCATCAGCACAGTAATCTACTTTAAAACCATCAGGCTTTGGTAGTAATAAGTAGGTCGCCATAGTGGTCACTTCAAGATACTTAGGCCATTACCTAATAATTATCTGTACAATGTGTATATCCTTAATTAGTCAGGATAATACTGGCTGATGGCTTAATCGAGACAGTAATATGCTGTTTTGTGAATTAATTTACAGTGCCTTGCGAAAGTATTCGGCCCCCTTGAACTTTGCGACCTTTTGCCACATTTCAGGCTTCAAACAGAAAGATATAAAACTGTAGTTTTTTTGTGAAGAATCAACAAGTAGGACACAATCATGAAGTGGAACAACATTTATTGGATATTTCTAACTTTTTTAACAAATCAAAAACTGAAAAATTGGGCGTGCAAAATTATTCAGCCCCTTTACTTTCAGTGCAGCAAACTCTCTCCAGAAGTTCAGTGAGGATCTCTGAATGATCCAATGTTGACCTAAATGACTAATGATGATAAATACAATCCACCTGTGTGTAATCAAGTCTCCGTATAAATGCACCTGCACTGTGATAGTCTCAGAGGTCCGTCAAAAGCGCAGAGGGCATCATGAAGAACAAGGAACACACCAGGCAGGTCCGAGATACTGTTGTGAAGAAGTTTAAAGCCGGATTTGGATACAAAAAGATTTCCCAAGCTTTAAACATCCCAAGGAGCACTGTGCAAGCGATAATATTGAAATGGAAGGAGTATCAGACCACTGCAAATCTACCAAGACCTGGCCGTCCCTCTAAACGTTCAGCTCATACAAGGAGAAGACTGATCAGAGATGCAGCCAAGAGGCCCATGATCACTCTGGATGAACTGCAGAGATCTACAGCTGAGGTGGGAGACTCTGTCCATAGGACAACAATCAGTCGTATATTGCACAAATCTGGCCTTTATGGAAGAGTGGCAAGAAGAAAGCCATTTCTTAAAGATATCCATAAAAAGTGTTGTTTAAAGTTTGCCACAAGCCACCCGGGAGACACACCAAACATGTGGAAGAAGGTGCTCTGGTCAGATGAAACCAAAATAGAACTTTTTGGCAACAATGCAAAACGTTATGTTTGGCGTAAAATCAACACAGCTCATCACCCTGAACACACCATCCCCACTGTCAAACATGGTGGTGGCAGCATCATGGTTTGGGCCTGCTTTTCTTCAGCAGGGACAGGGAAGATGGTTCAAATTGATGGGAAGATG
The DNA here is from genome assembly GCF_045791955.1 of Oncorhynchus clarkii lewisi. Classification (NCBI taxonomy): domain Eukaryota; kingdom Metazoa; phylum Chordata; class Actinopteri; order Salmoniformes; family Salmonidae; genus Oncorhynchus; species Oncorhynchus clarkii. The sequence goes on along the minus strand of NC_092174.1, from coordinate 22,583,660 downwards.
GATGGAGCCAAATACAGGACCATTCTGGAAGAATGGACCTGATGGAGTCTGCAAAAGACCTGAGACTGGGACGGAGATTTGTCTTCCAACAAGACAATGATCCAAAACATAAAGCAAAATCTACAATGGAATGGTTCAATAATAAACATATCCAGGTGTTAGAATGGCCAAGTCAAAGTCCAGACCTGAATCCAATCGAGAATCTGTGGGAAGAACTGAAAACTGCTGTTCACAAATGCTCTCCATCCAACCTCACTGTGCTCGAGCTGTTTTGCAAGGAGGAATGGGAAAAAATGTCAGTCTCTCGATGTGCAAAACTGATAGAGACATACACCAAGCGACTTACAGCTGTAATCGCAGCAAAAGGTGGCGCTACAAAGTATTAAATTAAGGGGGCTGAATAATTTTGCACACCCAATTTTTCAGTTTTTGATTTGTTAAAAAAGTTTGAAATATCCAATAAATGTTGTTCCACTTCATGATTGTGTCCCACTTGTTGTTGATTCTTCACAAAAAAATACAGTTTTATATCTTTATGTTTGAAGCCTGAAATGTGGCAAAAGGTCGCAAAGTTCAAGGGGGCCGAATACTTTCGCAAGGCACTGTATATACATTTGGTAGTGTATGATCCATCTATTAAATATCCACTAGCCCAATTGTTATATTTGGGGTGGTACATGCAGCTTGTTTTTACCGAACTCACCCACCACAATGACTTCATAGATTTAAGAAATTCAACGTCGTCAGCAGCAGACGAGTGGAATGTGCATCGGGCATGTCAAATAATACATTTAGGTAATGTCAAGATTAAATAACATACAATAAATCTACTATGTTTAGTTTACTGCCACTGCCATTCCCTGTTCTGGCAATAACTGTTTTGAAGAGCCAGTCAGTGGGCCTAGGGGGAGGATCAGTAGGGGTGTGCTCTGACTTCAGACTGTCCATTCAACATTGTAATATATGAGCCTGGGTCTGCTGGAGCCTGTGGTGGGCATCCTAATTAGAAAGACATTGGCTGCCTCCCAAATCACACCCCATTATCTATATAGTGCACTATTTTTGACCAGAGCCCATTGCCTCTGGTCATAAGCAGTGAACTATATAGGGAATAGGGTGCCATTTGGTACTCAGACATTCGGTCAGCTAGCTGGAAGGGAATTGCTATATCAACTGGGTTATGTGTATACTCAATCTGCTACATGATCATTGGATACATGTCTCTGTTGTTGAACCACCTGCATTAACTGGGCAATGAAACTTATTATTAAAAGTTATCCGGGCATGGTCACTGTGAGGCTGTACCTTCTATCGCTGCCTCCACCTCAGATGTCATACTTTTAACATTTTCTCTCAGGTAACACTACATTACATTCTCATACCTGTGTAGTAACACTCTAAAAAGATAAGTAACATCATATTACCTAGTTGTTGATTGTTTGGTGTGTGTATAATGATGTATTAATCAAATACTTCAGAGGAAATGTTAATGTAAAAATAGGAATGTGTACCTAGGTCACCAGGGGGAATCCTTCCTCTTGTCAAATATTAACAGAGTTACAGAGCGTGATACCTCTGCTTGAAACAAGTGATACCCCTCTCTGAAACAATGGCTGTCAAAGCCCAGAGCCCCAGAGCTATCACAGCACACTGATGAGACTTCAGGACATCACGCTGTCAAAGTGAGAAGCACATCCCTATGACCCCTTAGCCATTTTAACCGTCAGACAGTGACGGTGCTCAGGTGCCTTCCTCAACCACCCACCCAGTCTGTCAGAAACACTGACATTTTTCTCTCATTACAAAATGCATCCTGCAGGTTTTCACAACCAACAACCTCTGTGAATGTGGATCAAGACAGCTTGATTTAGGGCAGGTGGAAAATAGTGTCCATTGTGGAATAGGCCTATGTGACATTTAATTGTCCAAACTCAGTGGTAACAGTTGTAGGCCTATGGCTATAGGCTGCATAAGGAACATTTGAAGGACACAAAAGTGTCTAGGTAGCCAAACCAAGGCAATAACAAATTTCATTATTGAAATGCTCTCATTGTCAAGGCATTGTCACAAACTATCGTTGTAGCTTTAATTGTTTCAGTGTTTGTTGAATATGCAATTCTTTTAAGATGCTAATTAGCTTTGAAAGGCAGGAGAACAATATTATCTTGTAAGAATGGCTCATGAGAAAAATGATGTGCCCCTGTTGCAAATCGCTTGGAAAAACCCCTCATAAATATTGGTGATAAATTAGTCATTTTCAACTCAGCCTGTCCCTTTAATCGTAAACCAGCGGCTGACACCCAATCAGGAGCAGCTAGAGTCCGACTCAACTTCTAGGCTGAGAGAGCAAGGGATGCTCATCATGAACTAAAGAGAGAGAAAGAGAGAGCAAGAGAAGGCAGGCACCAGTCCGCGTTCAGTGAGTCAGTTGCATGCAACGGATTCACACAGGCGCGCATTGATTGAGCTTTCAGCTACGTCAAACATTGGTAAGTGATGTTTTATTTAGCTGTATATGTTCAAATAGCGCTCATGAAAAAGTCGTTTTACAGCATTTAAAAACACACGCACTTTAAAGGGTTCCTTTTATTTTTATAGCTGAAGGATGATGTTCGATTTTGTGATAAATAGCTTATAACTTCATCAAAGTTGCTTTCATTGGATAATTCAATGTAGGGCGATCTCATGAATTCGTCATAGTCGGTCTCATCAGCCTACAACTTCATTTAAAGGAAATAATCAATGTTTTCTAGAAAATAATAATACACTTCCCGAATTGCTGGATTTGACATGTACCGGTAGCCTAGGCTGACTGCAATATGGTTGTGTGTGTAAAAAGCTGCATATTTTCATGTTCCCTGGATAGTATGTCATGATTCAATTAGAGGTCCTAAATTATAATTATAACTTAATTGAATTGACCCGGCTTAAAGTTTTACTGTTTGTTATTTTCAGAGTCTAGTGGCAGTCAAATCTTTAGCGGTAGTGTTGTTTGGCACTGTGTGGCTTAAGGTGTGTGTCACCGTTTCAATGCGACATGTCAGAGGATTGAATCAAGGCTACCCTGTAAACAACCCTTGTTTTTGAGATAAAAATTGATTATGAGGACCATGTTGTTTGTTGAATGGTCATGGAAGGTCTCGTGATATATTAGCCTACTGTAGGTTGCTGTTGATATTGACATTGTTATTGATAAAGCACTCATAGCCAACAGTGTACACTTTTTGTGTCTTATTAGAAATATTTGATGTGTAGGCCTATTGTTTTATTTATTGTTCAGACACTGGCACTCTATTGCTGTGGAGTGTACATGCACTCTAATGTGGATGTAGGTGCTACCCTAAATGCAAATCTACCCGTTAGTGCAGTGCTGAGGCAAGTCACCTGTATTTTACCATTCCCAGTTTGCTATGCCCATATGTGCAGAGCATGCCCCAGGAGTTTGTGAATGAGTAATTATGTCAAAAAAGAAAATACAGGCAAAGCATTGTCGTTTATTTTCCACAGCAACAAGTGTCTTCTATTTAACCCGTGTATTTCTGGTGGTTGTCACCTTTATAAAAAAAGATTGCAGTTTGGAAACTGCAGTAAAAGTGTAGAAACTGCAGTCGACTGTGGTATTTTGGACCCAGTAATTGCAGAATAACTGCAGTGTACTGCAGTTGAACTGCAGTTACACTGCAAATTACTGCAGAATAAAACAGTGTTATTTTGGACACCGTATTTGAAGCAGTTATACTGTACTCTGACTGCATATTTTTCGGGAGGGCAAATAGCGTTTTTAATGACTGAAAATGTAACCTTTTCATTGTATTAATTCTGTGTTAAAGGAGAATGGAAACACTAGGCTTTAGAACACCATTTAACTGTAACTGTAAATCACCACTTTGCCATTGTTGCATCCCAAAAATGTCTGAATCCCCAAATTGTCTGAAAGACCATGAACTCTGCGTGCATTAATGATTATTTTACAGCGGGTTGGTCAAAACAAGCATTGTGATTGGTTGAGACGCGTTCTACGCCAAACTAAAAAACATATTTAGCATAGGTAAGCCTATGATGCAAAAATGGGAATCTTGTTTTCTGTTCCATCTGACGATACTGTGTTAGCCATAGTTGGCTAGCTAGCAAGCAAGGGATAAGAGTGTTGCCAGCCAGCATGGCAATAGAACATTTAGAACAAACGACTGGGACTTCCGTTGATATAGAATAAAAAGACTTCACGACTGGGCCACATTTCTGGCAACCTAACCAATAGAAGGAACGGACATATTTATTCAGCCGGTCAAAATCATGAATCAGAATCATTTTTATGTTCCATCTGATGTAACTGTGTTTGAAATATTTGGCTAGCTAGCAAGCAAGGAATAAGAGCGTTGCCAGCCAGCATGGCAACGGAACATTTAGAAGGAACAACTGGGTCACGTCCATAGATATAGAACAAAAAGACTTCACAACTGGGTCGCGTCTCGGGCAAACTAATCCATACAATGAACGGACAGGTAAAACAACATGAAATGCAGCTAGTTTGCTGTCTTAACAGCTTCAGTTTGAAGTGATTGTGTTAGCTGTGTAGGTGGCTAGCTCCTCTGAACAGTGTCCTGACAACAGAGCACATTTTCTATGCCAATCACACATCATTAATGTATCCAAAACAGCTTAAACAAACGCAAATGCAGCTACTTTGCTGTTATTTTAGCTGCACTGTTTGACCTGACTGTGTTAGCCGTAGTTGGCTAGCTAGCAAGCAAGGAATAAGAGCACTGCCAGCCAGCATGGCAGCGAAACATTTAGAATGAACGACTGCGTTGCATCCATAGATATAGAACAAAAAGACGTCGTGTCTCGGGCAACCTAACCGACAGAATGAACGGCCAGCCGGCTTGGCTAGCAACCAAAGACGTGTCAGGACTAGGCCTATATTTTTGTTGAGGGATTAAATAGTTGCCTATGAATACATTTATCGAAATAACATGTTTTATTTCATTGGTAACCAGTTGTAGAAAAGCAATTGTACACTCAAAGTTGTGTGAAATTACTTTTTTAGCATGGCTGTGCTGATCTACAGTACTCGGCTTATGACCACAGCTAAAAAAGTTGTTTAGCACGCCCTCTCGTGTGCAATTGCTTTAAAATGTGCTGGTGTCAAACCATATATGAAAACATTATTAATATTTTGAAAGCTGAGAAACAGTCCTTTCGAAGGATATGACATACAATTGCACCACATCAATCAAATGGTAATCAACTTCTACTGACTTCCTGGTGCACAGGTGACATGTCAATAGTGTCATCCTCCACAGTCCACCAGTGTCCTACAGACAGAGAGAGAGAGTATTTTTTTTTAAACGTAGGCTGAATATACAGTATATAGGCCTAATAGTACATGACAATAATACACCATTGACAGTTACCAGGTAGACCAGGATGATTTAGGATAGTTACCAAACGGACTACCAGCCTGAGCTTTCAGAAATCATAGCTATAGCTAGTCAAAAGGATTAGGCTTCTGGCTTAGGCTACATTCATTCTTGCAATCAACACCCAGCAGGCTTACTAGTTTTTAGGAATCATAGATAAACAGATACCTAATGAGATATCTAGCTATGTAGCTCGTTACCTAGATAGCTAACTAATAATGATATGGATATCATACATTTTACTGGTAAAATAGCAATCCTGCAGGAGCCCCCTCTTGTGGCTGGCTAGCTAGCTAGCTAGCTAGCTACTGTAGAATCAGACACCAGCCAGTTAATTTGAGCTCTTAGCTCATACCAATGACAAATGCTCTTCAAATTAACAATATGATTTTTTAAACGTATAGTTGTCAAAGTTGACATTAACATAAAAAAGGCAAGACAATATCTAGATCTAGCTAGCTACTGTACCTTGCCTTTTTTTGGCTGACAGACTCATTTTATCAATTGGGAAAAATAAAAATGAACTGTATACAGTTTCTTACCTTAATATTGTTGTCCTGATCTCAATTGCAAAGCTGACAAAGTTGTGAGAACCCTTTCAGAGCCAGTAGAGGCAAGGCGCCTCCCGGTGGCAACATTCGCTTTCAGTCCCCAGACAAAACTAACAATTTGCTCAACCCTGTCAATGACGCGTTGGCGTCAGCCCTTTCTATGGCAATTCAAGTTGGCACTACCTATACCTCTAAAAAAAAAGTTGTTCAATATCAAAATTCCCAAAATGTAGAGGTTTCTATGTTATGTGCACATGTTTAGTGTTAGTGGATGGAATACATATCTTTGCTTAGCTTTACTTCCTAAAGTGCTTCCATTCCCCTTTAAAGACCAATTAGCCTGTTTTTGTGGTATTAATGAGTAAGGAAAAGTATTTGTTGTAAATCACAACTGATTATTTCCACACCTTCTTGGGTACATAATAGTGCATACTGTACCAAGAGAGGCAATGGGTGTAAAACAATTTCTCTGAATGTCAAAAGCCTGAAATACTGTTGGTGGATGATGATAATATTATCTTAGAAATGTCTGTTGTATGGATGTTGTAAATATCCCCAAAATTCGGAGTGTCTTCAGTATTCCCAGTACTCCCAGTTTCCCACTACCCAACCAGGTCACTGTGACCTTTGGAACAAACTGCTTTCCACTGATTAGCCTACTCCAGTAGAAGAGGATTGATTATCCTGCTGTCTTAAAACTTGATTAAGAGTGATGTGACCCTTCACTATAGGGAATTATGATTCATTTCTATGTCAACTATATGGGGTATTCCGATTGATTCTCATTTGGAAAATTCAAACAGCTTCTTTAATTGTGCCCTCATGTGGTCACAATGGAGCATGCACACAGGAAGGGATGTTCTTAAATGGGTATATTGATTCACATAGTGACGTTTTACACTCTCATGTGTCTCTCAAACATGTTTTCTATACTATATTCATCTAACATGTCTAAAAGTGTTATTGAGAGTGAGTGTGACTAGTATGTACCATCCACTGTATTCTCAGAAGACCTATTCTTTATTCATAACATATCATCCATCAGGAGTTTTATTTTACCATGACGTAATCGTAGTGCACTCACATTTGACAAACAGATCATTATCAAATTGAATTATATGGGGTCTGTATGTAAATGTACCTAGAGTTTGTAAATAGTTTTGAATGTAAATGTGCTTGTGTGCTCTGTCACCTCATTTGACAATGGGCCATTGTCCCGTGTGTTTGTCAAGCTAGCGAGGGGTTGGATTGAATTGACTAGCACAGGTATGTCATCAGTTACCTATACAGGTGTTTTTATAGATCAAACTCCTGACATTTTGGATCACACCACAAATATTGGTCTTCTGAGAGTACAATGCACTATATCTAAGCCATTGAATAGCATAGGCAGAGTACAATGAATTGCAGAATTGATATCCTCAAATTAACAATTAATTTTGGCAAGCAATCTGTTCTCCTGTCTGGAGCATAGTATTACATTGTCTTTTGAAGACAACTTATGCCCCTTTTCAAAAAATGTCTTGCACTGTTTGACAGCCATGGCAATTATAGATTATAGAGGGAGCCTCATTTGCAGTCAGCAGGTCTATAACAAGGCCTAATGTTGTCATTCAATCTCTCTCTGTTTTTTAACGCTACTATACCTGGAATAACAAGGAAAAATTGCCTAAATAACAATTTACATTCACATACTGCTATTAGCCCATACAAATGCATTGAATAACAGATAGTCCCCCACTCCCCAATCAAAATGAAGTTTGTTCTGAAATGTCTGTCCTATATCAGAGAGATATAAGAAAGATCAGGAAACATTAGTATTTCTTTGTATATTTGTATTTAGCCCCTTATTTTTTGGCATCTAAACAGTCTCCATATATACTTCCATACATTTTTTCAACTGGTACCGGGGGGACCTTCAAACGAGTCTTGTGAGGCAAAACAACCGACATGTACGTGTTCGTGAGAGTCTCATCGTTCCAAAGACGGGTCATAGTAGTGTGTAGGCCAAACCGCTCGGGACGCTACAGACGATTCTGTGAGAAGACCGATTTTCGGGGCATCTCATGGTCTGACAAACACCTCTGTAGATTTTTCACCTTTCCCCGCAGAAGCGGAAGTGTTGCAGTACATAGGCATATGTGGTGGATTGAGACGCATCCAATGCAAAAAAAACTGATATCTCTAGTTTAAATGAGACCTTAGGTTAATGGGCTGGAAAATTACTGTACAAACTACTGTACATTTAACACCTCAAAATGTAATAGTCTGCAAAGATCAGTGAAGGCAAGGGAATTGAAGTATTATTCTGATGATGTCCTAGCAGCTATGAAAACAGACCCATCGATTTGTTGTTGTTGATTGAGAAAGTTGCAACCTCTAGTACAAGTGTTATTTGTTATTTATCAGGCTTTATCTTGTATCATTGGAGGATTGGCTGTAAATGCGAGTTTGGGGTGTGAAAAAGAGAGAGCTCTCTCCCCCCACCCAGAGGCTAACACACACCCTGGTGTGACACCCACACACATTCTCTTCTTTCCATTATAAATACTAGCTTTATTGGTTTGTTTAATTCTCAAGCTTTGTCAAGCTTAATTGAATTGATTTGAAAAGAGGGCATTGATGTGCAGTAGGAAAGCTAGTTTAAAACAGAATTGCTAATAGCACCAGTCGCTCTATTAACAAGCGTGGAAAATAATGAGAATATGTTGGTAGATATGAAAGGCAACTTTTAATGTTTTCCTTTGTGCTGTATATGGTTTTACCCTTGTATCATTCAGCTGTATTTTGTAAGCTGACGCATTACTAGTAGGCCTATTTGTTTTCAGTATCTAATGATGTCATGCTCAAAGGTTGCTCTCCTATTGACCATTTGATGATATTAGGATCTCCATACTATTAACATCAAGCAGTTTATTGACCAAGCCTGTGGCGTAACTCAAGATCACCAGTGCTTCTTCCACATCTTGAACATGATGACACATATTGACCTCTGAGGGTCATCCAGTGCTTGACCCTGCTCTCCTCCCACTGCACTGCTCTCTGCCAAGGTGATTTGGCTGAATGCTGCTCCCTCTGACGTGTGGGTGTTTAATGTGTGGGAACATGGAACAGGGAGTATTTCACATTTTAGACGTGAAATATGAAATGAGGACAGTAGGAGAGGACAGTAGGAGTCAGTTGAAAATGGACAGTGTATTTGGCCATTATAATTATAATTATGTTATACTGAACAAAAATAGAAACGCAACATGTAAAGTGGTTGGTGCTATGTTTCATGGGCTGAAATAAAATATCCCAGAAACTTTCCATATGCATAAAAAGCTCATTTCTCTATGGGATTGTGCACAAATGTGTTTACATCCCTGTTAGTGAGCATTTCTCCTTTGCCAAGATAATCCATCCACCTGACAGGTGTGGCATATCAAGAAGCTGACTTAACAGCATGATCAGTACACTGGTGCACCTTGTGCTGGGGACAATAAAAGACAACTGAAAAATGTGCAGTTCTGAAACACAACACAATGCCACAAATGTCTCAAGTTTTGAGGGAGCGTGCAATTGGCATGCTGACCGCAGGAATGTCCACCAGAGCTGTTTCCAGAGAATTGCATATTCATTTGTCTACCATATGCCGCCTCCAATGTCATTTTGGAGAATTTGGCAGTATGTCCAACCAGCCTAACCACTCCAGCCCAGGACCTCCACATCTGGCTTCTTCACCTGAGGGATCGGCTGAGACCAGTCACCCGGACAGCTGATGAAACTGTGGGTTTGCACAACCGAATAATTTATGTACAAACTGGGAAGATAATCAACGTGCCTGTCATCCTCACCAGGGTCTTGGCCTGTCTGCAGTTCTGCATCAACCGACGTCAGTGGGCAAATGCTCACCTTCGCTGGAGAAGTGTGCTGTTCACGGATGAATCAGTGTCATGATTCCTTTATGGTTAATTATCTGAGGTGCAAGAAGACCATAGAACAAGGCCAGGTATAGACTAATGACTAGACGAGCTGGTCAGATCCTGAACTGCATTATGGCTAAAAAGGGAGAGAAATACAATCAATTCTGCCCTACAGCCGCTGTCATATGTGGGATGTAGGCTAATGACTAATTGTCTTCTCTCTCTCTCTCTCTCTCTCTCTCACACATAAAGAGTAGCTCCATCAGACGCTGGCACATTTGCATTGTAATAGTGAGCCAGCCACATTCCAGTGCTTGGACACAATGGTGGAGAGAAAGCTCTGACCTGAACACTCCTGCTAGGTCTTTGCACAAGCAGACCATAAAGCTGCCGTTCTCACGCTTTCTCCTCCTCCAAGGAGGAATCCCAATCAACCACCCACAATACAAACACGCTATGAGACACTGGCTTACACAGGCAGCCCCATTGACGAAGACGCCATAAATGAAAGACCCACACAGTTTAATGGGTTGTCATCTTCTTTAGTATCCAACACCTAAAGCAATGAACCAGGCATGGATCATTGAGGATCCAAAACAGCTTTGGGGGTTCTAAACAGCACAAACACACACACACGTATTAATCTGGAAAACTGTTCGCTGACATCTTTCAAGTTTGCGGAATTTATTTATACTTAAAATGCAATCACGTCAGAAGAGCTTCTGTAGGTATGGAACTGACATGCGTCCAGCCATTTGAAGACAATTCTGGAAACAGGGCAATACAGGACAGATAGATACTGAATCGGATGTGGCACAACGTAACGTACATTGCCTCCAAATCACATTATGCCCCTCTTCCGGTTACGTAATTAAGAGGTCCCATCTGGTATGAGCGCGCCAGCGACGCTCCCTGACAGTAATTGTGTTGGTGCACATGTCAGTCCCATTCAGGGGACTCAACATCTATTATCTCTTCCTGTTAAGATTAGTGCACAAATGTTGCTGGGGAGATTATAGCTGGAGTGGAGGGGGGGACTGGGACCCTTGTAATTGAAGGGAGAGGAGAGGAGAGGAGAGGAGAGGAGAGGAGAGGAGAGGAGAGGAGAGGAGAGGAGAGGAGAGGAGAGGAGAGGAGAGGGATTACCATTCATGTTGTGTGACAGTCTTTTCTACTCAAAGAATTGGCACTATAATGGTTGTACAAGCTCAAATCAGACTGGTCAATGCAAATGTAGTATGCATGTTTTCAAGTCATTGTTTTGTAAGATCGTACAGATTGAATAAGATATGTCAAATTATCATTCATCAGTTGATTTCACACATTGTTTTGTTTTCAATGGTACAAAACAAAGAAAGAACAGATGTTACTTGAAATTAGATCTTTATCACCTAGAGCATACAAGTCAAAGAGTGTTGCAAACAGAGCCAAGCAAGGTGATAGATACTAGGGCATCTTGAATTCCCCCTCCCCCCCTCCTAAACAGACAGATCAATAGGTATTGACGGCCCATTGGTCCCTGGGGAATGACAGTGAACTGTTTGGCTGCCTATCACTCTGGGTGGTGGCAACCTGATAGCAGGCCCCCTCCTAACATTCACCACTTAAACGCAATTTACCTTCCAGACTTGCCCTTTTTGGGGAGAGAGTTGAAAACTGTAGTATAGATACAGAAAAAACATGCACTGGGGTACTTGTAGTGTTCTTATAAATGCAAAATGTTGAGTTTATTATTTTATATCAGCCTCTGCTGCTTTAATATACCAAACACATACATTTTTGTAATACAGTACATGGAACCATACTAAAACTGTTCCAAAGTTAAAGTCAACAGGTGATAGTTCCACCTCCATGCCTTATTCATTAGAAGTCTGAAGACAGCGTGTATGTGTCTGTGACACAGGCAGGCATTAGGTGCCTTTATGAGGCTGCTCTGCCCTGTTGTTGTAGCAGGTCTTGTACCTGTCGACCGCCTTCTCTCTCTCCCTCCTCACACGGAAGCAGCCCAGGGCTGACATTCTCCTTTCTTCACCTCTAATTGCTCCTATGGGACTCATCAGGCCCGCTGAGGCTAAGGCTGAGGCTGTCTGCAGGGAGGCCCCCACTACTCTTCAACACCCTAAAGACGTCCTTTTGCTTCCCAGCTGAAACAGTTTGGAAGAGTTTGTGCATATATTATGATGACATTTTGTGAAGTTTTTGTTTGTTTTGGACTTCGGTAAGGGTTTTTTCGGTTGTTCGGGCACACAAACATGTTTCTTAAGGTAAGCTGAAGTTGGTAAGTAGGGATTCTTCAGTAAAGTCTTTATTGTCATTCAACGAGAGACGACTCGTTTTCATACACATTTAGTCATTTAGAAATACTGCACCAAACACCCTCGACAAAAACGTCAAAATGAATGACCGATTTATTGAGTTATTATAGATTAATTATTTTGAGGATGTGACTATTTTGAGGATGTGGATACTAACTACGGTGTCACAAAATGGACAAACAGTACTATTGCTGATTTTTTCCCAGTTTTTTTCAGCGAAGGTCTATTAAGGCAGTATGAGAGCACTAATTCGGTTTGGCTAGCCGCTAGCCGAACTGTAGCATGCTGACGCCTTAAAGTACAGCCCTCCCTCTGCCATGAAATGCAAGGCTTTAAAGGCAGCAGAGTGAGAGAATGAGTGTCGTGTCACCTGAAGGTCATGCTAGATGGTCTAGTAAATTGGTTTGTGTTGTAATGTCATGAGATGGCTTGTTGTCCAAAATGGAAGATAGATTTTTTTTTTTTTTGTATTATGGATTTAACAAAAATCTTCTTGGTAATGTACAGTATATAGGCTGCATTTGGATCGATATTGTATGTATCAAATTCAAATTCAGAGTACAGAATGATTATCCAACTTAATGTTTAATTATTTAGCAGCCATTGGTTGGTTTCAACGTGTTATTTTAATGTACTGAGGTAGGCTACAGTGAATCTTAACCATTGCCTTGTTCGTTCATCTCTAGGGCTGTGGTGGTCACGAAGTTTCGTCAGCCGGTGATTGTCAAGCAAATAACTGTCGGTCTCACGGTAATTTACCGTTAATTAACATAAACACATTTAGCATCTTCTGGCTTCCCCACACTGATGCAGACCTTTGGAACATCTACATTTTAAAAAGTCTAACAAATCCATGTAATATAGCCTACAACTTCACAATAAATCCATTATTTATTTTAGACAGGTCTAAACAAGCATGATATGAAGACAATGTAGTCTATTTCAGAACAGAACAGCATACTCTGAGTTGTCTTTATGTTAGGTCCTGGGGTGGCTATGCCAAATGGCTGTGCGCTACACTAGTTCATTTAGCATACAAGATTTGCTTGGAATTCCGTGGCATTTTTTTATAGTATGAAGAATACAATTGAACAAAGCTCAATAAACTATAAATAAGTGCGCTCTTCTGTGTTGAGCGGTTAACAAAGAAATAGGTCTTAACTTTAGTTGTTCTACAAACATTGGGCTATATGTTTTGATTTTTATACATTTTAAGCCTGCATGGTGCGACTCTAATGATGATTTGAAAAAATGCGCTTGAAAGGCATGAGCTCTGCTTAGTTTTTTTGCGCAGGCTGTACACACATCATTAATCTCTCATTCACAATTTGACAAGCACATGATAATGCCTCAAATTTCATCCCCTTTGTGGCTGTAATGAACCCTAAAAAAAATCCATGCAGTGCACTCCGAAACACTCAGGTTTTTCTCACAGTCTACAAGTGAAGACAGACACATCGGGGACGCAACTGCGCACGTACTTATCCAATTCCGAGGTGCATATTGAAGATATTGGAAGAACTGTCCACTGTCCAACAAGATGAGTAGGCCTAAGGAACAACAAAAGCACTAGCCTATGTCAATCTACTGTCACCTGTAGTATTTATTTTTTATTTTTCAATTGAACCTTTATTTAACGAGGCAAGTCAGTTAAGAACAAATTCTTATTTACAATGACAGCCTATAGTACAAAGGTCAACCTATTCTATTCTGTGCAAGAAATAAATGTTTCAAATGTAGTCTGGGACAGTTGTGGGATGCACTAGATCCCAAATGAATACAACCACAAGCATAAAAAAATATATGTTTTACACAATGTGGCTGACTCAACAGATCAGAATTTAAAATGTTGATAAACTATTAGGCTTTTTATTCACGTTCTAAGTGCAGCAATGCGCACATGGCATGTTCTGTTAGCGGGAAAACACCATTATCAAAAGTGACCGCAAATGTGATTATGCATTTAATGCTTTTTTATGGGGCATTTATCTTCCCCAAACTTGAAACTCACACGCTGCGTATGTATGCCAGTTAGGCTCTAAACCCCTGGTAAAGCAGATTAATGTGCTTAATTTTAAGATGTTATTTGGCAACTTTAGTTGTGATACACACCGTATCAAAACATATAGGCCTATGGGCTAGGCTACATGAGGTGTGCGACTATGATTAGAAAAAGTCGGGGAAAAAGGTTGTTTCTTATGCTGGGCATCATTTACAATTGATAATATATAACATATATTAATAATAATATATAAGTGATAGGCTAATATTGTCACCCATCAGACTATTCTAAATTTAATCTTGTCTTTACATATACTAAGTCAAATATTTGTGAAATTTGTTTTGATTTAGAATGGACCATTATCATGAACTTGTCTCAAAACAGGGGTAGCGGGAAAAATACACCTATGCACTTAAATAGCCAATGGAGGATGCTTTTCCCATGATTCATTTGCATTCCAGCAAGGTAGGCTATACTCCTGTTGTAAAGATAAGCAATGTGCTTAATATTAGGAAAGTTGAGAAATACAGTGCCTTGCGAAAGTATTCGCCCCCCTTGAACTTTGCGACCTTTTGCCACATTTCAGGCTTCAAACATAAAGATATAAAACTGTATTTTTTTGTGAAGAACCAACAACAAGTGAGACACAATCATGAAGTGGAACGACATTTATTGGATATTTCAAACTTTTTTAACAAATCAAAAACTGAAAAATTGGGCGTGCAAAATTATTCAGCCCCCTTAAGTTAATACTTTGTAGCGCCACCTTTTGCTGCGATTACAGCTGTAAGTCGCTTGGGGTATGTCTCTATCAGTTTTGCACATCGAGAGACTGACATTTTTTCCCATTCCTCCTTGCAAAACAGCTCGAGCTCAGTGAGGTTGGATGGAGAGCATTTGTGAACAGCAGTTTTCAGTTCTTTCCACAGATTCTCGATTGGAATCAGGTTCTGGACTTTGACTTTGCCATTCTAACACCTGGATATGTTTATTTTTTAACCATTCCATTTTAGATTTTGCTTTATGATTTGGATCATCGTCTTGTTGGAAGACAAATCTCCGTCCCAGTCTCAGGTCTTTTGCAGACTCCATCAGGTTCTTCCAGATTGGTCCTGTATTTGGCTCCATCCATCTTCCCATCAATTTTAACCATCTTCCCTGTCCCTGCTGAAGAAAAGAAGGCCCAAACCATGATGCTGCCACCACCATGTTTGACAGTGGGTATGGTGTGTTCAGGGTGATGAGCTGTGTTGCTTTTACGCCAAACATAACGTTTTGCATTGTTGCCAAAAAGTTCAATTTTGGTTTCATCTCACTAGAGCACCTTCTTCCACATGTTTGGTGTGTCTCCCAGGAGGCTTGTGGAAAACTTTAAACTACACTTTTTATGGATATCTTTAAGAAATGGCTTTCTTCTTGCCACTCTTCCATAAAGGCCAGATTTGTGCAATATACGACTGATTGTTGTCCTATGGACAGAGTCTCCCACCTCAGCTGTAGATCTCTGCAGTTCATCCAGAGTGATCATGGGCCTCTTGGCTGCATCTCTGATCAGTCTTCTCCTTGTATGAGCTGAAAGTTTAGAGGGACTGCCAGGTCTTGGTAGATATGCAGTGGTCTGAATCTCCTTCCATTTCAATATTATCGCTTGCACAGTGCTCCTTGGGATGTTTAAAGCTTGGGAAATATTTTTGTATCCAAATCCGGCTTTAAACTTCTTCACAACAGTATCTCGGACCTGCCTGGTGTGTTCCTTGTTCTTCATGATGCTCTCTGCGCTTTTAACGGACCTCTGAGACTATCACAGTGCAGGTGCATTTATACGGAGACTTGATTACACACAGGTGGATTGTATTTATCATCATTAGTCATTTAGGTCAACATTGGATCATTCAGAGATCCTCACTGAACTTCTGGAGAGAGTTTGCTGCACTGAAAGTAAAGGGGCTGAATAATTTTGCACGCCCAATTTTTCAGTTTTTGATTTGTTAAAAAAGTTTGAAATATCCAATAAATGTCGTTCCACTTCATGATTGTGTCCCACTTGTTGTTGATTCTTCACAAAAAAAGACAGTTTTATATCTTTATGTTTGAAGCCTGAAATGTGGCAAAAGGTCGCAAAGTTCAAGGGGGCCGAATACTTTCGCAAGGCACTGTAAATATAGTAGGCCTAGCCTACAGAAAGCTGATGGGACCCTCCTCTTTTTAGTAGCTCATGGGCTCTCATGAAGTGTTTGACTCGATTTTTGATTACATTTGCATTGATGTCAGAGTAACTGGAGGGACAGTAGAGTGCTGAGTACCAGGCAGTTAGTAAGTTTGGTAGGCTACTAATGATCATGAGCAGCATCAGAGTTTGGAGAAGCCTAGTTACCGTGACTAAACGGTCACGTGGAATTTGACTGCCTTCATGACTCGTGACCGCCGGTGTGGCGGTAATACGATCACCGCAACAGCCCTATTCATCTCACACATGTTGGTATTCAGTCTGCACTACATGAACCCCAGTCTCTCAGCAGGACCTGTGAATAAATTAGCAAACATTTTGTAGTGGGAATGGATGGGAAGCTGTCTGTGTTCTCTGACATAGTATGTAACAAAACCACTCTAGATCCAGGTGACTTCCCCCAGCAAGACTCTGTCAGGGGATTTAACAGGTCACAGAGCTGAGGGAAATGGCTCCCGGCTAGGCTGGGGCCTTGACTAATGTGTTTCACTAGGCTAGCCCCCATTCTGCTCTGCTGCCTTCTAGGGAAGCCTCACTTCCACACTGATATACACAGGGATTAGTCCCATCAACTAAAAATATAGAAGAGGCAAAGAGCCCCCAGCCCCCTGTGTTCCTTTTAACCTGACTGATTCTGACAGCAAATCAATACGCTTTGGTATCTGTTACCTTATTCAATTAGTCCATTTCATAAAGCAGGCATAATGGCCCTAATGGAGGACATGTTGAGAGGTCAGATGGCAGCAGTAGAAAAACAACGGCGTGATTGCAGGAGTCAATTCGCCCATCGTAATTATGTCTTTTAACTGATTCATGGCCCCTGTATCCGTCCCTCTCACCATCAGTGAAGCAGTATTGACCCTTAGCTTTCTATGCTGATGAGTAGATACACATGCACTTAATGTCAGCACAGATGCTGTAAATTGCAAATTGTAGAGGGGGGAGAGAAATGCAGAAAATACATGTGCACTACCCCTCCCCTTTCCACTGCAATCACATTGGCAATTTCCTTGATAAGTAGTAAAGGGGCCGAGGCATGGCTTGTTGTGTGAAGCAGGGAAGCTGGTGATTGCTGGAAATTACGTGGTGGCCTGATGCTTCTGTCTGTGTGTGGTTTATACATCATCTGGTCAGGACATGCATGGCATGTGATTAGGCTGTATATTGTAAGAGACTGAGAGTATTCTAGATGGGGAAAGGGGTATTGCCGTAAGTGAGCAAATTGCTCTGTAAGTTTTGTGCTCTCTAAAATAGAGCAGTTGATGTGGATTTGAACTATTGATCGATTGATTGGTGTTTTAAGTGCAAATCCTTTTTTAGCCTTTTTTTAGTTAAAGGCTAATTGAACACCAACATTTTTCTTCCTTTTATCTAAATGAAGATAAATTAAGGTTGATAGCATGTCATTATTCAATTGTCTGTCTGTTTTTGTGTATTGTTTGTTTTATCTGTATTCAGATCATCATACACATTACTTTTCAAAAAAGATGAAATGTGTCCCTCTAATCGTTCCTCCTCTTCCCCCTGACAGGTTCCAACACAGCCATCAAGGAATAGGACAATGAGGGTGAAGCCCAGCTCCCTTATAGGATGTAAATATCAGGGCAGATAGAGGCTTGGCTTTTTGTGCAAACACCAGTTCCACTATGAGGACTTGCTTGCTGGTCCTGCTATGGGCGTCCCTGTCCCTCTACGTGGATAACATGTCTATTACCAGAAGGATTGTGGTGGAGATGGGAGAGATGGAAGGAGAGAAGGAGGAGGACAGAGATGGAGGAAAGGGAGAGAAGCTACTGAAGCGTTTCAAACGAGGATGGATGTGGAACCAGTTCTTTCTACAAGAGGAGTACACTGGGAGTGACAAGCAGTACATTGGCAAGGTATATCCTTTTGTCTTATTGCAGCCGTGCACTTCTGAAAGAGCAGTGTGGGGAAAACCCCACTCTGCTATTGTGGAATTCTGGCCTTGACACAATGACAATATAAATATTGAGAAATCTCCCAGAGCATCAAATGTCAATGTCACTGGCTAGTGGGACCACATCATATCCCCCCACCAGGATTGGGTTTTTCTGATGTAACACAACAGCATACATTGCATGTTTTAGAGGCTGGAGAGAGGAGAGCTGCTGAAGCTACTGAGGCCCTGTACCCTGTAGTACCCTGTAACTCTCCAGGCTCTCACAGCAAGACCCGGCTTCACAGAGAAGCAGGGAGATAATCAAAGATTGAGAGAAAAAGGGCAAAGAGAGAGGGTTGGGAGTGGGGTGGGGGGGGGGGGGGGTAGAGGCAGAGGGAGAGGGTTGGGGGGGGGGGGGGTAGAGGCAGAGAATGGCATTCTGGAGCCACCACCATCAGTCTTGCATGAGGTTACTCTGTCTAGCCCTGGGGAGTGGAGCAGCGCTGTGCAGTGGATTATTTCCATATGCCTTGTAGAAAATAATTCACCTTGTCAGGTCCCTCTTTTTTTTCTCCACCAAGCCTGCCTGTGTTGCCATGCATATAATGAGATGTTATCTGTCACATGTGCTTTTCACTGTTCTGTCCTCTCTGGTGGGACTGAACAGCCTTGTTGTGTGTTATAGATGTTTAGGTGGACATTGTTTACCACCGACAGCACTGTTGAAGTGCATATACGTCTGCTGTCGTGAAGATGGGACACACTGAGCATGGTAGAGGATAAAACCCAATTCTATGCCCATTGCTCAGAGTTGCATAATGGCTACTTAGAGGCATGGGAATAAGAGATGAGATGAGGCAGGAACATATGTGCTGAAAGGGGAATTGCAGGTATTATGTGTTACATGTTGGATTTAGATGATTGAGACATCTGTGGGAGGCTACAATCATTCATTGTTGATCATGTCAAAGTTTTATACCATCTTGGCTTTCTTCTTTTTCAAAGACTGTCTCCTTTCTTTCCCTAGATCATTGTGAACTCCCGTTTCATTCACGTGTGTATGTTCTGAGACGGTCTTGTTCTTTGACATTTAACTAGAAAGGGCTTACTGTGTGTTCTCAATGACAGTGATCAGAGGGCATTGAGAGTGCACTCTGATGTTAATTGATTCATTCAGTGTATCTTTATAGACAAAACTACTTGGAGCGGTAGATATACTGTTTGACAGATTCATTGGTATGTTGTACTAAATACCATAACCTTTACAAACCATGTGGTATGATTTTTTACTCCATTTACAAATCAAGGCGTTGTCAGCAAAGCAAGACCATATTATGGAAAGACGGAATGAGTCACTTACCACTCAGAGACCATCAGTACCCTTCCCGTCACCTCCCCTACAGTTGAAGTCAGATGTTTACATACACTTTAGCCAAATACATTTAAACTTAGTTTTTTTTTTTTTTTTTTTTACAATTCCTGACATTTAATCCTAGTAAAAAAATCCCTGTCTTAGGTCAGGTAGGATCACCACTGTATCACTTTATCACATTCCCAGTGGGTCAGAAGTTTACATACACTCAATTAGTATTTGGTAGCATTGCCTTTAAAT
This sequence comes from Oncorhynchus clarkii lewisi, assembly GCF_045791955.1. Classification (NCBI taxonomy): domain Eukaryota; kingdom Metazoa; phylum Chordata; class Actinopteri; order Salmoniformes; family Salmonidae; genus Oncorhynchus; species Oncorhynchus clarkii. The sequence continues at coordinate 22,563,728 of NC_092174.1, read as the reverse complement.
TGTTTAACTTGGGTCAAACGTTTCGGGTAGCATTCCACAAGCTGGGTGAATTTTGGCCCATTCCTCCTGACAGAGCTGGTGTAACTGAGTCAGGTTTGTAGGCCTCCTTGCTGGCACAAACTTTTTCAGTTCTGCCCACACATTTTCTATGGGATTCAGGTCAGGGCTTTGTGATAGCCATGCCAATACCTTGACTTTGTTGTCCTTAAGTCATTTTGCCACAACTTTGGAAGTATGCTTGCGGTCATTGTCCATTTGGAAGACCCATTTGCGACCAAGCTTTAACTTCCTGACTGATTTCTTGAGATGTTGCTTCAGTATATCTACATACTTTTCCTCCCTCATGATGCCATCTATTTTGTGAAGTGCACCAGTCCCTCCTGCAGCAAATCACTCCCACAACATGATGCTGCCACCCCCGTGCTTCACGGTTGGGATGGTGCACTTCGGCTTACAAGCCTCCCCCTTTTTCCACCAAAAACGAAACAATGGGAATTATATGGCCAAACAGTTCCATTTTTTTTTCATCAGACCAGAGGACATTTCTCCAAAAAGTATGATCTTCATCCCCTTGTGCAATTGCAAACTGTAGTCTGGCTTTTTTATGGTGGTTTTGGAGCAGTCTTCTTCCTTGCTGAGCAACCTTTCAGGTTTTGTCGATATAGGACTTGTTTTACTGTGGATATAGATACTTTTGTACCTGTTTCCTCCAGCATCTTCACAAGGTCCTTCGCTGTTGTTCTGGGATTGATTTGTACTTTTCGCACCAAACTACGTTCATCTCTAGGAGACAGAACGCGTCTCCTTCCTGAGTGATATGATGGCTGCGTGGTCCCATGGTGTTTATACTTGCGTACTATTGTTTGTACAGATGAACGTGGTACCTTCAGGCGTTTGGAAATTGGTCCCAAGGATGAACCAGACATGTGGAGGTCTAAAAAAAAAATTCTGAGGTCTTGGCTGATTTCTTTTGATTTTCCCATGATGTCAAGCAAAGAGGCAGTGAGTTTGAAGGTAGGCCTTGAAATATATCAACAGGTACACCTCCAATTGACTCAAATGTTGTCAATTAGGCTATCAGAAGCTTCTAAAGCCATGACATCATTTTCTGGACTTTTCCAAGCTGTTTAAAGGCACAGTCAACTTAGTGTATGTAAACTTCTGACCCACTGGAATTGTGATACAGTGAATTTTAAGTGAAATAATCTGTCTGTAAACAATTGTTGGAAAAATGACTTGTGTCATGCACAAAGTACATGTCCTAACCAACTTGCCAAAACTATAGTTTGTTTACAAGCAATTTATAGAGTGGTTGAAAAATGAGTTTTAATGACTCCCGACTTCCGACTTCAACTGTACCTGTCACTCACACTCTACCTCACAGCCCATCTAATGCAAACTGTAAATCCGATGTTTTGCTAGCAGGGTTCAATTCCATTTTCATTCCTCTCAGTTAAATTAGATAAGGTAATTTCCATGTAAAAGGACCCATGAGCACCAACATGTGATGTTCATGAGCATGTCAAATTGGAGGTAAAATGTAAGCTAAGAGTATATATATTTTTAAATAGGATCATTTATATATTTTTCAACCATTTCCATCTAAAAAATGTGGGATTAGCAAAGGCCCCTACCAACTAATATCAACACTTTTAATTTTGGATACATTTTTCTGCCTTCTGTAAGTTGAAGAAACATTGCCTTGTGCCTTGATATTCTGTTACCAAACACCCACACTCTCCCTCATAAGGAGGAAGCTATTAAAAGTACACAAAAGTAACAAGTAAAGGTAGACCTATCAATTAGTTCCAGTGTTTTTACTCATATAAAGGTTGTGTATTAATTATTAAGTATTTAAAAATCTAAATGTTGTCTCAAAATTGGTAACGGAATTTCTGCAATTGATTTGGGAAATGGGAAATGATAGTAGTCACAAACTACAGTTGGGTGCACAGATTTGGATAGCACAGTGCAGTATAGCACAGTAGAGTACAGTGCAGTAAAGAAAAGTAGAGTATAGTTCAGTACAGTAGAGTAGAGTTCAGTACAGTGCACAGTAGAGCACACTAGAGTTGAGTACACTATAATGTACTGTATTATACTGTACTCTACTGTATGGTACTGAACTCTACTCTGCATTACTGTGCTCTACAGTACTCGCATGTGCTCTACTGTACTATACTGAAGTGTACTCTACTCTACTGAACTGTACTGAACTCTCCTTTTCTACTGTTCTGTGTTGTACTCTACTGAGCTCTACTGTGCTGTGCTTTGATGTCCACATTTCTGAAACATAGACATCTATGATTGGTTCAAATTTGATCCGTTCCGGACCAACCACATTTGGTCTTGTTTGGGGGCAGAGCTCACTAAAATAATAGCCAGTATGTAGAATAATACCCAAATATGCAAAGTAGGATATTGCATATTTATACCTTTGACTACCTATTTAGGATACATCACCATGAAGAGAATTACATTAATATCTATAATTATGCATTTCTGTGTAGTACAGATCAGGGACCCATGATGAAATTCCATTACCAGGTGTAAATCCACTTCAGTTACTGCAGTTCAATAACCAAAAGGCATGTTTTCAAAGTAAATGTGTCATGTCATAGCTGACACCATTCTTTCTGCAGACATCTTGAATCTTAATTCAGAGCAGATATTTAACAGTTTTTGGAAAACGTGGACATAAAACAGGACGGAGATTTTACCTACATTCTGTACCCAAACTTTTGCATCTGAACAGTTCATCCAGTAAATGTGTTTTTGTAAAATTGTTTGTGTAAATTGTTAAAAGTAGGCCTTTTGCATATAGTTAGTTGTATGGTTGGTTAAACTTTGAATTCAATGGGTCTCAGTACAATTACGTAACTGAGGAATTGCCCATAAGGAATTTCCCCATTGGAATACTAGTCCAATCCCTAAATTGACTGTTGAACGCAGTTATTGTATTGTAGATACACTACATGACCAAAAGTATATGGACACCTGCTCGTTGAACATCTGATTCTAAAATCATGGGCATTAATATGGAGTTGGTCCCCCCTTTGCTGCTATAACAGCCTCCACTCTTCTTGGAAGGCTTTCCACTAGATGTTGGAACATTGCTGCAGGGACTTGCTTCCATTCAGCCACAAGAGTTTTAGTGAGGTCGGACACTGAAGTTGAGCGATTAGGCCTGGCCTGCATACGGCGTTTCAATTAGAGGTCGACCGATTAAGTATTTTCAACGCCGATACCGATACCGATTATTGGAGGACCAAAAAAAGCTGATACCGAATAATCGGCCGATTTATTTTTTTTTATTTATAATAATGACAATTACAACAATACTGAATGAACACTTATTTTAACTTAATATAATACATCAATAAAATCAATTTAGCCTCAAATAAATAATGAAACATGTTCAATTTGGTTTAAATAATGCAAAAACAAAGTGTTGGATAAGAAAGTAAAAGTGCATTATGTGCCATGTAAAAAAGCTGACGTTTCAGTTCCTTGCTCAGAACATGAGAACATACGAAAGCTGGTGATTCCTTTTAACATGAGTCTTCAATATTCCCAGGTAAGAAGTTTTAGGTTGTAGTTATTAAAGGAATTATAGGACTATTTCTCTCTATACCATTTGTATTTCATATACCTTTGACTATTGGATGTTCTTATAGGCACTTTAGTATTGCCAGTGTAACAGTATAGCTTCCGTCCCTCTCCTCTCCCCTACCTGGGCTCGAACCAGGAAAATATTGACGCATCGTTACCCATCGCTCCACAAAAGCCACGGCCCATGCAGAGCAAGGAGAATAACTACTCCAAGTCTCAGAGTGAGTGGCGTTTAAAACACTATTAGCGCGCACCCCCGCTAACTAGCTAGCCATTTCACATTGGTTACACCAGCCTAATCTCGGGAGTTGATAGGCTTGAAGTCATAAACAGCTCAGTGCTGTTTGAATGAATGCTTACGAGCCTGCTGCTGCCTACCGTCACTCAGTCATACCGCTCTATCAAATCATAGACTTAATTATAACATTATAACACACAGAAATACGAGCCTTTGGTCATTAATATGGTCGAATCCGGAAACTATCATTTCGAAAACAAAACCTTTATTCTTTTAGTGAAATATGGAACCATTCCATATTTTATCTAACGGGTGGCATCCCCAAGTCTAAATATTGCTGTTACATTGTACAACCTTCAATGTTATGTCATAATTACGCAACATTCTGGCAAATTAGTTGGCAACGAGCCAGGCGGCACAAACTGTTGCATATACCCTGACTCTGCGTGCAATGAACGCAAGAGAAATGACACAATTTCACCTTGTTAATATTGCCTGCTAACCTGGATTTCTTTTAGCTAATATGCAGGTTTAAAAATATATACTTCTGTGTATTGATTTTAAGAAAGGCATTGACGTTTATGGGTAGGTACAGTCGTGCAACGATTGTGCATTTTTCGCAAATGCGTTTTGTTAAATCATCCCCCGTTTGGCGAAGTTGGCTGTCTTTGTTAGGAAGAAATAATCTTCACACAGTTCGCAACGAGCCAGGCGGCCCAAACTGCTGCATATACCCTGACTCTGTTGCAAGAGAAGTGACACAATTTACCTAGTTAAAATAAATGTATGTTAGCAGGCAATATTAACTAAATATGCAGGTTTAAAAATATATACTTGTGTATTGATTTTAAGAAAGGCATTGGTGTTTATGGTTAGGTACATGTTGGAGCAACGACAGTCCTTTTTCGCGAATGTGCACCGCATTGATTATATGCAACGCAGGACACACTAGATAAACTAGTAATATCATCAACCATGTGTAGTTAACTAGTGATAATGATTGATTGATTGATTTGTTTTTTATAAGATAAGTTTAATGCTAGCTAGCAACTTACCTTGGCTTCTTACTGCATTCGCGTAACAGGCAGGCTCCTCATGGTGCAATGTAAAGCAGGTGGTTAGAGCGTTGGACTAGTTAACCGTAAGGTTGCAAGATTGAATCCCCAAGCTGACAAGGTAAAAATCTGTCGTTCTGCCCCTGAACAAGGCAGTTAACCCACCGTTCCTAGGCCGTCATTGAAAATAAGAATGTGTTCTTAACTGACTTGCCTAGGAAAAGGCTTTCCTCAAACTGTTGCCATGAAGTTGGAAACACAGAATCGTCTATAATGTCATTGTATGCTGTAGCATTAATATTTCCCTTCACTGGAACTAAGGGGCCTAGCCCGAACAAGGAAAAACAGCCCCCAACCAATAGTCCTATTCCACCAAACTTTACAGTTGACACTATGCATTCGGGGAGGTAGCGTTCTCCTGGCATCTGCCAAACCCAGATTTGTCCATCTGTGAGATGGTTAAGCGTGATTCATCATTCCAGAGAATGCATTTCCATTGCTCCAGAGTCCAATGGCTGCGAGCTTTACACCACTCCAGCCGACAGTTGGCATTGCGCATGGTGATCTTAGGGTGGTGTACGGTTGCTCGGGCATGGAAACCCATTTCATTAATCTCCCAACAAACAGTTCTCATGCTGACGTTGCTTCCAGAGGCAGTTTGAAACTTGGTAGTGAGTGTTGTAACCAAGGACAGACAATTTTTATGCGTTACGCGCTTCAGCACTCGGCTGTCCCGTTCTGTGAGCTTGTGTGCCCTACCACTTCGAGGCTGAGCTGTTGTTGCTCCTAGAAGTTTCCACTTCACAATAACCACTTACAGTTGACCGGGGCAACTCTAGCAGGGCAGAGGGTTTACAAATTGACTTGTGGAATCCTATGACGATGCCATGTTGAAGGTCAATGAGATCTTCAGTAAGGCCATTCTACTGCCAATGTTTGTCTATGGAGATTGCATTTCTGTGTGCTTGATTTTATACGCCTGTTAGCAACTGGTGTGGCTGAAATTCCCGAATCCACTCATTTGAAGGGGTGTCCACATATTTTTGTATATACTGTATAGTGCAGTATACATCCAGTATTTGCCTTGCTGTCATCTCTCTGAAGGCCCCATTTCTCACAGGAGACAAATATGTTGACTATTCTTTTGTTTTTTTTATGGCAGCTCCAATCCGATATGGACAGGGGGGATGGAACCCTGAAATACATTCTAAGTGGGGACGGGGCTGGAGACATATTTACCATTGATGAAAACAATGGCGACCTCCATGCCAATAAGAGACTGGATAGAGAGGATAAGGCCTTCTATACCCTCCGAGCCACCGTGGTCAACAAGAACACAGGCATAAAACTGGAGCCGGAGACAGAGTTTATTGTTAAACTCCATGACATCAACGACAACGAGCCAATATTCACTAAGGAGCTTTACACTGTCAGTGTACCAGAGAGGTCCAATATGGGTATGTGCTCTTTAACTTTAATTTGACTTTCGACATTTCAACGTCATGACCCTTCAATTTAACTCCCTTTGATGATAAAAGATCAGCACGGTTTCAAGGTCAATGGGAACTTAAAGTGTAAAATACCATGTATGGTTTTGATCGTGTGGATGTGAGTTCGTATTCATCCTCAGCGATTACACAAAGCCTTTTTTATCTTCCATTCTCAGGTACTTCAGTCACCCAGGTAACAGCCACGGACGCAGATGACAGCATGTACGGGAACAGCGCTAAACTACGATACAGCATCAGCCAGGGGCACCCGTACTTCTCAGTGGAACCCGACACAGGTCCGTCCGTCTGTCTGCCTGCCTGCCTTTATGTCTTTCTGTGTGATGCCTGTCTGTCTGTCTGAAACAGCAGCAATGCTGTTTAATCCCTCAAAGCAATTATTATTACAATGAAGAGAGAGACTGTGATGCAATGTAATGTTCAGAGTCAGACTTCCAGAGCAATTACTATTCTCTCAGCCCCCTGTGCATTTTCCAAAGTAGACTGAAACATTTAATCATTTCTAATGTGCACTCTGGAACATCTCTCGTTGCTGGTTCTGTGTTTAAACAAAAAGGAAATGGAAACAAAAAAGCCTCCAACCGGCAGATTATTGTGTGGCTTAACAGCGATATGGTTCATCCCTGATGTGACATGGACGATGATGTCCCCGTCACACCAGAGGACATGAAATCCTACGAACGTTGGAAAAAAATAGATGTTTCTAAGGGTTAATCTGAAAACAGTCATGTCATAGATTATAGAACCCATTCAAACAAGCCAAGCCAGGCCAGGCCAGGCCAGGCCAGGCCAGACATTATTGCGTAGGATGGATGTTGGGTCAGTTGCCATTTTCACTGTCTCATAAAAATAATTAGGTTGAAGTCAGAAGTTTACATCCACTTAGGCAGTGCTACCAAATACTAATTGAGTGTATGTAAACTTCTGACCCACTGGGAATGTGATGAAAGAACTGAAAACTGAAATAAATCATTCTCTCCACTATTATTCTGACATTTCACTTTCTTATAATAAAGTGGTGAGCCTATCTGACCTAAGACAGAGTATTTTTACTCAGATTAAATGTCAGGAATTGTGAAAATCTGAGTTTAACTGAGTTTAAATTTGGCTAAGGTGTATGTAAACTTCCAACTTCAACTGTAAATACAGTAGTAAATGTTTCTTGTTAAATCCTACCATGAGGTCTTAGCAATGTGAAACTGTTTTTATTTTCTGATGTGGTGACCATTTCTTTGCAGAAGGTGCATCTCTCTTATACCAGTCATAAACATTAGTTACGTTACTCCCATTGGTAATTATAACTATAATATTTGCTGATACATTAGTTAAATCAAGGACACCTACATATATTAGGTCATTCTCAAACTATACCGTATCATTTAAATCTGTTTGACATGGTGGCTCCATGAGCGATCCCTACAGCCCTACAGGACCAGAGAAGGAAAAACGTGCTTAGCTAGCTAATTAACAATACATCTCATTATATTATATGACACATTAATATTGTGTTCCTCTGGTTTGTCCTCAGGCATAATCCGGACAGCCCTGGGGCCTGGAGAGATGGACCGGGAGAAGCGGGAACACTACCAGGTAGTGATTGAGGCCAAGGACATGGCGGGCCAGAGGGGCGGCTTAACCGGGACCACCACGGTCAATATCACCCTGACAGACGTCAACGACAACCCCCCGCGCTTCTCCCAGAGTGAGTACTGAGTACAGTGACTGGTATTATACTGGTGCTTGAAGTAGTAATTCGTAATGGCATTCATAGTAGTCCTAGTATTAGTGGTAGTGTCAGTGAGTGACATGTTGGTAACAAGAATCAGTTTTTTAACCCTGTCATTGTGCTGTGTGTATGAGTGGCGTCAGCACTCATACACTCATACAGTTCGGCTGGTGCCTTGCCGAACCAAAGCAGTGTGCTCGCATACTCACTTAAAAGACCTTTGCTTGAAAAACGAGAAAAAAGCGTCAATAGTACTGTTTGTCCATTTTGTGATGCCGTAGCCAGTATACGCTTCCTCAAAATAGAAGGAATTAATCTAAGATAACTCAAGGAATCTAGCATTAATTTTGACACTTTTGAAGAGTAGATCTTAGTTGCTCAATTTTACATCTGACTAAGATGTTTGGTAAATGCGCTTAACAAGTCACATAATAATTGCATGGACTCATTCTATGTGCAATAATGGTGTTTAACATGTTTTTTGAATGACTACCAAACTCTGTACCCCACACATTCAATTATCTGTAAGGTCCCTCAGTCAAGCAGTGAATTTCAAGCACAGAGTCAACCACAAAGACCAGTGAGGTTTTCCAGTGCCTCACAAAGAAGGGCAGCTGTTGGTAACAAAAAAAGGAGACATTGAATATCCCTTTGAGCTTGGTGAAGTTCTTAATTACACTTTGGATTCTGTATCAATACGCCCAGTCACTACAAAGATACAGGCGTCCTTCCTAACTCAGTTGAAGGAGAGGACGGAAACTGCTCAGGGATTTCACCATGAGGCCAATGGTGACTTTATAACAGTTACAGAGTTTAATAGCTGTGATAGGAGAAAATTGAGGATGGATCAACAACATTGTAGTTACTTCACAAGACTAACCCAAAGTCACCTTTCAGCAGGACAATAACCTAATGTGCAAGGCAAAATATACACTGGAGTTACTTACCAAGACGACGTTGAATGTTCTTGAGTGGCGTAGTTACAGTTTTGACTTAAATCGGATTGAAAATCTACAGTGCATTCTGTAAGTATTCAGACTCCCTGACTTTTGCCACATTTAGTTACCTTACAGCCTTATTCTAAATTTGATTAAATGTTTTTTTCCCACATCAATCTACACACAATACCCCATAATGACAAAGCAAAAACAGGTTTTTCAAAATGTTTTCAAATGTATTACAAATAAAACTGAAATATCACATTGGTATAAGTATTCGAACCCTTTACTCAGTACTTTGTTGAAGCCCCTTTGGTAGCGATTACAGCCTCGAGTCCTCTTGGGTATGACACTACAGATCCTGGCTGACTGGCAGATCCTGGCTGACTGACGGTTCTGGCAGATCCCGGCTGACTGGCGGATCTGGAAGAGTCTGGTTGACTGGCAGATCTGGAAGAGTCTGGTTGACTGGCAGATCTGGAAGAGTCTGGTTGACTGGCAGATCTGGAAGAGTCTGGTTGACTGGCAGATCTGGAAGAGTCTGGTTGACTGGAAGATCTGGAAGAGTCTGGTTGACTGGCAGATATGGAAGAGTCTGGCTGACTGGCAGTTCTGGCTGCTCCATGCTGACTGGCTGCTCTGGCTGCTCCATGCTGACTGGCTGCTCCATGCTGACTGGCAGCTCTGGCTGCTCCATGCTGACTGGCTGCTCTGGCTGCTCCATGCTGACTGGCAGATCTGGAAGAGTCTGGCTGACTGGCAGATCTGGAAGAGTCTGGCTGACTGGCAGTTCTGGCTGTTCCATGCTGACTGGCTGCTCTGGCTGCTCCATGCTGACTGGCTGCTCCATGCTGACTGGCAGCTCTGGCTGCTCCATGCTGACTGGCAGCTCTGACTGCTCCATGCTGACTGGCAGCTCTGGCTGCTCCATGCAGACTGGCTGCTCTGGCTGCTCCATGCAGACTGGCTGCTCTGGCTGCTCCATGCAGACTGGCTGCTCTGGCTGCTCCATGCTGACTGGCGGCCCTGGCTGCTCCATGCTGACTGGCGGCCCTGGCTGCTCCATGCTGACTGGCGGCTCTGGCTGCTCCATGCAGACTGGCAGCTCTGGCGGCTCCTTGCAGACTGGAAGCTTTGGCGGCATCCTGCAGACTGGTAGCTCTGGCGGCTCCTTGCAGACTAGCAGCTCCTTGCAGACTGGCAGCTCTATGCAGACTGGCAGCTCCATGCAGACTGGCAGCTCCTTGCAGACTGGCAGCTCCTTGCAGACTGGCAGCTCCTTGCAGACTGGCAGTTCTGAACAGGCGGGAGACTCTGGCAGCGCTGTAGAGGCGGAAAGCTCTGACAGCGCTAAACAGGCGGGAGACTCCGACAGCGCTGGAGAGGAGGAAGTCTCCGGCAACGCTGGACAGGCGAGGCGCACTGTAGGCCTGATGCGTGGTGCTGGCACTGGTGGTACTGGGCCGAGGACATGCACAGGAAGCCTGGTGCGGGGAGCTGCTACCGGAGGGCTGGGGTGTGGAGGTGGTACTGGAAAGACCGGACCGCGCAGGCGCACTGGAGCTCTTGAGCACCGAGCCTGCCCAACCTTACCTGGTTGAATGCTCACGGTCGCCCTGCCAGTGCGGCGAGGTGGAATAGCCCGCACTGGGCTATGCAGGCAAACCAGAGACACCGAGCGCAAGGCTGGTGCCATGTAAGCCGGCCCAAGGAGACGCACTGGGGACCAGCTGCGTAGAGCCGGCTTCATGGCACTTGGCTCGATGTTCACTCTAGCCCGGCCGATACGCGCAGCTGGAATGTACCGCACCGGGCTATGCACCCGCACTGGAGACACCGTGCGCACCACAGCATAACACGGTGCCTGCCCGGTCTCTCTAGCCCCCCGGTAAGCACAGGGAGTTTGCGCAGGTCTCCTACCTGGCGTAGCCATACTCCCTGTTAGCCCCCCCCCCCCAATACATTTTTGGGGCTGCCTCTCGGGCTTCCTTGCCAGCCGTGTTCCCTCATATCGCCGGCTCCTCTCTCCGGCTGCCTCTGCTCTCCTAAGTGCCTCCACCTGTTCCCATGGGAGGCGATCTCTTCCAGCCAGTATCTCCTCCCAAGTGTAACAGCCCTTGCCATCCAAAACATCCTCCCATGTCCATTCCTCTTTACGCTGCTGTTGCTGCCTGTTGACACGCTGCTTGGTCCGTTGGTGGTGGGTGATTCTGTAACGGTTTTCTAGGTGTGAAGGAGAGTCGGACCAAAATGCAGCGTGTAGATTGCGATCCATGTTTATTCCACAAACGAAACACGAATCTAAATACAAACAATACAAAACAATAAACGTAACAAAAACCGAAACAGCCTATACTAGTGAAAACTAACGCATAGCCAGGAACAACGACACATAGGACATCAGGACTCTAAGGACAATCACCCACGACAAACTCAAAGAATATGGCTGCCTAAATATGGTTCCCAATCAGAGACAACAATAAACACCTGCCTCTGATTGAGAACCACTTCAGACAGCCATAGACTTAGCCAGAACACCCCACTAGCTACAATCCCCATACATACACACCACATAAAAAAACCCATGCCACACCCTGGCCTGACCCAATACATGAAGAAAAACACAAAATACTTAGACCAGGGCGTGACAGACACGCTTATGCAATTCTGTCTCATGGTTCTAGGCCATTCTGGTTCTGTTTCGTTAACACACTTTTCTTCTTCTCGCCAACATAATTACGGAGGCAATTGGTTTTGAGTGGTGTGAAATCGCGGTGAATGTTACCGATATTCCAATATGAAGTTCTATAGATCTCAGGTTCATACAGAACATTCTTGATTTACATGTGTGTCTGTTTATGTTCATGTTCCAGGCATATATCAGTTCAGCGTTCCAGAATCCATGAAAGCTGGAACTCCTGTTGGCAGAATCAAAGCAGTGGATAAAGATCTTGGGAAGAATGCAGAGATGTTCTACAACGTTGTCGGCGGGGATGGCTTGGACATGTTCGATGTCATCACAGACAAAGACTCACAGGAAGGCATCATTACTGTTGGAAAGGTAACAGCCATTACTCCTGTAAATTACATCTACTGTATAGTCAGTCACCCATAACTATAGTGCCTGCTTTGTTAGACCTGAGGTCATCAGACCATCAGAAACTCTATTACTGTATGTGTTATTGTATGATAAGTACATACTTCAAAACATAACCGTACTGCATCAGTGCAGAATATGACTCCCCTACCATGTTCTATTGTCACTGTATCCCTGTCCTTGCAGCCATTGGACTATGAAAAGACCCGATCCTACACACTGGAGATCCAGGTACAGAACACTCAGACCTTGGACACTCGTTTCCTAGGGTACCTGCCCACCAAGGACATGGCCACAGTCAGGATTGGTATTGAGGATGTGGATGAGCCTCCTCTGTTTGAGAGAGCCAGCTACGTGATGGAGGTGAAGGAGGATGCAGCCGTGGGTACTGCAGTAGGGTCTGTCAGGGCCATGGACCCGGATGGATACAACAGCCCAGTCAGGTTAGTTAGAGCACTGCTTTGCTTTCCCTCTAGCCCGCCCACTCATTTCTACCTACCACCCACAGGTAATGGAGAGATTGGTTATAGTCATTTGTATCATGGGTAATTTTATGGATGTTAAAGGTTATGTTACAGTAGTTTTGAAACTGTAGAATGATTAGAGTTGGATAGGTCATCTCATTAATTTGGGAGTCTAGAAGAAGTCGTGTCCATATTAAGCAAAGCACAAGGTGTGTGTTCTGCATCTCCACACACACCTTTTTTAGTGAGTTCTTCTCAATGTCCAAAGTCCCTTAATTACCACTCCTCATGGAAATACACTGAAAGGGCATCTAGTATGAACAAATAACAGGATCATTGCGTAATCTGCTGGATGATGAAACTGTTAGGGCTGGTCTGGTCGGTGCCACTGTTCAGAGCTGTTCCCTCTCCAGTACAGGTATTAAAATAGAGTGATATACAGTAAGTCCCACTGTCTGTTTAGGGCAGATCATCCGGGCGTGCAGTATTTAGAATCAACTGATGTTATCATACAGAGAGGGCAGAGAATGAGTGGACTGAGAAAGTTTTAAACTTATTGAGTGAAAAGGGGGTGTCAAATACAGTTGGAGATGTTGGTGAGTGGTAGAAAATAGAAGTGTATTGTTTTAAAAGCCTGTAGTAAACCCTGTCAAATATTTCACAAACCTCCATGCTTTCAATCATTGTCTTACATTTTGTGTATCTATCGTATAGGTACTCCATTGATCGTCGCACAGATCTGGACCGGCTTTTTAACGTGCATTCTGGGAATGGGTCCGTATTCATCACAAGACCTCTCGACCGAGAAGAAGCTGCCTGGCACAACATTTCTGTTATCGCAACAGAGTTCAGTATGTCTTTCTCAGCTTTATCATGCACATGAATTCACAATACAAACTATTCTACCAAGGCTATGGAGTTCAATTATTATATTCTGCCCTGTTTTGAAACATTAAAAAAACAAATCTCATATAATTATTACAGTTATTATTCATAATAGCTTTTTATGTGAATGTTTGCTTTACAGACAAACCTCTGCAGACCAGTCGGGGGCCTGTTTATATCCGCCTTCTAGATGTCAACGACAACGCACCAACATTTGCCTCTTTCTACGAGACGTTTGTTTGTGAAAAGACCAAGGCTGGACAGGTACGGAACGCAGATCCTCCACTTAGGTCCCATGATAGATAGTGTTTGACATGAATTAATTATTCTCATTGCTATAATTACTCTATATCATTGTGACATCTAGAGGTTCTACAATAGGCTATATGCCCAAGAATACCACAAATGACGATAAAGCATTGTGATGAGTGCTGCATTCCTCTGGGGAAGTGATTGGTCTCCAGGGTCTACTTTCTCTGGCAGCTGATGAGATGATCTGTCATGGCAGGTGACAGTAGCTGTCACACATCAAGGACATGTTTCAATAGGTGCCCACCACATGTCTATCCCTCTACTCCTTCTCCTTTTATCCCTCCTTCATCCCTCTGTCATTATTCATAATTAATTCAGAGGCCCATCCTTGGTTCTTCTGTGTTTGTGTTTGCTGCCCTCCTGTTTACCATGCAATGTCCCATGAGAGAAGTCAATACAATCATCCACAATGGATCTTCCAAAATGGTTATTTATTTTTGTCATTAATTAAATAAACATACCAATCTGTTATGTCTATATGCATGGTCTCTAGCCTCCAATTTTAGCCTCCAATTTTCGTCAATATCGCCAGCCTGGAAAACCAAAGAATACCTTACTATATGAATTGCTATCTGACAGCACACATATTATTTTTAAAATATGAATACGTTTTTGTTTATCCTGTAAACAGAAGATCCAGACGGTGAGTGCGGTGGATGCAGATGACCCCGCAGGTGGACACAAGTTCTTCTTCAGTCTGGCTACGGAGGGAGCTTACAGAGGCAACTTCACAGTCAGAGACAATGGAGGTGAGTACTGTACTGTAGGATCTCTTTGGGTCTCTATCATACACAGTCAACACCTGATATTATGTTTGGGTCTCTATCATACACAGTCAACACCTGATATTATTTTTGGGTCTCTATAATACACGGTCAACACATTATATTATGTTTGGGTGTCTATCATACACAGTCAACACCTGATATTATGTTTGGGTGTCTATCATACACAGTCAGCACCTGATATTATGTTTGGGTGTCTATCATACACAGTCAACACCTGATATTATGTTTGGGTGTCTATCATACACAGTCAACACCTGATTTTATGTTTGGGTGTCTATCACACACAGTCAGCACCTGATATTATGTTTGGGTGTCTATCATACACAGTCAGCACCTGATATTATGTTTGGGTGTCTATCATACAGAGTCAACACCTGATATTATGTTTGGGTGTCTATCATACACAGTCAAAACCTGATATTATGTTTGGGTGTCTATCATACACAGTCAACACCTGATATTATGTTTGGGTGTCTATCACACACAGTCAGCACCTGATATTATGTTTGGGTGTCTATCATACACAGTCAGCACCTGATATTATGTTTGGGTGTCTATCATACAGAGTCAACACCTGATATTATGTTTGGGTGTCTATCATACACAGTCAAAACCTGATATTATGTTTGGGTGTCTATCATACACAGTCAACACCTGATATTATGTTTGGGTGTCTATCATACACAGTCAACACCTGATATTATGTTTGGGTGTCTATCATACACAGTCAACACCTGATATTATGTTTGGGTGTCTATCATACACAGTCAACACCTGATATTATGTTTGGGTGTCTATCATACACAGTCAGCACCTGATATTATGTTTGGGTGTCTATCATACACAGTCAACACCTGATATTATGTTTGGGTGTCTATCATACACAGTCAACACCTGATATTATGTTTGGGTGTCTATCATACACAGTCAACACCTGATATTATGTTTGGGTGTCTATCATACACAGTCAACACCTGATATTATGTTTGGGTGTCTATCATACACAGTCAGCACCTGATATTATGTTTGGGTGTCTATCATACACAGTCAACACCTGATATTATGTTTGGGTGTCTATCATACACAGTCAACACCTGATATTATGTTTGGGTGTCTATCATACACAGTCAACACCTGATATTATGTTTGGGTGTCTATCATACACAGTCAAAACCTGATATTATGTTTGGGTGTCTATCATACACAGTCAACACCTGATATTATGTTTGGGTGTCTATCATACACAGTCAACACCTGATATTATGTTTGGGTGTCTATCATACACAGTCAACACCTGATATTATGTTTGGGTGTCTATCATACACAGTCAACACCTGATATTATGTTTGGGTGTCTATCATACACAGTCAACACCTGATTATTTATATTTTTATACTATTTATATTTTCTATTAAATGTTTTATCTTATCTTTCACTCCGCATTGTTGGAAATGGACCTGTAAGTAAGCATTTCACTGTTAGTCTACACCTGTGGTCATACGAAGCATGTGACATACAATTTGATTTGACATTATAGTAAATATGTTATAATGCCTAATTGCATACATGATTATGGCACCTTATGGTTATTCCAATGAATCCAATGAACCAGGCTGGAAGGCAATTCTGCAGTCTATGTGCAATCAGTCACCCTTCATAGCCGTATAACACACTATAATGTGGCTGTTACATCAATCTTAACGTGTGTGTTAAATGTATGTTGTTTCCCTCTAGATAACACAGCTGGCGTCCTAACCCGGCGCTCCAGCTACAGCCGACTGCACAAGAGTGTCTACCTGGTTCCTGTGGTGATCACAGACGGGGACTTCCCCATGCAGAGCAGCACGGGGACGCTGACGGTGCGCGTGTGCACCTGCGACCGCGAGGGCAACATGGAGCTGTGCAACGCCGAGGCCCAGACCAGCTCAGCTGGACTCAGCACCGGGGCCCTGGTGGCTATCCTGCTTTGTGTTATTATCCTCCTCAGTGAGTATAGCTGTCTGTTTGTCTATCTAGCTGGCTGTGTGAGTACAGTATATTGATTGAGTCCTCATTGACTATAGCTGTCTGTTTGTCTGTCTGGCTCTGACCATCTTCATCTCCAGTTTAGTCATTCACATTAATGTACAGTATGTAAAATATCTCTCTTTAATAAGAAATTCCAGGTTCTAGTGTAGTTGCTATATTTTAGATGTTCAATTTGACCCTCCTGTATATCACCTGAATGTGCATACATACGAGTACGCACACACACACAGGCACCTCTGAGAATGCCCTAAATTCCCGTCTATTTCACTCTTGGCTGTGTACGGCAAACGTGTTATTTATGGAGGATCACAACAGGTTCAATGGGATTCAGATTGTAGACAGGATAGTATACAGGCAGTAAAAATAACCCCTGATACACCAGGAGTTACTTTAATGAAAAATAATGTTATGTGATTACCCCAATATATTACTTCAGCACCATTAACTACATATAATGGAAAGGTATTTATTAAACGTGGCACCATTTTCTGGTTATCTATAAGTTACTAGTTGCAATCTCAGTGGGATGTTAAAATTAAAACATTTTTCAGCATCTCAACTGCAGTTGTTTCTAAATTGTTACTGCGCTGTAGTACTGGGCTGCAGGAAGCAGCCTGTGTTCTAATGCAGTGTTCACTGCAGCATGAGCAGCGAGATAAGATGAAATCAACCAGCCCTGAACAGCAAACCTCTTGCTAACGCTGCCTCGCTCTCTCTCTCCATCTCTCTGTGTCTCTCTCTCTCTGTGTCTATCTCTGTCACTCTCTCCCTATCTGTCTCTATCTCCGTCGCTCTCTCCCTTCCTCCCTCTTTCTGTCTCTCTCTCCCTCTCTGTTTCTCAGTGATCATAGTTCTGTTTGCGGCACTGAAGAAGCAGAAGAAAAAGGAGCCTCTGATCATCTCTAAAGAGGACGTGCGAGACAACGTCGTCAGCTACAACGACGAGGGGGGCGGAGAGGAGGACACCCAAGCCTTCGACATCGGGGCTCTGCGTAACCCCGAAGCCATCGAGGAGAGCAAGCAGAGGCGGGACATCATCCCCTCGGACACGCTGTACCCCCCTCTCAGACAGACAGTCATTCCATCGCGGGACAACGCCGATGTCCGGGACTTCATAAACCAAAGGGTGCAGGATAACGACAATAACCCCACCGCCCCCCCTTATGACTCTCTGGCCACATATGCCTACGAGGGAACCGGTTCAGTTGCTGAGTCTCTCAGCTCCCTGGGGTCAGCTTCCTCTGAAGGGGACCAGGACTACAACTACCTCAGTGACTGGGGGCCCCGCTTCAGGAAACTGGCTGACATGTACGGGGCTGAGGACAGCGACCGTGACTCCTAACACACTACCTGACCTGTTTCTGGGGCCGGAACTAGGAGGATGAACTATGAACTATAACTGACTGTAATCTCTCTTCTCAAAAAATGAGGACAAATGTTGCAGCCCGAGTTTTTTACAAAGTGCCCTTTTATTTCTTCCAACGCAACTATAGGCCATAGCTCTTTCTGATGGCCAGAACAGATAGAGACTGTGCAGCTGTGTGGAATCTTTTTTTTAAACTATTTTAGTGCAAGGCCAACTTTTCCAGAGAAGGTGAACTTCAGTTAATGATCCTGAGTTCAATGTCAAAATAAACTATAAATATATACATTTATTTTTATTTTCTGGTTACATCTGTATCTATATGCTGCATTGGAAGGGATTACACATTTCTCTGAATAATTCTGTGTATTCTTGAGAGATATCTCCTATAGTTTCCCTGTACTGTTACTGAAGTGCAGTATGTTGTACTTTGTATATTTGAGTGTTTTAATGAATTTGAACTTTGCTTTTCCAGGAACAAGGAACTGGAATTGAACATCTCTTTAGGTAATTCTTGGTACCTTATTTTAAAATGGCCAAATACTTTAAAAGGCAGGAAAGCCCAGGACCAAAATAAAACATTTCTTCATGAAAGCTTATGGAACTTGGGCAGCCACTCTGTATTTACTCCATTCCCCTATCAAGCCTTCTGATGCACAGAAAGTTCACTATTCCAATTCGATTCGTCCATTTTTTGGAACTGTATCCAAGAGTAACTCTCTGAAGACATGATTTGATACAAGGACTGTATGTGTGTATCCCTGCACATGATGATGAATGAAGAAATGGATGGAGATGAGGTTTGATGCTCTAAGATTTACAGTGAATTTCAGCAACATCTGACAACAACGACATAATCCATCACAAATCAATAATGGTCATATTAGACATGTTTATGGGCGCAGCGATATATACACGTACTGTATGTCTTACTTACATAAATTCTGCACAAAAAGCCTACAAGGTGAATGAGCATACCACCAGAGAAGGAGATTGGCTGAGAAAAACAGACATTTTAACTCTTCATGTTAATAGTACAGCTTATACTTTACAGAGAGAAAGCATTTACATGAAGAATTACCTAACATCCTTGAAAAGAACCAAAACTATAGAAAGCATCTGAAGTAAATATTTCATTCAGCCATGTGTTTGCTAATTGTTCTGTTCTCTCTCTGACAACATTGGATGATAATGCTTTTCACTCTCTGAACTCATATCATACTTAGTAGCTAAGCGAACATAAGCAATCACTCCAAAACAACTTCATCATTAAAGAAGTTGAGATGGGATCCAAAGGATCAATTACAACTGATCTGCGCTTCGACTTTGAAAGTGTTTGTGGATAATGATGTGTTGGGTGTTTGGGTACATCATTCTGATTTGACATCAAACTTTTCTCTGTAAAATTGTTTGACTAAATAATGGTATATACTGTGGTTGAAACTGTGCTTTGTGGCAGTGATTTGAGAGCATAGCTGATGTTCATGATGTACTACTTTACTTTTTATGTTGTGATTTTCTTTGTACCAAATATATATAGGACACATGCTGAATTAATATTGTTGAAACACAAGCATCCAACCAATATCGCTGTTTTTGATGTCTTTTGGAGTTGTACAACTAAATGTGGACACTACAGGCTACAGTACATGTCATACTATGATGTATTAACAATTGTCAAATTTTACCATAATAAACTTTTCCAGTAAACCACTAAATAAATGCTCATCGAATTACATTAAAAGTGAAATTCAGCAACTCTTGGAGGACAGTGGAAGTTCATTTAAAAACTGCTTCTGGTCCTCCAAGACCTGCTGAATTTCTTTGATGTAGTTTGCTCCTCAACTCATGCAACTTGGTTGGAGAGCGAAGTAGTCGCAGTGTTCCTTTCCCATTGCATCTAATTTAATCAACTCAGCTACAATACTACTGTACCATCACACAAACAAACTGGTCACTGACATCTTTCTTAGACTGGCTACATTTTTAGTACCAATAGCCTACTTTACTGTACACATGTCACATGACTCACTCTGGTTCTCCCCCAGCATTACCTAATTAGTACAATCTGTGATTGAGATCTGGAGATCTCTCAGGACTGGAAACCTGATTTAGAGAGAGGGTATTCATTTCTAAGTTGATATTGGTTTAGCAGATCAGATGTTAGGCAGATGGTGACATTTAAGACAATGCCTTTGCTAATTGACTCGTACCAGGCCTCTCTCTCCCCATCTGTAAGCATGTGTGCTAGCATCTCATCTGATGCTGGTGGCTAAGTTTGCCTCATACAATCTTGATGAGCAGCCAATGCTGAAAATGGTACCTGTGGAAGTTAGCCACCCAGTTCCATTGTTGAAAACATCCCAAGGGATTAAAGGATACTTGTATTCAACCAAGAACCTTATATTAACATTTAGCCTAGCTGCTCATGTTTTAATCATTGTTGTTTGTGGTCATTCATTTGGTTTTTCACAAAAATGACAGAACAGTTGGAGATGGCATCAGCAATTCTACAAAGAAGCCAACCATTGTCATCATACATGTTGTGTGATGCTTTAATGGGCATGTTTTAAACCCCCTTCCCTACAAGTTCATAGAAGCTCCAGGCAATTGCAACACCTGCCAGGAACTAAAAGGAGAGAGAGACTCACATGAGTTTCCACCAGCTAAATACCATGCAACACAATGAGCTGTCCAAAAGAACATCAACTCTTGCCAACATATCCCATCAGTAGCAGCATGAGTGCTAAGAGACGTAACTCTCCAGGCCAGACCAGCTTCCATTAGGCCTAGACATTTCTTCTCTGTTAATATTTAATGGGACTGTCATGTGAGGCTGAACAGCCCTCCCTCTCTCTCATGCCTGATTTGTGACCTGAATGCATTTAATCTTACTGGCATTATAGCTCTATACCTCTTTTTTATGGAGAAAATCACCTTGGCTACGTTGTTTTTATTTCAACGATTAGATATCTATAGATTCAATTAATGCCATATTCTTATTTGGGGACAAAATAGTTGTCAATAATAGCTGGTGCACAATGTCTATTATTAAGGAAGTCTCGAGGTATTGCTCGGCTGTGGTAGAGTACCTCATGACAAGCTGTAGACCACACTATCTACCAAGAGAGTGTTTATCTATTTTTTTTTTTATATTTCTCCTAGTGGCCGGGAACTTAAATGCAGGCAAACCTAAATCTGTTTTACCTCATTTCTACCAGCATGTCACGTGTGCAACCAGAGGAAAAAACACAGAGACACATACAAAGCTCTCCCTCGCCCTCCATTTGGCAAATCTGACCATAACTCTATCCTCTTGATTCCTGCTTACAGGCAAAAACTAAAGCGGAAGTACCAGTGAAGTACCAGTGACTCGCTCAATACAGAAGTGGTCAGATGACCCGGATGCTACATTACACTACTCTTTTGCTAGCACAGAATACAATATGTTCCAGGACTCATCCAATGGCATTGAAGAGTATACCACCTCACTCACTGGCTTCATCAGTAAGTCCCCATGGTGATCGTACGCACATATCCCAACCAGAGGGATATGGGTTACAGGCAACATCCTTACCGAACTAAAGGCTAGAGCTGCCGCTTTCAAGGAGCAGAAACCTAATCCGGAGTTTATAAGAAATCCCGCTATGACCTCAGACGAAAGTCCCTGTGCCCAAGAAAGCGAAGGTAACCTGCCTAAATGACTACAGCCCTGTAGCACATGAAGTGCTTTTAAAAACGCTGGTCATGTCTCACATCAATACCATCCTCCCGGAAACCCTAGACACACTCCAATTTGCATACTGCCCCAAAAGATCCACAGATGATGCAATCTCAATCGCACTCCACACTGCCCTTTCCCACCTGGACAAAAGGAACACCTACAGTTGAAGTTGGAAGTTTACATACACCTGAGCCAAATACATTTAAACTCAGTTTTTCACAATTCCTGACATTTAATCCAAGTAAAAATTCCCTGGTTTAGGTCAGTTAGGATCACCACTTTATTTTAAGAATTTGAAATGTCAGAATAATGGTAGAGAGAATTATTTATTTCAGATTTTATTTCTTTCATCACATTCCCAGTGGGTCAGAAGTTTACATGCACTCAATTAGTATTTGGTAGCATTTCCTTTAAATTGTTTCACTTGGGTCAAACATTTCGTGTAGCATTCCACAAGTTTACCACAATAAGTTGGGTGAATTTTGGCCCATTCCTCCTGACAGAGCTGGTGTAACTGAGTCAGGTTTGTAGGCCTCCTTGCTCGCACACACTTCTTCAGTTCTGCCCACACGATTTCTATAGGATTGAGGTCAGGGCTTTGTGATGGCCACTCCAATACCTTGACTTTGTTGTCAAGGTATTGTTTGTTGTCCTTAAGCCAAAGACCTTTGCTGTTGCTCTGGGATTGACTTGCAATTTTCGCACCAAATTATGTTAATCTCTAGGCGGCAGTATGTGTCGCCTTCCTGAGCGGTATGACGGCTGCGTTGTCCCATTGCGTACTATTGTTTGTACAGATGAACGTGGTACCTTCAGGCGTTTGGAAATTGCTCCCAAGGATGAACCAGACTTGTGGAGGTCTACAATTTTTTTCTGAGGTCTTGGCTGATTTCTTTTGATTTTCCCATGATGTCAAGCAAAGAGGCACTGCGTTTGAAGGTAGGCCTTGAAATACATCCATAGGTACACCTCCAATTGACTCAAATTATGTCAATTAGCCTATCAGAAGCTTCTAAAGCCATGACATCATTTTCTGGACTTTTCCAAGCTGTTTAAAGGCACAGTCAACTTAGTGTATGTAAACTTCTGACCCACTGGAATTGTGATACAGTGAATTATAAGTGAAATAATCTGTCTGTAAACAATTGTCATGCACAAAGTAGATGTCCTAACCGACTTGCCAAAACTATTGTTTGGTAACAAGAAATTTGTGGAGTGTTTGAAAAACAAGTTTTAATGACTCCAACCTAAGTGTATGTAAACGTTTTTAAACTTAATTTACTCGTGCTTTTCTTCACGAGGAGGGTTTGGAACCATGTTTGCCAGTGACAGTCTCATCCCGGCCTCCCGCAGTGGTTAAGGGCGCTGTACTGCAGCGCCAGCTGTGCCACCAGAGACCCTGGGTTTGCGCCCAGGCTCTGTCGTAATCGGCCGCGACCGGGAGGTCCGTGGGGCGGCGCACAATTGACCTAGCGTCGTCCGGGTTAGGGAAATGCTTGTCTCATCGCGCACCAACGACTCCTGTGGCGGGCCGGGCGCAGTGCGCGCTAACCAAGGTTGCGACACATTGGTGCGGCTGGCTTCCGGGTTGGATGGCGCTGTGTTAAGAAGCAGTGCGGCTTGGTTGGGTTGTGTATCGGAGGATGCATGACTTTCAACCTTCGTCTCTCCCGAGCCCGTACGGGAGTTGTAGCGATGAGACAAGATAGTAGCTACTAAACAATTGGATACCACGAAATTGGGGAGAAAATTGCTCTCTATTGCTAAATAGTTTTTTTCAACAAAAAGTTTAGTAATAGACCCATGTAATTCCAGCTAATATTGTCTATAAAAGTGGGTCCTCGTGATTGTATTTACTTTCCTTTTTAGACCATAGGCCTAATGCAATAATAAAATGTTGTGTAGTGGCTTTGCTGGCATGCATCTATACAAATTGGCTGAGTTTTCCCCACCAAGATTTACATGCTAAAATCACCATTGGGTGCTAGTAATAAGCTAGTCCTAAATACACTGAACAAAAATATAAACATGTAAAGTCTAGGTCCCATGTTTCATGAGCTGAAGTAAAAGATCCCAGAAATGTTCCATACCCACAAAAAGCTTATTTCTCTCAAATGTTGTGCACAAATGTGTTTACATTCCTGTTAGTGAGCATTTCTCCTTCGCCAAGGTGAACCCTCCATCTGACAAGTGTGGCATATCCAAGGGTGAAAGTAAAGTGGTATGGTCCAGTAACATGTGAGCCTATCACAACTAATACATGCCCCAAAACAATAGGTTATTACACTATTATTTAACGTTACTGCATGTCAATCACCAGAAAAATGTTTGAATTGACTGGAAACCTGGTGGTATATGCTCCAAATTGCCTTGTGGTTTGATGAGAACACTTACATTTTGTTAAGGCAGAGATAAGTGGCCGAGATGCTCATGGACAGCTTACTCCTGTCTATACAGAAATGAAATGACATCATTCAAAAGCATGATTTGGCCACAGAGCATGATTTGGCCACAGAGGATCATTAGCTTCTTTAAAAAAAAGCTGGATTGTTTTAAATCGCATAGCCTACAGTCAGAACGTCCCGCAATTTGTGGAGCGAGCTGAAAATACCAAATATATGATTGTTTTGTTGCGACTGTCACTGAAAATCAAAGCGACCCATCCAGGCATATTGTAATATTAAAAGTACAATCATAGAAAAAGTGTTTGGAATGCAAATGGCTATTACTGTAAAGAAAAGTGTAACATCTGTTCCTGCCACGCCGTCTAGTGCTAATCCTGTGTCTCCTTGACCTGCCGCCACTCCCCCAGTGTTCTCTCCCTCTCTTTCTCTGTGTGTGTGTGATTGTGTGGGTAGAGACAGGTATACTGGAGTCAGAGCAGATTCCCACCAGCTGCAACCTGTTCCATAATCAAGGCCTTTACAAATACTCAGTCCTGCCATTTCCACACTGCCAGATCGTAATCTCTGCTCAGTCAGTGCATGCTTCTAGCCATTTGTTCCTGTTGTCCTGTTGTGCCTGTTTTCCCTTGCCTGACGCTGTTTTCCTCTCTGCTACAGTTCTGCACGTTCTGACTCTGGTCCCTGTCTCCAGTCCGACTTCTCGTCAGTCCTGCTACTCTATCCTGTATTCACCACTCTACGCTCCCTCGGTTTCCCCTCCAACCTGCTTACCCTGTCCCAACACCTCTCACTCCAGCCTCAGACCCGCACACGGTTACCCGCAACACGCTTGGGCTTCCCCTGTCCTGCACTCAATCTTCAATAAATACCTTGGTTACCTCATCCCAGTCTCCTCGTCTGAGTCTGCTCTTGGGTTCACCCGTTATGGCTCCGCGTGACAGGAAAGACTCCAATCTGTCTTTTTGTTATTAAAACTTAATTGAGCGAACAGTGGCCTATTGGCACCAGCGGAGCACAGCGGTGAGTGTGCATATTCACTTTGTTTATAATCGTGTCAGTGCCACTTTTGTTTGTTTTGTTTTCCTCCTCGAGGTTAGATACTACCTGTGTCTCTCCTTTTCGTTGGCCAATTATATGGATCAGACAACATGATTTATTGATCTGTTTGTCAGTGTCAGCAGAATAGGCTACCCTGTAATTTTTGTAGTATAAAACCAATTGTGTTTGTGTGCGCACTTGTGTATCCCTTACCGGTAAGAAATGAAATCTCTTTTCACCCCTGAATAAACAGTATGATCATTACAGAGGTAAAAAAAAGTTTTGTCACACAACACAATACCACAGATGTTTCAAGTTTTGAGGGAGCATGCAATTGGCATGCTGACTGCAGGAATGTCAACCAAAGCTGGTGCCAGAGGATTGAATGTTAATTTCTCTACCATAACCCGCCTCTAACATCGTTTTAGAGAATGTCACCGTACATCCAACCAGCCTCACAACCGTGTATGGCATTGTGTGGGCATGCGGTTTGCTGATGTCAATATTGTGAACAGAGTGGTGGGGTTGTAAGTTATGCCTGCCCATACTATGTCGAACACAATTGCATTTTATCAATGACAATTTTTATGCACAGAGATACCGTGACGAGTTCCTGAGCCCCGTTGTTGTGCCATTCATCGGCCGTCATTACCTCTTACCTGTGGCAATTGAGCAAGTTGAGGAGACTAAACTGCTTGTTGTAACTCTAGATTAACATGGTCAAAACATATTGATGCAATGTTTGCTAAGATGGGGAGAGGTCTGTTCATGATCAAGCAATGTTCTGCTTTCTTGACATCACGATCAACCAAACAAGTCCTACAGGCCCTAGAGCAGCACTGCTGGCCCTGAAATGTACACGGAGGGCTTATATCAAAAACATGCATGTCAATCTCTCCTGGCTAAAAGAATAGGAGAGATTGAATGCATCACTACTTGTCTTTGTGAGAGGTATTGATGTGTTTAAAGCACCAAACTGTCTGCTCAAACAGATAAAAAACCTCAAATAACTCCTCACGGCACAACACAGACTGTGAAGAGACACATACTGTACACACACACACATAATCTCTAACACACACACTTTACACACACCCACACATTGTAATATTGCATTGTTGTAATATCGGACATTTTATATTGTACATTTTTATAGTGCACAATGTCATGTGTGAATTGTTCTATTTATGATTATTATTCTGTTGTGATGTATTGTTTTGTTACTGTTCGGACCACAGGAAGAGTAGCGGCTGCTTTGGCAGCAGCTAATGGGGATCCTAATTAAATACTAAATGCCATGTTAATATTTTGGCTTTGTTAGGGAGACAGCCATTTAAAAAAGCAGAGTTCTGTTTTGCTTACATAACACGTCTAGTTTACATTCAATTGACAGGCTGAGCGGGCCAAAGAAAGCTGCAGATGTTTTGGTGTTCAGTCTCATCCAATTGAGGCCTCGGACTAAGCCACACGTGACTAGTTTAGCTTTTAAACAACTCACAATGAAAATCATTATGCATTGTATTGTCTCAGCTGCAAAGGAATGATGTGACTTTGCGAAGATAAATAGAAATAGGACTCAGGGAGAGGAGAGTCAATCATTTAAATTCTATGACAAACACAGTTATCACTCACCAGGAACTTATGGATGGAAGCTCATAAAAAGAGATGGATGGTTAGGCCCTGTCATGTTTGCTACATTTGATGGATTATTTTAATTAATATTGCTTATGCCTTTCTTTCTCTAAAACACCACTGTCTCGACACACTCTTTCTCCTCAATTTCACAGAGCTTTTTTATTTCACTCAGCTTTGAAATTAGATTAAATCAAATTTGTCCATGCATTCTGATGAAATGAAGCCAGTAAGGTTTGGTAATTACACCAAATTGAAGAAAGGGATGACATGTCACGTTTGATAAAGAATTGGGTCTCCAAAGGTGTTACTGAATTTCTCGAAACATTTAAAGTAGTTATGTAAGATATTTTGTCATCAGCCACCATTAAAAACCAAACAGTAGGCTACTTTATTTGGAGATGTATGACCTTAATTGTATCACTCCATTGTTGATTAGAAGTTTATTGCACAGCAGGAAATGCTAACTTGTAGTGTATTCGAGGATTAAAAAGTATTCTAAAGTTTGTAATTTCCACTTTAAAATGTTAGACTTAATTTGCCAAAATGAAAACATTTCCATTAATTACAATCCACATAAAAATGCAATTTTCCTGTTGCTGCAGGACTATTTTCCAACTGTAGCAAACTGGCTCAAATTAAGATCTGTATACAAAACAGCTTTGGATGAATGTCCCTTGTGTTTTTGGCAAACATATCATACTGATTTAGTTCCAAATAGACTAGGCTAGCGCCATGGTAACATCTTATCTTCTTGACATTTAGACTGTCAAACATTGACATAAAGTCAATCATAGGGAAGGTGGATTAGGGTTTCTGGGACCCAAGTCTATGTGGAATAATATAATCAACTCCCAAATATGAGCCAGGGTTGGATGTATGTCTTCAGGCGATCAACATCATGTGTGACAAGGGTTGTGGCATGACATCATTGGTTGATTGAGCCCCTGCTGTCTGATCTAAAAATGAATAGAGTCATGTTTTGTAGAAAATACTGTGGCATTTATTTTGCCGATTGCGTGATCACGCTAGCAGCGAGTAGATATGGTTGTCCTTGTTCAGTAGAGCCATTGGCTTGTCTCAACAACGTTCCTATCTGCAAGGACATTGCAGGATATCTAGGTTGACTTGTTTTCCCTGGCTTTGTAAAGACTACTGTAAGGATCGACGCAGGAGATGAGAAGCAGGTACGGGATGTGAAGGTTTAATAACTGACGGACATGAAACGGAACAGGAACCGCGTCTGGACAGGAACACATAACAACAATTTATACGGACACAGGGAACACCACTGAGGAACAGACAGATATACAGGGGGTAATCAACCACGTGAAGGAGTCTAGGTGTGTCCAATAAGCGCTGCTGCGCGTAATGATGGTGACAGGTGCGTGTAAAGAAGGGTAGCCTGGCGCCAGAGATGGGAGCAGGCGTAATAACTTCAGCCTGACGGGAGCCATAGTCCCTTGTTTCCACCCTCGAAGGCAAGCCTTTCAATACCTGGGGCAGTACTAGATTACAGGTTGACAGGAGCTATGTTACCGTGCACTATCAGAGATTGCTAAATGATTAGCTACAATGGTTTCTTCCACTTTCCAAGAATGTTACCTTTATTTAACTAGACACGTCAGTTAAGAACAAATTCTTATTTACAATGACAGCCTACCAGGAAACAGTGGGTTAACTGCCTTTTTCAGGGGAAGAACGACAGCTTTTTACCTTGTCAGCTCAGGGATTCGATCCAGCAACCTTTTGTTTACTGCCCCAATGCTCTAATCACTAGGCTAACTGCCGCTGAATGAAGAGCTGGATAATGATTACCTGCTGAACATGGTGTGTTTGTAGTATATGCTCTTTTACATAGGAACATACAGCCCTATTTATTTGAGCCGGAATACACTGGAGTTGAGACAGCGATAAAAATAATTGTGGCAGCGGCGACAGCCTAGACCAGCTGGACCAGGACTCAAAAGAGTAAATGACAAATGAGTAAGTTGTTTCGCTGTTGGTAGATAGATAGCAATATGAGCTCTCTTTTTACACAAGGCAATGTTGTTCAGTACAGTACAATTCGGTGATAGATTTGGCAGTAATGGGCCTGCTAGTACCACTACAAGCCAAGCTAGCCAAATTTAGCTAGTTAGCTCTGTTTGCTATACCAAAAATGTACTCTAGTCTAATGTTATAGCTATCTATAACTAGCCTAGCTAGCCACAGTGCTTCTCATTAGGAGCAAACTGGAGAAATGTTTTGATGATGCTGGCGGAGAGTAAGAGAATGACTTTGGCTTGATGACAAATATTAGTCTTGGAGGAACTATACCTGTGTGTTGTATAGTGCATTCGAAAAGTATTCAGACCCCTTGACTTTTTCCACATGTTATTATGTTACAGCCTTATTCTAAAATAGTTTAAACTTTTTTTCCCCTCAATTTACACCCAATACCCCATAATGAAGTACCAAAAACAGTTGTTTTTTTTAAAAAAAGCCTGAAATATCACATTTGCATAAGTATTCAGACCCTTTACTCGGTACTATGTTGAAGCGATTTTGGCAGCGATCACAGCCTTGAGTCTTCTTGGGTATGACCCTACAATCTTGGCACACCTGTATTTGGGGAGTTTCTCCCATGCTTCTATGCATATCCTCTCAAGCTCTGTAAGGTTGGATGGGGAGCGTCGCTGCACAGCTATTTTCACGTCTCTCAAGAGATGTTAGATCAGGTTCAAGTCTGGGCTCTGGCTGGGCCATTTAACCAACAATGCAGTTTTAAGAAAATAGAGTTCAGAAAATATTTACTAAATAAACTAAAGTAAAAAATAAAAGTAACACAATAAAATAACAATAATAAGTCTATATACAGGGTGTACCGGTACCGAGTCAATGTGCGGGGGTACAAGTTAGTTGAGGTAATTTGTACATAGGTAGGGGGTAACGGGACTATGTGTAGCCGGTGCTATACTGCACCGCTGTAACTCTGCGTTGTGTGTGGTTGATGGACTATAAACGTGGACTTTGGAGATCAGGTAGTTTTAATCAAGCAGAACTGACTCTCTGCATCCTGCATCTGCATCCAAAAGGAAATAAAACATTTGTAGAGCACATCTGTTCTGAGAATCGTCGCCTCTTTCTCTCTCAGTGCATCAAAATGATTTTGGAATACAACAATTAATACACTCTCTCCTTATTATACATAACATATTTTACATTGATAAAACCACACACCTGCATCCAAAAGGAAATAAAACATTTGTAGAGCACATCTGTTCTGAGAATCGTCGCCTCTTTCTACAACAGATGCACAATAGGAGGGACTGGGATCATTCGAGGAGCTAGCCATCGTTCACACATACTATAGCCTGCTAATACCTTAGCTAGCTATTAACCACATGTTGAATTCAGAATGTTGATATCATCCTAAAAAGTACAATTACAAGTGCATCTTAACAATACCATCCACTTATGAGTAACCTCTAAATATACATCATTATTCATGAACAAAACAGTGTGTGTATGACTATGTACTTAAAAGAATCAAACTTTTCTGAAGACAGAAAAAGCGTGCCTACCTCTCTCAGTGCATCAAAATGATTTGAGCACGAGCACACCGGGCAAAACGTAAGTACACACTCCCCTTCTCCCAGGATGCAGGCATGCATAACAAATCAACACAACATATTGATATATGAACCTGGTAAAATTCACATAGTACTTTAACAATTGTTACATTTGCGTAGCTAATAAACAACAATATACACTTGTATCAATGACCCCGAACACCTCATAGCACCACCCAAACACACCATATGCAAGTATTCCCTTCTGTAGTATTTATTATAAGTGTTAGTAGTATGTTTTTCTTCTACTGTATATACAGTGCCTTGCGAAAGTATTCGGCCTCCTTGAACTTTGCGACCTTTTGCCACATTTCAGGCTTCAAACATAAAGATATAAAACTGTATTTTTGTGTGAAGAATCAACAACAAGTGGGACACAATCATGAAGTGGAACAACATTTATTGGATATTTCAAACTTTTTTAACAAATCAAAAACTGAAAAATTGGGTGTGCAAAATTATTCAGCCCCCTTAAGTTAATACTTTGTAGCGCCACCTTTTGCTGCGATTACAGCTGTAAGTCGCTTGGGGTATGTCTCTATCAGTTTTGCACATCGAGAGACTGACATTTTTTCCCATTCCTCCTTGCAAAACAGCTCGAGCTCAGTGAGGTTGGATGGAGAGCATTTGTGAACAGCAGTTTTCAGTTCTATCCACAGATTCTCGATTGGATTCAGGTCTGGACTTTGACTTGGCCATTCTAACACCTGGATATGTTTATTTTTTAACCATTCCATTGTAGATTTTGCTTTATGTTTTGGATCATTGTCTTGTTGGAAGACAAATCTCCGTCCCAGTCTCAGGTCTTTTGCAGACTCCATCAGGTTCTCTTCCAGAATGGTCCTGTATTTGGCTCCATCCATCTTCCCATCAATTTTAACCATCTTCCCTGTCCCTGCTGAAGAAAAGCAGGCCCAAACCATGATGCTGCCACCACCATGTTTGACAGTGGGGATGGTATGTTCAGGGTGATGAGCAATGTTGCTTTTACGCCAAACATAACGTTTTGCATTGTTTCCAAAAAGTTCAATTTTGGTTTTATCTGACCAGAGCACCTTCTTCCACATGTTTGGTGTGTCTCCCAGGTGGCTTGTGGCAAACTTTAAACAACACTTTTTATGCATATCTTTAAGAAATGGCTTTCTTCTTGCCACTCTTCCATAAAGGCCAGATTTGTGCAATATACGACTGATTGTTGTCCTATGGACAGAGTCTCCCACCTCAGCTGTAGATCTCTGCAGTTCATCCAGAGTGATCATGGGCCTCTTGGCTGCATCTCTGATCAGTCTTCTCCTTGTATGAGCTGAAAGTTTAGAGGGACGGCCAGGTCTTGGTAGATTTGCAGTGGTCTGATACTCATTCCATTTCAATATTATCGCTTGCACAGTGCACCTTGGGATGTTTAAAGCTTGGGAAATCTTTTTGTATCCAAATCCGGCTTTAAACTTCTTCACAACAGTATCTCGGACCTGCCTGGTGTGTTCCTTGTTCTTCATGATGCTCTCTGCGCTTTTAACGGACCTCTGAGACTATCACAGTGCAGGTGCATTTATACTGAGACTTGATTACACACAGGTGGATTGTATTTATCATCATTAGTCATTTAGGTCAACATTGGATCATTCAGAGATCCTCACTGAACTTCTGGAGAGAGTTTGCTGCACTGAAAGTAAAGGGGCTGAATAATTTTGCACGCCCAATTTTTCAGTTTTTGATTTGTTAAAAAAGTTTGAAATATCCAATAAATGTCGTTCCACTTCATGATTGTGTCCCACTTGTTGTTGATTCTTCACAAAAAGATACAGTTTTATATCTTTATGTTTGAAGCCTGAAATGTGGCAAAAGGTCGCAAAGTTCAAGGGGGCCGAATACTTTCGCAAGGCACTGTATGTCATACTTTGCCATAACTGTTCCTGCATACTGCTGTGTAAACTCATCTCTGTCTCCACAGCAAATAATATAATATAATATTTTCTTGAATATAAGCCATGTCTACTTACTTACTATATTGACAGACTCATCTACTGTTTAATTAAAATATGTTTACTTGCCAACAAATTGAAGTATGATAAACCAACTCCCTGAATCATTTGTTTTATCAGTAAGACTGAAGCTAGTTTATCCAAATACATTTCATGACTGTCACAATGAATTGATCAAGAAGTTGAAGTCAACACTTTATTGGTTTCTGATTCAGCTGGAATCATTTAGTCACTTGTCAGTACACTTGTAAAACAATATTATATAAAACACTATTATATATATATACTGAACAACAATATAAACGCAACATGCAACAATTTCAATAATTTTACTCAGCAGTTCATATAAGGAAATCAGTCAATTGAAATACATTCATTGAGCCCTAATCTATGGATTTCACATGAATGGGCAGGGGCGCAGCCATGGGCGGGCCTGGGAGGGCATAGGGGCCAGCCCCAGTCAGTCAGAATGTTTCATCAGCTGTCTGGGTGGCTGGTCTCAGACGATCCTGCAGGTGTAGAAGCTGGATGTGGAGGTCCTGGGCTGGCGTGGCTACACATGGTCTACGGTTATGAGGCCGGTTGGACGTACTGCCAAATTCTCTAAAACAACTTTGGAAGCGGCTTATGGCAGAGAAATTAACATTACATTTTCTGTCAACAGCTCTGGTGGAAATTCCTGCAGTCAGCATGCCAATTGCATGCTCCCTCAAAACTTGAGACATCTGTGGCATTATGTTGTGTGACAAAACTGCACATTGTAGAGTGGCCTTTTATTGTCCCCAGCACAAGGTGCACCTGTATAATGATCATGCTGTTTAATCAGCTTCTTGATATGCCACACCTGTCAGCTGGCGGGAATATCTTGGCAAAGGAGAAATGCTCACTAACAGGGATGTAAACAAATTTGTGCACTAAATTTGGGAGAAAAGCGCTTTTTGTTCGTGTGTACAACATCTATGAGCTTTTATTTCAGCTCATGAAACATGGGACCAACACTTTACGTGTTATCACAATTCAGTTGATAACATATTAATTGACATTTATAGTGAAATGGAGCAGCGGTAAAAATTCCCTTTAAGAAGCAGCAAATACTCTCCATCATTTTAATGTTAATCTGTGTGTTTGAGCAGGCTGATGTCCGTGTCTTGTGTTGTGATTGTGTACTGGAGTACACGGTAAATGGGTAAAACAGGAACAAATCAATATGAACATGGTTTGGTGTGTGTGGACTGACCACATCAGTGCCATTTGAGGTGCTTCTTCAACTTTTGAACTTGTTCAAGATCACTGAGCAAATACAATTTTGTGGCTGAACAGATCAGGGCTCTCCATCAAACAGAACACACTGAATGTGCTAACATCTTTCTCCAATCGGTTGGAAGATGGACTTTACACATAGACCAATCCTAAAACAAATAATTGACATGTTCACCATGGACCATCTTTTAGGATGTTTTTGCAAAGATAACCTTGTATGCCTCAGTACAAAGTCTGAGATTTTTACCATTTAGTCAGAAATATGCATTCATTTGATGATACAAGAGAAAAGTTTCCTCAGAATCAGTTTTTCTCTTTGTTTACATTTAGTTTATAGAGAACATTCTCTCTGTCACGCCCTGACCGCAGATTGCTTTGTACAGTATTTTTCTATTTTTAGTTTGTTCAGGGTGTGATGTGGGTGGGTATTCTATGTTGTAGGTCTAGGTTTTGTTTTTCTATGTGTTTGGCCTGGCATGGTTCTCAATCAGAGGCAGCTGTCTATCGTTGTCTCTGATTGAGAGCCATACTTAGGTAGCCTGTTTTCCCATTTTGAGTTGTGGGTGATTATTTTCCATTTCAGTGTTTTCACCATACGGGACTGTTTCGGTTTTCCTTTATTCTTTTGTTCGTTTGTATTCAGTGTTCAGTTTATTAAAGGCATCATGAACACGTACCACGCTGCGCTTTGGTCTTCTCCTTCTTCCACCAACGAAATCGTTACACTGTCTTCTGATAATACAGAGATATTGTCAAACAAAACCAGAAACTGGTACTGTAAAATGTATTTTCATTCTTAACAGTCCAGTCAAAATAGCACTAATGCTATTGATATTTTATGTCAGTACAACAATGGCACAGATAACGCACATACACAGTATATGTATAAATCAGTGAAGATGAGCACAGATCGCAGGGTACGTAGAGGAGATATGGAAGGGGCCACAGTATCAAAGGCATCCACACGAATAGCAAGCAGCTCTCTGCATTCCACAGGGATATCTAAAAATTCCCATTAGTTATTCCTCAAGTTGGAAGCTACTCTTTCCTTTTCATACTTATGGTTTTGAAATGTGTTTTCATTCTATTCCTAACTGTTTCGTTGATAAAATCATATAGATAAATTAGCTGATGAATGAAATTGCACATCAATTATTCATTATGTGGAAACTCACTGTTTATTGAAGGACTTTTGTTCTCGCTTTATGTGTGAATGGAAAACACAGCATCTTAAGTACATAAAATTGCATTTTACTCTCATTTACTGTAACAGAGTTCTATTGGAATTGGATTCTAAATTCTGGGAAAGGAAGAGGAGAAAGTGTCACAAAAGTGTCTGCATGGTTGGTCTACAAATAGAACCCTCTCTCTCTTAATGGGAGAATAATTCTAGAAACGTATTGAAACCTGGGTACAAACAGGGTTGCTAATCTTTTTCAGGAGACAGCCCTTTTAAGTTAGAGCATGTGTGGCCATTAGGGCCACTTACTGATCCTCAAGACAAGAGCTTAATTGATTAAGCTCGAAGGGCCCCCACACACACACTTTTAAGCTAAATCCAACGTCATAGTGACATTTTATTTAGATTTCACACTGAATTCACGTTAGTTGACAACTCAACCAAATGTAAATCCAAACTAGGCGTTGAAATGACATTTGTGATCAGTGGGTAAGTTCTTACCATCATCTATTGGCTGTAAGGGTAATATTATGGGGAAATAGTGGTAAATCATTATTAGAAGGTTTTATTGGAAGATAAGGCACACATATAGTACCTTTATTGAAAGCTCAATTTAAGTTGTTGGGAACAACATTTATTTGAGAAAAATGACAACAATAATCTGTACAAACACTTACTTGTGACCCAATATAAATAGACTAGCAATCATTTAGGACAGTTTTTTGCATCACAATAACACCAGATGTATTGACAATCGACAGTCGCAAAGCAATGTTGTTGTTTTCTTTTGTTGACCTGGTTATAAATATTCAAACAAACTAAACTACCATAATCTGGATAGGATGGACAAATATTCACTGGCAGATTTGAATGAACTTTGCAAAAACCCCACATGATGGTAACAATCAGACCAAGGCCCTAAGTCAGAGCACATTTCTCCCTCTCTCTGCGTACACTCTCAGAGGCAGCAACAGACAGCTAATGGCACTCCAAACTGAAGTCCCTCTTTGTCTATCCTTTAAGAATTCTTTCAGGTACTTCAACCGAACCACCATAGTAAAAATAGCACTTCTCTCTCTCAAAACTATGTCGAGCTGATGACCTCATTGGCCTCTTCAGTTAGTGTCTTCCTTGAGAGCCCTCAACATGTGGGGCTCTGAGGGCTTTATTCAGCTGACTCAGCCTGTGTTCTTACCTTTAAGGGCAGTTGAGAAAAGGCCTTCTTAGTGGCCATCAGGTACTTCCTGACCAGCGGAATTATAGGTAACCCTCAAGAAATCTTTGGCCGCCTCTTCAACTGTTTACAAGATGGGGGATGTGAGGAAAGAAGGGTTTATATCTGGACTAAGTGGATGTTATGTGTTAGAAGGGCCTCAGAATCTGGACTTCTTTCTTTCTGGCTGTTCCTGATGGCATTTTGTTAGCCTGACGACTCACACTTAATTATTCCGCTGCTCTGTTGTTCGCTACATACTTTAGTCTGAGACTGCCATCATTGAAGTTCTTTATGGTGATCAGGGGCAGGAGGGGCATTGTACAAAACAAAGTAATCAGTGATTGGATCGTTTCTAGCCAATCAGAGTATCAAAGCCAGTGACGAATCAAACCGCCGCTTTACCTACGTGTGTTCTGGCTCTGGCCCAACCCATCGGTTTCTGGACCAATCAGACGGCCCTGAATGTGTTCACATTCAGTGAAGGGTTGGGGAGGTACTCAGATCCAGACTCATTGTGGAGAAGAAACTAATGCCCATGGGTATGATGTAGCGTTTGGCCGGAGCAAGGAGTCTGGGTAGCCAGGCAAGCATCAATTTTATGTATCCCTACCCCACTCTGTGGGCGTTGATATAACATAGTTGGTTTGCTATCATGACCAACAAGGAATTTAAACTTTTCATCAATATGACTGTCCCATATTCACAAATGAAATCTAGTTGAATAAGGCAGCGTATTTGAATTTTCTCTCTCCAAAGACAAACTCGATCATTAGGAGGGATGTGATGCAACAGAGAGAATAATAGATATGAAACATAAAATGAAATATCCCTAGATTTTAGATGCTATTAAAAATGGGAGCCAAAAATAAACTAATATCAACATTCAAAAAGACACCACGTTTTCCTCTGAGCTGTGGGGGTGGGAGAGCAGAACACAAAGAACAATACATATTTGTCTGTGGTTTTTGGAGACTGATGCATACACTAAACCCAATCTGTGAGATGAGGTGAGGTCCAGGTCCAGGTCCAGGAGGGAGTGTGGGTTGGGTAGGAACGTTGTAATGGGAGAGAAGTGGAACCAAAGTCTTAAGTCCTGGGTGACTTTGATCTAGAATACCTCTCCTAGCCTCAAGGATAGGATAGGAGAGTGGTAGGAGTTATTGGATAGGTTCCATTTTCTGATGTTTTCCAGCTGCAGGTCCCACTTATGGGGAATTGTAAGATGCTGCATTGAAAAATCCCTCTATTCTCGTTTGCACATTTATTCGTTTTGAGAGACGAGTGATTGATATTCTCAGAGTACCGGCTTGGAGAATAAAAGGTGAATGACCCTTTTCAAAAGATCTACAATACCGACATTCAATTAGGTCTTTCTAATGGATATTGCAAGTAGAATGAGAGATGTGAGAGAAGTCTAACTACACAATGATGAA
This sequence comes from Oncorhynchus clarkii lewisi, assembly GCF_045791955.1. Lineage (NCBI taxonomy): Eukaryota > Metazoa > Chordata > Actinopteri > Salmoniformes > Salmonidae > Oncorhynchus > Oncorhynchus clarkii. The sequence continues at coordinate 22,526,230 of NC_092174.1, read as the reverse complement.
TGAAAAGAGACCAGTATTCATTTTGAAAGGTGTAGTCATACTCTAGCTTGCTAATTCTGAATGCACATTACATGGTATTGTTTTATATTGTTTCCACCAAGTGGATGGCTAAACATAATTTACACTAAATGTGCTATTTAAGTAATGTTGTCAATTTGTGCATGTGTGGCACGTTTCTTTTAATATCAAACCACAAATTCCTATTTTCAGGCATTTTCTATAACAAGAAAGCCTAATCCAAGTGGTTGAAAAGAGGAAGAAAGGGAATGTTGTGAAATGCACTTTTATTCTCACCAATGGAGGCTGAGGGAAGATGAGTGGGCCGTTCCTCCTCCAGCGTGACAAAAGAACCATAAAGAATATGGATGTGAGAGATATAGAGAGATCAACCTGAGGTGGGAGCTGGAGCAGAAATCCAATTCATCACCACAACCTAGCCCTTTCTCTGTTTTATCTGACTCTGGAGAGCGTTTACCATTCACCTCCATTCTACTCCTGCTCTTTTCATTCCTCCTTCTCTACTACTATACTGCATAGCTGTCTCACTCTCTTCACTTCTCCTCCCTCTACCCTGGATGGAATGCTGTCATCTACTATCGTCTGTGTCGTTAACAGGGAAGGGATCAAAGTGTGGACCGAGTCTCAGGAGCGAGCAGATCAAAGTTAGGATATATTCTCATCTGGAATGAGGATGGAGGCTGATCAAGGTTTCAGGAAGGGGAGGTCTGATCTTACAGAGGGACTTTAACCATCAAACACCAAGGGAGCTTAATGCAAAGAACGTGAGGCATAGTCCCACACACAACACATTCTAGTTCACAAAGAGGATCACATCAGAAAATGTTGTACAATTATAATTTTTTTAAGTATACTTTCTTGCCACAAACGCTTCTGCCGATGTTGTTCAATATATTTATACGTTGCAGGAAAGAGAACTACATGCTGTTTCTGTATCCCAAACGTGCTACAGGGCAGTGTGTGATCCCTGCTGGTCTAAGAAGAAGTGCTGCAGAGAAGAGAGGAGATAAACGACTGGGAGATCTAGAGAGAAGATGGTATTCTTGATTAACGTTGCAATTTGTATGTTCATAATTCACAGCATAAGAGCTCCAGAGTTCCAAGATGGAACATGTCATGTAAATAGATTTGATGATCATAGTGCCTGTGCCTTCGAGTATTAGTTTAGACTGATTGGTCATATTTGTTACATGCATATGTTTGCATATTTGTAATATAACAAAAATACATTTCTCAAGTCTAGTGGCTTGGAATGGTAGCGTCCACTGAAGGGTCCACTTTGACAAGAAATGTGCTTCAGGTAGATGCAGATTATGGATTTCTATGTGATGTGTGATTGGGGTGGTCTACTGCCTGGAAAACTGTTCTAAATATGCTTTACAATACAAATGGCGCAACATGAATTGCAATTTTATTTAATGGGTGAGTGCCAGCACTCAACACAATGCAGTCTCTATAAAAGAGGGTGGGCTGGTGGGTTGGGGAGTTGCCATATATTCTGGAGTGGCAAGATAGCAAGGTAATTATGTTTTTGTGTTTTTATATTTGTTTATATTTCTATTCATTTTCAGACTTCTATTAGAAATTCAGTTTAATTTCAGTTTACTCGTTTTTATTTTGTTACATTTTATAAAAACATTTCTGTTTTGTTTTTATATTATTTAGGTTTAGTTTTAGTGTTTAGTTTCAGAAAGAAGCCCATGTGTGTGAGGCTTTTTGGGATGTCACTTATTCCCAATGTGGGGCAGTAATGCATAAGGTAATGGGTCAGGTCATACAGTGCCTTCAGAAAGTATTCACACCCCTTTACATTTTCCACATTTGTTATCTTACAGCCTGAATGAAAATGTATTAAATTGCAATTTTTTTTGTTGTCACTGGCCTACATACAAAAAGTGGAATTGTGTTTTTATAAATGTTTATAAATTAATTCAAAATGAAAAGCTGATATGTCTTGAGTCAATAAGTATTCATCCCCTTTCTTCGGGAGTAAAAATGTGCTTAACAAGTCACTTAAGTTATATGGACTCAATCTGTGTGCAATAATAGTGTGTAACATGAATTTTGAATGACTACCTCATCTCTGTACCCCACACATACAATTATCTGTAAGGTCCTTCAATCGAGCAGTGAATTTCAAACACAGATTCAACCACAAAGACCAGGAAGGTGATACAATGCCTCACAAAGAAGGGCACCTATTGGGAGATGGGTAAAAATAAATAAAAAGCAGACATCGAATATCCCTTTGAACATGGTGAAGTTTTTAATTAACCTTTGAATACTGTATCAATATACCCAGTCACTACAAAGACACAAGCATCCTTCCTAACTCAGTTGCTGGAGGGGGAAGGAAACCGCTCAGGGATTTCACCCTGAGGTCAATCATGATTTTAAAACAGTTACAGAGTTTAAAGGCTGTGATATGAGAAAACAGAGGATGAACCAACAACATGTAATTACTCCACAATACTAATCTAATTGACAGAGTGAAAAGAAGGAAGCTTCTACAGAAACACAATATTCCAAAACATGAATCCCGTTTGCAATAAGGCACTAAAGCAGGGCTCTCCAACTCTGTTCCTGGAGATCTACCATCATGTAGGTTTTCATTCCAACCCTAATCTAGCACACATGATTAAAAAAATGTGCTGGTTTATAAGATTAATCATCTTAGTTACAGCTGGGGTTGGAGTGAAAACAACCTTTCGGAGTATAGCTCTCCAGGTGTAATGGATCTCTTCGTCAGGACGAGTATGAAATATCGGACCAATGCGCAGCGTCGTAAGTGTCCATGTTAATTTATTAACTGAACACACAAAAACAAAATAACAAAGTGAATGGAAGAAACGAAACAGTTCTGCAAGGTGACATACACTAAACGGAAAACAACCACCCACAAACAAGAGTGGGAAAACAGGCTACCTAAGTATGGTTCTCAATCAGAGACAACGATTGACAGCTGCCTCTGATTGGGAACCATACCAGGCCAAACACATAGAAATATAAACACAAGAACAAAACATAGAATGCCCGCCCCAACTCATGCCCTGACCAACCTAAAATATAAACATACAAAAGGAACTAAGGTTGGGACGTGACAGTACCCCCCCCCCCCCCCCAAATGTGCGGACTCTGGCCGCAAAACTTAACCCCATAGTGGAGGGTCTGGGTGGGCATCTGTCCGCGGTGGCAGCTCTGGCGCGGGACGTGGACCCCACTCCACCATAGTTTTGGCCTACTTAAGTGGCACCTTAGGAGCGGCAACCCTCGCCACCGACCTCGGACTGGGGACCATTGCAGCGGGTCCCGAATAGACGGGAGATTCTGGCAGCGCCGGACAGGCGGGAGACTCGACTCTGGCAGCGCCGGCGTGAAGGGCGACTCCGGCAGCGCCGGCGTGAAGAACGACTCTGGCAGCGCCGGCGTGAAGAGCGACTCCGGCAGCGCCGGCGTGAAGGGCGACTCCGGCAGCGTCGGAGTGAAGGGCGACTCAGGCAGCGCCGGAGTGACGGGAGGCTCCGGCAGCTCCTGACTGACGGGCGACTCTGGCAGCTCCTGACGGGCGGCTTTGGCAGCTCCTGACTGACGGGCAGCTCTGGCAGCTCCGGACAGGAGGGAGGCTCTGGAAGCGCTGGACAGGAGGGAGACTCTGGAAGTGCTGGACAGGCGGGAGCACCTGGAGGGAGGAGACGGAGAGACAGCCTGGTGCGTGGGGCTGCCACCGGAGGCCTGGTGCGTGGAGAAGGCACCGGATGGACCGGACCAATGGAGGAGGTCTCGAGCACCGAGCCTGCACAACCCGTCCTGGCTGGATACTCCCCGTAGCCCGGCAAGTGCGGCAGGGTGGAACAGACGGCACTGGGCTGTGCTGGCGAACCGGGGACACCGTGCGTAGGGCTGGTGCCATATAACCCGGGCCGAGGAGACGCACTGGAGACCAGATGCACTGAACTGGCTTCATTGCTCCTGGTTCGATGCCCACTCTAGCCCGGCCGATACGAAGAGCTGCGATGTAGCACAGGGAGTTGGCTCAGGTCTCCTACCTGACTTAGTCACACTTTGTGCCGTGTGCCCCCCCCAAGACATTTTTGGGGCTGCCTCTCGTCCCTGTTGCGCTGCCGTGCTAACTCCTCATAATGCCGCCACTCGGCTTTGGCTGCCTCCAGCTCGGTCCCCTACCGTCCAAAATCTCCTCCCAAGAGTCCAGGAGAATGTGCAAATATTTCAAAAAACATGTTTTCACTTTGTCATTATGGGGTATTGTGTGTAGATGGGGGGGGACGATTTAATACATTTTGAATTCAAGCTGTAATAAAACAAAATGTGGAATAAGTCAAGGGTTATGAATACTTTCTGAAGACACTGTATGTCAGCTTAGGGTTAAAGGATCGGATCCTTTTTCTCACTTTTGCCTAAAATGACATACCCAGATCGGCCTGTAGCTCAGGACCTGAAGCAAGGATATGGATATTCCTGATACCATTTGAAAGGAAACACTTTGAAGTTTGTGGAAATGTAAATTAATGTAGGATAATATAACACATTAGATCTGGTAAAAGATAATACCAACAAAAAAACAAGTGTTTTCTATTCATTTTTTTGTTCCATCATCTTTGAAATGCAAGAGAAAGGCCATACATTCAAATAGGAGTCTAGATGTAATTTAGAGTTTGGCCACCAGATGTCAGTAGTGTTTGTGCAAAGTTTCAGACTGATCCAGTGAAGAATTACATCACCACACAAAAAAAGTCTGCCAGGAGTTTGCACAAATGTGCCGAAATGGTCAATTGATACATTTTCAAGTACGTCACTATAGAGAACAAAAATGCTATGGTAATAAAAAAGTTTACACACTGCCAGGAATGTCATATATTGAATAAATTCTGGCCTTCCACTACATGTTTTAATGACTCCAACCAAAGTGTATGTAAACTTCCGACTTCAACTGTACTTGTCCTCTTGCTCAGTTGTGCACTGGGGCCTCCCACTTCTCTTTCTATTCTGGTTAGAGCTGTTCTGTGAAGGGAGTAGTACACAGCTTTGTACGAGATCTTCAGTTTCTTGGCAATTTCTCGCATGGCATAGCCTTCATTTCTCAGAACAAGAATAGACTGACGAGTTTCAGAAGAAAGTTCTTTATTTTTTGAGCATGTAATTGAACCCACAAATACTGATGCTCCAGATACTCAACTAGTCTAAAGAAGCCCAGTTTTATTGTTTCTTTAATCAGAACAACAGTTTTCAGCTGTGCTAAAATGATTGCAAAAGGGTTTTCTAATGATCAATTAGCCTTATAAAATGATGAACTTGGATTAGCTAACACGTTGTGCCATTGGAAAACAGGAGTGATGGTTGCTGATAATGGGCCTCTGTACGCATATGTAGATATTCCATAAAAAATCTGCCGTTTCCGCCTACAATAGTCATTTATAACATTAACAATGTATAGACTGTATTTCTGATCAATTTTATGTTATTTTAGTAGACAGAAAATGTGCTTTTCTTTCAAAAACAAGAACATTTCTAAGTGACCACAAACTTTTGAACGGTAGTGTAAGTATTCAGACCCTTTACTCAGTACTTTGTTGAAGCACTTTTGGCAGTGATTACAGACTCAAGTATTCTTGGGTAAGATGCTACAAGCTTGTTGGAAGATGAACCTTCACCCCAGTCTGAGGTCCTAAGTGCTCTGGAGCAGGTTTTCATCAAGGATCTCTCTGTACTTTGCTCCGTTCATCTTTCTCTCAATCCTGACTAGTCTCCTAATCCCTGCTACTGGAAATCATCCCCACAGCATGAGGCTGCCGCCACCATGCTTCACCGTAAGGATTGTCGTGTTGTGACCATCATTAACAGGATGACTATTTATCTTATCAACTAACTATGTTTAATTGTTACTCGATTAAATTAATCATGTAACAATTAACTCATTAGGAATTTGGGGCACCACAAAATAAGTTGTTTAATGAGTTACCATCTCCTGAATTAAACTCGAAGATATAGAAATTATATTGATAAAAGTCACTTTATAATCATTACCTACTATCAGTCTCATTCTGAACGTTGTAGACCACTTGAATCCGCAAGAACCCTAACCTTGTTGATGAATCAGCAATACACAAATTGGCTTAATTATTTATTTACTAACTAACTAAATAATAACACAGAATACATAAACACACACACACGTTATAGTTATTGATTAGTCGTAATACAATGAAACAGGTCCCTAGGTCCCTGGACTAACAACATGAAACAGGTCCCTGGACTAACAACAGCATGACTGCTTGGTTATAAAAGGGAGGGGTCAATAGAAAGAGAGGGAAAGGGAGAGACAAAGAGATTCAACTTGTCATTGTTACATTTGGAACCTGCACATGAACCACCGCTCATTCGGATAAGAAATGTAATGTATATATTTACTCGTAGATTACTTTCTCTGCCATCTCTCTGTTGAAACCAATCAAGCCTTCTATGAGGAAGGGGCTGGATGGGTGTAAGGCTCTGGTTGTCCACCAGAGGTCACAATGTCCTTCTTAGTTGTAGAGCTTCTCTGACAGTGAAGTGTTTGTTAGAACAAATACTTCAGATGTACCAACGGTTGTCTGAGATGGGATTGACCTTGCCACCTTGGGTCTTTAGTAAAATGTTCTAGACTACTTTACATACCAGCTGCAGAATGATATGACAAGGTCTAGTGAGTTCATATTCTTGTGTAGAGGTTGAGAGCTTCAGAGTTTCTAACCATTTCAACGTGTGGACCACGGTCTCACGTCTTTTGGTCTCAACGGTTGATTATTCAGGGTTCAGCATCCGACCACTTTTCAACCATTCGTAACGTCTGGCTCACACTGTATGTCTGCTTGGTCTAATGTACATTTCGTTACCAAGGCTTTTATCATGCCGACACAATCTCTGTCCTCACTTGGGCGTTGTTACTGACTGGGTTTATATGAAAAACAATTATCTCAAAACAATTATCTCAAGTGTTCTCATATTTAATCATGTACAGTGCCTGCCACTAATATTGGCACCCATGGTAAATATGAGCAAAACAGGCTGTACATTTATTTTTCATTGTTTATCCTCTCAGTATTTCATTCAAAATATTCACAAAAATCGAACTTTTTATTAAAGTAAAATAATTGAAAGAAAAAAACCTTAAAATAAAACAAAAAAAAGTCTCAAATATATGTGTGCCACAATTATTGACACCACTTCATTCAATACTTTGTAGAATCTCCCTTTGCCAAGATAGCATCTCTGAGTCTTCTGTAATGCGTAATGAGGTTGGAGAACACATGGATGGATCTGAGACCATTCTTCCATACAGAATATTTCCAGAGCCTTCAGATTCCTAGATCCACGCTTGTGGACTCTCCTCTTCAGCTCATCCCACAAGTTTTCTATGGGATTTAGGCCAGGGGACAGGGATGGCATGGAAAAACCTTGATTCTGTGGTCAGTGAACCATTTTTGTGTTGATTTTGAGGTGTGCTTTGGTTCATTGTCCTGCTGGAAGATCCAACCACGGCCCAGTTTAACCGTCCTAGCAGAGGCAGTTGTCCAGGGCCTTTGGAAGAAAAACAGGACCACACCATCAAAGATCCACCACCATACTTCACAGGTAAGTACTTTTCTGCATGGATATCTTTATGTCTATGCCAAACCAACCTCTGGTGTTTGTTTCCAAAAAGCTCTATTTTGGTCTCATCTGACCATAGAACCCAGTCCTATTGAAAGTTCTCTGGTCTTTCCCATAGTGATGGATGACTATGGGAACTTGGCCTGTATGTCAGCTCATATGTATACCCCAGTGAAACAGGAAGTCATGGCTTACCACTTAAGGATTCCTAATCACTCAGGTGATCTTAAAAATGTAACATTTGACTGGGAAAATACTTCAGTTAGATTAATTGTAGCACACATGTTTTGGAGAAAAATATTGATTTAATTTACTTTACATTTCTTTTTTCCAATCATTTTACTTCAATTAATGGTTAGATTTTTGGTGAATATTTTGAATGAAAGACCAAGATCACTAAATAATAAACAATATGACACGATTGTTCCCATGGACCATTCTTAACATTCCTATCTTATGAATATTGTTCCAAAGTTCATTCTCTTGGAGAAAAAGCTTTTGGCGACAAGAGTCTCTCTCTACCCAAAGCACATTCCTTTCCCAATACTACAGGGCAAGAAAGACTATTTTGCAGCACACAATGCATGACCGGGTGTTAAGGTGTACCAAACCGGCACAACTTCCTCCTCTCCTCTGGCTAGGTCTCGCTATCGATCAGCCATATGCCAAGCTGATCTGGTGCCTTTGATCCTCACCCAGGAGAGAGTCATGAAAGCAATCTCCAAGCAGGCTGTCATCTGCCTTTTACTGAGGAGTGGCTTCCGTCTGGCCCCTGGCCTGATTGATGGAGTGCTGCAGAGATGTTTGTCATTCTGGAAGGTTCTCCCATCTCCACAGAGGAACTCTGGAGCTCTGTCAGAGTGACCATCGGGTTCATGGTCACCTCCCTGACCAAGGTCCTTCTCCCATGATTTCTCAGTTTGGCCGGGCAGCCAGCTCTAGGAAGAGTCTTGGAGGTTCCAAACTTCATCCATTTAAGAATGATGAAGGCCACTGTGTTCTTGGGGACCTTCAATGCTGCAGACATTTTTTGGCACCCTTCCCCAGATCTCGGCCTGGACACAATCCTATCTCGGAGCTCTACGGACAATGCCTTTGATCCCATGGCTTGGTTTTTGCTCTGACATATTCTGTCAACTGTGGGACCTTATATAGACAGGTTTGTGCCTTTCAAAATCATGTCCAGTCAGTTGAATTGACCATAGGTGGACTCCAAACAAGTTGTAGGAACATCTCAAGGATGATCAATGAAAACAGGATGCACCTGAGCTCAATTTCAAGTCTCATAGCAAAGAGTCTGAATACTTAAGCAAATAAGGTATTTCTGTTTTTTATTTTGAATACATTTGCAAACATTTCTAAAAACCTGTTTTTGCTTTATCGTTATGGGATATTGTGTTTAGAAAAATGTTTATTTAGTCAATTTTAGAATATGGCTGTAATGTAACAAAATGTGGATAAAAGGAAAGGGTCTGAATACTTTCCGAATGCACTGCTCTGATATGGTCGTTATTTGAACAAGCTACCAGCTAACCTAAAGTTTGTTAGTTAGCTAACAAGCTAGAAACAAACCAAAACATTGTTTAGTCAGTTTATTTTAGTTATCTGGTTTGCTAGATTGACATATACCTAATACATTTTTAAACGGGTGGGTTTATTGGTGTTAAAATACACCAGTTATGCTATTTTGGACCAGCAGGCTGCTAATGTCGTGCAGCCTGTCGTTTTTGTGTTTATACTTTTTCATAACGACAAGTTTGATGTTGGATGACAATAGAATGTTCATGATGTCACTGCATCAACTGTCTACAGGCATGTGGATAGACGTAGCATAAACCAGCCTTCAGTCTTGAAATCTTTGGTTGTTTAGTACACTACCGTACTCACTCTGTTTAGCACGAGGCCTCACATGTGAATCCTTAAAGAGATGGGTGGGGCTAAGGCTTAAGTTGGTTTGAACGAGGGTGGATGGTTGTAGACAAGGAAGACCTCTCCACTAGGTGTAACAAAACATCCAATCGCATTTACTCAAAAGTGAGATTACAATTTGATCAACTTTCAAAGCAGAATTACTTTTCCATTGTTCCTCAACTGTAGTGCATGGTATACCGTTTTATAGCTCTGAGTCTCGGCTTTTATTCAAAGAAAAAAATACACATTTTGCGACATACTGTAAGACCAAATCGAGTCGGTCGATCACAAGTTTTCTGTTCTGTTCCCTGAACGGTTCCAACCCCTGATTCTGGAGAGAAAAATTGTCCGACTTGCACCTACCTACATGTCGACTGCATGAACTACGAATATCATGTGATCACAGGTTGTGAAGTTTTGATTGCAGTTAACTTCAAGTTTCTGCAGTTAACTGACTTGCCTAGTTAAATAAAGGTTACGTTTAACCATAGACATGACTGAAACAGGAACCAATGTTTTGTGATTTATGTGTACCGTGGATATATATATATATATATATATATATAATTATATATATCATCCTTGAGATGTTCCTATATTTATATATATATATATATATATATATATATATATATATATATATATATATATATATATATATAAAGGTGATATTTGAGGCTCTCTCACTAATTGATTTTACAATGTGTACACACAGTTTGTGAGTGTGATATAGATACATGTTTATTTCAACATTATAAAGGAAACCTTTTCTAAACAATGTCAACACTGCCATGTTGATCTGAGCCTTGCTGTGGGAAAACCACATTCGTGTCTGACTTTTGGCTGCTGCATATGAACCTCCACTGACTTCACTCCTCAACTTTTGTCTATTGTTGGTTGCTTTAGCCTTAGCACTCAGACACACCCAATATTTGAGGTGCTGCTCAGGGCAACGTTGTCTCGCTGAGTGTACCTTTAAATGATCAAGTCAATCTCAAGTCAAGTTAAATAGAGATTCATTACATTTTATTTTTTTATCTCAACATGCCCGGCCAAATTCAGAAGCTTGAAAACCCCATTAGAAAATAAAGTTTGAAAACCATGATGGTTTTTATTTTATTTTTGTTTTGGAGTCAAAGATAATAGTTCCAGTATAGTTTTAGTTTTTCAAAAAGTTTTAGTTGACTATGAGGACCTTGTAAGGCAGAATGTATTATAGTCAATCACAGACGTGCTTTCCTTCTGACCATGACTGTCTGTATTAGAAGAAAAGCTAAAAGTACTTTGGTCAGACATCCTCAGATACCTTTAAACTGAACCCCACCCAGTGACAAAATAGATTTCATATTGTTTGGTAGGCAGTGAAAAAATGAAAAATTGCTGTGTTTAAATCCTGTCTGTCGATGGTCTAAAGATTAGTATGGAATATTTGAGTGACGATACAGAGAAGAGCTCCACAGGGAGCTCACAACATGGGGTATGGAGAGTAAAGCAGGTTTATTCAAATTCTAGGAACTTGTGGAAGAGTGGGACAAATCTAATTGTCTCGGAGCCAACAACATGGTACTGAGGGGGAGAAAAAGAGAGAGAGATAATTAAAAGGCAAGAGAGGGAGAGAGAGAGAGTGAGAGAGAGAGAGAGAGAGAGAGAGAGAGAGAGAGAGGGAGAGAGCGCGAGAGAGAGAGAGAGAGAGAGAGAGAGAGGGGAGAGAGAGAGAGAGAGAGAGAGAGAGAGAGAGAGAGAGAGAGAGAGAGGAAAATAGAAAAAAAGAGAGTCCACCAGATTAGGTTAGGGAGAGAGACCAAACGCAGATTACCACCCAGCTGTTCCCTGTGATAGCCCTGCCCTAGTCTTCGAATACCTTAATTATGCTTCAGGGGGATCTGATGGGTCTGAACTACATGACCAATGCTGTAAATGTAAATTATGTCCTGTGTGTTATGTATTGGCTCTGTCACTCAAGCAGAGCAGGGGGTGTATCTGCTCCAGCTGGCCAGCTATAGGTATCTATCAATCTTCAGTGAGTTGGGAGGGAGGTGGGTAGGGCTTGCAGCTAATAATAATGCATCTTACAGTTCTACTGTACACATACAGCGCAGAACACACACAAAGACTATGACAGACACACACACACACACACACACACACACACACACACACACATATATATAGCTACCTATACGTCCACTCCAATGTGTCATAAATCACCACCTGTCTATGTGTGGTATTTCGCTGTGCCGCCCAGCGTCCCTCAGAGACCAAACTGTCACCAGGCAGCATGCTCAACTGTTTTCATCTTTTTACAATCGATCATCTCATCACTCTAATGCACCGCATGGAAGCAGCTGGCTTAGCAGCAGGTAGGTGAGAGAAATGGTGATGTGAACTTTTATGTGTAGTTGCGGGAGGGTAGGCTACTGCAAACTCCTGAGACTAAATGATAAAGGCCAGCTATCTTGATTAAAAAATATGTTGTTCAAGGACATTATCATACAGTAGATACTGTATTAACTTGGTACAACCATTCCAGAATTGCTGTGCTGTTTAAGAAATATGATAGAATATTAATATTTCCTATAGACGATCTCGACAGATGACTATATTGAGCTCTTAGCCAGAGAGATCACTAAAGAGCACTAGATCATAATAGGCCTAAGCTAACTTGGAATGAATAAGAGTCCACTTGGTCAAAAATATACCCCATCTACCCCATCTTGTGTAGTACCAATACCATCTAAAGCACTTGCTTCTGTTCCTGAGAGTCTATTTGAAAATGAATAATGTTGCCTAGGCTACGGCAGGAGCAGAAGAGGAGAATTCAACAGTTTAGTTGTCTGTACATACAGAGAATAGAAATGGCTTCCACCACAGCAGTCAGCCAAGGGTGATGTGGGCAGAGGCTAAACAGCTGTTTCGAAGAAGAGCACGACCTCTCCACTCTTCCCCAAATTGGAGAGGTTGAGATTGCAGGCTAACCCTTCCCCTGCACATACAGATACTGTATTATGAAATATGGATGTGATTGCCAGTGGTGATACTGTACAATACAGTGGAAGGAGCATCTCAGGTCACATTTGTCCGCGTCAAATTGAATTAACCTCTTTGATATTCTCCAAATACTCAGGCTATGGCAGGTCAATGCATTGATTTAATTGTGTTGTTTTCTAACTATCTTAATTTCACTCAAATGTGCCATATAAGCCTTTTATTAGTTTTGCATACAGTGATGTTGAAATACTATTTTCTAATTTGTCCCACCATCAAAACCACCTACTGTTGCTTTGAATAGGCCTACCGTTAAGGGCAGTTGGGCCGTAACTAATATAATAATTTCATATACTTGTAGTATTTAAATGTCCTCATAACAAACAGCATGATGACGAAGTTGGATGCATTGTGTTTGTGAGGGTTTACTAAACTAGTTCACAGGATGTGTCCCCACCAAGAGTGTCCTTCAGCAGATAATGACATTTTCTGTGGTGGAGAGATTATTGAATGTTCTGTGATGCTGTATCCTGTCAGAACTACCCACCAAGGATGACCCAAGTACAATTCTGCTCACCGATATTTCAACAATTGAGTCCGGGAGAATGGGCATGACTGTACTGTGAAACTCGAGCATTTTATCCACTCTCTGATAAACGAATGCCGTAAGTCCACCACACAGCCAATAGACGTTCACAGCATTGAACACCCTCTGAGAAAATAATAACATTCAGTGAATCAAAGATAATCCTTTTTCTGGTCTCTTTATCAGAGAAAATCTTAGAATGGCACACAGTACGCCACCATCTGCTGCACGAGAGCAGCTAGCAGACCATTATCCATACATCAACCTCATATGGAAATTAGGGACATAAAGATGGGACAAGAATTGACTTCCTCCCTCTTTCATGTTCTAGAGAGAAATGAAAATGAATGACTTAGTAGAGTAGAATGAACAAAAGGTCTATAAAAGGTTCAGTAGTTCAGTCACAGGTGCGGAGCAGAAAGCGTTCGAGCATAAAAGAAAACGGACCCCCTAGAGAGAGCTCCTCAGTGCCATGAGAAGTTGATGAACACTGTCTCACATTTAGATTTGCCTCTCTGAATAATATCCTTCAGCAGGAATGGTGCTGAGACTGTAGGGATGATGAGAGGAGACACAGAGTCCTCGCAGAGTCCTCTATTATATTAATTTAATGTTGAAGGGGAAGTATTTTACAACTTGATTTTACAACTTTAATGTTAGATGATTCCTCACGTTGGTCTATGGGCCAAGAGAAACAGTAATCCATGTTTAGGTTCTCTTTACACAGCAACCGCTAGCTGAAATTGCAAGCTGAATTGCTGAAATAGCCTATGCCTAAGGGACAGATCGAAATGTAATGGGGGGAAGGGGCTGATCCAACTCAATGTGTCACCCCCCTCCCCAAAGTAAAACATATTTTCACATGACCCTTTTCTTGTACTGTAAAATAAATGAAACACACTCCCCCCTCATAGAATGAACTCAAAATAATGTTAATGACCACAAATAACGATAACTGTAGGGACCCTGTGTTTATAAATGTGGATATCAACTTTGCCACTTCAGCATGATTTTGTGGCACAGTAGATGCCACACAGGGCTACAGGCCAGAAGGTTGAGGGTTCGCCATCCACCACATACGAGCTCACTCTCCCTGCCTGTTTCATTACACTACGATCAGCAATGGCTGCAGATAATGATCAGCTGGGGGAAATCAGATGCAATCAACATTTTGATGGCATATTTATAATTATAGAAAATATATGTAACAAGTTTTCCACCATTTGGTTTCTGTGCCAATGCACCACACAACCAATAAACAAAGCATACAGACTTTGGGCACTTCAATATCATGGTTTACATTTTCAACACCACAATAAATAGACTATATCAATCTCGACAAACAGAAAACGCACCCTTCCCTACCTTGTAGGTGTACAGTACCCAGTATCGAAGGCTTGTGTTGACAACCTCTGAATGTCATTAAACTTTTAGGTGTTTTGTAACATATATTGTGCCTGGGATTTCACAATAAAGTCTAGGACTTATTTAAATTGTGGTCCCTATGTTTTACATAAATACATATACAATTACATACATTAGATACAGACACATGACAGAGATAGAGATGAAAAAAATGCACTACCTCCAGATTATTTCTTTATTTCTTTATTTTTTTTTGGGGGGGGGGGGGGGGTTAAGTACAAGCTTTTTGACTGGTATCTTATTGTTTAGATGTTTTGATCTATGATATACAGGCATAATCGAAGTAACACGGGACAGGCGCACTTGCCAGTATTTAGGGTGTCTACAGCTAGGTTTCCATCCAATTGGTGACAGATCCAACCTGGAGCAGACAGCGCCATCAATAAACGAGTGATGTTGGCCAAATTAGACACATTTACGTGTCCTTAAAAACAGCCTATAACAAATTACAAAAGCACTATTCCTTATGTTTCAATGTACGTGTATAGCATATGACAAACTTCATAGCCATTTTTTGGAGGGGATTTCGGCTACTTTCCTAAACAATAATTGTCCACATCACGGTTCAGCTGTCAGACATTTGAGCACTAAATGTATCAGGGCATTGCATGTAAAGGCCCTGATACATTTAGTGCTAAAATCTAGATGTCCACCGTATGTAATTATTATTTTTATATATATATATATATATATATATATATATATATATATATTGCATATTGCATGGCACCCTATTCAAACACATCTTTTTCACATCCCACGGTATCACTAAAATGTATACTAAAATGTATATTACCTTATCAAGCTCCCAGGCTGTGGGAAACATTGAGACACTTTTATCCACGGTCGGGGAGAGATGACAAACCAGAAATATCAGAAAAGCACCTCTATTTCCACGTCACTGATCCAGAAAGCTCAGTGCGACTGGGGCCTTCGGTTTCCAGAGGGAGCCCCATTCTGGCCATGTCCTTAGCTCTAGTATTCTGTGTCTGTTTATTATTCATGAAACCTGAAGACAGAGATAAGATGCATCAGAGTTTCAGAGTCCTGCCTGAGTGCGTGGTCGGTTGGCTGAGGTGATGAAAGGGCATCTATGGAACTGAATATGTGACAAAACATCCCATCACGCCATGATGAAAAGAGTTCAACCATCCAAGAAAAGTGGTGGTGAGAAGACAATAAACTTTTCAGATAACTTAAACAAGTGGACAGCCAAGCTTGGGCCCCTTTCAGACTGAGACTCAAAACACAAGGTTTACTCGAAATTACCATATCCTAGTCCCGCAAATATACATTTTTGATTTGTTTTAATTCAACAATTGTGTTCACTATGTAAACATGCATGGCATGTAGTGGATGACATCGCAACATCATGACATGGGACATCCACTTGTACAGATTGTCAGAGCTCATCACTAATCAGATTCAATGCTTTGGACAAGCACACAGTATTAACTGATTAAGGATCAGGGACAACACACAGTAAAGTCATATTGAAATCTGAAATTATATCCATAATCCTAACAATAACAACTGGTGTATTATTTGTTGTAGGTTCATACACATCCGAAACCGTTAACACTAATAAAGAAAAAGATGATCTGTTTGGTCTTGTTGGATGGGCAGATGTTCTAACCCTTGTTTCTGCTGTAACATGGTAAGCAGTCACAAATATTACTACGGTACAGTGGAAAGGCCATGGCACACTTCATGATGAGAGACACAGAGCACACTACAGGAAGCAAGGCACCAATCATAATCCTGGAGTGAGCATGACTGGAATGCGGAACAAGCACATCACTTCATCATCCTAGCCAGTGAGATGCTGGTTTAGTACTGTAGGTTGTGTCTTGAAACAGTTACGAAACGCATCACACAAGCTAGAACCCAACAACATCGTTATAATTTCAGTTCTGCGTTGCGTTGCCTTGCTTGTGGGTACTAATTTCCTTGCATAAAATATGACTCATTTCATTGACATTGTGGGATTTTATGATAAATAGCGCTCTCTGCTGGTGTGTCAAGGAATGGGTTCACCTTCTTTAAAATCAAATCAAATGTTATTTGTCACATGAGTTGAATACAACAGGTGTAGGGTAGACCTTACAGTGAAACGCTTACTTGCAAGCCCTTAACCAACAATGCAGTTTTAAGAAAAATACATAAAAAAGAAAATAAGAAATAAGAAAATAAAAGTGTTATTTAAAAAATGAATAAAAAATATAAAAATATACAGTGCCTTGCGAAAGTATTCGCCCCCCTTGAACTTTGCGACCTTTTGCCACATTTCAGGCTTCAAACATAAAGATATAAAACTGTATCTTTTTGTGAAGAATCAACAACAAGTGGGACACAATCATGAAGTGGAACGACATTTATTGGATATTTCAAACTTTTTTAACAAATCAAAAACTGAAAAATTGGGCGTGCAAAATTATTCAGCCCCTTTACTTTCAGTGCAGCAAACTCTCTCCAGAAGTTCAGTGAGGATCTCTGAATGATCCAATGTTGACCTAAATGACTAATGATGATAAATACAATCCACCTGTGTGTAATCAAGTCTCCGTATAAATGCACCTGCACTGTGATAGTCTCAGAGGTCCGTTAAAAGCGCAGAGAGCATCATGAAGAACATGGAACACACCAGGCAGGTCCGAAATCCGGTTTTAAACTTCTTCACAACAGTATTTGGATACAAAAAGATTTCCCAAGCTTTAAACATCCCAAGGAGCACTGTGCAAGCGATAATATTGAAATGGAAGGAGTATTAGACCACTGCACATCTACCAAGACCTGGCCGTCCCTCTAAACTTTCAGCTCATACAAGGAGAAGACTGATCAGAGATGCAGCCAAGAGGCCCATGATCACTCTGGATGAACTGCAGAGATCTACAGCTGAGGTGGGAGACTCTGTCCATAGGACAACAATCAGTCGTATATTGCACAAATCTGGCCTTTATGGAAGAGTGGCAAGAAGAAAGCCATTTCTTAAAGATATCCATAAAAAGTGTTGTTTAAAGTTTGCCACAAGCCACCTGGGAGACACACCAAACATGTGGAAGAAGGTGCTCTGGTCAGATGAAACCAAAATTGAACTTTTTGGCAACAATGCAAAACGTTATGTTTGGCGTAAAAGCAACACAGCTGAACACACCATCCCCACTGTCAAACATGGTGGTGGCAGCATCCTGCTTTTCTTCAGCAGGGACAGGGAAGATAGTTAAAATTGATGGGAAGATGGATGCAGCCAAATACAGGACCATTCTGGAAGAACCTGATGGAGTCTGCAAAAGACCTGAGACTGGGACGGAGATTTGTCTTCCAACAAGACAATGATCCAAAACATAAAGCAAAATCTACAATGGAATGGTTCAAAAATAAACATATCCAGGTGTTAGAATGGCCAAGTCAA
Organism: Oncorhynchus clarkii lewisi; assembly: GCF_045791955.1. Taxonomy (NCBI): domain Eukaryota; kingdom Metazoa; phylum Chordata; class Actinopteri; order Salmoniformes; family Salmonidae; genus Oncorhynchus; species Oncorhynchus clarkii. The sequence continues at coordinate 22,508,246 of NC_092174.1, read as the reverse complement.
AGTCCAGACCTGAATCCAATCGAGAATCTGTGGAAAGAACTGAAAACTGCTGTTCACAAATGCTCTCCATCCAACCTCACTGAGCTCGAGCTGTTTTGCAAGGAGGAATGGGAAAAAATGTCAGTCTCTCGATGTGCAAAACTGATAGAGACATACCCCAAGCGACTTACAGCTGTAATCGCAGCAAAAGGTGGCGCTACAAAGTATTAACTTAAGGGGGCTGAATAATTTTGCACGCCCAATTTTTCCGATTTTGATTTGTTAAAAAAGTTTGAAATATCCAATAAATGTTGTTCCACTTCATGATTGTGTCCCACTTGTTGTTGATTCTTCACAAAAAAATACAGTTTTATATCTTTATGTTTGAAGCCTGAAATGTGGCAATAGGTCGCAAAGTTCAAGGGGGCCGAATACATTCGCAAGGCACTGTAAGAAATAAAAGTAACAAATAATTAAAGAGCAGCAGTAAAATAACAATAGTAAGGCTATATACAGGGTGTACAGTCATAGTGTTTCCCAACTCCAGTACTCAAGTACCCTCAACAGTACACATTTGTACTGTAGTCCCAGACAAGCACACCTGATTCAACTGGATTTGGGAAATAAATACTGTACACCTCAACAGGACACACTTGTGTATGTGATCATATGTAAGTGTACAAAATTATGTAACAAGGAAATATATTGGCAAGGAAATATATCATTTGCAGCATCATGGGAAACAAGAAAAATCTTTTGAGATGCTTTTTACAGTAATTACAGAAGTGGGCGTGCCTTCATAACATACTGAAGAGATGACATGTGCTCATAATAGGTGCCCGAAAGGCTTGTTCCAATAAGCAGCTGGATTGTGTGATTCCCAAATACTTCTGCTAGAAGTTCAACAGTATTTTGAAGAACTGTCAAAATCCGCGGAGAAATTCTTAACGTCTGAATAAGAAGAGACTCAGTCAACCAGAAATCCTGAAGTAAAAGTTTTAACATCAGAATGAATATGTTTTTATAACCATATAACAAGATCTGACTGAGCACTTACAAAGAGAATCATGGCAAAAAGAGATCATCAAATCAAAGGGAAATCTGAGACGGCAGTTGAAGAGGTACAAAAAAGAAGAGAGAGGGCCAAGAGGCACTGATCGTAGTGGAGGGAATTTCAGGGAAATCAAATCAGTTATTTTTGTAAATAAAGTCCAACCCCCACTACTTCCTCATCCTCGACGGTTAGCGTGATGCAGGCAGCTACCACTTACCCAGCCACCCACTCACCTCCAGCGGACTGGGCCGCGACCAATCAGACAGCCAAAGGGCCCAGGGCCATGTGGAAGATGCGCTGGATGGGGAAGCCACGGCTGTGTGGGATGAGCCTCATAAGCCGTGCACACACACTGGCTGAGTCTTTCCATTTAGAACTTTGGGAGAGACAAATAACAGGAGGTTGATGATGAATACATCACTGATATGAGACGAGGCAGCAAGAAAGGGGTTGAAACTTGTTTATATATAAACCGATTTAAGAAAATGAAAGAGCGCTAGAGCGACAGAGAGAGAGCGAGAGAGGGAGATCCAAATCAAACAAATAGCATACAGAGTAGAATACAGTAAGTTGCACACTGCACAGTGAGAGAGGGTGAAGAGGGAACATTATGATGGGTCAAAAAGAGACAGAGCCTTGGTGAAGAACATAGAAATCCATCAGACAGGTATGATTTATTTAACAAGGCCCCGCCAAAACCTAAACTAATATTCCAAAATGAGAGTGGTCAATGTGTCCTGAGGAACACAGAGAGATTTCTCTTCCACTCCAAACTGATGAGGCATAGAGCACTGTGGGACGCTTACAGTATAGATGAATAACACTGTATCAAAGTTTCTCTCTACCATCTTCTTGTCTCACCTTCTGGTGGACTTTTCAAACAGTTCCAGACTCAGAGGGTGTGAAAGGCATATAATATGAGGAATAATTCAACAAAAGATTACTCTGCAGCACCTTAAACTTGGGGTAGAGCTTTGAAACTCCCAGACTTGAGGTATCTGATTTGAACTCTGAGCCAGCCACCTCTTTGACAGGCAGTGTGTGAGAGCTGGAGAGATGAGTAACGTGCAGGAGATATACTGCTCAAAGGACAAGAAAATAACACACCTCACCAGTCTTACTCAGTCCTTACAGTCAAGAGTAGGAATAAAATGAGCAGAGTGCCAATTCAAAAAACTATACTGTCATGGAAGTTTTTGAATTGGCACTCTCCTCATGTATCTCTGCTCTGCTGAGTTGTCTCCATTTCAAAAAAGGTTCATACAAGTCAATCCATTAGCAGAAAAGGTTGACACAAGTCAATCCAATTGCAAATGTGCTAAAGGTTTCTGCTGGCTATCAGCAACAGAGTTGGAGAGATTTGAAGTGAGATTTGAAACCCTTCCTAAGGTATTTAGCCTACAGGGGTACCATGCAGGCATAATATGTCTATCTGTATTGTTTTTTATGTAAGTAATTGATACCGGAGCGCCAGGTCTAGGTCCAAGAGGCTTCTAAACAGCTTCTGCCCCCAAGCCATAAGACTCCTGAACATCTAATGAAATGGCTACCCAGACTATTTGCTTTGCCCCCCCCCCCCCTTCTACGCTGCTGCTACCCTGTTATTATCTATGCATAGTCACTTTAATAACTCTACCTACATGTACATATTACCTCAATTACATCGACACCGGTGCCCCCGCATATTGACTCTCTACCGGTACCCCCTGTATATAGCCTCGCTATTGATAATTTACTGCTTCTCGTTAAATATTTGCTACTTCTCGTTAAATATTTGTTACTTTTATCTCTTACTTTTTTGGGGTGTTTTCTTAAAACTGCATTGTTGGTTAGGGGCTTGTAAGTAAGCATTTCACTGTAAGGTTGTATTCGGCGCATTTGACAAATACTATTTGATTTGAAATAAGGCGATATTTATCAGAGCAGAGAGCACAACCCATTTGTGGGAATAGGCTTGCAGTGACATTTTTGTAGTAGACTTAACTACTGTAGGCAATATGCAGGCAAATCAATCATTTTGAGGCAGATGATACATGATACATGTTGGCATCAAAGCAAGCAGGAAAACGGCTCCATCAGAGCAGGCAGGGCTGCTGTCTCTCTGATCTCTAACCATGATGTAGATAAAGTTGTTTTGAGGATCAATGTAGAGAAAAGATCCAAACCTTACGAGTACAAAATCTAAAGTTGAAGACATCAGCTGAAAGTTGACCCTCACTTTTTGTACTGACCAATAGAGGGCAGAATTGTACCAAATATATTTCAATCTTTCTAAAAGTAGAATACCAGTACTGTAGGCTGACTCGTAGGCTCCTACAACCGTTTTTCATGAGTTGTAAATCGAGAGTAAAATATAAAAACGACCATTTTAATGCATGACATTTGCTCCAGCTATTCGACCGTGTTTCCAGTCGGTGTAAAAGAGACGGTGGACACTATCACACCAATCACAAGCTGGCTTTCAAATACCAGCCAATAGAAAGTCAGACATATGAGAGAGAGGCGGTCGTGTTTGGGTTTTGTTTTCAGACAGGTGTCGCATGCAAACCTGAGTCTTCCTAGCTAATATTTCAGAGATTATTTAAAATTGACCTAGTTCACAAGTAAAAACAACATCGGACTAAAAAATGAATTGTCCGCCATCGAAAAGGGTTTATGCCGATTTGCCCGTATGGATCGTAGAAGATCACTGTGATGTAAGAACATTTAGCTAGCAGTAGCTATATTTAGTTAGCTAGAGTTAGCTACATTTTTGTAATATCTAACGTTATATTGCTAGCTAGTTGCACACTGAAAAATACTATGTATTCCCCATTTGAATGTCTCTACAATGGCGATCTACAGTACATCACTGTGCGATGCTACCTCACTTTCTGAAAATAGCAAATTCCTTAGCTGGCTAAGAGATCACATTACATTTGCTTAGCTAGCTGGCAAGCTAACGTTAGCTAGCTACTTTACTAAGGATTCATGCATGCTTACTCTATAATTGTAACCAGATCAGGTCTCCTTTCTGGTTTTGAACAACCAGGTTTTTGTTCCAGCCCAGCACCAACACATCAAATGCAATACTTTGTTATCCAGACTGGAGATCTTGATTTTTGTTGATTACTTGAAAGGTAACGTTAGTTTAGTGCTGGAACAAAAGCCTGCACACCCAGTCCAGGACCCTGGGCTAGATATAGATAGGTACCACTGACCTGACCCCCCCCTCTTGCTTGACATAGACACATTGTTTTAATGAATTTTGAGAATGTATCTATCTTTTGTCTGCTTGAATTGTGTCCCTCAGGTGGTAAGTCCTATATATCGGGCTATAGCATCAAGGCACTTGCCGCTGAAGAACATCAAGATGGTCCATCTGGATTCCCATCCAGACCTCCTCATACCTGTCAATATGCCTGCAGATACTGTGTTTGACAAGGACTCCTTGCTCAGGTGGGATTACTGATGAACAGGGAGACTGGCCTGTACTGTACCGGTAAACATACTGTATGGACACGGACATGCCATCATCCCACATTTTATATATCCTTGAAATCTTTGTTTGCTAAGTTACCTCTTCAGGTAGCCTACAGCACAGACTAACATTCATTCAATTTCACTAAATTAATAGGGCATGACATGACCAGTGTTAGCAAATACATTACATGCATTCACTCACTGATCATGTATTGTTATTTTTTTGCAGTGAGCTGAGCATTGAGAACTGGATCATGCCCATGGTATATGCTGGGCATGTGTCTCACGTGGCATGGCTCCATCCCTACTGGGCACAGCAGATCAAGGAAGGGGAGCACTCCTTTTCTGTGGGAAAAGACTCCTCCACAACCACCATCAGGTAATTAAATGTTAGCCAATCACTTCCTGATTTTCTGGATTTCTTACACAGGGAGGTATGGTTTGACCCAAATATGTTTCTTATTTGTACTTTGTTTGATTTTGTTTCAGAGTTACAAGTAAGGACGATTACTTTTTAAGTGACGGCCTGTATGTTCCTCAGGATCAGCTGGAGAATCCTAAACCTCTGGGACTGAGTGTTGTCTTAGTGAACCCTGTGGCGTGTTGCCAGAGGGAAGACATGGGAAGGGACATTGAGAAGAGCTCTGCCAAAAGACCCAGGATAGAGAAAAAGGGAGCTGGGGATTTGAATGATGCTCAACCCTCTGCTTCAGCTTCCAAGTCTGAAAGCAGCTCTAGTAGCTGTACTGACAGTGTTCAGCCACCAGGTGGCAGTATAACCACAGGGAGCAGCAGCAATGGCAACAACAGAGAAGAGGAAAATGAACCACTCAAAAAGCCTTGTTTGAAGACTGACAAGGATGTGGGTTCAATGACCTACGCTGTGAACAGCCTTCTCTCCGTTATCAAACAAACTGATCCATACATACTTGACATCGACCTTGATTTTTTCTCTTGTAAGAATCCTTTCAAGGAGATGTATACACAGGTAAAGGCAATTATTGGTTACCAGAGGCTGAACCTTCTCAAGAAAACATATACTGCTGAGATGTTGCAGATATCTTACTTAGAATCAGCAGAAGTGTTGTAAGATGTTGTTTTTTCCTTGGCATTCATCTCATGATTTGACGCCATCAGTTTTACTCCCCCTCTGTATACCACAGGAAGAGTACAATATTCTACAGGAGCTATACAGCTTCAGGAAACCTAGAGAAGACCCAGATGAGGTGAGAGAAAATACCGTCTGTTCTGAAGGTGTTATCTGTGTCGGAAGGTGTCTCTGTATCAGAAGTATGTGGTGTTTCTCCCCTGCTGTACACTACAACTGTGTCATGTGTTGTTTTCAGGAGGAGTTGACAGAGTGTGTGGAGAGACGTATCCGGCAGCTGGAGGATCTGGAGGCAGCATTTGCAGACCTGGTGGAGGATGATAGTGAGGAGACAGTCAAGCGCTGGGCTGCCAACCCTGGGTAGGGTAAATCCCCTCTACCTTCCTTATGGTATCTGGGCTGGCGTTGCTGAGTAAATCTCCTGTACCTGCCAGGCAGTAATTTCTGCATCAGCCCAACTAGCCCTAATCCTCAGAAACCTTCTATCCTTAGAATCCTTCACTCAGCACTGGCCAGCTTAAAATTGGTACTGGAGAAAGATTAGATGAGATTGAGATCTACTTATGATTATTTCCCCACATATAGTCCCTTGAGAAAGTATTCACACCCCTTGACTTTTCCCACATTTTGTTGTGATACAGCCTGAATTTAAAATAAATGAAATTGAGATTTTGTCACTAGTCTACATACAATACCCCATAATGTCAAAGTAGAATTGTGTTTTTAGATTATATTTTTTTTACACATTAATTAAAAATGAAAAGCTGAAATGTCTTGAGTCAATAAGTATTCAACCCCTAGAAAAAAAGAGGAAGGGAAGCGCTGCTAAGGTACACAATAGTAGATTTTGGTAGACTGAAGGTGTTCTTTGGTAAAAGGGGTCAATTGGTCATCAAAAAGAAAGGACCAAGGCACTCTTCATATAATTAATTGAAATGCCTTTATTTGTATGGCATGTTCAATGGAAAAAAAGTTTACAAACTCCGACGCGTTTCGGCTGCTTGGCCTTCATCATGGAGTACAAAGAAAGGATTTTGAACAGCTTTTTCCAATCAGCCCTGATTTGAAGAGGGAATGGATCAGCATCAGAATGCCTATAAAGGTAGTTCTAACCTTAAATATGACTGGGCAAAGTGCCAAGAATAGGAGAGCCATCTATTCCATAGTACACTAGAACATGGACAACAACATAGCTGAGGGCAATGGAGCAAAATGTCCACTAGATGACAGCAAATGGACCTATCACGACCCTACAGGAAGGGTGAGAAATCCATATCTTCATTTAAACCAGGGTACTTAGTGGCCTGTAGTTTGTAAATCCTTATCTTCATTTAAACCGGGGTACTCAATGGCCTGTAGCTTGTAAATCCATATCTTCATTTAAACCAGGGTACTTAGTGGCCTGTAGTTTGTAAATCCATATCTTCATTTAAACCAGGGTACTTAGTGGCCTGTAGTTTGTAAATCCATATCTTCATTTAAACCAGGGTACTTAGTGGCCTGTAGCTTGTAAATCCATATCTTCATTTAAACCAGGGTACTTAGTGGACTGTAGTTTGTAAATCCATATCTTCATTTAAACCAGGGTACTTAGTGGCCTGTAGCTTGTAAATCAATATCTTCATTTAAACTAGGGTACTTAGTGGCCTGTAGCTTGTAAATCCATATCTTCATTTAAACCAGGGTACTTAGTGGCCTGTAGTTTGTAAATCCATATCTTCATTTAAACCAGGGTACTTAGTGGCCTGTAGCTTGTAAATCCATATCTTCATTTAAACCATATCCATATCTTCATTTAAACCAGGGTACTTAGTGGCCTGTAAGCTGTAAATCCCAAAACTTTATTTTTGGTTTAGCTGTAGGGTTGTGATTAGGGAAGCACAATATATCGGTGAACATATCGGAATCGGCCAATATTAGCTAAAAATGCCAACATCGGAATCGGCCCGATGTCTAGTTTAACACCAACATGCAAAACCGATGTCAAAACTGATGACGCCACGTAAAATGTTGCATTACACGTGCAACACAGCATTCCTAACCTAGCCCACAATGTCTGCTGTGTGGATCAAGCAGTCAACAAATTGAGCAGTCATTTGAACGAGTAAGAAAATTTCAGCGAGACAACTCAAAGGCGAAATCCATTAACACCAAGATAATGGAATTCATTGCCCTTGACAATCAACTGTTTTCTGTCATGGGTGATGTTGGCTTTCGCCGACTGGTCGACCACCAGTACACATGTTGCACTACCGGAGTTCCACAGTAATAGCGTCACTGCTATTAGCTTTACGACATAATATGGAACGCCGTTTGGGTCTTTACGTGTCAAAAACGAATTTGACGCATTAAATAAGCTTGTAATTTGGCACGTCAAATAACAGTTCTAGTATAGAATGTTGTGTGTGTGATGAATTTGCACATGCAAGCCAAGCGCCACCACTACTATCAGTAGCACTGTCAAAGCTGTACAAATAAAGTCTGCAAACACCGGACACGAACGATGTGCTTACAATACTGCTTTAGTAATATGTCATTATTTGTTCGACCACAACTTCTGGGGTAGCTAGCTAGTTTTATCTTACTTAGCTAGCACCAATACAACCAGCCTGAAAACAATGACCAGTAGAAACTGCAGTCATTTTCATTATTCTTAACAATGATTTAGGAATCCTTGTGAGTAAGTATTAGCTAGGTAGCCACTTGTTGTCTTCCTATTAAAATTGAACTTCAATTCATGAAAATAAATGGCTAGCCAGCTACTTAACCCTGTTGCCCAAAGCTCATTTTATAAGCAGCCAGCTAGCTTCATCTGGCTAATGAGGCTCGACCGGACCGGGTTTTGTGTTGTGAAGCTAGTCACAATAAGGATTAGGCACAATAGTGGAATTTGCGGTTTGCCTTCAAAATGAAAATGATGCAGCAGGTTACAATTAGTGTAATTTTGCCATATTTAGACTAGATCATGTTAAACAAGGTTGGAATGTGAAGCAATGAAATGGGGTATCAGTCTACTCTGTGACACCCACAGAACACAACTGTGGAGGCCAAATATACACTGGAGTTGCTTACCAAGAAGACATTGAATGTTCCTGAGTAGCCTAGTTACTGTTTTGACTTAAATTGTCTTGGAACATCTATGGGAAGTCTTGGAAATGGCTGTCTAGCGATGATCAGCAACCAACTTGACAGAGCTTGAATATTTTTTTTGAAGAATAATGTGCAAATAATGTACAATCCAGGTGTGCAAAGCTCTTAGAGACTTGCCCAGAAAGACTCACACCTGTAATCTCTGCCAAAGGTGATTCTAACGTATTGACTCAGGAGTGTGAATACTTATGGAAGTGATATATTTCTGTACTTCATTTTCAATAAATTGGCAAACATTTCAACAAAACACTTTGTCCTTAAAGGGTATTGTGTGTAAATGGGTGAGCAAAACAATTAATTGGATACATTTTTTAAATTCAGGCTGGAACACAACAAAATGTGGTATAAGTCAAAGGGTATGAATACTTTCTGAAGGCACTGTAGATCTAGGCCTACTCTATATCTGCAGTGTGTCTTTCCCATGAACAACTGATATAATACCTTTTATCCAAGTTGTCCTCTGGGGTTGATCACCTCTCTGCTGTCTGCCTCTCACACAGTCTGAATTAGATTAGGCTGACATTAGGATATCATTTTAGATAGAGAGATACTGTACAGGCGTGGTACTGTAGGGCTCTGCCTGGAGGTGATGATCATGGTGGAAAATATCGGAAACTTATTTTGAAGGTTTTTTTTCTCTCCTGTTTTTAGGATGACCTCTTTGGTCAAACTGGTGGGAAGCCTGCGGAGTCGAAACGAGGCCCCTGACTACGAAATGGTAAACAGCTTTTTTCACCGACAGAGTCATCACCATTAGTGTGTTTTTTTCTTTCTATATTTCTAATTTCAGGGAAGGAAAATAAGATGAGGAAGAACATAATGTAGCACTAATTAACAGTTCAATTAGATCATTTAATATAGCCTGTCCCCTTAACAGCTAAAAGGGTTTTCTTTTTGCTCGCTGCCTCTTTCCAACCTTTTACTCTGAAAGGCACCATGATGATAAAAAGCTGGCTTTCATTATGTGGTTGGCTGACATTCTCTCCCTTCCTATGCGATGGTGATGATGATGATGAAGGTGCACCAGGCGGGGCTGACCTGTGACTACTCGGAGCTGCCCCACCACATCAGTAGTGAGGAGGAGGTTGAGAGACTGGTCCTGGCAGTGGAGCTCGTCCTGGAGGCCCTGCCGAAGCCCACCCTTGTCACTGTCTCCAGGTACGTCAGCGCCACTCACCCTCCTTGGAAAACAGCCATTTTACTTATTCAAAGAAAATGGGATTTGTAGCTTGCGGAAGGACATTGGACATGTAGCAAACAGTTTATTTTTGACAGCCATCAATTTATTTGCAAGATGGAAAGTTCATGAAGTACTGACTCATTCAGTTAGTGTTTGTTAGCAAAGGCGGATGTCAAAGATGTGAAAACATAGTCTTGACGCATATAGACACATTTGTTCTGCTACTAAGAAATGTTATCTAATCTTCAAATAATGCAGATCTTACGTCAATTGACACAAACACCTTAGTCATTGTATTCTCAGCAAAGTTGTTGTTTTTCATGCAAAGCACAGTCCATTTAACAAAGTATAATGACGCATCACCTTTGCCTGGATGACATTGTTTTTGAATGACTGAATTACAAGATTCTGTTCAATCGTGTTATGCAAACTGTCCAAATTTCCCAATGTGTTATTGGACAATTTGACAGCTGATTGATTCAGTGTTTTGTTTGGCAGATCCAGTCTGGATGAGTACTGCCCAACTGAACAGGTAAACTCCATCCAGAGTAGGATACTAGCCGTCCTGGAGTCTTTATATGGCTCGTTGGATGTCCATAAGGAGTACGAGACGAAACCAGAGGACAACCTGCCCAAGGCATCATGATACAAATCATCCTCATTTGTGATGCATCCATCAAATGACTGACTTTCACTCAGAAATCATGCACTGGTGTCAGTGTCAGGATTCAGCCTGAAGATACACACATGACTGACTTTCACTCAGAAATCATCCACTGTTGTCAGTGTCAGGATTCAGCCTGAAGATACACACATGACTGACTTTCACTCAGAAATCATGTACTGGTGTCAGTGTGAGGATTCAGCCTGAAGATACACACATGTACTAGTTTATTTGAAAGGCTTTAAGTTTAAAGTATGAATTAATGGTTGAAAATCAAGATAGCATGTCTACCTGCTCCTGTTATTTTCATTTTTCCTCAGGTAGGCAGGTGTATCAAACATATCTATATTCACCTGACCATTGTTACTGATACTGTACAATTTAATGAGGACAGTTTTTATCATTTGTGTTCCATTACTTGTTTGATACTTTCTTGCCCAGTCCAGACAATTTCATATGCAGGCATAATTCACTAAGTGAAAATTTGACTATGGAGCCATTTTACACTAAATGCAGTGATTGCACTGGCAAATTGTTCAACTGTATCTGTCGGAATTTTTCATTTAAATTAATTAATTAATTTGATTTTTATTTCCTTTTGCTCATTTCGCAAATCTTTTCCCTAGATGCATCCCTTCAATACAATCTGAGGAAGTGCTGAGGACTCTTTTTTTTAATATTTGTTTTATTTGTTTTTTTGTACTTCAAAGCAGCAAATGAGTATGATTAGATCCTATCCTACCCCACCCACTTCGGTTTGTTTGCTCCCATTGCCAGTTGCTTAGCAACTCTATTCAGTACTTTCACATTTTCATCTCACTGTTTGTACAAATGTATAAATAGATTATTCTCTCAGTCAAGACTATTACATATTATTACAAAACTTTAATGCCTTGGCTGTCAATGCAGAGTACAATTTGTCCCAACTACAACACTGTCATTTTGAGTGTACAAGAATACCTATTCATGGTTGTACATGAATATATGAAACTTAATTTAATGTTATTCTCATTTAATTCTTACAGATGCTCTCCATAATATTGTTCTAATTTTGAACGTCTTCCAAGGAAAGATAAAAGATACCCATCAGATACCCATCAGAGGAGGCTATATTTGTTGTAATGTAATCTATTACATTTTCCATGGTTATAATAGACTCAATTGGATTGTTTTGTTTCCTGTTTTAATAGTGCCTGTGTTACTTTGAACAGAGCTGGTGCATTTAAATAAAATTTTTAAAAAATAAAAAAATCACCCATGACAAATTGTCCAATTATAATATTCATAGCTTTGCGTATAATATCTTCATGCATCCTGAGGATTGGAATCAGCCTTTCATATTGCCTGGGGTAATTCACAACAGAAACACACACCGACTCAATTAAGAGGACATTGATGCACCTCAAACATAATCATATGATTTTATTTTGAGGATTGCAGCCCACCATTTAAAAAATAATTTATACCACAGCATGATGTAGCCTATTCCACACATGAAGAACATTCTGTGTGTGTGCACAATCTCTGCTATTTGATGATCCAATGGCTGCTGTTACGCAGGCAGCCCTATTGACACAACTTAGTCCTAATACAGTACCATTCAAAGGTTTGGACACACCTACTCATTCAAGGGTTTTTCTTTATTTTTACTATTTTCTACATTGTAGAATAATAATGAAGACAACTATGAAATAACACATGGAATCATGTAGTAACCAAAAAAGTTAAACAAATCAAAATATATTTGAGATTCTTTAAAGTAGCCACACTTTGCCTTGATGACAGTTTTGCACACACTTGGCATTCTCTCAACCAGCTTCACCTGGAATGCTTTTTCCTCAGACTTGAAGGAGTTCCCACATATGCTGAGCACTTGTTGGCTGATTTTCCTTCACTCTGCGGTCCAACTTGTGGTCTCCTTGGTCAAATAGCGTACTGTCCTGTTGAAAAACAAATATTAGTCCCACTAAGCGCAAACCAGATGGGATGGCATATCGCTGCAGAATACTGTCGTAGCCATGCTGGTTAAGTGTGCCTAGAATTCTCAATAAATCACAGACCGTGTCACCAGCAAAGCACAGTCTCACAAAGACACAGCGGTTGGAACCAAAAATCTCAAATTTGGACTCATCAGACCAAACGACAGATTTCCACCGGTCTAATGTCCATTGCTTGTGGTTCTTGGTCCAAGCAAGTCTCCTATTCTGATATATATCCTTTAGTAGTGGTTTCTTTGCAGAAATTTGACCATGAAGTCCTGATTCACACAGTCTCCTCTGAACATTTGATGTTGAGATGTGTCTGTTACTTGAACTCTGTGAAGCATTTATTTGGGCTGCAATTTCTGAGGCTGGTAACTCTAATGACCTTATCCTCTGCAGCAGAGGTAACTCTGGGTCTTTCATTCCTGTGGCGGTCCTCATGAGAGACAGTTTCATCATACCGCAATTTTTCAACTGCACTTGAAGAAACTTTCAAAGTTCTTGACATTTTCTGGATTAACTGACCTTGATGTCTTAAAGTAATGATGGACTGTAATTTCTCTTTGCTTATTTGAGCGGTTCTTGCCATAATATGGACTTGGTCTTTTACCAAATAGGGCCACCTTCTGTATACCACCCCTACCTTGTCACACACAAATGATTGGCTCAAATGCATTAACAAGGAAAGAAATTCCACAAATGTACTTTTAACAAGGCACACCTGTTAATTGAAATGCATTCCAGGTGACTACCTCATGAAACGGGTTGAGAGAATGCCAAGAGTGTGCAAAGCTGTCATCAAGGCAGAGGGTGGCTACTTTGAAGAATCTCAAATATAAAATATATTTGTATTTGTTTAACACTTTTTTGGTTACTACATGATTCCATATGTGTTATTATCATAGTTTTGATGTCTTCACTATTATTCTACAATGTTGAAAATAGCAGAAATAAAGAAAAATCCTTGAATGAGTAGGTGTGTCCAAACTTTTGACTGGTACTGTATATGTATGTATATATATATATACACTGCTCAAAAAAATAAAGGGAACACTAAAATAACACATCCTAGATCTTATTAAATCCTTTTTTCTTTACATAGTTGAATGTGCTGACAACAAAATCACACAAAAATTATCAATGGAAATCAAATTTATCAACCCATGGAGGTCTGGATTTGGAGACACACTCAAAATTAAATTGGAAAACCACACTACAGGCTGATCCAACTTTGATGTAATGTCCTTAAAACAAGTCAAAATGAGGCTCAGTAGTGTGTGTGGCCTCCACGTGCCTGTATGACCTCCCTACAACGCCTGGGCATGCTTCTGATGAGGTGGCGGATAGTCTCCTGAGGGAGCTCCTCCCAGACCTGGACTAAAGCATCCGCCAACTCCTGGACAGTCTGTGGTGCAACGTGGTGTTGGTGGATGGAGCGAGACATGATGTCCCAGATGTGCTCAATTGGATTCAGGTCTGGGGAACGGGCGGGCCAGTCCATAGCATCAATGCCTTCCTCTTGCAGGAACTGCTGACACACTCCAGCCACATGAGGTCTAGCATTGTCTTGCATTAGGAGGAACCCAGGGCCAACCGCACCAGCATTGGTTCTCACAAGGAGTCTGAGGATCTCATCTCGGTACCTAATGGCAGTCAGGCTACCTCTGGCGAGCACATGGAGGGCTGTGCGGCCCCCCAAAGAAATGCCACCCCACACCATGACTGACCCACCGCCAAACCGGTCATGCTGGAGGATGTTGCAGGCAGCAGAACGTTCTCCACGGCGTCTCCAGACTGTCACGTCTGTCACATGTGGTCAGTGTGAACCTGCTTTCATCTGTGAAGAGTACAGGGCGTTCCAGTGGCGAATTTGCCAATCTTGGTGTTCTCTGGCAAATGCCAAACGTTGTAAGCACAACCCCCACCTGTGGACGTCGGCCCTCATACCACCCTCATGGAGTCTGTTTCTGACCGTTTGAGCAGACACATGCACATTTGTGGCCTGCTGGAGGTCATTTTGCAGGGCTCTGGCAGTGCTCCTCCTCCTTGCACAAAGATGGAGGTAGCTGTCCTGCTGCTGGGTTGTTGCCCTCCTACGGCCTCCTCCACATCTCCTGATGTACTGGCCTTTCTCCTGGTAGCGCCTCCATGCTCTGGACACTACGCTGAAAGACACAGCAAACCTTCTTGCCACAGCTCGCATTGATGTGCCATCCTGGATGAGCTGCACTACCTGAGCCACTTGTGTGGGTTGTAGACTCCGTCTCATGCTACCACTAGAGTGAAAGCACCGCCAGCATTCAAAAGTGACCAAAACATCAGCCAGGAAGCATAGGAACTGAGAAGTGGTCTATGGTCACCACCTGCAGAACCACTCCTTTATTGGGGGTGTCTTGCTAAGTGCCTATAATTTCCACCTGTTGTCTATTCCATTTGCAGAACAGCATGTGAAATTTATTGTCAATCAGTGTTGCTTCCTAAGTGGACAGTTTGATTTCACAGAAGTGTGATTGACTTGGAGTTACATTGTGCTGTTTAAGTGTTCCCTTTATTTTTTTGAGCAGTGTATATGACTGCACACAAAATAATATCATAAATATATATATATATATATATATATATATATATATATATATATATATATATTTATGATATTATTTTGTATGACTGCACACAAAATAATATCATAAATATATATATATATATATATATATATATATATATATATATATATATATATATATATTTATTATATTATTTTGTGTGCAGTCATATTCAAGATATTTCAACAGCTTAAGCCATTGCAATGAACCTACACAGTGAGTGAACCACATTCTTATTCTCCACCATGTCAACTCTGATACTTCCTTCACACTGGTTGTGTGCCCAGTGGGTCATTGTCCATCACAGACATAACCTTGATGCCTCCCTCCACAGGACTCAGACCAGTGTTCTGTATCCTGTATGCAGACCGCTATCCCATTGTAAAGGATGGTGTTGGACCGAGCATTGAGATGGGCCTGCGTGCTTAGCCTACTGATGCCCCAAACCAAGGCGGTTGGATCTTGACACCTTCCATCTGACTGGCATGTCTTGGCTGCCATGGATGGGATCAGGAAGGCTTCACCATCCAAATCAATTAGGTTGACCAACCTATTGAATACGCTCCAGTGATGCCTGCAAAGAAGTGTACTGTCTGGAGAGTGGAGTCAGTGGAACATGAAAAGTAGTTATGTGCAAGAAAGGGATCTCAAATGGGTTGTGAGAGCCAAAATGTGCTAGAAATGTTTAATGTGTGAATTGTTATAACATCCTTTGCAAACAGAGTAAACAATACTTTTCTGTGTTAGAACAGCTAATACGAGTTGCATCCCCAACAGAACAGGTCTGTGAGAACCTTCAGAGATGAGTCAGCGACCTCCAAATATGAAAGTTATGTAACCTTTTTTTAATGCACCTGAAGGCTGTTGGGTGTTGTGGTTGACTTTAAAGAGCATAATTGTTTTGTGCCTTTAAATAAAATTCTGACTGACACCCACTTCCTTTTTTTCCTCATGTATGTTGTGCAGTCTGTCAGCTGTTGTTAAATAATGTAAAGTAAACTGAGGATGTATCACACTACTGCACTAATAGGAGCCTCCCCACTGGGCACTGGGCACTGGTCAATTCAATGTCTATTCCACGTTGGTTCAACATAATTGTATTGTGTGTGCCCAGTGGGTAAATTTTTTTTTATCTATGAGGGGAGATGTCTTCATAAATTAATAAAAGATTGAAAAATAATTTACTTAAATAGGCTAATGGATTGATTAAAAAACCTAGGCCTACATGTTCTGTTAATAAGAGCCCGAGGATGGCCAACAAGGCCCATTAAAACATGGCTCTTTATGAAGCTAAATGATCCTTAGTATGACCTTCTTAAACCAATTCCATATAGCTTAGTAGATCCCCCCCTCCCCTGGCTTAGACAGAGCTTAGACTGTAGAGGGTTAAAGCATGGCTCATTATGTCTTTCCAGTGCTTAACTCCACATCATCAATAGACACTGTAGCTTTCAGCTCCTGCTCTGAAGGGAATTATGTCAAAAGCCACCTGTTCATTTATCCTGGCTGATACCTAGAACAGAGCTGCCTGGCTCCCTAACAGTTTTCAGTGGTGTGTTATTGTCAATACGAGGAACCAACTAAATAACCAACATCAAAAGCAACAGATCAGCAGAACATGTAACTCTTGCTGTAACATTCCCAGTACAGCTAACTGACTGAAATTACAGGAGCCTACTAGACCAATGCTTTGCAGTTTCAATTTTTAAACCATTCCATCAAGTGAAATGACCCCTATAACATTGGAATAGATTTGGAATTGTTTTAGTTTCCCTGTGCTGGATGATGGATTGGGTAAGAGTATCAAAATACATCTGGGACATTGGTAACCACGCTATGGTACTAGCAAGCAAGATACAACCTGGGAACAATTAGAAATCTTGGTTAGATTTCATTTGCAACCTGGACAGGTTTAATCCTCAAAACACATTGCTTTATCGTCCTCAATTCGTTCCACATTAAAATAGGCAAAACATGGCGATAGGGGAGAGTGGGGTAAGTTGACCCTCATGAAGAATTATTATTTAAATAATACTCTTCACTACAACACAAAACTTGTTTTACTACTTGATTTCTATTGAGATGTGTAGTAAACCAGTAGTGATTTAAGTATTAACTGAAGTAGTAATGAGTGATAAATTGGGAGGATTCACTGCTGAACACTACAATACTCTGCCTTCAGAAGTTTGACTTTTCCCACATTTTGTTGTGTTACAGCCTGAATTTAAAATAGATTAAATTAAGATTTGTCACTGGACTACACACAATACCCAATAATGTCAAAGTGGAATTGTGTTTTTAACGAAAGGAAGGAAAACGCACAGGGAATTCACCATGAGGTCAATGGGGACTTTTAAACCGTAACAGAGTTTAGTGTCTGTGATAGGAGAAAACTGAGGATGGATCAACAACATTGTAGTTACTCCACAATACTAACCTAATTGACAGACTGTAAGAAGGAAGCCTGTACAGAATAAAAAATGTTCTAAAACATGCATCCTGTTTGCAACAAGGCACTAAAGTAATACTGCCAAAAATTTGGCAAAGCAATTCACTTTTTGTCCTGAATAGAAAGTGTTGTATTGGATTTGCCCCAAACATATTACTAAGTACCACTCTCCAATTTTCAAGCAAAATGGTGGCTGCATCATGTTATGGGCATGCTTGTAATCGTTAAGGAATGGGGAGTTGTTTAGGATAAAAAAAGCTAATCACAGGCAAAATCCTAGAGGAAAACCTGGTTCAGTCTGCTTTCCACCAGACACTGGGAGATTAATTAACCTTTTAGCAGGACAATAACCTAAAACACAAGGCAAAATCTACACATGTTTACCGAGTAGACTTGTGAATGTTCCTGAGTGGCCGAGTTACAGTGTTGACTTAAATCTACTTGAAAATCTAAGGCAAGACTTTAACATTTTTGTTTAGCAAATTTAAAAATAAATAAATGTTGCACAATCCAGGTGTGGAAAGCACTTAGAGACCCATAAAGACTCAAGAGCTGTAATCGCTGCCAAATGTGACTTTAACATGTATTGACTCAGGGGGGTGAATACTTACAGTGGGGCAAAAAAGTATTTAGTCAGCCACCAATTGTGCAAGTTCTCCCACTTAAAAATATGAAAGAGGCCTGTAATTGTCATCATAGGTACACTTCAACTATGACAGACAAAATGAGAAAAAAAATCCAGAAAATCACATTGTAGGATTTTTTATGAATTTATTTGCAAATTATGGTGGAAAATAAGTATTTGGTCAATAACAAAAGATTATCTCAATACTTTGTTATATACCCTTTGTTGGCAATGACAGAGGTCAAACGTTTTCTGTAAGTCTTCACAAGGTTTTCACACACTGTTGCTGGTATTTGGGCCCATTCCTCCATGCAGATCTCCTCTAGAGCAGTGATGTTTTGGGGCTGTGTGTTTGGGATCATTGTCATGCTGAAAGACCCAGCCATGTTTCATCTTCAATGCCCTTGCTGATGGAAGGAGATTGGCCCCATTCATTCTTTCCTTTACACGGATCAGTCATCCTGGTCCCTTTGCAGAAAAACAGCCCCAAAGCATGATGTTTCTACCCCCATGCTTCACAGTAGGTATGATGTTCTTTGGATGCAACTCAGCATTCTTTGTCCTCCAAACACGACGAGTTGAGTTTTTACCAAAAAGTTATATTTTGGTTTTATCTGACCACATGACATTCTCCCAATCTTCTTCTGGATCATCCAAATGCTCTCTAGCAAACTTCAGACGGGTCTGGACATGTACTGGCTTAAGCAGGGGGACACGTCTGGCACTGCAGGATTTGAGTCCCTGGCGGCTTAGTGTGTTACTGATGGTAGGCTTTGTTACTTTGGTCCCAGCTCTCTGCAGGTCATTCACTAGGTCCCCCCGTCTGGTTCTGGGATTTTTGCTCTCCGTTCTTGTGATCATTTTGACCCAACAGGGTGAGATCTTGCGTGGAGCCCCAGCTCGAGGGAGATTATCAGTGGTCTTGTATGTCTTCCATTTCCTAATAATTGCTCCCACAGTTGATTTCTTCAAACCAAGCTGCTTACCTATTGCAGATTCAGTCTTCCCAGCCTGGTGCAGGTCTACAATTTTGATTCTGGTGTCCTTTGACAGCTCTTTGGTCTTGGCCATAGTGGAGTTTGGAGTGTGACTGTTTGAGGTTGTGGACAGGTGTCTTTTATACTGATAACAAGTTCAAACAGGTGCCATTAATACAGGTAACGAGTGGAGGACAGAGGAGCCTCTTAAAGAAGAAGTTACAGGTCTGTGAGAGCCAGAAATCTTGCTTGTTTGTAGGTGACCAAATACTTATTTTCCACCATAATTTGCAAATCAATTCATTAAAAATCCTACAATGTGATTTTTTTCTCATTTTGTCTGTCATAGTTGAAGTGTACCTATGATGAAAATTACAGGCCTCTTTCATATTTTTAAGTGGGAGAACTTGCACAATTGGTGGCTGACTACATACTGTTTTGCCCCACTGTATTTAAACAAGATGTATTCTTGTTTTTTTTGTTATATGTTTTTTTTTTAAATCCACTTTGACAGAGTCTTTTGTGTAGATTGTTGACAAAAAATGACAACTAATTCCATTTTAATCCCACTTTGTAACACAACAAAATGTCAAGGGGTGTGAATATTTTCTGAAGGCACTGTACCTATTTCCTATTAACATCTTAAATTCTCCCTTAATGACTACTGTGTAACTGAGCATCTGCTACTTAAAACCTACACAATTCCTACACATTCACTATTGAATTACTATGTAATGCCTACCCATTTCAGCTGTATGTCTACTCAATCCCTATTGAATTAATATTGCCATTTGTGTATGTAGTGTTGTGTCACTATTGATCCCGACAGAATTGCTCCAGATCCTTTTTCATTTCCCCCTTTCAGCCCCTTGAATTACTGTTGACATCTTTTTCACTAGCAGTGGTGGGAAAAGTACTCAAAAATCATACTGTAGTAAAAGTAAAGATACCTTAATAGAAAATTACTCAAGTAAAAGTCACCCTGTAAAATACTACTTGAGTAAAAGTCTAAAAGTATTTGGATCTAAATATACTTAAGTATCAAAAGTAAATGGAATTGCTAAAAATGTACTTAAGTATCTAAAAGTATTTAAATTCCTTATATTATGCAAACCAGACAGTACAATCTTGTTTTTTTATTTTATTTACGGATAGCCAGAGGCACACTACAACACGAATTTACAAACAGAACATGTGTGTTTAGTGTGTCCACCAGATCAGAGGCAGAAGTGATGAAAAGGGGTGTTCTCTTGATAAGTGCATGAATTTGACCATTTTCCTGTCAAAATGTAACTACTACTTTTGGGTGTCAGGGAAAATGTATGGAGTAAAAAGTACATTATTTTCTTTAGGAATGTAGTGAAGTAAAAGTTGTCAAAAATATAAATAGTAAAGTAAAGTACAGATACCCCAAAAAAACTACTTAAGTAGTACTTTAAAGTATTTTTACTTAAATACTTTACACCACTGGTTACTAGACTAGTGCACATGCTATTTCCTCAAGTTATTAGCTGTAGTTATATAATCATACAATAAATAAGCTTATACAAACGTAATTGCATTTTTAAATTTATATGAATTACATATTTACACTTTTGTTAATCCCTTTGAGGCCTCGTCTTCATTCAGATTCTCTTTTGCGTTGCAGCCACATTTCTCCACCACTTAACCTTTTAGAAAATAAAAACAAGCAAAAGAGAACCAATTATAAGCCATTATTCATCATCTGCTAATAAAGGTCACACAAGACAACAGAAAAACATTTAATAAACAATGTTAATCTTACAAACAATGGCCTCCAGTCTTCTTACAGTATGTCGAGGGTCTCTTTGGCAACAGGTGAAAAGAGGTAAGTAGAATGGGTAAGTAGAACAAAATGAACATACTGTACATTTGCATACAAACACACATACGAATTAGCTAGCATGACGAAACACAGGCTACATTGCTACAGTCTATTTCAATGGGGCTAACAAACAAGGCCATTTTGGCTAGCAATCTTTTTCATCTGGTAAAAAGTTATATAAATTACATTAAAGTATTTATAAAACATAAAGGAAAATTAAACTTACAGGTGATGCCGGCATAAGGGCTACGAAAGACAGGATGATGAGGGATGGAAGTTGATTACATTCAGGATGGTCAAAAACAGTAGATAGCTAACAACAACCAAACTACTTCCTGTTTTCTCTCCTGCGGCAGTGAAAAACTTGTGTAGAAAAGCTGTCATTTTTTTACTACTTATTTACTACTGACATCAAGTAGTAAAAATCTCTACCTGATTACTACTAGAAACACTATTACTGTTTTCCTACTGAACACTACTTGTGTATCTTGAGTAGTGCATACACTACACAATCCCTACAAGTCTTTACATTGTCACTACTGTAACTCATGCTAGCAGTAAAATTGTATTTGAAAAACAGATACAAAACACACCTTATGGAACAGCAGGGACTGTGAAACAACAAACATTGGCACAGACACATGCATACAAACACATGATAACATACACACTCTACACACACACATATGTTGTGTTGTAGATATGTGGTAGTAGAGTAGGGGCCTGGGGGTAGACACTTATGTTGTGAAATCTGCTGTGAATGTATTGTAATGTTTTTAGAAATGTATAACTGCCTTCATTTTGCTGGACCCCACAAAGAGTAGCTGTTGTCTTGGCAGTAGCTAAAGGTGATCCATAATAAATTCAAATACTGCACAAATAGGTTTTGTGTAGTAATTCAGTAATACTTTTTCATGAGGGGGGGGGGGGGGGTAAATTGAGCCACCCTTGGATTCTAGGAAACCATACACAAAATTAATAATTTGACCAAATATTTAGGAAGAGATCATCATTTTATGAAGTCTGAAGGAAGAAACCACATGGAAAAGGTGGTAAGCAAGTTAGGTCTAAAAAAACAATCAGATTTTCACCAAGTCAACTGAATGTATTCTGTTAGAGGTTTCATGATGCTTGTATCTAAACCAAACATGTTCATTCTATACATCAGTTGGGATCTCTATAAGCTTCAATAAGAGGTCCATCCTTGTAACTGTGTGGGCTGATATAGCGCTAGGAATATGGGACCAAATACTAAACCTTTGACTACTTTAATACTCATAAGTGAATTTGTCCCAATACTTTTGGTCCCCTAAAATGGGGAGACTATGTACAAAACGTGCAGTAGTTTCTAAACAGTTCACCCAATGTGGATGTAAATACCCTCAAATTAAAGCTAACAGTCTGCACTTTAACCTCAAAGTCAATGTATCATTTAAAATCCAAAGTGCTGGAGTACAGATCCAAAACAACAAAAAAGGTGACACTGTCCCAATACTTAGAGCTCACTGTATCTGGAAACGCATTATCCTAAATAACATGCACAGACTACTCCTTTAAAAGCACTGTGAAGCATTGTACTTGCACATTTCAAGGAAACAATATTTCATAGCAATATCGCTTTCTGTCTTTCTAAATATTATCAGGGTGTTAGGGAGCAAACAGCATCTAACAATTCCCAAACCTTTCCATGTACTGATAGCCATGCCATTTGTTGACAATTTGTTTGATCGTGAGATAAATCTATATACATGTACAGGAAACTGCCAAAATAATGGAAACACTTGAATAAATTAGGGTCCTGGCGACTCTTATGATGTGGGGTGCATTTTCCTGGCATGGTTTAGGTCGACTCAACCCAAGGTAAACGCCAATAAATAGTGATTACCTTCAACCTGTGGTGAATCCTTTCTATCCTGATAGGAGTGGATGACAATGCCCCCATCCACAGGGCACAAGTGGTTACTGAATGATTTGATGAGTATGAAAACGATACGCCATGGCCGTCTCAATCAAAAGATCTGAACCCAATTGAACACTTATGGGAGATTCTGGAGCGCCGCCAAAACACCAAGTTATGGAATTTCTCATGGAAGAATGGTGTCACATCCATCCATTAGAGTTCCAGACACTTGTAGAATCTATGCCAAGGCGCATTGAAACTGGTGGCTCGTGGTGGCTCAATGACCTAGTAAGACACTTTATGTTGGTGTTTCCATTATTTTGGCAGTTACCTGTAGTTACCTTAGGCATGTTAAACAATTTTGCAATTCTTATTTGGATCATGAGGCAAGACAAAAATATGTCCTTATTTACAAATAATATAATTATGTTTCTTTTAAACTGTTCACATTCTCCCTAAACAGTTCACATGCAGTATCTCCATAAGAGTCACTATCTGCTGGGCATTTCACACAGAGAAACACACAGAGACGAGACCATACCAACAGCAGAAGATCTCCTTGAAGGTTTTCCTCATCTCCTGGCTCCTGAAGGCGTAGATCAGCGGGTCAATGACAGAGTTACACATGATGAGGATGAGGTACATGTTAAAGTGGGTCATGAAGCACACACAGTAGGGGTTCCTAGGGCAGGAGATCATGAGGATGAGGTGGAGGAAGAAAGGAGCCCAGCACACTATGAACACCCCCAAGAGAATGGTGAGGGTGATGGCCCCCTTCATGTTGGCTGCCTGCCAGATGGGGCCGTTTCCCGGCAGAACGGCGATCCTCTTCATGTGCAGACGTGCCAGCATGAACATGTGGACGTACAGCGAGGCCATGAGCACCAGCATGCTGAAGAACATGATGATGAGGCAGATGAGGACGGTAGTGCTCTCCGAGTAGACGATGAAGAGGATGCCCGACACGGTGCAGAAGGTCCAGATGCTGGTGATGATGGCGGCGGCCCGGCGCGTGGTCATGATGTTGTGGTAGCGCAGCGCGTAGAAGATGGTCACGTAACGGTCCACGGCGATGGCCAGCAGGCTCCAGATAGACGCCAGCAGGGAACTACAGATCATGGAGTCAAACACGTTGTCCATGCTCTTGATCACGCCGCCACCAATCCCCAGATTTCCGTCGGTGATCATTGCCATAACGATGGTCTCGGTGGCATTGGAGACGCTGACCAGCATGTCGGCCATGGCCAGGGAACAGATGAAGAAGTACATGGGAGAGTGCAGATTCTTGTTCTTAATGATGGCGGCGATGACCAGGATGTTCTCCAGCAGGCTGACGATGCCCAGCGTAAGGAAGACCTCGGTGGAGATTAGCAGCTGCTCGTAACACCCAGACGAACCATGGTGTCTCTCCGCTCCGGCTTGGTGCTGTTGATGGCTTAGAGGCGGAGCTCCAGAGCTGTGGTTCCATAGGTGAAATGATCCATGGTGATGCTGGTGCGTGGCATTCATTGTTTTTGTAGGAACTCTTCAGTCAGTACTCTTCAGTTTCCTTCTTTCTTCATTATTCCCTTAATCCGTCTAGAGGGTTTCTGTGCCTAATGAGGAGCTGCTTACTTCAAGCTCCAGCTTTGAATGCCATGCAGACACTGGGCAGTGAAGTAAAGTCTGAAACACTGGGAGGAAGTTCGATACGTGACCACAGGCGCCCGTCTGACTACTTCTGGCACTGACTCTACAGGCAGGAAAGCCTTATCATCCTCTGGTCTCACACTGCCATCTATTTACCACAGCTTCAGCCAGAGAGGTCTCCGAGAAAGAGAGCGCGGAGAGAGCAGGGAAAGAAAGAGAGTGAGAGGGGAGAGAAGGAGATAGATAGATGGAGAGAGGTTGACTGAGGGTGTGTGTCTGTGAGTGAGTCCCGAGAATTTGAGTCACTAACTAAAAGAAAAGGTATTAAAGCACAGATAGCCAGCCAGGGCTTCACTTAACAGAATCATTCTCACCCCTCAGCACTCTCATCCCTGACTCCTCCCCGTCTCTCAGCCAATGAGTGCTTACAAGGGTGGGAATCACATCTGGAGTGTGTTCTTGGTCTGAGAGAGGTATGAATAGCCCTGCTGCACCTCACTTCAGCACATACAGATTGTCCTTGTAGCATGTGTAAATTTAATTAATCTAATTGATGGTTTTATTAATGTCAGAAATGTGAGTCTTGATCGAGGTCTTTTGAAAAGCATTCAACAGGGATGATTTACGTATGTTTCAAGCAATCAGATCTACTGGACATGCTCTGTAGCCTTGTCATTCATCCCCAGCTGCTGAGTACATTGCAACCTCCCCATTTTTCCTAAAATTAATCACACCTGTGTCGTACAACAAAAAGAGTTCCTTTTGCATCCCTTTGATATTTTAAGTAGAAATTGTGCACCAATTTAATATTTTAAAATTGACGTGCCCTTTAATATAGACCACATGGAGAGAAGGCTTGCTGAAGTGTCAAGTGTCACTTCTATGAAGCTTTCAATCCACTTAATCCGAACATTTCACCATCATTGTAAAGCACTAGTTATTTTGTTGCTTTGACAAAGCCATTTCTGAAGACTGTTACTTATTTAATGTGATAAGTACTGTATGTCCCTCATTTCAATGTGAACACTGTTACGTGAACTGAACTCTCACTTTAATCTGGTGAAGCGATTCCTTTTTAAATATTTCAATAGAAACATTGACCATTTAATCATAGTGTAAAAGTAGATGTGCTGGTTCTACTCTTTTTGGCCATTTTCTGGTGTTTTGTCATGGAAAACTGAGCTGGTCAAGCACAACACATCGATCCTGTTACCCATAGATAGACGGGCTAGAAATGTTTTAGCAATTCCATTTTTGTTTTTGCATTCAATTGCCACTCCCTGTTGCACACAACAAGCTTCCATTCCCCCTGTCATGAGAGGATTTATGATTAAATCGTCAACCCTGTTACTTCATTTGGCACTTACTAGAGGCATGTTTTTATTTAACCTTGAGATGGGAAGACGTGTTTTTTTTATGTTCATAATGAAGAACATGTGCTCTTTATGACAGAATGTTAAAATTAGGTATTTCATCCTCAAGTGGATAGTCTTTTTTTTACACTTCTCAAAAAGCACCGAATTGGTGGAACTGTCGAAGCCTCCCAGGGCTTTAGGCTAGCTTCCTGGCCTATTGATCACACCTCTAGGTGTTTGAAAAACACACATGCATGCACACACAAATACATACACCAGCTTAGGACAGGACATAATCGACATCACCCCATTCCCTGGGCTGAAAAGAAGCAGATGTTTTTGTTCAGGTGAGCAGTTTGTTCTCACGTCTGTATCAATAAGAGATATTGTTGGAAGTTACTGTATGCACCAAGCACAAGCAGACAAACATCAAATGAAAATAAAAATCACATGTTATTTGTCACGTACACAGTTTTACAGCATGTATGAAAAGTGCAGTGAAATGCTTGTGTGCTAGCTCGCTCAACATTGCAGTAAGTAATAAACTGATATGTACACAATAGGATATACAGTATAGATTATGAATGTGCTATGTCAAGTATGACTGTATTTACAAATATAAAGTGGATAGTCATGGTCGCGCAGTTAAATAGTATGATAGAAGAGCAGCATCGGAAATATTGTGTGTTGAATTAGCCATCAATTGACCTAAAACCCAGTGTAAGTCAGGACTACTTAGCCTCATTCAGGGAGCTCAGAAGGCTAAATGGAAGGTCTCTCAACAGGTATGTCACGCTCTAACACGTATGAACAAGGCTCAATTGGCTCATGTCCACACTTTCATCAGTAGGCATCTATAAAGATCAAATGGATGTGCAAATGAATTTTTTTTTTTTTTTTTTTTTTTTTTTTTTTTTTTTTTTTTGAATTTTACCCCTTTTTCTCCCCAATTTCGTAGTATCCAATTGTTGTAGTAGCTACTATCTTGTCTCATCGCTACAACTCCCGTACGGGCTCGGGAGAGACGAAGGTTGAAAGTCATGCGTCCTCCGATACACAACCAACCAAGCCGCACACAGCGCACATCCAACCCGGAAGCCAGCCGCACCAATGCGCCGGAGGAAACACCGTGCACCTGGCCACCTTGGCTAGCGTACACTGCGCCCAGCCCGCCACAGGAGTCGCTGGTGCGCGATGAGACAAGGACACCCCTACCGACCAAGCCCTCCCTAACCCGGGCGACGCTAGGCCAATTGTGCGTCGCCCCACGGACCTCCCGGTCGCGGCCGGTTACGACAGAGCCTGGGCGCGAACCCAGGACTCTGATGGCACAGCCCTTAACCACTGCGCCACCCGGGAGGCCCCCGGATGTGCAAATGATTTTAACCCCAAGTGGTCATGTTATCAAGGATATTAGACTATACAAGGCAGACTGATCAGATAAATATTAGATGAATATTGAGTCATTGTTACAGGCTCAATGCCATCAAAGCATGGTCTGGAATGTTTTTTGAAAAGCTGAAGCTGTGACGATCGTCGTCGGTGGAATTAGACCAAGATGCAGCGTGGGGTAGGTTAATCATATTCTTTAATGGCTCAACAGCAACAGAAGGACAAGATCCCACAACATAGGTGGGGGAAAAAAAGGCTACCTAAGTATGATTCCCAATCAGAGGCAACGATAGACAGCTGCCTCTGATTGGGAACCACACTCGGCCAAACACAAAGAAATATAACACATAGAATGCCCACCCTGACCAAACCAAATAGAGACATAAAAAGGCTCTAAGGTCAGGGCGTGACAGAACCGAACCACAAAATAATCCCTTTGGCTAATAATGTGCGTTCTATCCATCCTTTTGTCTCTGAGAATGAATCTGCCACTGTCTCACACTGGCATTGGCTTGACTGATTAGCCAATGGTCAGTACAGGCAGAGAGGGCCAAATCAGATAAGTCCTTTGTCAGTCAGCACCCTGTGGAACAGTCACACTATTGGAGGATAGATCCACTCCAAGTGACAGTGAGTGAAATCAATGAATTAGCTTGTCAGCTACTGTCTGTAAATGAGCCAATGAAGCTGAAGTTGTTCCAAAAGCTTGTGTCATCACAATAACTATTTGTACTTATTAGGTGCAATCTTCTCTAGTTTTTCTAAATATATTTTTTTACTGAGATTCCTTTAAATATAATTTGCTGATCTTCTTACAAATCAAAAATACTGTCGTCAAAAGCATACTTATCACTATTCGATTTCTACACAACTCTGGAGTACACTATCCATACTTTTCACAGTTGTCCCCATGTGTACTATTGAACTTATAGATCCACCGTTATGACTGTGTTTACACAGGCAGGCCAATTCTTCACATTGCAATCTTCCATCCTCACTCCTCAACAACAAAAGGAGGTGGGAGGGTTTGGTGCTGATCTGATATAGTATGTCATACTTGAATTTATCCAGGAATCTCAAGGTTAGCTTATTAACACATCACATTCTTTCAAACCGTCATTCAGTGTTTTGCTGACAGCTTTGTAACAACTTTCGATCACACTCGCAGTACTCTGACATCCCCTCAAAGGATCCTGACAGCATGGTAATAGAAAAAATAGTCACATTTAATGTGGCCTTATCATTTCTTGGCACAAAATTATAATTATTAACCACAAATCAGATGTACTGTGTCTTGGTCCTAAAATACTTCAAGAATCGATGTGAGTTTGTGAGAACATGTTGCAAACAGTTATGTCAATTGTTGTAGGGGTCAGGTTGGTTTTCAGTATTCCCTAACTGTAACAGGATGTACTAGACGTCATCCACCTTAAGTGGATTTTAAATAGAGAGGATGGCTTCAGGTACACCCACAATCACTTGGTTACAAATGTACGTATTTTGTCAAATGTATGTATTTTTCAGGGATAGCTTGGGTTAAAGCAAAACAACATTTCTGACTCAGGCCATTAGCACGAAAATTCTGGGAAGTTGCCATGGCTGCATTGCAGTTTGGGCAGTTGACATCTTTGCAAGAATCTGTTAAACAATCAACAGGTTGATCATTTCAGAGGTTTCCTATAATCCATCAGCAACAACCATTCATTCATGTACAGTACATAGAAATATCCCTCTTTACAATCCTTGTTTTTTCTGTTATTTTTCTCATTCATGCTTTGTTTTGATTTAGGTGGAGTTGGTTTCTGTGTCCTGGGACCAGCTGGTGAAATAAATGGGCTGTCCTTTCTCTTTTGTGTGCTCATGAACAAGGCAAAATTAGAAGTTGTACATGGCTGCAGCAGCTATGGTAATATATGGATATGACTAAATAAATGAAGGTGGTGAAAGAATAGCTTTTTCGAAGGGTTTATTGGTCTAACCTTTATTACCTGGAGGCCGCTTGAGGTTATCACTCTTTTTTCAAGAGAGACCTGATGAGACTCATCATTTGATGGGGAAATAAACCACCAAATCTTCAAGTGATTTTTGTTTGTGTGTCTTGTATGCAGATAACA
Source organism: Oncorhynchus clarkii lewisi (assembly GCF_045791955.1). Lineage (NCBI taxonomy): Eukaryota > Metazoa > Chordata > Actinopteri > Salmoniformes > Salmonidae > Oncorhynchus > Oncorhynchus clarkii. The sequence goes on along the minus strand of NC_092174.1, from coordinate 22,478,777 downwards.
CCTGTTACGAACCCCTTTGGCATTGCAGTCTAGGGGGGGATGGAAACGAGACCCGTAACATATCTGAGGGGGGCTGAGCTGGACCCAAGGAAAGAACTAATAAATATCCCCAAAAAAACCTACGCTAGTCTAGCCTGCTTCATGAACAGCTAGCTAACTAACCGATAAAATACAGTGGGTGGTCCTCCCAGTTCTAACTAGGGTACTTAGACAAAGTTTTCCTACAGGTAACGTATGGCCATGGGCAACTTGGCTTTGTTTCCCCTTTTCCCACCAACAAACAAACAGTCATACACCACAACAATACATAATAATGGACAAATGTGACATGTAGGCGCAAAAACTAAAGAGAGATAGCTCCAGAGACAACTGGTTGGGTTTCTTTTAAACCAAGGGAAAGGGGATGTGATTGGGTAAGGGAAAAGGAGTAGGTGTGTCTTCAGATTGGCAACTTATTGGCGACTGATTGGCAACTGATGACTGCCACCTGTGACTAGGGCAGAAGGAGAGAAAACAAACAGCAACTGCCCTTCTCAGATTAGAATCTAGAAAATGTACTAACATTCCAAGTGTTAGATTGATTGATTAATTTTATTTCAGTGTCATACACCAATTGGTGCCAAGCCCACATGTGCTTATAAGACACTATTTCTTGAAGTACGATGTGCACAAAACAAAATTACATTTTGCAATTAACACGCATACATAATGATCATGGCAAGTACAGCTACCATTTTGTAACATTATACAAACAATACATTTCTACTTCTCCCCAGGCTTTGAACATAAATTGAGCAATATTAAATACGCTCTGTGTAAAGGGGATTTTCAGGTGAACAAAATAGAACATCAGTTGCAGATATAGTCAATCAAAAATCAATCTGGTTTAATATAAATTTGCAAACAGGGAACACAGTATCTGCACAGGAGCAGAGAATAATGTCTTACTTGACCTTAAATCCTAATTCCACAGCACCAGGAAGTCAAAACAAATGTGTCAGCTGCTAAAGAATCACAGTGTTTCACAGAATACAACAACAATCACTGCCCTTAGTCCTTGGACCTCCAGACCTCCTGGCGGCCCTATCAACAGATACGAGTTTAACAAACAGCATTGAATCTAGTGTCCATCAACCCGCACAACCAGAACACTGGAAATCACAGAAAGAGAAAACATATTGTGTTAATCACTCTAAAATGAATAAGAACTTCAATCATCTTAAATATTCTCCATTACAGTCCCCCGTTTTGGTCATTCGACATATCCATCAAAAGTGACATGTCAATGGCCAATCAGTATCTCAATGCATTTAAGTTTAAGATTATTACAAAATTCACAGTGTGTAGACCCCCACAATCAACCTGCCATTTCAAAAATAATTATTCAGATATGCTACAGTTCAGAACTCACAGACGTACAGTAGAAGCCATTGATGATGTCCAGGATATTGTGTTTCCCAACCAGACAAGCTTTAGCCTGAGCTGTCACCACCATCACCTGCTGTACATTCAGCCTCATCAGACTGTCCCAAGCACCAACAGCATGAGAGAAGTATGGGGTTATTTTCTGCTTATGCATCCTTTCACCCTTTTGCATCCCGTGTAGCTCAGTTGGTAGAGCATGGCACTAACAACGCCAGGGTTGTGGGTTTGATCCCCATGAGGGACCAGTATAAGAAAAAGTATGAAAATGGATGCACTCACTACTGTATGTTTTTCTGAATAAGAGTGTCTGCTAAATGACTCAAATGTAATTATTTAGATGCCAAACTCACCATCGGTATGTATGGCCAAAAGCTCTATGTTCATGTCATCTGACCAGGACTGGCTCCAGGCAAAAGTGACATAGGCAGCCCCCAATACATATTCACAAATTGAGGGTGGGAACGATGTGGTGATTTCCACTTGGAGTGGAGAAATAACAACAAGTAGAGCACTGTCAGTGTAGCTAGCTAGCATGCTAACCTTATCTAGCTAGCTAACCTTATCTAGCTTATCTGTTGTTGTACACTGTATTCAAAAGATTAGCCAGAGATTTAGGCTATGGCTTGTTCTGAAGCTGGATTTGTCATAAGCATTGAGGGAAAACTTTGCCAGAGATGGATAGGGGAAACCAGCATCTTTGACTTTGCCATTTGTTGTTATCGTCAAAGTTTTGTCATGTTCCATAAATTGCAGGCACAAATCCGCAAAAGAAATAGAAAGAATAAGATGAAGCTCCTATAATATGGATAGCCTAACTATTGAACGGTTTTGGACGAGAGACAAGTTTTTCTACATTGAAATGGACATAATGCAACCTTTAGTAGGCTGCTGGCAGGCTATTTTGGCTGAGCTACAGCAATGCCAAGTCAGCCCATACCAGTGTTGGGGAAGCTACTCTGAAAATATAGTTTACCAAGATACCGATTACTTCACACTGGAAGAAGTTGTTCTACACTAAAGCTAAAGTTAGAAAAGTAGTTCAGTTTTTCACTAGTTCACTACATTCACTAGTTCACTACATCCAAACTACTAGATAATTACAATATCTAAATCTCAAGTGTCTTAGACTACAGCTTGCGAGAACAGATCATTCCAGAATCAGATGTTACCAGAATGTGTAACTTTGGCTATTAAACGCAAAAAGTGAGAATTAGGCACACAAAAAGTGTTTAAAGTGAGAATTAGGCAGGTATGATGCAGAAAAAGAATGTCAATTCTTGCCTACTTCACCATATTTTATTTTATTTGTGAGAAGCAAGAAAATGTGTGAGTAGTTCCAGTTCACTAGCTATGCCGTAGCCTCGTTACGGGGAGCCTGAGGAAGTTCCATGGCAGAAATCAGCTAAAGAGGGGTCAGAACCTGGTGTAAATCAGTGGCACCTCACAAAACGTTAAACCAATCAAATGCGTTGCTTGGATGGAGTTCCAAAGGTGCTCACCAGATTGATGCTGCAGGAGCAACAGGGAGGACTAAACATGTCAACAAAACAAGCACTGGTAACAAAACATTTTAGAATGTTTGCAGCACGCTGGTTTTCACAGCAATTCCCTGTTATTTCGAGATGAGCAGCTAAAGCTGCAGCAAGAGGTGAGAAATGGTACACAATGCTGGCACTTCTCAATTTTAAAAATGTTGACGTTTTCGAAGTGATACTGTATTTGGCTGTAAAGGCTAGCATGAGGGACAAATAGCTAACCACAATGTTTGTTTTGAGAAGTTAGCTAATGTGAGGTTCTGTGTTATACACTATAGCCCGTTACCATATCACATGTGATGGAATACTATTTGCTGTTGGCTTGTGTGGGTGTATGTGTTATGCAACATAGCTGACTTGAGACATTGTTAACAGTTTCAGGGCCATGGGCCTTTTTCATGATGGAAAAATACAGAATAACATGAAGACAGGAACTGTGCAATGAGATGGGGGGCACATTCAGAACGTAGTGTTGCGAGAACAAACTGTCTTTTGTTAGATAACAGGAGCCAGGTGCCTGATAACTGTATATTCTACACAACTACAACGACTGACCGCTGAAGCGCCCAGGGTGCTGGGACCAGCTCGGGCGCCAACAATCAACGATAGGCTGGGTAAGTTTAAACCACGCCCAGTCTCTACTCTGACAGGCCGGGTCGGAAGCAGGAACTACCCCTGTCAGAGTATATTATAATAATTTTGTCAGGAACAAATCAGTTCTCTGTTTGCCCTGCGAGGTGGGACAGAGAGCCCGTATATACGAAAATTGCATTTACCACTTATTGCTTAGCTAATAAAAAATACATAGTATACAATCGGTGACTCAATGTCATATTTATCCTGATACCAGATTTGAATTGATGCAACCCTAACACTAATCTTGTAATATACCTAGGTATAACTAACTAACTAGCTACCAGCTAGTTCAATTTCTCTCATGATTATGAAGCCAACAACATTTAAAAAAAAAAAAGCATATTATTGACCTTAAAGTTTAGCTGTGTTAGCCCAGTCGCTAGCTTATCCAGGGTCAGTGATGCGAGCAACCATGTACTGTCTATAGGAACTGCAATAATTTTGCTAGCAAAAATGATAAATTGAATGAAATTAAATGAAATGAACCTCATAAAATGTTACCTGTAAAGCTTATCTCCTGTAGCCTAATTGCCATTTCCTTATTTTCATACTGTACCTAAATTAAAAGGCATGTACAAAATCTGGTATAATTGAGAACATATAGCTCAACATGTAAACAATGTGTGAGTTTAGCTATTCTCTGCTTCAGATGAAGATGCCGATAATAACAGTAATGTCATCATACTGGAGACCTATGGCTGCATTCGCGATGCACGCAATAAGCTGAAAAATGTATTCACATAGTTGATATACTGACAATCAAATAAAACTGGAGATCTTACCACTGGACAAAAAGGAAATATTAATTTGAGAATACAACACAGAAACACAGACACATTAGAGACAGAACCCCTCTTTATTGCAGGATTGTGATGATTCATCAACAGTGACACTAGATCATTTTGAATAATAGTTTAACAGTTAAAACAAGTTTAAACACTTCAATTCAAAGAATCAACACTTCATCACTTCAAAATGTAGAAATAAGATAACTCATAATATGAGTAGGATTAGATAGTTTAGTGTAAACAACAATAGACAATTGAGTAGTCACAAGTAGGCTATTATTACTAAAGCAGGGCCAACAATGCTCCACTGATCCCTGATCTACTGGGTGAGGAGACTTCCATTCCAGCCCAGCAATAGCACACTTAATTATCAACTCAATAGATTTGATCAGTTGAATCAGGTGTGTTACAGCTGAGCTGAAACAAAACCCTGCACACCTAAAAGGGTTGACCTGCTCCAATTGTAATTGGTTTATACATTGTGTTTGATGTTTAACAGTATTTTAGTATACTACATTTGCTAAGATAGGTAAGCCTACACATACAGTATAACCAATTTTTGTATTTATTTAACTAGGCAAGTCAGTTAAGAACACATTCTTATTTACAATGACAGCCTAGGAACAGTGGGTTAACTGCCTTGTTCAGAGGCAGAACAACAGATTTTTACCTTGTCAGCTCAGGGATTTGATGTAACAACCTTTTGGTTACTGGCCCAATGCTCTAACCACTAGGCTACCTGCCGGCATACCCCTAGTCTCTTAGATATTCATTGGGACCTCTCTCTTCATCTGCAAACAGGCTTTCACAGCTTTCCATATCTGAGAACAGAAAACAGGCTTAATTTACTTAAGTTAGACAGCACTGAATATTATGTTCCTATTTTCTCTCAGTCTTCAAAGTTTCCCTCTCTAGGGACTGGAACTGGAGAATCTTTTCAAAATGTCCTCCAACAAAATGACCTGCCCTATCCAGTAGCCTACATTCTCTCTTTACCGACAGCTTAAGCTGCAATTTCACCATGTTCCATGGCTGCTATCCACTAATGCATTTGGAGACTGTGTATTTAATTTAGAACGATTACATCAATATAGCTAGCTAATAGGAAGATAGCTAGCTGGTGCCATAGCTGATGACATTTAATTAACTTACCTAAACATGGTGTAAAGTTAGCTGGCTAGCTATCTAGCAGCTCACTTGAGTTAACCTACAAAGTGGCCTACTGTAGCCAGCTAGATTGTTTTTTAACTTAAAAAAAAATGTATTTACTTACTTGAATAGGTTCCCCCACTGCCTCTGTTTTTTGGGGTCCTTACACAAACTAAATAATGGGCAATCTTCAAGATATTTCGGTGATAGCAAAGCGCAGCCAGCAGCCTTGTGGACAGGACGAATGGAGTCAGAGCGGGTTGGCGTCGTTTTTTCGTCTAAATAAGGATGCATAAACAGAAAATAACCCCATAAAATATGGTGTTGGATCTTTAGTGTTATGGGGCTATTTTGCTTCCACTGGTCCTGGGGCCTTTGTTAAGGTCAACGGCATCATGAACGTTACCCAGTACCAGGACATTTTAACCAAAAACCTGGTTGCCTCTGCCAGGAGGTTGAAACTTGACTGCAAATGGATCTTCCAGCAAGACAATAACCCCAAGCACACATCAAATTCTCCAGACATCAACCCCATTCAAAGCCTGTGGTTTTGGGCAGTCCATAAGCACAGACATAGGATATTGAGGATCTCAAAATATTCTGTATGTAGGAATGGTCTAAGATCCCTCCCAATGTGTTCTCCAATCTCATAAAACATTTTAGAAAACGTCTCAGTGTCGGTATCCTCGCAATGTGGAGGGTGCTGGAGTATTGATAACAGCGGATCCAAAAAGCTTTTTAAACAGTATGTCAGCTGTGTTGATACACACTGTATTAACACAGCTGCCTTCTCAGCTTTATCTTTCTTATTTTTTGACCAAAGCCATTCGCTCACCTGACTGTTCACATCCCATCCTCGTCACCAAGCTTAAAAGACCATTTTCAGGTGAACAAAAGAGAAATGCAGTTACGGATATAGTCAATCTTAAATCAATATGGTTTAATACAAGTTTGCAAACAGGGAGCACAGTATCCTGCACAGGAGCAGAGAATAATGTTTAACTTGGCCTTCACCCTTATATCCTAATTACACTGCACCAGGAAGTTAAACCAACTTTGTCAGCTGCTAAAGAATCAGTCTTTCACAAATTACAACAGTGTCCTTGGTCCTTGGACCTCCAGTCTTGTGTCAATCCCTATCAACAGATGTGAGTTTAACATATAGCATCGAGTCTAGTGAACATCAACCCACACAACCAGAACCCTGGAAATCATGTGTATTACAGATAGGGAAAAAACATACAGTGTTAATCCCTCTAAAATGAATAACAACTTTATTAATCTTAAATATTAAATACCCTGTCCAAAAAATAAGTCAAGCTTTTGCTCGTCATATTATAATAGATAACGCCATAATGTCTTGTTTGCAAATAACACCCTTCTCAGATTAGAATCTAGAAATATTACCAACATTTCAAGAGTAAGAAATTCATTACTATGAGTAAGACCATGTGTATCAAGAAAGACATTGAGCTAGACACTTAAACATGCTCTCACAAACAATAATCATTCTTTTAATGTCATATAAATCCAGTTGCCAGTTTTAATATATTATTCCAATCATGTCTTCAGATCAAAGGAAACATTCACAACAGTCTCTTTTTGATCCTTCAGAGTACTGCATGCAGGTTGAGTAGCACACACAAACATATTTTGAGCCAAATAATTACACACAAAAGGACAAAAAAAGACAGAAGAGATCATAATGAATTGATGTGGTAGCTAGTGATTGTCAGAAACATTTTGGGGAGGCTCTCATTCTCAAAGGTTTTTGGAATAGCATTGTTTCATTCAGGTTGAATAGCCTTGTGTCATAATGCGCCCACCACCACGCCTAGTTCCTCCAGGGGGTTATATATTCCACAAAACCATTCCAGGTGCATCTCATGGAGGGGCAGCAGTGGAACAGTGAGATACTGGACAAACTTCACTCCCAGAACTCAATCATATGTGGACACATTATGGATTACTTGCAGCTGCCAGGTCAGAGTCAAATGAGCATATCAATTATTTAGATGTATCTCTATGGTATATCTATGGGGTTATGTCAGTTATGTCATGATGTGATTTTTGTTTGTGTTTTGAGACATTCGCTCAGGTAAAGCAGTAAACCCTGAGATAAGGCTTTAGGCTATTTTTTTACAAGTTTCTTATGATATCTATGAATAAGAAATCGTATTTGTGTTAGCATATCAATCTATTTGAACAATATTTTGTACTCACATGGTACACATGGTATGTAAATAACATATGCAACATGTGATCTGTTTGGGAACTCTGTATTTGCTTGATATTGTTGAGTGGAGACAAAGAACAAGTCAGACTACTTAGTTTTAATAATGTGTTGCAATTACTTTTGTTAAGTTTGTATCTATTAACTGCATACACACAATTGTCCCTCCAGGCCAGACTCACAATCTTTTGACAGTCTGTTCATTTCTCTGACCTGGCCCTGGCCATTTTGATCCTTCAAACGGTCAGACTGGGTTACACACAAAACTTTGCTCCTGATTACATGGCCTGAGTTTCCTGTTGCTTACATGGTTTCAATCAAAGAATATACGGGTGACTAAGATGCTTCTTCCCACCCTGCCCTCGCAACCCACCTGACTACTACGCTTTCCCTTTGATCTTCAGTCTCTACTTTACAGGCAAAACTAAAATAATTCTTCATGACAATTTACAGCAGATATGTTAATATTGGTGTCGGATCATCATGTACTCTGCGTTTATTTGTTCCAGAAAGCATCACAGAAAAATCTACACCTGGTGGGCAGATTTTGGCAGAGAGTAAACAGAGAAGCTCCTCTGACAATATCAACTCTCCACAGACAAGTGACAACACCTGCATACCCAAGGACTTCAGCTGCATATACAACAAAGGTAAAGCCAGGCCAACAAAAGCTGCATTATGAGGCTGATGAAAGCTACTGCTGGTAGCCTTTTCATCAGTTAAACTGCTCTCGAGGTCTTCGTCCCAAATGGGACCTTTTTCCCTATAGAGTGCCATACTTTTGACTAGGGCCCATAGGGTCAAAGGTAGAGCAGTGTGGGGACTAGGATGCCATTTGGGACACATGTCAATAAAATGTATTTATTAAACCTTTTTTTACATCAGCCGATGTTACAAAGTGCTATACAGAAACCCAGCCTAAAATCCCAAACAGCAAACAATGCAGATGCAGAAGACACATACAGTATCAACATGGTCTGGCTTTCTATCCTGAAGGTGAAAGAAATGTACACCTGTTTAGGCGAGGTACTGGCTAGTGGAGTAGAACACTTGGGAAAAAAAGGACAGCCGCACACTCTAGGAGCTCAGATGAAATGATTTAATAACCAAAGTTTCGACAGCCAAGCTGTCTTCATCAGGGTATATTGACAAACACTGCAGGTCACTTAAGCAATAAGGCCCATGGGGGTGTGGTATATGGCCAATATACCACGGTTAAGTTCTTAGGCACAACGCAACGCCACAAACCCTCAAGGTGCCTTATTGCTGTTATAAACTGGTTACCAATGTAATTAGAACAGTAAAAATAAATGTTTTGTCATAACCACGATATATGGTCTGCTGTACCATGGCTGTCAGCCAATCAGCATTTAGGGCTCGAACCACCCAGTTTATAGTAGTTTTATATAGTTTGAAAGGACAACTATATAAAAAGGACAACAACTGTAATCATGGCCGGCTGTGGCTTGATTATATTGGTTGATTATTTACAGATATACTGTAAATAGAACATATAAAAAACGTGAATGGATAACATACGATCATAGATACAATTTGGCTACATAGGCCTACAAACAGTATTTACAATGGATAGCAAATTAAATTTAAGGTCCAAACGGCCTCTCGTTTTAACAATAAATTGTCACGGTCATCCACTCTCCTAGGGAGGGGGACGTGTTCAATGCTGATATAATGAAGGGCCAAAATAAAGTTGTTGCACCTAATTCTTGTAACGTCTGCTTCCAACTCATACTCTCAAACACGTAGATCCCCTGAACGCAGCTCACTTTCCAGCCCACTTTCCAGCTCACACTCTCAAACACATAGATCCCAATCACCTGAATTCTGATCACCTGTTCACACACCTGTATGTCAGTATCACACACTATTTAGTTCAGTTCTTTGCACCCCATCATTGTGAGGTATTGTTTGTTTTGTGACACACTTCTAGTCGAAGCGCTGGTTTTCCCAGTAATTTAATCCTCTCGTGTATGATAGTTTTTGCCTGCCTCACTAACGAAGCCTTTTGCCTGCCTCACTAACGAAGCCTTTTGCCTATTCCCTGCCTGTACTTTAGCCTATCGGATTTCCTGTTAACTACCTATTGCCTGATCTCCCGGACGACGTTACTAGCCTTTTCCCTGCCTGTACTGTTGCCTTTTTAGACCCCCTGTGTATGACCTTCTGTCTGCCCCTGGACCCAGCTACCTGCCTCCTGTGGTCCTTTACAATAAACACCTGCTGCGCCCTACACTTAAAACCAGCTCTCGGTCTCCCATTGTGTTCATTACAATGGTGCTACAATGCTCAGAGATTCGTACTTTTAGTTCACGCTTCGTTTTGCCCTCATAATTTTTACCACAAGGACAAGTTATAAGATAAATAACTGCCTTAGTGGCGCACGTGATAACACCTTTGATTGGGATCTGTTTTCTGTTTGAGAATGTTTGAAGGATCTACATTTGTAAGTGCCATTGCATTGAGTGCAGCAATTACACTTGTAGTTTCCATCCGGTAGAGGCTCAAGGAGATGTTGTGTATTTTGTGGTGGTAAATCAGAGTTTACCAATTGATATCTGAGATTTCTGCCCCGTGAAAATACGACTAAGGGAGGGTCTGAAAACACATTACCGATACAGTCATCAGTAATACTGTCTATCCTCCCTGGGAATTGTGTTCCTGTACACATGCAGGAGGGGCATCATTCACTGAGGCAGTTCAGATCAACCTGGACTCTGAAGTAGACAAAACATCGTAAACGTAAATCTATCTCCCTCAATTTAGTATGGTATATATTAATTTGTGATATGTTACAAATTACAATTTGTACAGTATGTTACGAATTTCCAATACGTATGATATGTTACAAATTCCAATTTGTTGTGGCTAATGTTAGCTAGGTGGCTAACATTGTCGAGGCTATGGTTTAGGGGTTAAGGGGGGAGGGGGAGGGGAAGACTAATGGTTTAGAAAGAAATACTAATAAGTAGTGCACATATTTATCAATCTGATAAAGTGCATTCGGAAAGTATTCAGACCCCTTGACTTCTTCGACATTTTGCTGCTTATTCTAAAATGTATTAAATTGTTTTTCCCATCAATCTACACACAATGCCCCATAATGACAAAGCAAAAATAGTTAAATATATATTTTTAGCAAATTTATAAAAAAATAATGTGAAATATCACATTTACATAAGTTAACCCTTTACTCGGTACTTTGTCGAAGCACCTTCGGCAGCGATTATAGTCTCAAGTCTTTTGGGGTATGACGCTACAAGCTTGGCACACCTGTATTTGAAATCACTCCTGCGTTGTCTTGGCTGTGTGCTTAGGGTCATTGTCCTGTTGGAAGGTGAAGCTTCACCCCAGTCTGAGGTCCTGAGCTCTCTGGAGCAGGTTTTCATCAAGGATCTCTCTGTACTTTGCTCCATTGATCTTTCCCCCGATCCTGACTAGTCTCCCAGTCCCTGCCACTGAAAAACATCCCCACAGCATGATGCTGCCATCACCATGCTTTGCCGTAGGTGCCAGTTTTCCTCCAGATGTGGAGCTTGGCATTCAGGCCAAAGAGTTCAGTCTTAGTTTTATCAGACCAGAGAATCTTGTTTATAAAGGAACCTTAGCCTTTTAGCAAACTCCAAGCGACCATGTGCCTTTTACTGAGGAATGGCTTCCGTCTGGCTACTCTACCATAAAGGCCTGATTGATGGAGTGCTGCAGAGATCGTTGTCCTTCTGGAAGGTTCTACCATCTCCACAGAGGAACTCTGGAGCTATGTCAGAGTGACCATTGGGTTCTTGGTCACCTCCCTGACCAAGGCCCTTCTCCCCCTGATTGCTCATTTTAGCCGAGTGGCCAGCTCTAGGAAGAGTCTTGGTGGTTCCATACTTCTTCCATTTAAGAATGATGGAGGCCACTGTGTTGTTGGGGACCTTCAATGCTGCAGAAATGTTTTGGTAAAATTCCCCAGATCTGTTTTTTAACACATTGTCATTATGGGGTATTGTGTGTAGATTGATGAGGAATACATGTTTTAATCCATTTTAGAATAAGGCTAACGGAACAACATTTGGAAAAGGGGAAGGGGTCTGAATACTTTCTGAATGCACTGAACAAAAATATAAATACAACATGCAACAATTTCAATGATTTTACTGAGTTACAGTTTCATTTCTGGGATCTTTTATTTCAGCTAATGGAACATGGGACCAACACTTTACATGTTGCTTTTACATTTTTGTTCAGTGTATATCAGACACATCATTGGGGTGTCAACTAAAATACATACTCCAGACAAGATTAAAGAATGGGACAAGTAGAATATAGAGGAAAACCTGGTTCAGTCTCCTTTCCAACAGACACTGGTAGACATATTCACTTTTCAGCAGGACAATAACCTAAAACACAATGCCAAATATACACTAGGTGTACAAAATATTAAGAACATCTGCTCTGTCCTTGACAGACTGACCAGGTGAATCCAGGTGAAAGCTATGATCCCTTATTGATCACTTGTTAAATCCACTTCAATCAGTGTAGATGAAGAGGAGGCAGATTAAAGAAGGATTTTTAAGTCTTGAAACAATTGGGACATGGATTGCGTATATGTGCCATTCAGAGGGTGAATGGGCAAGACAAAAGATTTAACTGCCTTTGAATGGAGTATGTTAGTCAGTGTCAGGTGCACTGGTTTGAGTGTATCAAGAACTGCAACGCTGCTGGGTTTGCATGCTCAACAGGTTCCTGTGTGCATCAAGGATGGTCTACCACCAAAAGGACATCCAGCCAACTTGACACAACTGTGAGAAGCATTGGAGTCAACATGGGCCAGCATCAACACATTGTAGAGTCCATGCCCCGACAAAATGAGGCTGTTCTGAGGGCAAAAGAGGGTGCAACTCAGTATAAATAATGTTTTGTATACTCAGTGTAAGTCAGTGCTTGCGTCTGCAGTTTGCATGAATTTGAGTGGTTAATAGAATACATGTTGACAGAATGGCTGTGAGACAGGTAGGGCCCTTCCCAGATAGGGCCCTTGCTTCTGGTACCACTGAAGGCCCCATTGTTCAGTCCGGCAGCTTGAAGAAGATGTGTCACCATCCAGGCTCATGTCACAGCATAAAGTGGCCTGATAGCGAGATTAAAATAAATGCATTATGTACCTTTCACCACAAAAGCCATGTTAGCATTCACTGCACATGTTGCTGAACAATTCAACCCTTTTGGTAGTGTCATTGATATATGGAAATTCACATACAATATTCATAGGCTTTGACTAATACCTGTATTGTCTTGTGGGCCGCTTTAGCATTAGCTAGCCTAACATGAATCATATTACCAGAGCAAATAACTTTTTCTTTCAATACATGTGTTCTGGACCTTTTAAAAACTACTCGCGGGCCGCTAACTGTTAGATAACAAACAACCTTATCCAGTCATGTTACCTAGCTGACTAACAACCTGATACCGCGACCACCAGTATGCTTTAAGATGGCACTGGAAAAAAGGAAAGGTGCTCTTGGATGTGCTCTCAGGCCTATAGGCTAAATCAATTGAAATCAATACCTTTTTATGGTGCTCCTAAATACTTTTTGGGGCTCTTAATTATTTAAAGATGAGCACTGACTACCAATTTAAAAAGTACATTTAGAGCCCTGACTGTGTCCCTTTTATGTTTAGATCTACTCCCTGCTCTCAGTGGTGAGGACACAACCAAAAGTTTCTTCCAAGAGCTGGTGAACATTCTCCTCAGCTATGTCTGCAAGTCGTTCAGACGGAGCTCCAAAGTCCTGGACTTCCACCACCCTCACCAACTCAGAGAGGGCCTGGAGGGCTTCAGTCTGGCGCTCCCAGACCAGCCCGAGAACCTGGAACAACTCCTGGTCGACTGCAGGGACACCTTGAAGTATGGAGTCAAAACAGGTACCGTAAGAGCTGTTGACTGTTTTGCCAAACGTACTCCATTAGGGGTGTAAACGGTTCTCCAAGCCCAAGGTTCAGTACATATTGCAGTTTTGGGGTTAGGGTTCAGTTCAGGTACAGCGAGAAAATGAAATGCCAACAGTTAATGTAGTTCCTTTTTGTTTATTTAAGAAAATACAAAGTATTGGTACTCCTGGTTCAAGATGATCATGAGTCATAATGCTTTATGACAGCACAGGTGAAATTGTTTAAAATACAGATTTCTGTACTCTAACGCAACCCCTGGATATGATGGTTATTATATCAATATTTGAGCATTAAAGCTTTTCTACTGCCATTTCTTGCATAATTAATTTTACAGACACAAAAATATCCCACCTTGTTAAGTGTATTTTGTTTTGTCGACATTTGGAAAGTTTGCCAACAAATTAGCTAGCTGTTTACATCAGGCTGGTCATGAAATGCTTTATCCAACAGGTACTTTACTCGCATTAAAAGGATGGATGGAAACCGGGTTAATGTCAAGCCATTTTGAGGATGCTGGAATTATATTTTGGACGAACTTGCACATGCCTACAGGAGACTTTTGAAGTAGCCAAATCAAATGAAAACATTGTGACTGATTGTAAGCTATATGTAAGCTATATTTTGTCTCCAATGTTTATTGAAAACATACATACATTTGCACAATAACCACTTGTTGTCTCTCAAATACATTGTTACAGTTGGTGGTTAACTATCTAGCAATTGTTTTGCCATATTAGCATTAATGTGAAATCTGTCAAAACACAAGTTGAAACAAGTTGAAAATGAGCCACTTTACAATTCCCCACGTGGCAGTTTCTTGTCATTCTTGCTAGTAATCTGGCAACCCAGAATCACAACAACAGAATCACAACAACAGGCTGACTTCTCCCCTATGGAAGCGAACATAGTTTTCGTGACATTATCAGCCAACCCATCTCTATGGCCACATTATTATAGGACGACTTGGGAAAATAATGATCTGCAACAGATCACGCATATCAGTATCAGAAGTAAAAATACAGCCAGACTGGCCTGCTACTATACCTTTCTAGATCTTACACACTGTCGAGAGTAGACCCACAACTGAGCTAAACGTAAAGAAACATTCCTATCACAGGGCTTTTGCACGGTATTCAAATAAAAAATGTTCACTGCAGCCGAGAGTAGAATTTTGTACTCACTTGAAAACAATAATGCAATTATTCATTGCATTGTGGTGTTGTAGGCTAGTCTAGGTAAGATAATTGTATTGTCCCTAAACAAGATCAAATCAAATTGTATTGGTCACATACACATATTTAGCAGATGTTATTGTGGGTGTAGCGAAATGCTTGTGTTCCTAGCTCCACAATGCAGCAGTATCTAACAACACACAACAACTGAGTCCGCAGTGTTCTGTCAAACATTATTAAAGTGCCAGTGTTCCATGACTATGTGCTGTACATAGGGCAACAGCCTCTAAGGTGCATGTTAGAGTAACCGGGTGGTAGCCGGCTAGTGACAGTAACTAGGGGTACTGGGCGGAGGCAAGTGGTGACTATTTAATAGTCTGATGGCCTTGAGATGAAAGCTGTTTTTCAGTCTCTCGGTTCCAACTTTGATGCACCTGTACTGACCTCGCCTTCTGGAGGGTAATGTGGTGAACAGGCCGTGGCTCGGGTGACTGAGGTCCTTGATGATCTTCTTGGCCTTCCTGTGACACCATGTGCTGTAGATGTCCTGGAGGGCCATACTAGGTGGTGATATATTCCAATGGTGCATCTGTAAAAGTTTGTGAGGGTCTTAGGGGCCACGACAACTTTCTTCAGCCTCCTGAGGTTGAAGAGGCGCTGTTGCGACTTCTTCACCACACTGTCTGTGTGGGTGGACCATTTCAGTTTGTCAGTGAAGTGTACCCCAAGGTGCTTTTCACCTTCTCCACTGCGGTCCCGTCGATGTGGATGGGGGTGTGTTCCCTCAGCTTTCTCCTGAAGTCCATGATCAGCTCCTTTGTTTTGGTGACATTGAAGGAGATGTTATTTTCCTGGCACCACTCCACCAGGGCCCTCACCTCATCCCTGTAGTCTGTCTCAATGTCGTTGGTAATCGGGCTACCACTGTTCTTTCATGCGCATTGATGCACTTGGCCTCTCCTCAGCTATTCCTATTTGTTCTTGTGGATTCATATTGAAAATTGATGCAGCTTTGAATGCTTTTATGTGTGCTATGATTGCTAGTTAGCCTATTGCAGATCTGGACAAATGATCCACCATTATTGTCACTCTGAGTGGAGAGATGAGACGGCAGGGTTGACATTTAGGCTGTATTTTGACCTGTGGTATAGTTAACCAATAAGGCCCGAGGGGGTGTGGTATATGGCCAATATACCACGGCTAAGGGTTGTTCATAAGCACAACGCAACGTGGTGCAGTATATTCGCCATAAACCCCAGAGGTGCCTTAATGCTATTATAAACTGGTTACCAACATAGCTTACCAACGGAGCACGAACACCAAAATCATACACACGTAACATAAGAGTAATCCCGCACAAAACAAGGGCGGGTAGCCTAGCTATAAATAAGGAAGCCCATCAAGCAAACACAAAAAACACAGGTGCAACTAATAAGACAAAACAAACAGAAACGGAAAAAGGGATCGGTGGCGGCTAGTAGGCCGGTGACGACGACCGCTGAGCACCGCCTGAACAGGCAGGGGAGCCAACTTCGGCGGAAGTCGTGACAGATATAAGTGAGGTGCATGCAAGCAGATGAGGAAATATGGATAGAATGGAAGACATTCTATAGTAAAACCTGCCAAAGAGTGAATGTAAACCAGGGGGAAAAAACTCACTACCCTCCTCTGTGTCCAATAAAAAAAATCACACAACCCTCCCCAAAGCAGCAGAAAAACTAATAGACAACTCTCCCCTATTGCAGAGTGGAGACGAAGTTGTGCTGTTTTTTCGTTTTGTGGGTGATGTAGGCCAACCTGGACTCAGGAGTAGATGTAACATATTACATTTAAATCTGGGACATTCCAATTAGTATGATATGTAAGTTTTGCATGGTATGTATTAATTTGTGGATGTCCATCATCCATTTTGTATGATATGTTGCGAATTACAATTTGTATATGTTACAAATTTCAATTCGTACAATAAGTTACGAACTGAGTACAATATATCACAAATTTGAAAAACGTATGGTATTTTATGAATTCCAATTTGTTGTGGCTAAGGTTAGCTAGGTCACTAATGCTAACATTAGCCAGGTGGATAACGTTAGCTAGGCTAGGGTTAGGGCAGGGTTTTCCAAACCCCAAGGGGTGCACGTTTTAATAATGTTAATGCACCCCTTGGGGTCCCGAGGACCGAGTTTGGGAAACGCTGGGTTAGGGGTTAAGGTTAGTGTTACGTCTGTGTCGGCATTAATGTGTCAACATGTTTGAGGTGTTGACAGCTACATGGGCTATTCTCGTTGATCAGTGTCGACATATTCTCTCTGTCCATTGCTGTTGTAATCTACTGGGAAGTCAAAATGTTCTTAAACGATGATGTAGAATCCTCCTTGTTTATCGACCCAACCACTCGCCATCATACAGATCTAGTTCTTGGCTGCAAAAGGACTTCATGAAATTTGCCAATTAAGATTTGAATTTATACTACAAAATGTGCAGAGGCTCCAGTTGTTTTAACAGAATAGCCTGAAATGTTTTTTTTTTCAGCTCAGATTTACTCTAAGCTTATACTGTAGGCTTAGTGTTTTTTTTGTGTGGTTTTTTTATGTATTCATTCGGGAACCGAAGTCCCAGTACCGAACGGTCAAGTAAAAATATGTGCACAGTTACCCCCCATACTTCATGTACCAGTATGTCATTGGTTCTGGCCATGGGAATGGCTGACATTATAGATATCATAGACATTATAGATTAGTAGAATGTTCCAGAATGTCCTCATCTGTCCCCAGGTCACCCACGCTTCTTCAATCAGCTGTCATCAGGGCTGGATGTCATCGGTCTGGCCGGGGAATGGCTGACGTCTACCGCCAACACAAACATGTAACATTTACATTCCTTTTTATTTAACCCTTATTTTACCAGGTAAGATGACTGAGAACATATTCGCATTTACAGCAACGACCTGGGGAATAGTTACAGGGGAGAGGAGGAGGAATGAATGAGCCAATTGGAAGCAACCCAAAAAAATCATCATCAAGCTTTAATTATTTGAATCAGCTGTGTAGTGCTAGGGCAAAAAACAAACCATGCACCCAGGGGGGATTATTTTTTATTTTTTAAGTACATTCCCTCTGGGTGCATGTTTGGGGGGGCAGGACCGAGTTTGGGAAACGCTGTTTTAAATCATAATGAATAAAATAATATGGACAGGGTGAATCTGATCCTATATCAGCACTCCTATACGCTTGATACATACAGCCCCAGGTTACACTACATTCTTAGAAAAAAGGGCTCCAAAAGGGTTCTTTGGCTGTCCCCATAGGAGAACCCTTTTTGGTTCCAGGTAGAACCCTCTATGTTAAAGGTTCTACATGGAACTCAAAAGGGTTCTACCTAGAACCAAAATGTTTTTTCAAAGGGTTCTCCTATGGGGACAGCCGAATAACCCTTTTAGGTCCAAGGTAGCACCTTTTTTTTCAAAGAGTGTATGGCCCATGGTGGGATCTGTCATCTGGTAAATGTCATTCTGCAATATGAGTTAAAGTGTAAAAACTTTTTTCTAGGTTTACATATGAAGTGTCCCCAGTGTTCATTCTGATGGAGGAGATTCTACTGAAGAAGATGCAGGAGATTGTGGGTTGGTCAGAGGAAGAGGGGGATGGAGTTTTCTGTCCAGGTACAGTGTTAGCTACATTCCGACCTTGCTATCGATACAAACAATGTAGCCAAAGACAAACATACACTTTGTTACATTAATCCTTGTTACTTTCACTGAATTGGTTCATTGTGTCCTCTTAATTTTGGATACATTGTTTAGTTGTTATGAAGTTCAATGAAATTATAAACTTAAGACAATCTCTCAGATATCCACCTATAATACAGTACTCTCTATGACTCTCTGTAGGTTACACAGACCTTTGGCCCCGATCCTATTCTAACCACCTCTCGCCGGCTTTGTATTTATGCTACCTGATGAAATTGCTGTATAACATGATCATGTTGCCATCTAATGCACATTCAAATGTCACAAATCAACACTGCAGAGCTTTCCCTGTCCTCTGCCGTGCCTTAATTGTATTACTGTTGATGATATCTGGAAATGTGCATGTACACCCTTGCCCATTTACTGTTGCTAGCCACAATTCTGACTTGTGCTCTGATATCTGTTTCACTGATTTCAGCTCTCGTAAAAGCCTGGGATTTCTGCACGTTAACACTAGAAGCTTCTGATTTGTAATAGACGCTAGCTAAAAATATTTAATGAGCAAACCTTCCTTCATGACCTGGCCTCTGTAAATTGGTACAGAATCTGCTTTATTCCCTCTGTTCGAAGAAGCTTGGACCTTCTTTTTTGATATCTTCAGTTATATTGTTAACAAACCCTCCCCCATAAAGAAAATGAGAATTAGATACAGGTTCAGCCCCTTGCAGAGTTACTCCACCTCAAGAATTGCATTTGGCGAAAGGCTCAGCACACACATACTCAGGCTGACTGGCTCTCGTTCAGGCAAATGAGAAATAAGTACACTCAGGCTATCCGGAAGGCCAATGTTAGTTACTTTAAGGAGCAGTTCTCTCTCTGTGGGTCTAACCCCAAGAAGTTCTGGAAAACGATTAAAGACCTGGAGAATAAACCCTCCTCCTCACAGCTGCCCATGTCCCTTAAAGTTGATGATGTGGTTGTTACTGACAAGAAGCACATGACTGAGCTCTTTAATCACAACTTCATTAAGGCCGGATTCGTATTTGACTCAGCCATGCCTCCTTGCCCGTCCAACATTTCCTCATCTCCCACTAATACAGCTAGCCCCGATGCTCCTCCCTCTTTTTCCCCTGCCCCGCTACAATGTTTCTCCCTGCAGGCGGTCATTGAGTCCGAGGTGCTAAATGAGCTCCTTAAACTTCACCCCAAAAAAACATCTGGGCCAGATGGTTTAGACCAGGGGTGTCAAAGTCAAATGGACGGAGGGCCAAATAAAAAAATCAGCTACAAGACGAGGGCCGGACTGTTCGAATGTTCATTGAAAAATTTTTAAATGACGCATATAGTCTAGTGAACCTAATTGAACCTACTGAAAACCTAACAAATATATTACAATATGATCAGATAAATAAAGCAATATTTTCTTATGGCTCTGTCAGTAATCTTTAATTTTCAACAGACACAAAAGACAAATTTCCTTTATATAAATATCCCCATAACATGAACATTAAATGAAAGAAACCGGTATTCAAGGCACCATCAGTAGACTATATTTTCTATTTTAGCAAAAGTGGGCTAAATTTACTTCAAAGAAAAAACAATAATAGCAATTTTCTATCATCCACTCAACTGAAATATTTTTAAAATATAATTGGATTGAAATACAAAAAAATAAAGTGCAAAAATCTATTAATCAAAAACAACACTTTGTTTAAGGAGAAGTAACATGCAGTGAAAACAAATATTAAATTTTAACTTTTAAACTTGAACTGAGTAAAAACTCTAAATATGTGATTGCACAGTAATGTTCACTTGTTTGAGGTTGAGGGTGATACTTGGTGGTGTCCCATCTTTTCCACAAGTTCATCAATGTTCGGGGTAAGGCTCTGAGCTGAAGAAATCCTCAGAATTGAGTGGAGGTGTTCAGCAGTAAGTCGACTTCTGTGTGATGTTTTGTTCAGGTTCATCAAAGAAAACAGTTGTTCACACAGGTATGTGCTGCCAAACATAGACAACGTTTGAGCAGCCTGGATGCGCAGCTGGGGCATTGTGCCGGGGAGGAAACGGGCGAACTCCGCAGCACCCACTGCCGCATATTTTGCCCTCAGTGCATCATTGCATTGGAGGTCAATCAACTCCATTTGG
Organism: Oncorhynchus clarkii lewisi; assembly: GCF_045791955.1. Taxonomy (NCBI): domain Eukaryota; kingdom Metazoa; phylum Chordata; class Actinopteri; order Salmoniformes; family Salmonidae; genus Oncorhynchus; species Oncorhynchus clarkii. Next base: position 22,458,054 of record NC_092174.1, on the reverse strand, counting down.
AGGTTTGGTGGTGAGCTTTCCACGTCAACAGCAAATGGGTTACCGAGCAGTTCCAACCTGCTTTTTTGTGCTTCAAAGTCAGCAAATCGGCGTCGAAAGTCAGCGGCAAGCATACCTATTTTATCAGCCAACTGTGTGCTCGGGAACGCACTGGTAGAGAGCTTCTCTTTCATGGTCTGGCAGCTGGGAAAGTGGCTCAAATTTTCTTTCCGCATCTGCGTCTCCCACAGAGTCAGTTTGGTTTTAAATGCCTTCACTGTACTGTACATATCAGAGATGACACGATCCCGACCCTGCAGCTGCAAGTTTATTGCATTCAGATGACTCGTAATGTCACACAGAAAAGCCATTTCACACAGAAACATTTCGTCTCGGAGTTGTGTTGTGTCTTTCCCTTTGCTGTCCAAGAACAGACAAATCTCCTCACGAAGCTCGAAACATCTTTGAAGCACCTTTCCCTGGCTTAGCCATCGCACCCCTGTGTGATAAGGCAAATCACCATGCTCCGTTTCTAACTCCGTCAGAAATGCCTTGAACTGGCGGTGATTCAAACCTTTGGCTCTGATAAAGTTAACTGTGCGCGTGATGATGCTCATTACATGCTCCATTTTCAAGGCTTTACCGCACAACGCTTCCTGGTGTATGATACAATGATAAGCTGTCAGCTCACCTGTCGCGTTTTCCTCTTGCATCTTTTCCCGTATCTTCGCCACCAGTCCGCTCCTGTGTCCACACATCGCAGGTGCTCCGTCGGTTGTCAAACCCACGAGTTTTTCCCAAGGCAGCTCCATCTCATTTACACATCTTGACACCTCTTCATACAAATCATGCCCCGTAGTTGTGCCATGCATAGGACGTAAAGCCAAAAACTCCTCTGTCACGCTTAGGTTGGAGTCCACTCCGCGGATGAAAATTGACAACTGGGCAATGTCAGAAATGTCGGTGCTCTCATCCACAGCCAAGGAATATGCAATAAAATCTTTTCCCTTTTTCACAAGCTGCTCTTTTAGATTGATGGACAACTGGTCTACTCTCTCGGCAATGGTGTTTCTGCTCAGACTCACATTTAAAAAGAGTTGCCTTTTTTCTGGGCAAACTTCGTCACAAACTTTAATCATGCAGTTTTTGATGAAATCCCCCTCCGTAAATGGCCGGGCTGATTTAGCGATCTCTTCTGCCAAAATAAAACTGGCCTTGACAGTTGCGTCCGCGTGTGTGTCCGCGTGTTTCGTTTCATAATGTCGTCTCAGATTATACTCTTTCAGTACCGCCACACTTTCTCCACACAGAAGACACACAGGTTTTCCAGCTACCTTCGTGAACATATACTCCGACTCCCACCTTGTTTGAAACCCCCGGTTCTCAGTATCCACCTTCCGTTTTGCCATTTTTGATGGGTATCTGAAAGTTAATTTTACTGTGATGCTGACGACTGCTGTGCCAATAAATATTGAAATGAAGCAGCCTACTGCTCGGTGCGTCACCTTTGCATTGTGGGAAATGTAGTATTGGTGCGTGTAAAAGATCTGCGGGCTGCCGGCTTGCTGCGGGCCGGTTCTAATAATAAATCAAGATCATCCCAGGGGCCGTAAAAAACCTTCTTGCGGGCCGGATGTGGCCCGCGGGCCTTGACTCTGACATATGTGGTTTAGACCCTTTCTTCTTTAATATTGCTGCCCCGTATAATCGCCACGCCTCTGACCTTTTTAACCTGTCTCTCCTCTCTGGGGAGGTTCCCATTGCTTGGAAAGCAGCCAAGGTTAGTCCTCTATTTATATGCAGATTATACAATGGCCCCTTATACTGGCCCCTCCTCAGATATTGTGTTAAACGCTCTACAACAAAGCTTTCTTAGTGTCCAACAAGCTTTCTCTGCCCTTAACCTTGTGGTTTGGTAAGAAGAATGCCAATCTCACCACAGGTGTGACTACCATCTCTGGGGGTTTAAAGCTTGAGGTAGTCACCTCATACAAGTACTTGGGAGTATGGCTAGACAGTACACTGTCCTTCTCTCAGCACATTAAATTAAATTAAATCTAGACTTGATTTCCTCTATCGTAATCGCTCCTCTTTCACCCCAGCTGCCAAACTAACCCTGATTCAGATGATCATCCTACCCATGCTAGATTATGGAGACGTAATTTATAGATCGGCAAGTAAGGGTGCTCTCGAGCGGCAAGATGTACTTTACCATTTGGCCATCAGATTTGCCGCCAATGCTCCTTATAGGACACATCACTGCACTCTATACTCTTCTGTAAACTGGTCATCTCTGTATAACAGTCGCAAGACCCACTGGTTGTTGCTTATTTATAAAACCCTCTTAGGCCTCACTCCCCCCTATCTGAGATATCTACTGCAGCCCTCACCCTCCATTCACATCTGACTGGGATTGGGAGTCCCATAGGGCGGTGCACAATTGGCCCAGCGTCGTCCGTGTTAGGGGAGGGTTTGGCCGGCCGGGATGTCCTTGTCCAAAAAATAGGCACGCTGGGCTTTTGGTTTCTCTCCCTCTAAAAACAGAAATAAATATGTTGGCCTTTATAAATATTATTTTGGCCTTTATTCAGATTACAATCACTTTAAATTCTCTAGTACAGATAGTATTGAAGACTATCAAATGCTTCTCAAAGATGCCCTCTGGTGGTCAAACTAGCACTAACTAGCATTAATGGCAACAATAGCTGACGATGAAAAAACGGGCCATAGAATTCTGCGGCAGCCCGCAAGGTGTGCAGCAGTATGGCTCAACTTTTACAGGAAGAACTACTGTACAACACCCGTTCTGCCAGTCACATTCTGTTAAAGGTACTGACAGTTGTGGCTGCTTTGTGTGATGTGTTGTTGTCTCTACCTTCTTGCTCTTTGTGCTGTTGTCTGTGCCCAAGAATGTTTGTACCCTGTTTTGTGCTGCTACCATGTTGTGTTGCTACCATGCTGTGTTGTCATGTGTTGCTGCCATGTTGTCGTCTTAGGTCTCTTTTTATGTTGTGTTGTCTCTCTTGTCGTGATGTGTGTTTTGCCCTATATTTTTATTTCATTTATTTATATTTTTAATCCCAGCCCCCATCTCCACAGGAGGCCTTTTGCCTTTTGGTAGACTGTCATTGTAAATAACAATTTGTTCTTAACTGACTTGCCTAGTTAAATAAAGGTAATATAAAAATAAAATAAAATGTATATATTTCCTTAGGTGGGACCATGTCCAATCTGTACAGTGTACTACTGGCCAGATACCACTTCTTCCCTGAAGTAAAGACCAAAGGGATGACTGCTCTGCCCAGGCTAATCCTCTTCACATCAGCACATGTATGTGTATTCACGTTAGGTCATGCTTATTCATATTATCTATAAACATGTACTGACAAATATTTTTTTCCCTATTCTAGAGTCATTATTCAGTCAAGAAATCTGCAGCAGTCCTTGGGATAGGAAGTGAAAATGTTGTGGTGGTGAAATGTAATGACTGGTAAGCAAGGAGGGGAGTGTGATTTGCATTTGTTGATCGTGAACATCAGAGACAATATCATCAGAGCTAAATGAGTGATGTCCTTTTTTTACTATTCAAGGGGGAAAATGATCCCTGCAGAATTGGAGTCAAGTATCATTACTGCCAAAGATCAGGTAATGGATGAATGAGTCTTCTCTTGCCAAACTGAGGGATACAGGGCTGTGAATTAAATACACGGAAGCATACCTGTATACAGTATGTCCAGCCAGTGAAGGATTTAGTCAAATTAGGATGAAACAGACACCCCCAACAGAATACGCTCAAATCAGAATTTCTTTTTGCCATTCAACAACATTGTCTGGTGCATAAAATGAGCTACCAGAGCTCCAGTGTGTTGGCAGGGACTATTTCACAGGAACAGGTCAATACACTCATCATGATTCTTGTCATCTCTCTCTCTCTCTCTCTTCAGGGTTTTGTCCCATTCTACGTCAATGCCACAGCAGGCACCACTGTGTACGGAGCCTTTGATCCTCTCAATGCCATCGCAGACATCTGTGAGAGCCATGGACTCTGGCTGCATGTTGATGTATTTACCTTATAGCATCCATCATGGCTTACCGGACACACATTTAGCCTTATTTCTGATGTATTTACCTTATAGCATCCATCATGGCTTACCGGACACACATTTAGCCTTATTTCTGATGTATTTACCTTATAGCATCCATCATGGCTTACCGGACACACATTTAGCCTTATTTCTGATGTATTTACCTTATAGCATCCATCATGGCTTACCGGACACACATTTAGCCTTATTTCTGATGTATTTACCTTATAGCATCCATCATGGCTTACCGGACACACATTTAGCCTTATTTCTGATGTATTTACCTTATAGCATCCATCATGACTTACCAGACACACATTTAGCCTTATTTCTGATGTATTTACCTTATAGCATCCATCATGACTTACCGGACACACATTTAGCCTTATTTCTGATGTATTTACCTTATAGCATCCATCATGGCTTACCGGACACACATTTAGCCTTATTTCTGATGTATTTACCTTATAGCATCCATCATGGCTTACCGGACACACATTTAGCCTTATTTCTGATGTATTTACCTTATAGCATCCATCATGGCTTACCGGACACACATTTAGCCTTATTTCTGATGTATTTACCTTATAGCATCCATCATGGCTTACCGGACACACATTTAGCCTTATTTCTGATGTATTTACCTTATAGCATCCATCATGGCTTACCGGACACACATTTAGCCTTATTTCTGATGTATTTACCTTATAGCATCCATCATGGCTTACCGGACACACATTTAGCCTTATTTCTGATGTATTTACCTTATAGCATCCATCATGGCTTACCGGACACACATTTAGCCTTATTTCTGATGTATTTACCTTATAGCATCCATCATGGCTTACCGGACACACATTTAGCCTTATTTCTGATGTATTTACCTTATAGCATCCATCATGGCTTACCGGACACACATTTAGCCTTATTTCTGATGTATTTACCTTATAGCATCCATCATGGCTTACCGGACACACATTTAGCCTTATTTCTGATGTATTTACCTTATAGCATCCATCATGGCTTACCGGACACACATTTAGCCTTATTTCTGATGTATTTACCTTATAGCATCCATCATGGCTTACCGGACACACATTTAGCCTTATTTCTGATGTATTTTAATTGTGCATGCTATAGTCCAGTACTAAGGATAATTTGTGTCCGGGAAACCGTCCCCATAAGAATTTGTTATATATAAAGATAAGATTGTATTTAGAGTAAAATTTTCTTTATTTCTTAACAGGCAGCCTGGGGCGGAGGACTGTTGATGTCCAAGCGGCACCGCGTGAAACTACAAGGGATTGAACGGTAGGTACGGTAACCAGAGAGAACAGAGACTTAAGGACACCCAACATTTACAGCTCTCCGAAAAGATAATAGATTTCTGAATTTCACTCTACCATACAGCCAGGATCAATTACATTTTGGGGATACTGTTTCCATTCACAATTTAAATGGAATTGACCCTCGACAGTTCTGCCTTGATTGGATCTTACATGCAGGTCTATTTGAATTATGTTTATTACAGAGCCTGGTCTGTGACTTGGAACCCTCATAAAATGATGGGTGCTCCGCTGCAATGCTCAGCCATACTGGTGAAGAAAAGGGTGTGTAGTCTAACGCTATGAATATTAAAAAATCAAGACGACCAAAACATTCCACCCTGAATTACAATTTGCACGCATTCAGAAATACACATACATAATGTAGTCAGTGGTTTGTCACTCACAGGGCCTCTTGAAAGACTGCAATCAGATGTGTGCTGAATACCTTTTCCAAACTGACAAGCACTACGACACCTCTTATGACACCGGAGACAAGACCATTCAGTGTGGCAGGCATGTTGATGTCTTCAAGCTCTGGCTCATGTGGAAGGCCAAGGTATGTAACATACTCACATGGATTTTATATATTTATTTATCAACTGGTAAATAAAACTAACTTCATTCCCACCTTGATACATTTATAGTGCTTTATATATATATATATACTTTATATATTTCTCTTCTTAGGGTTCAGAAGGCTTCGAATCACAGGTCAATAAATGTTTGGAAAATGCTGAGCACTTGTTTGACAAACTCAAACAAAGACCAGACTTTGAACTCGTCTTCAAAAGCAAAGTAAGTCTGTTTTTTAAAGTCCCTTGTAGATATTGAATAATTCCTCAGTGAGATGAATCGTTGTAAGCCTTTTATCTGTGATACATCCCCATGCAGCCTGAACACAGCAACGTCTGCTTCTGGTACATCCCACCAAGTCTGAGGAACATGTCCCCAGGTCCTGAGAGGAACAGGAGACTCCATGAGGTAATGCTACACCTTGGATCTCTAATGTTAGTGATATATTAGATGCGTCTTAATTCAACCTTTGTGGTTCTTTATCCATTAGATACTGTATATGTAATCCTTCATTACTAGCAGCAGCACATTGACTTCTGTTCATACTCTATAAATCTAAATCACTGTTTGGTTTCTAAGGTGGCACCAAAGATCAAAGCCAAGATGATGGAGCAGGGGATGGCCATGATTGGCTATCAGCCGCTCGGAGACAAAGTTAACTTCTTCCGATGTGTCTTCTCCAACCCAGCCACACAGACAGAGGATGTGGACTACCTCTTGGAGGAGATCGCTTCTCTTGGTCATGACATCTGCATCAGGACTGAAACCGATTTGTGAATCAGGTTTGAGACCACTTTATGAATCAGATTGTGGCTCAGATTAACTGTAAATCATGCATTTAGAGGGAAATGGGTAAAAACAATCAGAAAACTAAATATATCTCTAAATGTTTTGTTGTGTAATTACAGTCCTTATGTAAAAATATATACAAATATGATTTTTGTATTCCAGAGTATCAGGGAATTGTTAGAATGTAGCCAGTTCATTTCTACATTCATTTTATTTGTGTACAACTATATTGTAGCCTATACAGTGCATTTGGAAAGTATTCAGACCCTTTGACTTTTTTCACATTTTGTTACGTTACAGCCTTATTCTGAAACTGATTAAATAATTGTTTACCAGATCAATCTATACACAATATCCCATAATGACAAAGGAAAAACTGTTTGTTAGAAATGTTTGTAAATTTATAAGAATAAACGAACAGAAATACCTTCTTTACATAAGTATTCAGACCTTTCGCTATGAGACTCGAAACTGAGCTCAGGTGAATACTGTTTTCATTGATCATGCTTGAGATGTCTCTACAACTTTATTGGAGTCCACCTGTGGTAAATTCAATTGATTGGACATGATTTGGAAAGGCACACACCTGTGTGTATATACAGTGCCTTGCGAAAGTATTCGGCCCCCTTGAACTTTGCGACCTTTTGCCACATTTCAGGCTTCAAACATAAAGATATAAAACTGTATTTTTTTGTGAAGAATCAACAACAAGTGGGACACAATCATGAAGTGGAACGACATTTATTGGATATTTCAAACTTTTTTAACAAATCAAAAACTGAAAAATTGGGCGTGCAAAATTATTCAGCCCCTTTACTTTCAGTGCAGCAAACTCTCTATGGAAGAGTGGCAAGAAGAAAGCCATTTCTTAAAGATATCCATAAAAAGTGTTGTTTAAAGTTTGCCACAAGCCACCTGGAGACACACCAAACATGTGGAAGAAGGTGCTCTGGTCAGATGAAACCAAAATTGAACTTTTTGGCAACAATGCAAAACGTTATGTTTGGCGTAAAAGCAACACAGCTGAACACACCATCCCCACTGTCAAACATGGTGGTGGCAGCATTATGGTTTGGGCCTGCTTTTCTTCAGCAGGGACAGGGAAGATGGTTAAAATTGATGGGAAGATGGATGGAGCCAAATACAGAACCATTCTGGAAGAAAACCTGATGGAGTCTGCAAAAGACCTGAGACTGGGACGGAGATTTGTCTTCCAACAAGACAATGATCCAAAACATAAAGCAAAATCTACAATGGAATGGTTCAAAAATAAACATATCCAGGTGTTAGAATGGCCAAGTCAAAGTCCAGACCTGAATCCAATCGAGAATCTGTGGAAAGAACTGAAAACTGCTGTTCACAAATGCTCTCCATCCAACCTCACTGAGCTCGAGCTGTTTTGCAAGGAGGAATGGGAAAAAATGTCAGTCTCTCGATGTGCAAAACTGATAGAGACATACCCCAAGCGACTTACAGCTGTAATCGCAGCAAAAGGTGGCGCTACAAAGTATTAACTTAAGGGGGCTGAATAATTTTGCACGCCCAATTTTTCCGTTTTTGATTTGTTAAAAAAGTTTGAAATATCCAATAAATGTCGTTCCACTTCATGATTGTGTCCCACTTGTTGTTGATTCTTCACAAAAAAATACAGTTTTATATCTTTATGTTTGAAGCCTGAAATGTGGCAAAAGGTCGCAAAGTTCAAGGGGGCCGAATACTTTCGCAAGGCACTGTATAAGGTCCCAAAGTTGACAGTACATGTCAGCCAAAAACCAAGCCATGAGGTTGAAGGAATTGTCCGTAGAGCTCCGAAACAGGATTGTGTTGTAGCACAGCTCTGGGGAAGGGTACCAAAACATTTCTGCAGCATTGAAAGTCCCCAAGAACACAGTGGCCTCCATCATTCTTAAATGGAAGAAGTTTGGACCCTCAATACTTTTCCAAGAGCTGGCCGCCAGGCCAAACTGAGCAATCAGGGGAGAAGGGCCTTGGTCAAGAAGGTGACCAAGAACACAATGGTCACTCAAACATAGCTCCAGAGTTCCTCTGTGGAGAAGGGAGAACGTTCCAGAAACACAATCATCTCTGCAGCACTCCACCAATTAGGCCTTTATGGTAGAGTGGTCAGACGGAAGGAGATGAAAGGAGAAAAGTACAGAAAGATGCTTGAGGAAAACCTGCTCCAGAGCGCTCCGGACCTCAGACTGGGGTGAAGGTTCGCCTTCCAACAGGACAAGAACCCTAAGCACACAGCCAAGACAACGCAGGAGTGGCTTCGGGAAAAGTCTCTGAATGTCCTTGAGTCGCCCAGCCAGAGCCCGGACTTGAACCCACTCGAACATCTCTGGAGAGACCTAAAAACAGGTGTGTCAAGCTTGTAGCTTCATACCTAAGAAGACTTGAGGTTGTAATCCCTGCCAAAGGTGCTTCAACAAAGTACTGAGTAAAGGGTCTGAATACTTATGTAAATGTGATAGCTCAATTTTTATTTTTAATACATTTGCTAAAATGTCTACAACCTGTTTTTGCTTTGTCACTGTGGGGTATTGTGTGTAGATTGATGTGGAATCAAAACAATTGAATCCATTTTAGAATAAGGCTGTAATGTAACAAAATGTGGAAAAGGTCAAGGGGTCTGAATACTTTCTGAATGCACTGTATATCTTAATGTTTTATATATAATTTCTCAAGTTTGATATTTTCAAACATTTCAAAATATTAAAACATTTCAAAATATTAATGTTAAGTAGGCAACAGTTGACGCTGTAATTTAGTAATTGTATCAACTGAAGGGTTATTAAAGTGTTTAATCATATTGCCGTTATTGTGTGTTGCCTAAAATTCAGAGTAAAATTTCACTAAAAAGTCCATCACTACCATCTGTAGGTAAAAAGGAAGACTTGAACAAATCCAATCATGAGCTCTAAAATGGGTCAGTTTTTATGTTTCTCATATGAATGAACACAAGTAGGATTTTGTTTTTATTTTTTGAATGAATCACAATAGAGAAGCTGGAATGATGGTGATTGGTTATATTGTCTTAACTCTTTATTGCACAACAATATGAAAAATCCTTTGAAAAATTCAAATTCATCATTATATCTGTACACATTCCTAAAACAAAGTATAACAACCATTTCTTCCCTCAGTACGACAGCACTATCTCTGGTTAAGAAATAGCCTGAATACTGGCATTGTGACAATGTCCAGTCATTTTGGGGAGTGAGATAGAAAGATTCCAAACAGCTTATTAGTATCCAGTCTTTTAGGCACAGGATATCATGGTGAACCGTTTGTAAATGCATTTCATGTTGTACAGTACAATGTACACAAGTAAGAGTAGGACACAACCCAGAAGAACCACTAAGCCTGCCCTGGTCGTGAACGAGCTCTTACAACAACCTTTCTCCCTCTCCCCATGTTCCTCCCCCAACCCTGGGCTTCCCTCGTCAGACACAGGCACTGGAGACATCTCCTTTGTCTGCCCAGCCTGCAGGTGCCTACCTGAATGTTCACCAGGCACTGTGGCCCTCTCTTGGTGGTCTATAGACAGGTAGCAGGTGTTACTAAGCAGCTGTTTGAAGAAGACAGGTGTGTATTCTGGGGGGGATGGGACAGAGATGACGGCCATAATGTCCGGGTCATCTGGGAGCTGGGAGACGGAGACCCCAGGTGGCAGGGTGGTGACAGAGCGACACCAGGGGCAGCGCAGCTCACTCAGGCTCATCTTCATCTGGGTCAAGCACACAGAGCAGCAGGTGTGTTGGCAGTCCAAGAGCTTGGGCCTGTGCCACAAATTGTAGCAGTTCAGACAGATCTGACATTCTAACATGAGGTTTTGTTGTGAGACGGGTTCCATAATCATGAGTTTGGTCTGTTGTGTCAATGACAGGCACAAGATGTCAAACGACAAATAGTCTTGTTCCCTCAGTATGAGTATGCAGATTAGGGAACCATTGCACATCCAGAGAGAGACTCACAGATATTTCATGCTCTTGGTCTCGCCTCCCCTCTTCTTTACAGTTGTGTTGTACTTAGTTAAATCCATGACTGGATCCATCTACCCTATTAGATAGAAGACATTTGTCAAGGCAGTGTGTGATTCAGTAATGTTCATTAAATCACTCATACTGAAAAAGTCCAAAGACTACTTGGTCATGTCCTGCCCTGTGTGTGTTGTGTGTGCCTGTGTCCTTCAAGACCCTGTGTATGACTATAAGGATAAAGTACAATAAACCATTTTTGTCATTGAACAAAAAAAATAAAAGAAGCCTAGATAATGAGCAAACCTGTATCTGGTATGGACTGGCAAGGATGTTGACCTCTAGATCTTTATCGCTCAGCAGCCTAAGGAGAAGTTCCTGCAAGACGTTGCTGAAAATATCTTAAGACAATCTTATGGGCTTAGTCCAGGTTGAAGTTTTTAGTTCAAGAAGCAGTTGTGAGTTACAGAATGCATGTCAGCCCACAAAACGTTTTCAAGTTCTTGCAAGTACTGACATACCAACCAAACCAGTTCAGCAGGTTGTCTAAATAGGACACACGAGCACAGTCAAATTATCCCTCTATATAGCGGCAGTAGATACAGTTCTGTAACCTGCCTTCCACAGTTACTGCAGTAGCCTATCCTAAGTGCTGAAGTTTGCAAAAATAAAAGGTACTTTAATTAGAGCTGTCTAAGGCAAAGTCCTTGAAATGGTTATATATAGTTGATAATCACCTGAAAAGAAAAGTGGATGGAGCTGTAATTTGAAAGCAAAATATTACATGACGCCACACGTTACTACCATATAGCCTAAATCATGAAGTTAAAAAGTGAATGTCTACTTTAAAGGCTATGTAAACACTGAATGCCATGAAAGGTTGTTGCATTTAACTGCCAATAATGCTGTCTTCAAGGTCATTTCCTTAGTAGGTGATGTCAAAGGTCAGCGTGTGGGAGGAGTGGGAGCTCATTTTGTTTAACCTTTATTTTGACAGGGAGTCATGCATTCTCACAAAGCAATAATAACAATTTTGTTGTCCTATAAATCCAGTTGCCAGTTTTAATATAATATTTCAATGGTGTCCTCAGACCAAATGCAGGTAACATTCACAAGTCTTTTTTTGATCCTTCAGAGTACTGTATGCAGGTTGAGTAGCACACACAAACATATTTTGAGCCAAATAATTACACACAAAAGGACAAAAAAAGACAGAAGAGATCATAATGAATTGATGTGGTAGCTAGCTAGTGATTGTCAGAAACATTTTGGGGTGGCTCTCATTCTCAAAGGTTTTTGGAATGATTTAGGCTACCTGTTTCATTCAGGTTGAATAGCCTTGTGTCATAATGCGCCCACCACCACGCCTAGTTCCTCCAGGGGGTTATATATTCCACAAAACCATTCCAGGTGCATCTCATGGAGGGGCAGCAGTGGAACAGTGAGATACTGGACAAACTTCACTCCCAGAACTCAATCATATGTGGACACATTATGGATTACTTGCAGCTACCAGGTCAGTCAAATGAGCATATCAATTATTTAGATGTATCTCTATGGTATCTCTATGGGTTATGTCAAGATGGGGGGGGGGGGGCTAAAAATGTAAAATAACTGTCCTTTTTCTGGCTATACTCTTCATGTATTTTGAATGGCATGGCAAGTTTTCATGTATGATATCTGTAAGTATGACAACTTATTAATGGTAGCGTATCTATTTGAATAATATGTTAGATTCACATGGTATGCAAAAAAAAAACATATCCAACATAGACCACTCGAGTGGCGCAGCGGTCTAAGGCGTCACTACAGACTCTGGTTAGTTCCCAGGCTGTGTCACAACTGGCCGTGATTGGGAGTGTCATAGGACGGTGCACAATTGGCCCAGTTGGCCTAGTGTCGTTAGGGGAAGGTTTGTCCAGGGGTGTAGACTGTCATTGTAAATTTGTTCTTAACTGACTTGCCTAGTTAAATAAATAAATAAAAAATATATTGGATACAGGCCTAATGTCAAAATTAAAAGAATTCCACATGACAATATAGACATGTCAATATTGTATTGGATCATCTTGTACTCCGGGTTTAATTGTTCCAGAAAGCATAATTGAACATGCTAAACCAGGTGGGCAGGTTTTGGCAGAGAGTAAACATCACAGAAGCTCCTCTGACATCAACCCTCCACATACAGCAAGTGATAACACCTGCAGCATAACCAAGGACTTCAGTTGCATCTACAGCAAAGGTAAAAAAAAAAAAAAAACAGCCCAACATCATATGTGGGCATTTATGTATCTAATCCGTTTCGGTATGAAAAATGACTGACAAAATCCCAAATTCCCGCGAGATACTGCGTGGCTCCTAATCTGTGACCAGATGTTTTATTTGTGAGGCTCCGTTTCCGTGACTGCGCAGATCCTCGCAGTATCTCAGTGGAATGTGGGACTTCAATGATTTCTCATGCTGAAACCGGAATACGGTAGATAAATAAATCCACAAAGATGATATTCTAAATGTCACTAAGCAAAAAAACAAAACAGAAATAGCCACTACAATGTCAAAATATGATTTTGTTAAGAGTTCTGTACCATTTGCTTGTGTATCCATCGTCATTCACTACCTAACCTGCGTTATATAGTTTGCCAGCCTAGCAAACTCTGGTCTAGTCCAATGGAAAGCGATGTAACCAAAGATCTTTATAAAAACAAGATAGTCCACAGCCAGTCGTTTCAAACGTTAACAAACGAGTCATAGTGGGCAGAGCCAAGCACGAGCTAGCGCATATTTTCGTTAGGGAACGCCTACTCTGTCAAGTATCCGCTATAACTCAATTTGTCTACGCACTCTTTCTAAACAACGTTTTTTTTTACTTTGGCAAATAGTAAAGTCTACTGAACTTGGTCCACATTTTTCGTAACATATTCTATTTTTGGGAACAAAAAATTGTATTGAGATCAAATGTTTCATCGATGAGAAAGTTTGCAGAATGTAGACAAAAAAAATCATCTCATTCCATCTCCCACTGCTGGCAACTAACCTTCCTCTCACTACCATATTTGGTAGTAAGTGGAAACAAACATGCGGTGAACAATCTGTCTAATTGTTCTATCTGTAATGCAACCCTGCTGGCTAGCTAGATGACCAATGTTGACAGTGAGGTACGTCACTATGAGATTCAAGGCTCTATTTTGATGGTTAGGGAGAAATCAACCACTAGGTTGTTGAGATGTTGTTTGTTTTTTTGTTTTTTTAACAATTCTAATTAATGCAACAGTTTGACAATGGATGAAGATACTCCAAACGTGTAGACATTTTAAAATCAACCAAATATTGACTGAATTATATCACATAAACATTTTACTGACATATACATATATAATGACTGGAGTTCAGGGATTTTGATGGGAATTCAGGTATTCAATATATTGTAAAATCTCACTTTTTTTCTTAGGATGCACTCATATGTACATTTTCTAATGGTATCAGGTATTTTTTTAAATATTTTGTGTTAAAATAAAGAATATTATTTGTGCTACCTTTGCACGAATACACTGGGAGTATTTGCATATATGACTAAATTAACATAAAGGGGTGGAATTTACCACAGGTGGACTACAATCAAGTTGTAGAAACCTGAGCTCAATTTCGTGTCTCATAGCAAAGGGTCTAAATACTTTTATAAATAAGGTATTTTTTTATTTGTAATACATTTTCTAAAAAATGTAAAAACTGTTTTTGGTTTGTCATTATGGGATTGTGTGTGTAGATTGAAAGGGGGAAAATAATTAAATCAATTTTAGAATAAGGCTGTAACGTAACCAAATGTGAAAAAAGGTCAAGGGGTCTGAATACTTTCAGAATGCACTGTATATATATATATATATATATATATATATATGTATGTGTGTGTACATATACACTGAACAAAAATATAAACGCAACATGTAAAGTGTTGGTCCCATGTTTCATTAGCTGAAATAAAAAATCCCAGAAATGTTCTATATACCCAACTTGGCTGCAATTTAAATGAATCTCGTTTTCTGGTGCTTCTACAAACTATTGCAAGTTGGGTGCAATTGCTACCATTGAAAAAATGAGCCCTGAACGTGTCCCTTTATGTTTAGATCTACTCCCTGCTCTCAGTGGTGAGGACACAACCAAAAGTTTCTTCCAAGAGCTGGTGAACATTCTCCTCAGCTATGTCTGCAAGTCGTTCAGACGGAGCTCCAAAGTCCTGGACTTCCACCACCCTCACCAACTCAGAGAGGGCCTGGAGGGCTTCAGTCTGGAGCTCCCAGACCAGCCCGAGAACCTGGAACAACTCCTGGTCGACTGCAGGGACACCTTGAAGTATGGAGTCAAAACAGGTACCATAAGAGATGTTGACTGTTTTGCCGAAAATGTACAAAAAATGTACTATAGGTAAAAAAACATGTACTCCATGTACTAGTAAGTCATTGATTCTGTCGAGGCAATGGCTGACATTATTGACATTATAGATTAGTATAATGTTCCAGAATGTCCTCATCTGTCCACAGGTCACCCACGCTTCTTCAATCAGCTGTCATCAGGTCTGGATGTCATCGGTTTGGCCGGGGAATGGCTGACATCTACTGCCAACACAAACATGTAAGATTTACATTATCCTTAAGGTGTAAGGTCTAATTTCTCACTAAGTCCTCATATTGCAGAATGACATTTGCCTAAGAACATATCTGATATTTACCAGAGAACAGTATATATCAAGTTGTTCTGATCTTATAGACAGGGTGGATCTGATCCTGTATGAGCACTCCTATGCTGAGGCGTTTGACGCGTACGGCCCCAGATGACACTAGGGCCTACGGTGTGATCAGGTCTCTAGTAAATGTTATTCTGCAATATGAGATAAAGTGTAAAACAATGTGTTAAACCTTTTTTTCTAGGTTTACATATGAAGTGTCCCCAGTGTTCATTCTGATGGAGGAGATTCTACTGAAGAAGATGCAGGAGATTGTGGGTTGGTCAGAGGAAGAGGGGGATGGTGTTTTCTGTCCAGGTACAGTGTTAGCTACATTCCGACCTTGCTATCGATACAAACAATGTAGCCAATGACAAACATACACTGTGATACAATTATCCTTGTTACTTCCATTGAATTGGTTAATGTTGTCCTCTTAATTTTGGATATATTTTTTAGTTGTTATGAAGTTGAATTAAATTATAAGCTTAAGACAATCTCTTAATGAGATATCCATCTATAATACAATATGTATATATTTCCTTAGGTGGGACCATGTCCAATCTGTACAGTGTACTACTGGCCAGATACCACTTCTTCCCTGAAGTGAAGACCAAAGGGATGACTGCTCTGCCCAGGCTAATCCTCTTCACATCAGCACATGTATGTGTATTCACGTTAGGTCATGCTTATTCATATTATCTATAAACATGTACTGACAAATATTTTTTTCCCTATTCTAGAGTCATTATTCAGTCAAGAAATCTGCAGCAGTCCTTGGGATAGGAAGTGAAAATGTTGTGGTGGTGAAATGTAATGACCGGTAAGCAAGGAGGGGAGTGTGATTTGCATTTGTTGATCGTGAACATTGACAATATCATCAGAGCTAAATGAGTGATGTCCTTTTTTTACTATTCAAGGGGGAAAATGATCCCTGCAGAATTGGAGTCAAGTATCCTTACTGCCAAAGATCAGGTAATGGATGAATGAGTCTTCTCTTGCCAAACTGAGGGATACAGGGCTGTGAATTAAATACACGGAAGCATACCTGTATACAGTATGTCCAGCCAGTGAAGGATTTAGTCAAATTAGGATGAAACAGACACCCCAAACAGAATACGCTCAAATCAGAATTTCTTTTTGCCATTCAACAACATTGTCTGATGCATAAAATGAGCAACCAGAGCTCCAGTGTGTTGGCAGGGACTATTTCACAGGAACAGGTCAATACACTCATCATGATTCTTGTCATCTCTCTCTCTCTCTCTCTCTCTTCAGGGTTGTGTCCCATTCTACGTCAATGCCACAGCAGGCACCACTGTGTACGGAGCCTTTGATCCTCTCAATGCCATCGCAGACATCTGTGAGAGCCATGGACTCTGGCTGCATGTTGATGTATTTACCTTATAGCATCCATCATGGCTTACCGGACACACATTTAGCCTTATTTCTGATGTATTTACCTTATAGCATCCATCATGGCTTACCGGACACACATTTAGCCTTATTTCTGATGTATTTACCTTATAGCATCCATCATGGCTTACCGGACACACATTTAGCCTTATTTCTGATGTATTTACCTTATAGCATCCATCATGACTTACCGGACACACATTTAGCCTTATTTCTGATGTATTTACCTTATAGCATCCATCATGGCTTACCGGACACACATTTAGCCTTATTTCTGATGTATTTACCTTATAGCATCCATCATGGCTTACCGGACACACATTTAGCCTTATTTCTGATGTATTTACCTTATAGCATCCATCATGGCTTACCGGACACACATTTAGCCTTATTTCTGATGTATTTACCTTATAGCATCCATCATGGCTTACCGGACACACATTTAGCCTTATTTCTGATGTATTTACCTTATAGCATCCATCATGGCTTACCGGACACACATTTAGCCTTATTTCTGATGTATTTTAATTGTGCATGCTTTAGTCCAGTACTAAGCATAATTTGTGTCTGGGAAACCGTCCCCATAAGAATGTGTTATATGTAAGCAGGGATGGGGAGTAACAGATTACATGTAATCGCAAATTCAAATTTGTTCCACCTGAGCGAGTCTGACAATAAATCAGAGACCACTATGACGACACAATAAATGTGTTTGATGGAACGCGGAAAAAGAGAAGGAACAGGCTTTTGTGGGCTACAGTCCAAGCTATGTCTTCCAATGGTTCGACTGCTGTCGGCATCCAAATATTATCCAATTTGAATAAACGCTTGGAGGTAAGGATGACAGTAGTGGTGTAGTCTACGGCGAGACGGATATCACTTATTATTGATACCTACATACAGTACCGCATTGATGTGAATCACACTGCTGCTCTCTCATTTAGCTATTTGCGCCTTACGGATTGTGGGTTTTGTGGATGGCTGTTGACAAATCTAAATGTGTGTTTGAACCCAATAATGGTTGAATTCAAGAAGTTTAAGCTGCCTATCAATCAGTTTTTGAAACTAATGGACAGCCAGTGAAAAATGCGGTCTTGCAACAGCTGCATAGTGTGGACCCCAGCCTATGGAATATATGTGGGGCTTTTAAAAAAAAATCTAATTCATGCGTTTAAAAAAATAACAAATCCATAGACCTAATGGAGACATGCTCAATCTCGCACACTTTTGATAGACAAAGGGGCAATCTGTAGTTGCTACATCCATTTCTGGATTTATAAATGATATATGTATATGTATATATGTATGTAAATATATAATTTAATCCTATTATTATATGTAGTAGAAAGCGATGGGTTAGAAGAAGCCTACATAACCAACCCATAAAGTAAAATTTAACATCAATATATGGCCAGCTATGTAAACGTTAACATTGCTTTATCCTGCAATAGATGTCAATCAATTGGTAACATACATGTTTGTCTTCTTCTAATATCACTTAAGGGGAAAGTAATCTAAAAGTAACTGAATGTAATCACATTACGTTACTGAGTTTGGGTAATCCAAAAGTTACGTTACTGATTACAATTTTGGACAGGTGACTAGTAACTAACGGATTACATTTAGAAAGTAACCTACTGAACTAGAAGCACAAGCATTTCGCTACACTCGCATTAACATCTGCTAACCATGTGTATGTGACAAATAAAATACAAATATTTTTTTTTTAAATTTACTGTGCAACCCTGTATGTAAAATATTAAATATATAAAGATAAGATTGTATTTAGAGTAAAATTATCTTTATTTCTTTTAACAGGCAGCCTGGGGCGGAGGACTGTTGATGTCCAACCTGCACCGTGTGAAACTACAAGGGATTGAACGGTAGGTACTGTAACCAGAGAGAACAGAGACTTAAGGACACCCAACATTTACAGCTCTCCGAAAAGATAATAGATTTCTGAATTTCACTCTACCATACAGCCAGGATCAATTACATTTTGGGGATACTGTTTCCATTCACAATTTAAATGGAATTGACCCTCGACAGTTCTGCCTTGATTGGATCTTACATGCAGGTCTATTTGAATTATGTTTATTACAGAGCCTGGTCTGTGACTTGGAACCCTCATAAAATGATGGGTGCTCCGCTGCAATGCTCAGCCATACTTGTGAAGAAAAGGGTGTGTAGTCTAACGCTATGAATATTAAAAAATCAAGACGACCAAAACATTCCACCCTGAATTACAATTTGCACGCATTCAGAAATACACATACATAATGTAGTCAGTGGTTTCTCACTCACAGGGCCTCTTGAAAGACTGCAATCAGATGTGTGCTGAATACCTTTTCCAAACTGACAAGCATTACGACACCTCTTATGACACCGGAGACAAGACCATTCAGTGTGGCAGGCATGTTGATGTCTTCAAGCTCTGGCTCATGTGGAAGGCCAAGGTATGTAACATACTCACATGGATTTTATATATTTATTTATCAACTGGTAAATAAAACTAACTTCATTCCCACCTTGATACATTTATAGTGCTTTATATATATATATACTTTATATATTTCTCTTCTTAGGGTTCAGAAGGCTTCGAATCACAGGTCAATAAATGTTTGGAAAATGCTGAGCACTTGTTTGACAAACTCAAACAAAGACCAGACTTTGAACTGGTCTTCAAAAGCAAAGTAAGTCTGTTTTTTAAAGTCCCTTGTAGATATTGAATAATTCCTCAGTGAGATGAATCGTTGTAAGCCTTTTATCTGTGATACATCCCCATGCAGCCTGAACACAGCAACGTCTGCTTCTGGTACATCCCACCAAGTCTGAGGAACATGTCCCCAGGTCCTGAGAGGAACAGGAGACTCCATGGGGTAATGCTACACCTTGGATCTCTAATGTTAGTGATATATTAGATGCGTCTTAATTCAACCTTTGTGGTTCTTTATCCATTAGATACTGTATATGTAATCCTTCATTACTAGCAGCAGCACATTGACTTCTGTTCATACTCGATAAAGCTAAATAACAGTTTGATTTCTAAGGTGGCACCAAAGATCAAAGCCAAGATGATGGAGCAGGGGATGGCCATGATTGGCTATCAGCCGCTCGGAGACAAAGTGAACTTCTTCCGATGTGTCTTCTCCAACCCAGCCACACAGACAGAGGATGTGGACTACCTCTTGGAGGAGATCGCTTCTCTTGGTCATGACATCTGCATCAGGACTGAAACCGATTTATGAATCAGGTTGGGTGAATCAGGATTTAGACCACTTTATGAATCAGATTGTGGCTCAGATCAACTTTAAAACATGCATTTAGAATTATTCTCAAATGTTTTATTGAGTAAATATTCATTTTTAAAAATATTCAAATATTTGTATTTCAGATTATCAGGTAGTTAATTTCTACATACATTTTGTGTACAACAATATTGTATCTAACAGGACAATGAACATGGTTTACTTTTTTAAATATAATTTCTCAAGTTTGACATTTTAAAATATCAATGTTAAGTAGGCAACAATTGATGCTGTAATTGTATTAACCCATGGGTTGTTAGTGTTTATCATCGTGTGTGGTCTAAAATGTCCAACATCATCTGTAGGTGAAGACAGATTTGAACAAATATAATCACAAATCTCTAAAATGGGTCAGTTATGTTTTTCATGTCAATTAACATAAATACAATTTATTTTTTGCTTTTGTACTGCATGTTTTACAGTACAATGTACATAAGAGTAGGACAAAACCCAGAAGAACCACTAAGCCTGCCCTGGTCGTGAACGAGCTCTTACAACCTTCCTCCCTCTCCCCATGTTCCTCCCCCAACCCTGGGCTTCCCCTCGTCAGACACAGGCACTGGAGACATCTCCTTTGTCTGCCCAGCCTGCAGGTGCCTACCTGAATGTTCACCAGACACTGTAGCCCTCTCTTGGTGGTCTATATACAGGTAGCAGGTGTTACTAAGCAGCCGTTTGAAGAAGACAGGTGTGTATTCTGGGGGAGATGGGACAGAGATGACGGCCATAATGTCGGGGTCATCTGGGAGCTGGGAGACCCCAGGTGGCAGGGTGGTGACAGAGCGACACCAGGGGCAGCGCAGCTCACTCAGGCTCATCTTCATCTGGGTCAAGCACACAGAGCAGCAGGTGTGTTGGCAGTCCAAGAGCTTGGAACTGTACTGCAAATTGTAGCAGTTCAGACAGATCTGACATGAGGTTTCGTTGTGAGACAGGTTCCATAATCAAATTTATTTATATAGCCCTTCGTACATCAGCTGATATCTCAAAGTGCTGTACAGAAACCCAGCCTAAAACCCCAAACAGCAAGCAATGCAGGTGTAGAAGCACGGTGGCTAGGAAAAACTCCCTAGAAAGGCCAAAACCTAGGAAGAAACCTAGAGAGGAACCAGGCTATGTGGGGTGGCCAGTCCTCTTTTGGCTGTGCCGGGTGGAGATTATAACAGAACATGGCCAAGATGTTAAAATGTTCATAAATGACCAGCATGGTCGAATAATAATAATGCAGAACAGTTGAAACTGGAGCAGCAGCACAGTCAGGTGGACTGGGGACAGCAAGGAGTCATCATGTCAGGTATTCCTGGGGCATGGTCCTAGGGCTCAGGTCCTCCGAGAGAGAGAAAGAAAGAGAGGAGAGAATTAGAGAACGCACACTTAGATTCACACAGGACACCGAATAGGACAGGAGAAGTACTCCAGATATAACAAACTGACCCTAGCCCCCCGACACATAAACTACTGCAGCATAAATACTGGAGGCTGAGACAGGAGGGGTCAGGAGACACTGTGGCCCCATCCGAGGACACCCCCGGACAGGGCCAAACAGGAAGGATATAACCCCACCCACTTTGCCAAAGCACAGCCCCCACACCACTAGAAGGATATCTTCAACCACCAACTTACCATCCTAAGACAAGGCTGAGTATAGCCCACAAAGACCTCCGCCACGGCACAACCCAAGGGGGGTTGTAGAGACTTAAAGGTTGAGACCGAGTTTGCGTCTCTGACATGGGTAGGCAGACCGTTCCATAAAAATGGAGCTCTATAGGAGAAAGCCCTGCCTCCAGCTGTTTGCTTAGAAATTCTAGGGACAATTAGGAGGCCTGCGTCTTGTGACCGTAGCGTACGTGTAGGTATGTACGGCAGGACCAAATCAGAGAGATAGGTAGGAGCAAGCCCATGTAATGCTTTGTAGGTTAGCAGTAAAACCTTGAAATCAGCCCTTGCTTTGACAGGAAGCCAGTGTAGAGAGGCTAGCACTGGAGTAATATGATCAATTTTTTTGGTTCTAGTCAGGATTCTAGCAGCCGTATTTAGCACTAACTGAAGTATATTTAGTGCTTTATCCGAGTAGCCGGAAAGTAGTGCATTGCAGTAGTCTAACCTAGAAGTGACAAAAGCATGGATTAATTTTTCTGCATCATTTTTGGACAGAAAGTTTCTGATTTTTGCAATGTTACGTAGATGGAAAAAAGCTGTCCTTGAAATGGTCTTGATATGTTCTTCAAAAGAGAGATCAGGGTCCAGAGTAACGCCGAGGTCCTTCACAGTTTTATTTGAGACGACTGTACAACCATTAAGATTAATTGTCAGATTCAACAGAAGATCTCTTTGTTTCTTGGGACCTAGAACAAGCATCTCTGTTTTGTCCGAGTTTAAAAGTAGAAAGTTTGCAGCCATCCACTTCCTTATGTCTGAAACACATTCTTCTAGCAAGGGCAATTTTGGGGCTTCACCATGTTTCATTGAAATGTACAGCTGTGTGTCATCCGCATAGCAGTGAAAGTTAACATTATGTTTTCGAATAACATCCCCAAGAGGTAAAATATATAGTGAAAACAATAGTGGTCCTAAAACGGAACCTTGAGGAACACCGAAATTTACAGTTGATTTGTCAGAGGACAAACCATTCACAGAGACAAACTGATATCTTTCCGACAGATAAGATCTAAACCAGGCCAGAACTTGTCCGTGTAGACCAATTTGGGTTTCCAATCTCTCCAAAAGAATGTGGTGATCGATGGTATCAAAAGCAGCACTAAGGTCTAGGAGCACGAGGACAGATGCAGAGCCTCGGTCCGATGCCATTAAAATGTAATTTACCACCTTCACAAGTGCCGTCTCAGTGCTATGATGGGGTCTAAAACCAGACTGAAGCATTTCGTATACATTGTTTGTCTTCAGGAAGGCAGTGAGTTGTTGCGCAACAGCCTTTTCTAAAATTTTTGAGAGGAATGGAAGATTCGATATAGGCCGATAGTTTTTTATATTTTCTGGGTCAAGGTTTGGCTTTTTCAAGAGAGGCTTTATTACTGCCACTTTTAGTGAGTTTGGTACACATCCGGTGGATAGAGAGCCGTTTATTATGTTCAACATAGGAGGGCCAAGCACAGGAAGCAGCTCTTTCAGTAGTTTAGTTGGAATAGGGTCCAGTATGCAGCTTGAAGGTTTAGAGGCCATGATTATTTTCATCATTGTGTCAAGAGATATAGTACTAAAACACTTGAGCGTCTCTCTAAATCCTAGGTCCTGGCAGAGTTGTGCAGACTCAGGACAACTGAGCTTTGAAGGAATACGCAGATTTAAGGAGGAGTCCGTAATTTGCTTTCTAATAATCATAATCTTTTCCTCAAAGAAGTTCATGAATTTATCACTGCTAAAGTTAAAGTCATCCTCTTGGGGAATGCTGCTTTTTAGTTAGCTTTGCGACAGTATCAAAAAGGAATTTTGGATTGTTCTTATTTTCCTCAATTAAGTTAGAAAAATAGGATGATCGAGCAGCAGTAAGGGCTCTTCGGTACTGCACAGTACTGTCTTTTCAAGCTAGTCGGAAGACTTCCAGTTTGGTGTGGCACCATTTCCGTTCCAATTTTCTGGAAGCTTGCTTCAGAGCTCGGGTATTTTCTGTGTACCAGGGAGCTAGTTTCTTATGAGAAATGTTTTTAGTTTTTATGGGTGCAACTGCATCTAGGGTATTGCGCAAGGTTAAATTGAGTTCTGTCCTCTGGCGTCCTTGGGTAGACAGAGGGAATCTGGAAGGACATCAAGGAATCTTTGTGTTGTCTGTGAATTTATAGCACGACTTTTGATGATCCTTGGTTGGGGTCTGAGCAGATTATTTGTTGCAATTGCAAACGTAATAAAATGGTGGTCCGATAGTCCAGGATTATGAGGAAAAACATTAAGATCCACAACATTTAATAATAATAATCATGAGTTTTGTTTGTTGTGTCAATGTCAGGCACAAGATGTCAAACCACAAACAGTCTTGTTCCCTCAGTGTGTGTGTGTGTGTGTGTATATTTATATGCAGATTCGGGATTATTGCACATCCAGAGGGAGACAGACATTTCATGCTCTTGGTCTCACCTCTTCTTTAGTTGTGTTGACACAGTACTTAGTTAAATCCATGTCTGGCTCCATCTACCCTATTAGAGAGAAGACATTTGCCAAGTCAGTGTGTGATTCAGTAATCCTCATTAAATCACTTATACTGAAAAAGGAAAAAGACTTGGTCAAATCCTGCCCACTGAGCTCTGTTCGAAACACTTGTGTCAGAAACACCAGTGTTTCTGTCTCCGGTAAGACAAGGGGTGGCGATGTGTGCGTCTGTAAATAACAGCTAGTGCACAAAATCTAATAGGTTTTGCTCTGAGGTAGAGTATATCATAAGCTGTAGACCACACTATTTCACAGGAGAGTTTTAATCTATATTTTTCGTAGCTGTCTATTTAACACCACAAACCGATGATGGCACTAAGACGGCACTCAACGAGCTTTATAAGGACATAAGCAAACAAATGCACATCCAGATGCGGCGCTCCTAGTGGCCGGGGACTTTAATGCAGGGAAACTTAAATCAGTTTTACCTAATTTCTACCAGCATGTTAAATGTGCAACCAGAGGTTTTAAAATTAAGACTCCAGACCACCTTCACTCCACAGACAGACATGTACTAAGCTCTCCCTTATCCTCCATTTGGCAAATCTGGCCATAACTCTATCCTCCTGATTCTTGCTTACAAGAAAAAACTAAAGCAGGACGTACCAGTGACTCGCTCAAAAAGGAAGTGGTCAGATGACGCAGATGCTAAACTATTGAACTGTTTTGCTAGCACAGACTGGAATACGTTCCGGGATTATTCCGATGGCATTGAAGAGTACATCACATCAGTCACTGGCTCCATCAATAAGTGCATCGATGACGTCGCCCCCACAGTGACCGTATGTTCATACGCCAACCAGAAAGCCATAGATTACAGGCAACATCCACACCGAGCTAAAGGGTAGAGCTGCCGCTTTCAAGGAGCGGGACTCTAACCCGGACACATAAGAAATCCTGCTATGCCCTCCGACGAACCATCAAACAGGCAAAGCGCCAATACAGGACTAAGATCGAATCGTACTACACCAACTCCGACTCTCGTTAGTTTGCAAGCCCTGCCACATATTACGGACTACAAAGAGAAGCACAGCCACGAGTTGCCCAGTGACACGAGCCTACCAGATGAGCTAAATAACTTATGCTCGCTTTGAGGCAAGCAACACATGAGCATGCATGCATGCATGCATGCATGCATGCATGCATGCATGCATGAGTGCATCAGCTGTTCCGGACGACTGTGATCACGCTCTGCAAGCTACACTGCCCTTTCCCACCTGGACAAAAGGAACACCTACGTGAGAATACTATTCATTGACTACAGCTCAGCATTCAACACCATAGTGCCCTCAAAGCTCATAAGTAAGCTAAGGACCCTGGAACTAAACACCTCCTCTGCAACTGGATCCTGGACTTCCTGACGGGCCGCCCCCAGGTGGTAAGGGTAGGTAATAACACAGCCGCCACGCTGATCCTCAACACGGGGGCCCCTCAGGGGTGCATGCTCAGTCACCTCCTGTACTCCCTGTTCACCCATGACTGCATGGCCAAGCACGACTCCAACACCATCATTAAGTTTGCCGACGACAAGTGGTAGGCCTGATCACCAACGAGACAGCCAATAGGAAGGTCGTCAGAGACCTTGCAGTGTGGTGCCAGAATAACCTCTCCCTCAACGTGATCAAGACAAAGGAGATGATTGTGGACTACCTAAAAAGGAGGACCGAGCATACCCCCATTCTCATCGACGGGGCTGTAGTAGAGCAGGTTGAGAACTTCAAGTTCCTTGGTGTCCACGTCACCAACAATCTATCATGGTCCAAACACACCAAGACAGTTATGAAGAGGGCACAACAACGCCTATTCCCCCTCAGGAGATTGAAAATATTTGTCACGGGTCATCAGATCTTCAAAAAGTTCTACAGCTGCACCATCCTGACTGGTTGCATCACCGCCTGGTAAGGCAACTGCTCTGCATCTGACCATAATGCGCTACAAAGGGTAGTGTGTACGGCCCAGTACATCACTGGAGCCAAGCTTCCTGCCATCCAGGCTTCCTGCCATCCAGGACCAGGCGGTGTCAGAGGAAGGCCCCAAAAAATTGCCAAAGACTTCAGCCACACTAGTCATAGACTGTTCTCTCTGCTACCGCACGGAAAGTGATACTGGAGCGCCAAGACTAGGTCCAAAAGGCTTAACAGCTTCTACCCCCAAGTCATAAGACTCCTGTATAGCTAATCAAGTTGATTAGGCCATCTCACAGCCTTATCAGAAAGCGTATTGGGTATTTTTTTAGATTAGACTGAATTCATCCTTCATTTGGGACTACTAGACACTGATTCTGCTGTGCCTTTCGCAATTGACAGTGAATACATTTCTTTAGAATTGTTGTGTGCGTCTATAGAATTCAGCTGTCATCATTAGCAAACTACCACACGTATTTTTTTTATTATTTTTTAAAAATATAACCTTTATTTAACTAGGCAAGTCAGTTAAGAATACATTCTTATTTTCAATGATGACCTCCCCCGGACGACGCTGGGACAATTGTGCGCCGCCCTATGGGACTCCCAATCACGGCCGGATGTGATCAAGCATACTTATAAAAGCCCATTTCCATCCACATTCTCATTTCAAATGCCTCCATTACACCAAAAGACCAAAATACAAGGAATTATTTAAAAAAAGTTTTTAATTTTGTTGTAGGTAGGCCTATAAATAGAGTTAAAATATATTTCATTTGTCCTCAGTCTGGTCAGTCAGTACCTTGTGTTTTTTTCCCCATTTGCTCCTGTAGAGAAAAATATAATTAATTCAAAATGCTTAACAATTTTCATGACCATTTTAATATCTTCTATATAGGATCTGCTTGTCTTTTCAAAAAGTACATCAGAAGTCCAGAATAAGGCTTCATCTTTGAATATTCATGAAGATCATTAAATGGTTCTACTTGCCTCTTGTTTTACCAGATCTGCCATAATACCCATTACAGCGTTCTTGGTAGCCATTCCTCTGGGTGTTCCACTGTCCAAGGGAGTTTGATGGGTTAGTCTGTGCCTGTGTTCTGTCTGTAGACAAAACCAATAACACCATCAGGTATTCAGCACTGCAAACACCAACACAGTGGAAAATAGTTATATGTTGAACATACCCTGTGGTCCATTTTGCCATGGTCTCCGTTTCTTTTTATTATTGTTCGGGCCATACCCAGTTTCACAAAATTCATGACCAGGCCTGGCCCTGTTTGCTTTCCTGGAATCTGCAGGAGAAAGGTCAAATGTATGTGTCATTTTCCAGCATCGTTTCAAATGCGCATTTGTGTAAGAATACAGTGGTGCAAAGTACTTAAGTAAAAATATTACTTAAGTAGTACTTTGAAGTAGGTTCACTTTACATTTGACAACTTCATACTTTCCTAAAGAAAATAATGTATGTTCACTCCATACATTTTCCCTGACATCCAAAAGTATGCATTACATTTTGAATGCTTAGCAGGACAGGAAAAGGACCCAATTCACACACTAATCAAGAGAACATCCCTGATCATCCCTACTGCCTCGGATCTGGTGGACACATTAAACACATATGCTTTATTTGTAAATTATGTCTGCGTGTTGTAGTGTGCCCCTGGCTATCGGTAAATTACAAAATTAAATTGTGCCATCTGGTTTGCATAATAAGCTATTTGAAATTATTTATGC
Source organism: Oncorhynchus clarkii lewisi (assembly GCF_045791955.1). Classification (NCBI taxonomy): domain Eukaryota; kingdom Metazoa; phylum Chordata; class Actinopteri; order Salmoniformes; family Salmonidae; genus Oncorhynchus; species Oncorhynchus clarkii. The sequence continues at coordinate 22,430,074 of NC_092174.1, read as the reverse complement.
TTTTACTTTTGATACTTAAGCATATTTTTGCAATTACATATACTTTTGATACTTAAGTATGTTTAAAAACAAATATTTTTAGACTTTTACTCAAGTAGTATTTTACTGTGTGACTTTCAATTTTACTCATTTTCTAGTAAGGAATCTTTACTTTAACTCAAATATGAAAATTGGGTACTTTTTCAACCACTGAGAGTACATCAAAATCGTACAGTAATTCAGACCAGTTTATGAAATGACTTACCCATCTGTCGTTTCTGATTCTGTGGAATGCCACACTGCTGCTCCTGAGGCTTGGGGAGATCAGGGGCCACATTTCCCTCATTCAGTCTGCCTGTGGGGATCTTCCTGAAACTCGCAACGTTTAGCTTCGGCTCATGACAGGAGCAGTTCCTCTCCTGTAGCTTTGAACACTTCAGACCACACACCTTGAACTGTCTGTTTGAGGAAGGAGCCGTTAGCATCCTAACATCTGCGATCATCTGCTTGCAGCCCTGTCGACTGGGTACAACAGGCCCAGTCTGTTTGGAAGGCTCCTTCTCTTCAATCTCCATTTCCTGGTTGCAGGGACCTGGACAACTGTAACCAGGCTCTTGGTCTCCTGCCATACATTTGGAGGCATATGTTTCAGGGTCATCTGGAGAGCAGAGGGGGCTCTGAGCCCTGTGCTCTGTAACTTCCAGAGGCTTCAGATTTGGGCTACATTGAACCTTGGGTTTCAGTGACCCTTGAGTGCTATTCAATGATCCTTGAAGACTTGGGATCATTGTACTTTTGCTTGAGAGCATAATAGGCAAACCATCCACACTGGCTTTTTCCACAGGCTCCACTGACCAAACAAACTCCTTATCATTTCTCTGTATTTGCCTATAATGGAATGACTCCTGGCATGGAGTTGCATTCTCGTCAGACATTTTCTCAGCCTCTTTCACATTTTCTAAAGTCAGCGAAAACCGCCGACTTCTCCTTCTCTCTGTTATATCAATGACCTGACTGGCTCGGAGGCCTTGATTGACCTTAGCAGGATCAGATTCTCTCTCAGTCACCACCTCAGGATTCATAAGGACGTTCTCTATCAGCAATTCCTTGGAGGGGACATATGGGGCCAATGACTGCACTGACCATACTGACTCATTCAACTTTTTCGGTACCTGCCTATAATGAAAGGACATCTGGCTTTGATCACCTGAAACTTTCTCAGACGACTCCTGTGCCACATCTTTTGGCGCCATCAGTCCATTTTGTATCAGCCACTCTGTAGAAGGGACGTATGGTGCCATTGACTCCACTGACCACACAGACTCACACCTCTCAGCCATGATAACCTCATCCGCCTGGTCAGAGGAGCTACAAATGGGGACCATGCCATCAGCAGAGCCAACTGACCACACATCATGATGCACTAGGTGACCTCCACCATGGACAGGCTTCCCCAGTGCCTCTATAGAGGTCCTACGTGAGTGGATGGTCTTGGTTCCTGCAGGTGGGTCTGTGGGGGAATTAGGTTCTACTTCCGGGCAGCTCTGTTTCTCTGCATTGGAGCTTGGCGAGGATGGGGTGGTGGAGTGGGTAGAGTTGGTGCCTCTTCCAGAATCTGACCCAGCCAGAGGGGCAGCTGAGGGAGCATAGTCTTTCTCCGCTTCAGGTGGTGGTTCAGTCTGTACTTCGGAGTTGACAGTCTCTCTGGGTGTGGTGTTCTGGTAAAATGTTCTCAACCTATTGTTGTGGTTCTGGTAGACCATGGCAGCAGGAGGAAACTGGTATTGTCTGTACTCAGCAGGGTGCAGCTGGGCATGGGGAAGAATATAACCTGGAGCCTCCATGTATGGTTGGGGAGGGAATGGTGGCATAACCATACCTGGCATACCGTAACCTAAAGACAGAATTAGAAGGTATGAGCATCATTGAATTGAATCAATTATTAAATAAAAAGACAGCTGAAAAACATGGGGTTCCTCAAATCATGGAAGTGTACATTGAGTTTGTACAATACAATAGTATATTAATCAGAACAAACATTTGGTTTAATTATCATTAATATTACTTTATACACCCAGATTGAAAATTTCATAGCTTTTATACTACAGAGTATGAAAAAGGATTCAAGCGTACCCATCCCTGGAAAGCCAGAGTATGAGTTGTAGGGCATGGGCCACTGGTAGTGGTAGACGGGAGGTGGAGGAGGGGGCTGCACAGGCTGCACGTAGAAGTAGGGTCGAGGCTGGTGCACATGGGGCGGATGTTCGGTCAGATATGGCCCTACTCCTTGGGGTCCATGCACTGGGTGCCGTGTACCAGGGTTAGGCTGACGAACTGGCTGGCGTGGCCCAAGGCGCCTTGCATGTCGACCATGCGGTCCATTTTCAAACGGGGTTGCTGCCATAACTCTACTAGTCAAAGAAAGAGATGGTAACTATAAGGAAATACATTGAATCAATGAAAAGTCTGACATTGTAATTAATTAATGACCTGAATTCAATCAATGTCATTGAATAATAAGTGCATCTTACAAATGGTGACACTACAACAATTAACTCCAATTTCCCTGAATAAGAAAATAACTCCAAAACAGAGCACACAAATGTAAGAAATGACCTGATCACCACCAAAACAATAGATCAACTTGCATTGCCTAACAACACGCTGATTGAAAGTGGAAACTAGACACACCTTGCATTAAGTAGATGACTATGAGAGGTGTGGTTTCAGTTTGAAAAACAGTTCCTTATTTGGATTGGTTTACCACCGGTTGCAAAGCTACCGGTAATTTACCAAAGTTACTGGGATCTTTGGTAATTTAGGTAATTTAACAGGAAATCTATAGTATTCATATAGTATACTTTTTTAAAATATTGGTGTCCATATTGTCCTTGAGTTTCTAGTGGTTAGACCAGGGGTATTCAACTCTTATCCTACGAGGTCCGGAGCCTGCTGGTTTTCTGTTCTACTTTATACTTAATTACACCCACCTGGTGTCCCAGATCTACATCAGTCCCTGATTAGAGGGGCGCAATGACAAAATGCAGTGGAACTGGCTTCGAGGTCGAAAGTTGAGTTTGAAGGGGATTAGACCATACGGTTCAAGAGAAAATACTCTAATTAATGAAACAGGCATATAATCAACAATGGCATTATTTTCAATTAACTTTGCAACTCTTCTAACTATTTCCTTTTTTTCGACATCTCTCACCAGTTTGGTGGCAAAACATTTACAACAAACACATATTGACATATTGAATAACATTTTAAAACATTTGTTTAAAAAAAATCAAGCATATGGATTTTTTTATTTTTTGAACCTTTATTTAATTAGCCAGCTCCTGCAGGGATGGGGGCTGGGATTAAAAAATAAAAATAAATATAGGACAAAACACATCATGACAAGAGAGACAACAATACATAAAGAGAGACCTAAGACAACAACATAGCAAGGTAGCAACACATGACACCACAGCATGGAAGCAACACAACATGGTAGCAGCACAAAACATGGTACAAACATTATTGGGCACAGATAACAGCACAAATGGCAGCTGGGGTGAAAGAGGAGTGATTACGATAGAGGAAACCAAGTCTAGATTTAACATTAGCCTGCAGCTTTGGTATGTGCTGAGAGAAGGACCGTATGCTCTAAACCCTCAGAGGTAGTAATCACACCTGTGGGGAGAGGGGCATTCTCCTTACCAAACCACATGACCTTTGTTTTGGAGGTGTTCAGAACAAGGTTGAGGACAGAGAAAGCTTGTTGGACACTAGGAAAGCTATGTTGTAGAGCGTTTAACACAAAATTCGATGATAGGGGTAGCAACCTTAAAGAAGAAAGGGTAAAAACCATTTGACCCAGATGTTTTTTGGGGGTCAAGTTTCAGGAGCTCCTTTAGCACCTCGGACTGAGTGACTGCCTGCAGGGATAAACTTTGTAGCGGGGCAGGGGGAAAAGAGGGAGAAGCATCAGGGCTAGTTGCATTAGAAGGGGTGGGAGATTAGGAAATGTTGGACTGGCAAGGAGGCATGGCTGACCCCTCCTGTCTCAGCCGCCAGTATTTATGCTGCAGTAGTTTATGTGTCGGGGGGCTAGGGTCAGTCTGTTATATCTGGAGTATTTCTCCTGTCTTATCCGGTGTCTTGTGTGAATTTAAGTATGCTCTCTCTTTCGTTTTTTCTCTGTCTCAGAGGACCTGAGCCCTAGGACCATGCCTCAGGACTACCTGGCATGATGACTACTTGCTGTCCCCAGTCCACCTGGCCGTGCTGCTGCTCCAGTTTCAACTGTTCTGCCTGCGGCCATGGAACCCTGACCTGTTCACAGGATGTGCCACCTGTCCCAGTCCTGCTGTTTTCAATTCTCTAGAGACAGCAGGAGCGGTAGAGATACTCTCAATGACCGGCTATGAAAAGCCAACTGACATTTACTCCTGAGGTGCTGACCTGTTGCACCCTCGACAACTACTGTGATTATTATTATTTGACCATGCTGGTAATTTATGAATATTTGAACATCTTGGCCATGTTCTGTTATAATCTCCAACCGGCACAGCCAGAAGAGGACTGGCCACCCCTCATAGCCTGGTTCCTCTCTAGGTTTCGGCCTTTCTAGGGAGTTTTACCTAGCCACTGTGCTTCTACACCTGCATTGCTTGCTGTTTGGGGTTTTAGGCTGGGTTTCTGTACAGCACTTTGAGATATCAGCTGATGTAAGAAGGGCTATATAAATACATTTGATTTGAGTCAAATAAGAATCCTGACTTAATAAAGTGTCGATTAAAGAGCTCAGCCATGTGCTTCTTGTCAGTAACAACCACATCATCAACATTAAGGGACATGGGCAGCTGTGAGGAGGAAGGTTTATTCTCCAGGTCTTTAACCGTTTTCCAGAACTTCTTGGGATTAGACCCACAGAGAGAGAACTGCTCCCTAAAGTAACTAACTTTGGCCTTCCGAATAGCCAGAGTGCACTTATTTCTCAAATATACGTGTGCCAAGCCTTTCGCCAAATGCAATTCTTGAGGTGGAGTAACTCTGCAAGATCACGGTCGAACCAGGGGCTGAACCTGTTTTTAATTGTAATTTTCTTTATGTGGAGGTGTCTGTTAACAATACGACTGAAAATATCAAATAAAGAAGGTCCAAGTGTCTTCGACAGAGGGAATCAAGCTTATTCTGTACCAATTTACAGAGGCCAGGTCATGAAGGAAGGCTTGCTCATTAAAGTGTTTTAGCAAGCGTCTATGACAAATCAGGACAGGTCGTTTCACTGAGCAGCCATTACGAACACAGGCTGTAAAACAGTGATCACTAAGGTCATTACAGAAAACACCAGACTGATACCCCTCGGGATTATATGTGAGGATAACATTGAGGAGAGTAGCCTTTTCTGGGTGTTTGGAGTCATACCTTGTGGGATTGGTGATAATCTGAGAGAGATTTAGAGTCCCATTGCTTAAGGACTTGGTCAGGTGGTTTAAGCATGTCCCAGTTTAGGTCACCTAGCAGGACACATTTAGACAGTGTAAGGGGCCAGGAGAGAGCTTAGGGCAGGTAGGGTACAGTCCGGTGCTGATGGAGGACAATAACATCCAGCAACAGTCAAAAAACTATTTGAAAGCGTAATGCTTAAAACCAGCAAATCAAATTGTTTGGTGACAGACTTGGAGACAACCAAGCACTGAAGGTGATCCTTTGTAAAGATTTCAACTCCCCCACAGTTGGAAGATCTGTCTTGATGAAAAAAAAGGTTACAACCAGAAAGGTTAACATCACTATTCAAAACTCATGCCAAAACACTCATTTTAGACACCAATTGTATTCACTAAGTTGGTTTGTATTTAGGATAACATTTTACAGCTGTCATTCTATTTTTATTTTATATGATAAAACCTCAGAGGGGCCAGAGATAAGTACACCTGTGATAATCTGAAGTACCTAAAAAGGCCACTAGATGTCATGTTATTAAACAAACTTGAAAGTTACCAACATTTGGTAGTTTACTGGTAAATTTAGAAAAGCCAGATTAAACCAGACTAATTTGCTTTACAAAACACACTTCACAAAAATATAACCGTAAATCAGTTAATTGAAATAAAAACATTAGGCCCTAATTTGTTTTCACATGACTGGGAATATAGATATGCATTTGTTAGTTACAGAAACATTTTTTTTTAAAGGTAGGGGCATGGATAGGAAAACCAGTCAGTATCTGGTGTGTCCATTATTTGCCTCATGCACAGCAACATCTCCTTCGCATAGAGTTGATCAGGCTGTTGATTGTAGCCTGTGGAATGTTGTCCCACTCCTCAATGGCTCTGCAAAGTTGATGGATATTGGAGGGAACTGGAACACGCTATAGTACACATCGATGCAGAGCATCCCAAACATGCGCAACGGGTGATGTCTGGTGAGTATGCAGGCCATGGAAGAGCTGGGACATTTTCAGTTTCCAGAAATTGTGTATAGATTGTGACATGGGGCCGTGAATTATCATGCTGAAACATGAAGTGATGACGGCGGATGCATGGCACGACAATGGGCCTCAGGATCTCATCACAGTATCTGTGCTTTCAAATTGCCATCATTATAATGCAATTGTGTTCGTCGTCCTTAGCTTATGCCTAACCATACCATAATCCCACCGCCACCACGGGGCACTCTGTTCACAACAGCAAACCGCTCACCCACACGACACTATACAGGCTGTCAGCCATCTGCCCGGTACAGTTGAAACCGGGATTCATCCATTAAGAGCACACTTCCCCAGCGTGCCAGTGGCCATTGAATATGAGCATTTACCCAATGAAGTAGGTCACAATACCAAACAAGTCAGGTCAAGAACCTGGTGAGGATGACAAGCACACAGTTGAGCTGAAATCCTTGTTCAAACCCACAGTTATATCAGCTGCCCGGTCTCAGATGATACTGCAGGTGAAGTCGGATCTGGAGGTCCTGCGCTGGCATGGTTACACATGATCTGCCGAAGTGAGGCCGATTGGACGTACTGCCAAAGTCTCTAAAACCACATTGGAGGCTTGTTAGATAAGTTACCCTTTAATATTCTGGCAACAGCTCTGAGGGACAGTCCTGCAGTCCACATGCCAAGTGCATGCTCCCTCAACTTGACACCTGTGGCATTGTGTTATATGACAAACTGCAGATTAGTGGCCTTTGTCCCCAGCACAAGGTGCACTTATGTACATGTCACCGATTACAGTCAGAATAAAATAAAAAAGTGATCAAGGCTGTGCTGGCTTCCAGATTTCCTTGAACAAATCAGACAAGCCAATGATCAAGGCTGTTATAATAGTACTGATGTGAAGTGGTCTGCTCTTCCATGAAGTCCATAATGCAAGGACAGACAGCAATTAAGTCGGTCTTTCAATTAATTAGAGCACTAGCCACAACTTTCATGAAACTGAGGCATCAAACTATTCTTCATGACAAATGTAGCCCAAGTCTCTTAAAATAATAGTCATTTTTTAAAGTGCAATGCAAGGATTTTAATGACACAACAACACTGTGCAGACAAGTAGATGTCAGTTTGTCAACATTACACTGCAATGCTTAAAATATCTGCACAATAATAAAAAGACACATTTAGATTGACTGGCTCTTAGCTTCAAACTAGCCCAGCAATTTTTTGGTTTTCCATCTCCTCGCCAAGCCACTGCATTTCCACTGCTTGATACATCTTATTACCTGGGCTTCATCCTCAGTGAACGACACAGACACTGAAAAAGAGTTTAAAAGCTGCAGAGTAGACTGGACCTACACCTCCCAGGTCCATTCTGGTCTGCAGGTCAACATGGGGGTTAGCGTCACAGTACGGTCTGTGAGGCTGCAGCCCAGGCTGTGATTAGGATGAACACACAGCGTCCAACATGGCTACCATCATCAAGCAATGGAAACGCAGGCATCTACTGTGTAGCTAGTTGTTGAACTGCCGCCTGAGATTCTTTTTTTAACCACGTATACAAACATTACGAGTGTCTATTAATTTATTACAATGTGTTTTGTGTGCATTTCATAGTGCAAGTGAATTTATATATTAGGTAATACATTTAGAATAAATATATTAGGAGCGGTGCAATTCTTAAATAGGCTAATATCTTGTGCCCCTTCTCTTTGTGGTCCCTGAAAAAGATGAAAAAAAGTTAGTGATCCTTTTGAAACGTGACAAAAGTAGTAGTATCTCTATACTGCGACAACCCTTACCTCGGCCCCTCTGGCAGCGAGAGAACTCGGATTCTTCATGATCGTCATAGTCAGTCCTTCGGGGCCTCTGCTGAACGAATGGCCTTCTGCGTGGGGGTCTCACTGAAGGATAGAGAGGGAAGCATGAGCTGGGACAACAATAACAGCCAGGTCAAAGTGAATGACTAGTGAAAAGTAGAGAACTGATTAAGGCGATGGGTAACTTGGCAGTTTGAAAAGGAAACTCACTTTGTTCTTGTGACCCATTGTACGGTCTCCAAGACTTTGGCTTATATTTGGCACCAGAACTCCCCCAGCTATCTTGGTCTGATGCCACAGTGCCCGCTCTCCAAGGTTTCTCTGGGAAACACGACAAATTCACAACATCACATTTGTAATGAATGACACAAGGATTAAAAGTAAAAACACTATTTAGAAGGGGACATCAGACCATGTCAAGAGATGGAAAGAATCTTACCATTATAAGGCCTGCATGGGGCATTTCTTTGTCCTCCTTTCCCTTTATACTTGTCAGCTTTGCCAGTCGCTTTGTGGTCCTCACAGCAGTCAAAACTCCAGAGGTAACCGTGCTCCTGCTCTTCATGACACATTACTTCATGGTGGTCCTCACAGCAGCCCCTCTTTGGTTTACTGTTATGAAACTGGCGAGCAGGCGGCTGAGGCACTCCGTTAGGGTGATGTGGTTTCTTCACAGGCACCTGACAGGCGCTCAACAGCTCCCCTCCCTCATTGTAGTCATCTTCCTCTAGCACATCGTCATCGGTTTCCTCCCGCTCAACATAACGGCATAGCCCTTGTGAGTCGTCTGGCCTCAACTCTTCCGCCAGGCTCAGGCCACAGCTGAGACAGGTCTTCGAACAAGCTGCAAACCCTTCTTCTACTGGGTTGGATTTAGTTGGTACGTTTTCCTTACCAGAGAGGTCAGGTGTATTGCAGGTTGCCTCGGCTAGCTTGCCGCCTCCCACATACATGTGACCACCAGAGATATGGTCGACATCTTCGATATCAGTGGAGAAGAGCTCGTCTCTGGAGGAGAGCTCGTCTATGGATGGGCTGAGGACACTCTGGCGCTCCTGGGCCACTTGGGGGTAGTAGCTACAGTAGTAGGCACTCCCAAGCGGGGACAGATGGCTTTGCGGTGGAGGCACCAGACTGGACGCAGCAGAGTCAACATACCACAGTGGATCGTCCAGCAGCATGCCTGTAACCTGATCACAGGGCAGCCTGAGGATTCTGTAAGGCAAGTCAGAGGACTCTGCCTTGGAGGCTAAATTTTCTACAGGGTCCTTCAGCTCAGAGGCAGATGGTATCAGAACCTTGTCACAATCTTGTTCTGGAGCCAGACAGTCAAGTGAGTGGTGGTCATGTGAAGCCCCATTCAGTTCAAGGCTCTGTGTCAAGGCCACAGAGTCACATTTGACATCCTCTGGAGCATTAGGATGTTCTTTGGACTGCCCCCCCATCCCAGGTTCTTCAGTATTCAGGTGGCTCTTCTCAGAGTGGCATTGCTGCCTAGACTCCTCCAGACTCTCCTCATGGATAGAAGAGCTGTCGATGGGCAGCACCACAGAGCCCAGGGACCAGCAATCCTGTGTGGCCATCTCCTCCAGGCAACTCTGACTGGTTTCTGCGTCATAGACCACTGCTGTAATAGCAGAGTCACTGAATACGCTGCTGGGCAGAGGGGAGTCCCTCTGCCTCCTCTTACCCTGTTGGGGTTGTCTCTGTGGCAGAGGTCTCAACTCCAGCTCCCTACCCGTCCCACAGAATTCTTCCATATTTCCAGAGGAAGAAATGGTTGTCTCAGAGGTTAGGGACCCTAGGTCAGATTTAGGGTTTAACTCACTGTCTTCAGGTGGCTTCTCATTGGTTCTGAGCCTGTCCAGACTGTCGATAAGCTTGTGGACAGTGTCGCTCGGATCAGTTTGAACCTCTGAGCATGCGGTCTCTCGCAGTACACAGGCCTGTTGCTGGTAGTGGTGGCGGTACTGGACGTCATAGGTCGCAGAGGAGATGTGTGGGTTAAACACCCTACTGTAATCAACAGGCTGCATCGGAGCCTGGGGAACCACATAGCCAGGATACTGCATACCAGTGTATGGATATGGAGCCATATATGGACGCCCATAAGGAATAACTGGAAATAAAGACATTTTAAATTAATATGTAAATTAATTTGTTTAAGATGCGAGAAAAATGTGTGCCATGGTACCTGGTGGGGGAAGACCATACTGGCCATATGGGTTCATATTCCATTGGTACATATTATAATAAGGTTGAGTTGGTGGTTGAACATAGAAAAACGGTCTTGTGTGATTAGTTGGATGGTGTGGTTGCCCAACTCCCATTGAGTGTGAAGAATTATTCATATCTGAATGAAAGAAGAAATGAATTAGTTGATGACACTTCCCACCACAAATATTCAATTGAGTAATGTCACAATTTATCAAACCCAGTACACTAATAAATAAATCACCTTCCATTGCTTGGTCAAGGCTGAAAGACACAGCACAGGATATTATACACCGCAAGTCTAGTGCAAAGAGGAAACAAGAAGTTAACATAAGCCTACATACACATCATTAGATCGGCATCCTAAATCGGTGTAGAAACTGGTAGTATTGCAGAAGCTATGCCTTCCATTCAAATAAGGCGACAATCTGACTGCATCCACGAACAACAATAAATATGTATTATGCCATTACATCAGAGTAATACACACGAACATGACGTGGGGGAAAAAATGTATAAGGACTTACATGTGACCGTGACGGTCCAACAAAAAAAAACCGTGAGACCGTAGGCGTGCACGAAACGAGAGCAACACAAAACTCTCCCGTTCTTCACCCTCCCCACCATATTTATCACCTACTGCGCGTGGGTGATTGCCTAATGCAACACCCGCGCCCCACACCAATTAGCGTGTAATCAACAGGATATTTTTCAGGTGAGCCGACAGGCAAATTAGGCAATTAGTCATTTTCACCACAAGGTGACACCAAAACTTCACAAACAATGTACTGCACTGCAGCTTTGCGACGTTTCCTCAGTCCAAGCCATATTGGCTCCGGGGATCTCTGTTTGAGATTTAGGTTTTGACACACAATGGCGATGCATGGGGGTTAGTTTCTTTGCGCAAGCAGTATACGGCATTTTTCTCACGCAGTTGTTTACATTCGTAGCTAGTACTGCAGCTAGATTTTACTACGACCCTGTTACTACTTGTTTTAGAATGACATTTGATAAATAACAATATATATAAATACATGTTTGTAGCGCACAAGTCTGTATTGAGGTGCGTAACATGGTGTTTTGAAAGCCCCCGCTTTTGAATGAAATGCCATCTCATCGTGATTCAATGGCTGTCACTGCAGACAGTTGAGCGAAAACACTGGGTAAGCAGATTGCTTATATGACAGTATTTTCACATAGGTAGAGATATAATTTCCACTTCAACTTTAGTTAGCTAGTAATTGTGTTGTTGCAAATATAGAGTACTGCAGATGCAGTAAAAGTCTCTGGTTGCTGTGTGTGTCGCTTGATATGACAGCCTTGTGATTTATAAGCCACACACTTGTCGGGGTTTACAGGTAACGTCTTATGAATGAATGGATGTCCGTAAGGCAAGCATCTTGCTCATACTCATCAACCCTGCCTGTGGTGTGGCAGTGCCCTCAATGATTTGCTATCTGATCTGTGTGATGGTGATGATGATGACTGATGTCTCTTTTCCAGGATGGCTAGTACCCTTTCAGACCAGCTAGAGGAGGTACGATGCCATGCGGAAGCTTGTCTGTATTCCACTGGCTCAGTGCTGGAGGTCCGTGCAGGAATATCAGCTATGGCCAACATACCCTTACCACCATCGGCCAAATACCGCTACATTGCTGCGGAGACCATGATAATTGAAAACGGCGTCAATAACAACAGGAAAGAAGTGAGTTAGTTTGAGTGTGCTTGAAACAGTAAACAATGTCCATATCACAATGACATAATTACCTTCACTTAGCCTACATCTTGGAATAGTGACCCCCCCCCCCCCCCCTCTCTCTCTATACATTGTGCTCATATTTTTGTTCACTGTCTTCTTTTCTCAACCTTTTTCTGTATCAAACTTTTTTCATCTTTGTCCTCTCTCCTGCCAGACAATAGGTTCCCTGCAGAGATTGTCCACAGCACTGAACATTCTGGAGAAGTATGGCTGTAACCTCACTAGCTCCAGTAGGCCCAAGTACTGGCGCGCTGTCAAGCACAACAACCCAGTCTTCAGAGCAACAGTAGATGCCATTCAGGTGAGGATGTCTTCAATACAGGCAGGTGAGATTCTGGGTGATGATATGTAGTCTACTGTCTTGTCACTATTATCTTATTGGCATTATGTTGATATAGGCTTAGTTCAATATGAGTCTATAGCCTACTACCTTGTTAATGAAGTTAATTGTGCACACACCACAACACTAATGTTATGCCAACAGTATTGCATAAAACCCGCTATATCCTTCCCTCTCCTCTGTTCTACCCCAGGGAGGAAGGGCAGTGCTTTGTCTCTATGGTTACTCCAATCAGCAGCCAGACGGCCTGAGTTTCCCTGATGAGGTCGTGGAACCTGACATTGAGAAGGTCGCAGCGGTCACCTTGGAGGTCATGAGTCTACGCATGGAACTGGACATGCTCATCAAGGTCTGGACCAATGGCAGTTATTCTGAAATATTTCAGAGGTTTCTAAAGTCAGTTGTACTACTGAGTCGTTGATGTTTTCACAGGAGGCTCACCCCCACCCAGAGTTCTTTGAGAGAATTATCCCATCACTGAACCAAAAGGTATTTTTCCTATCTCCCATAACCTATCCTCTTCCTCTCTGCCTTCTACATGTTTTTTTTGTTTACCCTATTTGCCTTTTTCTAATTCTGGCAGTTTTTATATTTGTGTGGTTTTGTGCCTGGTTGTTTCCACCACCATCAGATAACTGAATTCTCCTTTATGATTCCAGGATGACTTCGAACCCATTTCTGATGCGGTAGCTATTCCCTCCAGCCTCAGAGAGAGCCAGCCCCTGTACATGTCTCTGGCCTCCCTGTCTCAGTCTCCCACTAGTGCCTTTCTTCCAGTACGGACCGCTAACGCCTCAACCTCCACCTCTATCTCTACCAGACACACAGGTTGGAAGTGTGTGTGTGTGTGTATTTTTTACATCTGAAACTTGCATTCAACTTTCCTTGTTTCTCTTCCCCTTTGCAGACAACTGCACTATCTGTGCTATATTCCCAGTGGCTGCCCACTGTAACTCTTGTGTCCAATGGCTGTGTACTGAATGTGATAGACTGTACCACTCCTCTGCAGAACGAGCCAATCACCACAGGACTGTTGTGACATCCTCTAAAATGCGAAAGAACCACAGGTAAGACATGACAAGTAAGACAAAATAGAAACTGACAGGAAAGGGTGAGAATCGCTACATTTTCAAAGGTGGTGATTATTGCTGAAATGCAACTCCCTGTGTTGGGCACTAGATTCACTTCCTCCCTCTCTTTCCCAGCAGCTCCCTCCTGTCATGGCACTGTACCCACTGCACCAGGGTCAACTCCAACCAGGACATACTGTGTGAGACATGTGAGAGACCACGCCTGGCCTCCTCTGGCTCTGCTAAGGATGAGTTCCCACAGCCCTTCACCATCACTGGTCAGTATACACACACACACACCCAACCAACCAACCAACCAACAATGTTTGTGTTTTAATAGTGGTGGTTTGCTTTTTTTGCACTCCAATCAGTCTCACTCCTCTGTATTTCTATGTATACTTGTTTATTGTCTGCAAATGGAAAGACACTCTTGGTGTATATGAGCTGTTGAGTTAATATTCACCTCTTCCATAGTCCTGTGTTGAGTGTGTTTTCACTATGTATGTCACCAGAGTGGCAGTGTAAAAGCTGTACGGTGGTGAACGCGGGCAGTAGTATCCTGTGTGAGGTGTGTGAGCGCCCCCGCCTGGCCACCAAGCCTCCGGCAACCCCCACACGCCCCACTCCTACACCCAACCGGCCTGCTGCTCCGGTACTGGGAATGCCAGGAGACCCAGACAGCCAGGTAAACTACTGTTAAAGTCAATGCAGAAGTAGCACATTTTCAGTTGAAATGAAAGTTTCAGATTGTGCCTTTATCACCATGTATTACTGTTGATGTTGTTCCTCTATTCCTGTGAGTGTCTAAGCTCATGCAAATGATCTCTTCTTCTCCCATCCTTTTGCAGTGGATGTGTCAGTTCTGTACTTACATCAATTACACTCCAGCGTCAGTGTGTGAGATGTGTGACCTCCCCCGCCCCGAGCCCACCAAAATGCGAGTCAAACTCCACCCTCCGTCCCAGGTCAAAAAGGTCCCTGTGCTGTCCGTCAAACCCAAAGACCCGCCCATGGAGGACCCTGATTTGAGGAGACAGAAACTGATGAGGGAGGAGGGGCTAAAGCTGATCCAGCTCATTAGAGTGAGTGAAGGCTTTCTGTTTTATCTATAATATGGTGTATAATCACATTACCCCACTACTTGTAATATTACAAGCTATTAGCTAATTTAAGATTTTGATTCAGTAAAGTCTTTATTGTACCATTGCTGGCCAATTTGGTTGCAGAAAACAAACATTGTGTAAAAATAACCTTAGCATCCTCTAGGTGTGTAATATACATCGTGGTGAGTAGCAGCAGCTGAGGCCTAGTGAATATGTATGACAAATTGGTTTCTTTATTTCCCTCTCTCTTCCTGTCTCTGTTAACTCTTTCTCCATCCTGTCTGTCTGTCAGGATGGAGAGAAGAAAGGAGTGAGTCCAGAGGAGGTGTACACAGGCATGCGCGTCTCCGGGGACGGAAACATCCTTCCCTGTGATTGGCTCAAAGCGGAGCTACCTCACTTGCTCGACCAGATCTGTGCCACGGCCATTTCGTCTCGAGCGGCAGACCTGAAGGCCGGACAGAACCAGAATGGTACTGGTACTGCAGAGGATACAGGTGTGGAGGAGGGGGAGGGGGAGCAGACGAGAGGGGGAGGAGTGACACTGTCCAGGGCTGAGGCCAAGCTGGCCTGGCTGTCTGCAGGGGGAGACACTGAGAGAGCAGCGAAACAGGCTCTCAGAGACAGACACTCTAAGGTGAGAGACAGGTTAGAACGTCTATTGCCCACTAAGAACTGGTCTAAGGTCAGTTGTACTGTCACTTTTGTTCACTTTGCTGACAGCTATGTGCTGGTTTCCCAGACCTAGATTAAGCCTAGTCTTGGACTAAAACAGACCTTCAATGAAGATTCTCTACTGACTATTTTGAGTCCCAAATTAGGCTTAATCTTGGTGTGGGAAATTGGCCCCATATGTAGGAGATTAGCCTTCGAACGCTCAAGGAAGGGTTTGGTCTCTCATGTACCTTTGCAGGTAAAGGAGCTGTGTTCTCTGGGGTTCACTGACGAGGTGCGGTGTCAGGAGGTTCTGAGGCAGAGCGAGGGAGAGGTGCGGGGGGCTCTGTCTCTGCTGCAGCGACCTCTCATGGAGCCCTTCCACCAACGCATGTGGAGCGACCAACCTGAGCCACCCATCGACATAAACCACCCCGACAAACAGGTGGGTCACTGGGGCTCTCTGAACTCCACTATATTTTTCTGGCCATACATTTAACTGAACACAAAATAGCTATATTGATGATAATCTGTTTATACCTACCACCATTAGAAAGGCCCACAGGTCATACATGTTCTTCAGTCATCTTGACAATTGCTTGATGTCTCATGTACATTGATGTTTTACAGCGATAAGAGTTATTTTTGAGTGTGGCATATCTCTCCTTTCATCATTCCTCTGTATCTGTTTGTCCACTTCACTGGTCTGATCTCTCTCTCCTCTCACTCTTCCCCCTCCACTCCCTCCCTCTTCCCCCTGGGGCCAGCGTGTGTGCCGGAGGCTGCTGGCGGTGTATGACCTGCCCAGCTGGGGCCGCTGTGAGCTGGCCCTGTCCCTGCTGCAGGAGCGTACCGCCCCCTACTCCCTAGACGACGTGGTACAGGCCGTACGCGAGTCACATGACCGAGACTTCATCCGCCGGGTGCTGGCCAAAGAGTGCCCCATCTGCCTGTCAGAATTTCCCCACAGCAAGGTACTCTCTCAAGTGTGTGTGTGAGTCTGTGTGCGTGTCATAGCACAAGCTTGTCTTTACTCAAAATGTAGCAAAGCTTTTCTCCTTTTTTTTCGCAGTATCCAACCCCCACAACTCTCCTAATCCTTTCTTTCTTCCTCTCTCTTCTCTCTCCTTCCTTGTTTCAGATGCAGTCTCTGACCTCCTGTCAGTGCTCGGTTTGCTGTGGCTGTTTCCAGCAGCACTTCACTATCGCAGTGAGAGACAAGCACATCAGAGACATGGTGTGTCCCGTCTGCTGGGAACCTGACATCAACGACCCCGAACACCTCAACAGCTACTTCTCCACCCTGGACATCCAGGTAGTACATCACACACAAAACAACGTCACACAACATCTCCCTCAGATTCTCTATTTGAAGAGAGAAGAAACAGTGAGAAAAAAAACACAATTCCAGGATTTCAGAGGCTTCTCTCCTTTCAAAATGCAGTTTTTGGTGGTGTCAGTGTTGTCTCACGAGACCATAGATTTGTTTTCTGGGTGTGTGTATGATGGTGACACCTGTAATCATATTTTCCTATGCGTGTGTGTGTGCAGCTGCGGGAGTGTCTGGAGGCGGAAGTGTATGATCTGTTTCATAAGAAGCTGACTGAACAAGCCCTCATCAAGGACCCCAAGTTCCTCTGGTGTAGTCATGTGAGTTCTAATCACATAATAGCCTTGAGCGGGTTTTTATAGTTTATTTCCTATGTGTACAAAGGCAAAGGAAAAATGTTACAATGTTTGTTTCCAGACATCATTTGATAATCCCCATTTGAGGCTGTCATAATAAAATAAAAATCACAGTAATCACAGTTCACTAGCTAAGAAATGGCAGTATTACAGTCCATTCGAAAAGGATTCAGACCCCTTTCCACATTTTGTTACGTTACAGCCTAAAATGTATCAAATAGTTTTCCCCCTCATCATTCTACACATAGTACCCCACAGTGACAAAGAAAAAACAATTTTTAGAAAGGTTTGCAAATGTATAAAATAAAAAAAACTGAAATATCACATTTACATAAGTATTCAGACCCTTTACTCAGTACTTTGTTGAAGCACCTTTGTCAACGATTACAGCCTCAAGTCTTCTTGGGTATGACGCTACAAGATTGGCACACCTGTATTTGGGGAGTTTCTCGCATTCTTCTCTGCAGAGCCTCTCAAGCTCTGTCAGGTTGGAAGGGGAGTATTGCTGCACAGCTATTTTCAGGTCTCTCCAGAGATGTTTAATCAGGTTCAGGTCCGAGCTCTGGCTGGGCCACACAAGGACATTCAGAGACTTGTCCCAAAGCCACTCCTACATTGTATTGGCTGTGTGCTTAGGGTCGTTGTCCTGTTGGAAGGTGAACCTTTGCCCCAGTCTGAGGTCCTGAGCAGGATTTCTTCAAGGATCTCTTGGGGACCTTCAATGCTGCAGGCATTTTTTGGTACCCTTCCCCAGATCTGTGCCTCGACACAATCCTGTCTCGGAGCTCTACGGACAATTCCTTCAACCTCATTGCTTGGTTTTTGCTCTGACATGCACTGTCAACTGTGGGACCTTATATAGACAGGTATGTGCAATGTGCATTTGCAGGTATGTCCAATCAATTGAAGTTACCACAGATGGACTGCAATTAGAAACATCTCAAGGATAATCAATGGAAACAGGATGCACCTGAGCTCAATTTTGAGTCTGATAGCAAAGGTATTTCTGTTTTTTTATTTCATTAACTATTCCTGTCTTCCCCTTCCTCCCCTCCCCTTCCTACGGTCAGTGCTCCTATGGGTTCATCTATGATGGAGACCAACTGAAGGTCACCTGTTTCCAGTGCAGGAACAGCTTCTGCGCACAATGCAAGAAACCTGTAAGTGACAAACATCCACTCTATTTATGTGTGAGAGCGGGTGATAGAAGGGGATTTTTCTTTGGAGTGAAGCTGGAGCCTAATCTGTATATCATCCTCTCTTGTCACCGTGCATTCTCTAGTGGGAGTCTCAGCACGGTGGTCTGTCGTGTGAACGGTACCAGTCCTGGAAGAGAGAGAATGACCCAGAGTACCAGAGGCAAGGCCTGGCCGGATACCTGCGTGACAACGGCATCAGTGAGTCTCTCTCTCACACACACACCTTCTTAAACACCTCTTCCATTGAGAGCTACTGTAGCGTTTAACCAGGAAAGGCAGGTACTTGCGGAGGTATGAACCAGACACTTTACTAGGTGTTGGGGTGAGAGAGATCAAATTGGTCATACTCATAGTTCCTCTTCCAAACCGGTACATTTGATTAGCATCATGAATAACACTATTTTATAGAGGTACTGTGGGCCTTCTGACTGAACTAAGCCAGAAGAATAAGGACAAACCGGACAGTGCCGACAAACAGTTAAAAGCAGCATTTGGCCCTCCTATCGCATCTGACCACGTAGAATATTGTCTGTCATTTTCTGTTCATTTCTCGACAATTCATGTTGAATTGTTACCTTTCATCGACACTCAGCAGGTGTTCTACTGCACCTCAGCAGGTGTTCTACTGTATTTACCTTTAAACCCTGTTTTTACCAAGTTAGAGCAAGTTAGACCCTTTAAGTATTTACGGTCTCTTCCATGACCTTCATTTGTGGGAATTATCTAATTTAGTTCCTTTCCCTGATGCATTCTCATGTGTACTCTCCCAATACCCGGGAATCGTTTCCGTGAATTGACTTCCTCTTTCCCTCAGCATGTCCAAACTGCAGGTTCCAGTATGCCCTGTCCAAAGGAGGCTGTATGCACTTCAGCTGCTCCCAGTGCAGGTACCAGTTCTGCAGCGGATGCAACAATCCCTTCCACACTGTAAGTCCCTTAAATGGCTTGGTGTGTTTGTGTTGTTCATTTGTGGGTCGTTCATTTGTGTGTCATCGATTGTGCTAGTTCCTGGCAAGGTTTTATCTTATGGGAGTTGACTTGAATGTCACTTTAATGTGGGTGTTTTTCTTTCCTTCTCTCTGCCACTCTCTCCCTCTGCTCCTCTCCCTCTCCTCCTCTCCCACCATTTCTCTCTTTCTTTTCTCTCTCTCTTGCGCCTTCTCTTTCTCTCCTTCCTCCCCCCCTCTCCCTCCCTCTTCTGTAGACTTGTGCAGTGATCCATTGTAGTGTGACAGGCCTGCATGCCCATCACCCTCGAGACTGTCTCTTCTACCTGAGGGACTGGGAGCCTGGCAGACTACAAGCCCTGCTGCAGGTAGAAACTCACACGACACACACATGGATGCTCACACTCCATTACAATCACCATAACCACATTATAGCACCCTGACTCACATTCAGTTATAACTGATTTTATTGCAAGAATATCTGTAGATGGACCGCATTAAACTAATTGTTTATTGTTATTGTCTGTTTGTAGAACAAGGGTGTTGAGTTCAATACGGACACCCCTCCAGGAACTCAAGCAGGTAAGATTCTATGTGTTATTTTCTTTTTACTCCGAAAAACTGAAACGGAGAAATACTAAGATATATCATTTTCTTTCTCTCTCTCTCAGGACTGTGCGGAGTGATAGAGCAGAAGGATGAGAGTGGGCAGCAGACGGACTCGGCCTGTGGGGCTCAAACTCAGCCTGGCCATGCAGGACTGTGCGAGTATGTTACCTCTCACTGCCACCACCAGTATTTTTCAAGGACTCAAAGGCGCTTTAGAGAACAACAGAGTTCTCCCATGATAAACATGCATCGATGTAACCTAACTGGTTTTTGTCTAATCTATTCCAGGAAACACTACAGAGAGTACTTGGTGAGCCTCATCAATAGCCATTCCATCGACCCGGCCCCTCTCTTCAACGCCAACGAGCTGGTGCTGGCCTGTCGGAGATACCAAGTGGATGACGCCCGGGGGGAGCTGGAGGACGATGTGACGTACTATACTCGAATACTGGAGGTATGTTTTGATGATCCTAGTGGAAGGATTTGTCTTTTTCCAAATATTTAGTCACTTGGTTTGAACATTTCTAATCTTATTTCAGAAACTTATTGATGAAGTACCACTTGGAGACAAGGTTCCACGGAAGAAATGAAAACTACTTGTTTGTTCGTTGAAGTGTTTTTAGTATTGAGTGTTGGGATTTTGGCTCTATAAGCCATCAAATGTGTTTGCGTCAATGTGACTGTTACACCACTCAGCAGAAAGCTCTGCTTACATCCCCATTATTGTGCTACAGTTATTTATGAATCTATGTTAGGGCTAAATGCTCAGTTGCAGATTCATTTAAAACAGAGAAGAATGAGTGGGTGTGTGGCCGTGTGGGTGTGTGCATAACATTTCAAGACTGTGATAACAGGGTTACAGCTTAAATAACCAGTTATATTTAGAGGCATCGCTTCATTGCACAGAGTCTGGAGGTGCATGCTCTTAACTGTATATTTCTGTCTGGGGGGGAAAAATATATATATATATTTAAACACCCAATAAACCACTAGGTTTTCACACCAACTGTAATCTAGCACACCTGATTTTAATAATTAGCTGGTTTATATGCTGAATCAGGTTAGTTAAAACTGAGGTTGAACCGAAAACCTGCAGGAGGGTAGAACTCTAGGAACGGGGTTGGAAAGCCCTGCAATAAACCAAAAGATCAATCATCCACTATGGTTCTGTCATGCTTTTTATCCAAAATGTTCCTGGTATGCTTGCTGGAAGGGAGGTAGTTGTGTCCTCAGAGTGACATAGTTACTGGAATGTTTAGGGGGGATTGGATCAGTACCACCCCAGAGGTACTGCTTCAACACTGGACATTTCGAAACTGAAGATGGTTTCCCCTCCAGGTATCATTGTGAAGTATTTCTACAGTAAAGGAATCATACACAACCATTAACAATAAACTTCAGATTTTACTTGAGATATTAATTGTTTTCCCTTAATTGCGTTTGTCTTCAGTGTCAGTGAATTATGACTGAATATCACTTTGTGTAAGTTGGCTATGACTAATGTGGGACTGATTATAAAGGATGTGGCCCACTGTGTGTTGCGGCGCCAAGCGCTATGATTAGTGGCCACTGTTATTCACTGTTCAGACTCTGAAAAACACGCAGATCAAGAACTTCAGTGTAA
This sequence comes from Oncorhynchus clarkii lewisi, assembly GCF_045791955.1. Lineage (NCBI taxonomy): Eukaryota > Metazoa > Chordata > Actinopteri > Salmoniformes > Salmonidae > Oncorhynchus > Oncorhynchus clarkii. The sequence continues at coordinate 22,408,646 of NC_092174.1, read as the reverse complement.
CTCAGACCTTTGAAATTGCATTTATTCTACACCAGGTTTCAATGTGCTTATTGACTTATGCTCACTCTATTGTTAGCATAAAAATCATGTTTGTTAAAAAAGGAGCAGCCTTGACATTTTACGGTCAGAGTATTTCAAAACATTTGAGCTTGAACCAGCCTATTGACGGCTCAAATATGAATAATCATACGTGTATTGCTGTTTTTCACTCCAATACTAAGTCAGATGAGTCAGCTTCTGACATGGCTGCTAATGTCTTGTGACAGATGAACTCTCTTGTGCTTGTCTCTAGGATGTTTTGGGAAGCGAAGCAGCCATGGTCTGAGATAGATATCAGTACAGCAGCAGGATCAGAGACAAGTGGAGAGGGGGCAGGGAGAGCCTGCAGGTTTATGGGTACTGCTGTGATGGTGTTTCTGTGCCACAGGGCAGGTGTTGGAACAGAGCAAGGCACACTGCCAAAAGACAGAACTCGTATTTGTACCCCCTGCTTAGGCCAACCATCCAGTGAGTGCCCTGAAGAGACGGGGTTCCTGATGAAATGAACAAAATAGGAAATACACTATACGGCAACATGTTTTCCTGACATATAACACACACCCTCAGGTTGTGGTATTTAGGTTAACCTAAGCCAGAATTGTTGTCATGAAATATAAAGTTTTATTTCAAGCTCAGCCAAGCTAGATCAATTGTGTTATTGCTCTATCTGCTCTGGAATTGACCTCTGGGGTAGTTTGACAGGTTGGTGATGATGGGGAAGGGAAAGGCTTTTTAACATGCACCACAAGACCTGTTTGACCTTCATTATCCACAGCCAGATAGCAGCCCTGCAAAGCAAGTGTATCTGTGGAATGTTTATCAGCCAGCTGTGTCAAACTAAATCTGCTCCATCAGATACATTTAAAATGAGAACATTCAGTCTGTCAAGGGGCAAAAACTGAAGGACGACAAGGGAACTTGAAAATCACCAATATCATCAACGGGGGAAATTGTAAACATTAAAAGCTTGAGACTATAAAAGACACGTAGTGGTAGGTTACGTTTGTTTACCACAACACTATTGATTACACTGATGCAGGTTGTGATAGCGTTACAGAAGCCATAACTCCAATTTTTTTTTTTTTTTTGCTGCATAATAGGCCTACAGTACAAGTCAAGCTGACTATCAAGTGCTTCATACTGGATGGATTTTTGACTGGCATGTGCATGGGCTGACATATAAAACAGGTTTTCTGTCAGGGGTCTGACAAAATGGTTTGCAATTTCAATTTTCATACCATCACTATTAACAGTCAAGTCTTGTCCTCGGGCTTGCTGAAATGGTGGAATCTACCAATCGGGATGTAAGATTCGGAGTGCTGTATGTCAACATTGGTTAAAACCATGATGAGCAGCTAAAGGGACATCCTTATGAAATCAACAGGTTTAGTGCCGTTGATAAACTATCAATACATATTTTTGTATTTTACTGTCAACACTGAATGAATTAAAAGCTCAAATATCGAATTGTTTACTGTATCAAGCAGGTTGGGCGTCATCAGTACTTACAGTTGAAGTTTACATACACTTAGGTTGGAGTCATTAAACTCATTTTTCAACCACTCCACAAATTTCTTGTTAACAAACTATAGTTTTGGCAAGTCGGTTAGGACATCTACTTTGTGCATGACACAAGTCATTTTTGCAACAATTGTTTACAGACAGATTATTTAACTTATAATTCACTGTATCACAATTCCAGTGGGTCAGAAGTTTACATTCACTAAAATGACTGTGCCTTTAAACAGCTTGGAAAATTCCAGAAAATGTAATTGCTATAGAAGCTTCTGATAGCCTAATTGAAATCATTTGAGTCAATTGGAGGTGTACCTGTGGATGTATTTCAAGGCCTACCTTCAAACTCAGTGCCTCTTTGCTTGACATCATGGGAAAATAATTGTAGACCTCCACAAGTCTGGTTCATCCTTGGGAGCAATTTCCAAATGCCTGAAGGTATCCCGTTACTCTGTACAAACAACAGTACGCAAGTATAAACACCATGGGACCACACAGCCGTCATACCGCTCAGGAAGGAGACGCGTTCTGTCTCCTAGAGATGAACGTACCTTGGTGCGTAAAGTGCAAATAAATCCCAGAACAACAGCAAAGGACCTTGTGAAGATGCTGGAGGCAACAGGTACAAAAGTATCTATATCCACAGTAAATCGAGTCCTATATCGACATAACCTGAAAGGCCACTCAGCAAGGAAGAAGCCACTGCTCCAAAACCGCCATAAAAAAGCCAGACTACGGTTTAGACTATGGCACATGGGGACAAAGATCGTACTTTTTGGAGAAATGTCCTCTGCTCTGATGAAACGAAAATAGAACTGTTTGGCCATAATGACCATCGTTATGTTTGGCGGAAAAAGGGGGAGGTTTGCAAGCCGAAGAACACCATCCCAACAGTAAAGCACGGGGGGGGGGGGGGGGGGGGGGGGGGCAGAACTGAAAAAGCGTGTGCGAGCAAGGAGGCCTACAAACCTGACTCAGTTACATCAGCTCTGTCAGGAGGAATGGGCCAAAATTCACCCAACTTACTGTGGGAAGCTTATGGAAGGCTACCTGAAACATTTGACCCATGTTAAACAATTTAAAGGCAATGCTACCAAATACTAATTGAGTATATGCACACTCCTGACCCACTGGGAATGTGATGAAAGAAATAAAAGCTGAAATAAGTAATTATCTCTGCTATTATTCTGACATTTCATATTCTTAAAACAAAGTGGTGATCCTAACTGATCTAAGACAGTGAATTTTTACTAGGATTAAATGTCAGGAATTGTGAAATACTGAGTTTAAGTGTATTTGGGTAAGGTGTATGTAAACTTCCGACTTCAAATGTACTTGTCGATCTTACCATTGTAATAGCTAGCTAACTTGTTCAAGTGAGAGATTCAAATACAAACTGAAGAGAGAGAGCGAGGGTGTAGTCTATATTTTTATGTGGCTGATATGTAATTGTCCACAGAAATCAGAGGCCTAGGTATTTAGCCAATCTGCAGCAGGCAGCGAGTCCAGCTTGACTCCTCCCATCTCTTCGCCTGAACTCTGATACTGCCCTGAGGGTCTGGCTACCACCACCCAGGCATGTCACTCCCTCTCTCACACTCCTCTACAGATCATCCAGCTGGAAAGAGACAGGGCCAAGGCATGGGACAGGGTCAGCATCCCTCTCCAAAAATACCTTTAGATTAGAACACTCATGGGCTCCATGCAATGTCAACATAGAGCTTTTGCTATTGAATTTTATTGAATTGAAGCTGCACTTGAGTTTTTGCATTTCTTTCTGGGTCATTAGTTTTTTTTAAATTTAAGTCATTTCTGAAGATTACAAATGATTTAATGTGATGAGTGATTAATTTTAAGGTAAAAAAAATACATGTCCAACTTTTTAAGGTCAACCCTGTTACGTTAACAGAACTCCCATTTTAATATGGTGAAACATTGAACATCTAATGGTCAAATCATAGTGTAAAAGTATGCAGGTGAGCTGGTTCTACTCTTTTGGACATTTTCTGGTGTTTTGTGGTAGAAAACTGAGCGGGTCGAGCATTACAGGTCAACTCTGTTACTCATAGATATACAGGCTAGAAATGTTATGCACACAACAAGCTTTCATTCCCCCTGTCACGAGGGATATATGGCTGATTTAAGATGAAATCATCAACCCTGTTACTGTCAACCCTGTTACTTTATTTGGCACTTAATAGGCACTTACTATAGTAATTTGTTTATTTAAGATGAGATGGGAACATTTTGGTGAAATAAAAAGTTACACTACTCAAAAGGCACTTAATTAGTGAAACGACCTATCTGTATTACCAAGATATTGCCAAAAGCCCTCTATTGGCTACTCCAAGGACAACATTTTATGTTGTGGTTGTTATTACTTTGGCCCTGTTCCTATACACCACAATCTGGCACAAGTCAGCACGTAAGTAGCTGCTTTTTCATAAATGTCAGCGATACATGCATCATTCTGTGTTGTTTACCAATGAAAACACCTAATTTGAAATGTCATGGCAATTAAGTCTGAGCTAATTAATTATGTTGCCCCCCTATTTCCTCTAGCCAAGCCAGCCCCCAAAGTAGACCATGGATCACAAGCACCCTCCCACTGGGCACACACTGGCCGAATCAACGTTGTTTCCACGTAATTTCAACAAAATTACGTGTAACCAACGTGGAATAGACAATGAATTGAGATCTGTACCCAGTGAGCTGGTCTCATACCCAGGGGCCAGACAGACAGTACCCAGACAAGATCTCTCAGAAGGGCTAGGCCAGACAGGCACAGTGTTCCCCTGCCAGTGGGAGTTACACAGTAGAACGAGTGACAGATTGACAGATTGAGAAATAATTAGAATATTGTACTCAGCCCATTGGCTGAGTTGGCAGTTGACAGCGGGTCTTTGATTTTGTTGTTGTCTGCTGCTTCTCTCTACCCTTCTCTCTTGCTCAGAATGACAAATAAAAGGAGAAATCAAAGAATGACGCTAAAGAAAATAAACCTTTATTGGTTGGTTGTGACTCCAAAGGTTTGGGTATTTCAAACCCATTTCCGCTGACTATTTTGTCAACATTATTTTGGCACTGTACCATAGCTTTTCAATGTTTTGACACTTGCCATTTTATATTATAGTACAGTGCCTTCTGAAAGTATTCACACCCATTGACTTTTTCCACATTCTGTTGTGTTACAGCCTGAATTTAAAAGTAATTAAATTGAGATTCTGTGTCACTGACCTACACACAATACCCCATAATGTTGAAGTGGAATTATGTTTTTAGAAATGTTTGCAAATGAATTAAAATGAGGGTTAGGGTTAGCTGAAATGGTTAGGGTTAACTGAAATGTTGTGTCAATAAATATTCAATCCTTTCTTGAAGCAAGCCTAAATAGGAGTAAAAATGTGTTTAACAAGTCATATAAGTTGCATGGACTCACTCTGTGTGCAATAATAGTGTTTAACATGATTTTTGAATGACTACCTCATCTCTGTACCCCACACATACAATTATCTGTAAGGTCCCTCAGTCAAGCAGTGCATTTCAAACAGATTCAACCACAAAGATCAGGGAGGTTTGCCTTGCAAAGAAGGGCACCTATTGGTAGATGGGTATAAATTAAGAAAGCAGACATTAAATATCCCTTTGAGCATGGTAAAGTTATTAATTACACTTGATGGTGTATCAATACACCCAATTACTACAAAGATACAGGCAACCTTCCTGACTTAGTTGCTGGAGAGGAAGGAAAACGCTCAGAGATTTCACAATGAGGCCAATGGTGACTTTAAAACAGTTGCAGAGTTTAATAGCTGTGATGAGAGAAAATTGAGGATTTATCAACAACATTGTAGTTACTTCACAATGCTAACCTAAATGACAGAGTGAAAAGAAGGATGCCAGTACAGAATACAAATATTCCAAAACAAGCATCCTGTTTGCGATAAGGCACTAAAGTAAAACTGCAAAAAACTACCACTATTCATATTTTCAAGCATGGTGGTGGCTGCTTCATGTTATGGGTGTGCTTGCCATCGGCAACAATTAGGGAGATTTGTGGGATAAAAAGACATGGAATAGAGCTAAGCACAGGAAAAATCCAAGAGGAAAACCTGGTTCAGTCTGCTTTCCAACAGACACCCCCCTATCCACATCGATGGAACAGTAGTGGAGAGGGTAGCAAGTTTTAAGTTCCTCGGCATACACATCACAGACAAACTGAATTGGTCCACTCACACAGACAGCATCGTGAAGAAGGCGCAGCAGCGCCTCTTCAACCTCAGGAGGCTGAAGAAATTCGGCTTGTCACCAAAAGCACTCACAAACTTCTACAGATGCACAATCGAGAGCATCCTGGCGGGCTGTATCACTGGTATGGCAACTGCACCGCCCTCAACCATAAGGCTCTCCAGAGGGTAGTGAGGTCTGCACAACGCATCACCGGGGGCAAACTACCTGCCCTCCAGGACACCTACACCACCCGATGTCACAGGAAGGCCATAAAGATCATCAAGGACATCAACCACCCGAGCCACTGCCTGTTCACCCCGCTATCATCCAGAAGGCGAGGTCAGTACAGGTGCATCAAAGCTGGGACCGAGAGACTGAAAAACAGCTTCTATCTCAAGGCCATCAGACTGTTAAACAGCCACCACTAACACTGAGTGGCTGCTGCCAACACACTGACACTGACTCAACTCCAGCCACTTTAATAATGGGAATTGATGGGAAATGATGTAAATATATCACTAGCCACTTTAAACAATGCTACCTTATATAATGTTACTTACCCTACATTATTCATCTCATATGCATACGTATATACTGTACTCTATATCATCGACTGTATCCTTATGTAATACATGTATCACTAGCCACTTTAAACTATGCCACTTTGTTTACATACTCATCTCATTTGTACATACTGTACTCGATACCATCTACTGTATCTTACCTATGCTGCTCTGTACCATCACTCATTCATATATCCTTATGTACATATTCTTTATCCCCTTACACTGTGTACAAGACAGTAGTTTTGGAATTGTTAGTTAGATTACTTGTTATTACTGCATTGTCGGAACTAGAAGCACAAGCATTTCGCTACACTCGCATTAACATCTGCTAACCATGTGTATGTGACAAATAAAATTTGATTTGATTTGATTTGGGAGACAAATGCACCTCTCAGCAGGACAATAAACTAAAACACAAGGCCAAATATACCCTGGAGTTGCTTACCAAGAGGATATTGAATATTACTGAGTGTCCTAGTTATAGTTATGACTTAAGTCGGCTTGAAAATCTATGGCAAGAATTGAAAATGGCTGTCTAGACATGATCAACAACCAACTTGACAGCTTGAAGAATTTTAAAAAGAATGTGCAAATACTGTACAATCCACATGTGCTAAGCTTTTCGAGACACCCAAAAGGATCCTCAGCTGTCATCTCTGCCAACGGTGATTCTAACGTGTATTGACTCAGGCGTGTGAATACTTATGCAATATATTTCTGTATTTTATTTTCAATAAATTTGTAAACATTTCTAAAAACATGTTTCACTTTGCCGTTATGGGGTATTGTGTGTAGATGAGTGAGAGTAAAAAATGATGAATACTTTCTGAAGGCACTGTAAATCCAAGACGTCTAACCCAGTTTGAAAAAGTTTCAGACGAAGCCTCTTCTCATGACAAGCCTTGTTTGGTTCAGTGGACAAGCCTCCCTGTGTCACCATCTTTACAGTTAGATGCCAGTCTGAGAGTGTCTCTAGATAGCAAAGGCTACTGTCCCACTTTTAGCATGTCAGCTCTCTTACTATTCGAACGGACCTGTCACAATGGCATGTTGTCTCACCGCAGGTCCTGACTTTGAAACGTTGGGGTTTGGTGCTGAGCAACTACGGCTGTCATTAATAACAAAGGAAGAAGATTCTTCACTTGACAAAATTATCACATTTCATTCAAATTCAGAATGATGAGCATGTTTTCTGCCAGATCTGCTGATCGATATAATTTTTTTCAATATTCATCACCTCTGAATTCTGCATCTGTGTGTGTTTTACATAATCTATTCATTGCCGATAGTAAGTGTAAAATGAACCCAAACCCTTCTGACAGAAAGGTCAGACTGATCTGAAACTCAGTTTGTGTATCATGTTTGTTACAGGATGGTATATTTTAGAATAGGATATGTCTGTAGAATATACGTATAGTAATTACAGTATAGCATGTGAATTACAGTAAATAGACTGTATCCATTGAATTGATACCATGTGTTTTAGGAGAGGATCACAGCAGCCTGCCTGGTTCTGATGACGTATGATGCTGAGGGTTGCTCTATTAATATTTCATACTGTAGATATGGCCCAGATATTTGATGCAACACTGGGCTTTGAATAGACAATGTCATCTGTATCTTTTAATATACAGTACCAATGAAGCATGCATATTTGGCGACTGCTTTCTTTTATGATAAAGAAATAATCTAGGTTGGAAACATATTTTAAATTAAAAAAATACTCCAGTGGGTTTGTGTTGTGAAAGGACTTAACAGTAAGAGACCATGAGGGGTTAAATGCGGAAGACACATTTCAGTTGAATACTTTCCGTTGGACAACTGACTAGGAATCCCCCTTTCCTTTCCCTTTCCCAGGACATTCAGATGTGTATTTATTTGCTGGTTGCCACTGATGCAACGGATTCAAGAGGCCAGTGGAGTTGTATGATTGCTCCTGTCATAAAAAATTAACCTTGGAAATCATTAGGAGGAATTAATGATGGAATTCAGAGCTAGGCATAGCTATCCATTTGACAGAGTGCCTGTTCAAATCAATAAGAGTAGACAGCAGTAATTAAATTGTGGTTGCATAGGGAGGGATGTCTCCTCCACAGAACAGGAGTCTCTCTTGAATAACTAATATGCTTACTGCTGAAAGATTTTAACAGCGATCTATGGTGGAGTAATTGAAAGTGAGAATTCCACATGATGAACATGAATATGTGTGAGAATTCATTGCTGCAGTTATGAATAATGTACCTTTTCAGTTACTTCAAATCAAGAGGTGAGGGCTAAAGGTAGGAAGCACAGCTATAAAACATAGGTGAGATAATGTGGGGGCTGTCCCTAGTTCTGTGAGGTGGCCCTTATTTCATCATGGCAAAAGTTAAACAGCTCACAGCAGCCCTCCTATTTAATGAGTTCCATCTAATGAGAATAAATACATTGTTGAGGTTCTCTACTACAGTAGTGTTGGTACCCGGGACCAGAAACCATCCTGGGCATTGCAAACACACCGGCCAATTTTTTCCCTTGTTGCCACCAAACAGGCAATTTTTTTCTAGAGGCCCCCGTTGTTATCCAAGTAAACATTATGCACAAAAAAAACCTGCAATTCAGACAGGCCCACTGGGCCAAAGATGGACCAACCCATCTGACATTTGTCCAAACTGCATTTAGGAAAGTCTGTTTCTGGTTGGTACGGGGTGAGCCATTCCTCCACAGTGTGTTGTGTTTATGATGTGACAGGTGAGCTAGGAGAGTATCCAGCACCAGGTGACAGCTAGCCTGACAACTCACACTAAATTATCTCGCTGCTCTGTCGTTCGCTACATACTTTAGTCCGAGACTGCCATCATTGAAGTTCTTTATGGTGATGAGGTGCACGAAAGGCATTGTCAGTGATTGGATCTTCTCTAACCAATCAGAGTATCAAAGCCAATGACTCATTTTATAACCCATCGTAGCAGGCTTGAAAATAAACACCTGAAACTAGATCCCCTACATACTGGTCTTGACAAGATTGGAAGAAAACTGGCACAGGAGGTTTTCTTCTGCACTGTTCAACCAATCCAGTAAATGTGGAGGAGGAGTTAAGATGGAGTGTTGCCTTCTTAATGTCCAAAATAGGATGCCACGCCACAGGCTCTCTTTCATTTCCCCTGAAAACCAGAACATCTAGTTGTTGTGGACTTGGCAGAGGCTACACATTTCCAAACCGCTGCTTTACCTACGTGTGTTCTGGCTCTGGCCCAACCCATCGGTTTCTGGACCTATCAGACGGGTTGGGGAGGTACTCAGATCCAGACTCATTGCGGAGAAGAAACTAACGTCCGTGGGTGTGGCGTAGCGTTTGGCCAGAGCAAGGAGTCTGGGTAGCCAGGCAAGGTGACAGCACCATCATTCTGGCCTAGTCACCCATAAGTGGTGTGGCTGTGGCTGTCAGAGAGCGAGAGAGAGAGAGAGAGAGAGAGAGAGAGAGAGAGAGATGGCCACAGGTACAGCATCACGGCACAACACTGGCCAGTGGTGGAAGGAGATGTGTGACGCTCATCTTCACGTCAGTGGGGCTTGAAATGGGATCTGCCAAACACTAGCAGTTCGAGTCACGCCAAGGTATTTATCCTCCCCTGCACCACTAATGACAGATGGTCACATCTTTGAAGATTTACCATGCGTCGCAGATTGGCTGCCTGGGAGGGAGGCTACGGTTGTCATTCGGGGCCCCTAGGTGCCGCAGTGCCACTGTATAAGCCATTATGAGTGTGTTATAGTGTTTAGGAATATAGAGCTATAGAGTTGTCCTCTTTCCCCCATCTCCTCATTCTCACTCCTCTGTAGCATCACCTATCTGTCAATCAGTCATGGGGCATGGATAGATTTTTCTTCGTGACAGGGCCCATATTTATATCTGGATGCTCTCCACCTCTCACACATGCACACAATTCATTAACTATTTCCCTCATTTTAGACAGCTAATACAATCAATCTCTCAGTTTTAAATCGCAAATAATAATATTTTAGTGTCACTGTTCGGGATTTCAACAAAATACCATTGAATTAAGGTTGTGGTCGTGTTTTGAGGTTGTGCAGTTATATAGCGTGGTCGTCCTCTGGCCATGCGTGCAGCCAAGCTGCGAGGAGGGCGTGTCAAAATCACAGCGGTTGTGCTTCAAATAGCCTATGGTACGGTCAAGGCATAGCCTGTTATAACTGCGGAGATCATTCATTAAAATCACAGTCAATGACAGTGTCGGGACCCTCTAGTAATTAATGACGGGACTTGATTGCTTACCGGCGTATTCTGTATGAGGGTAGCAGTAGGCTACAGTATGAAAGTGAGTTGACGCGGGAGCTGTCCATGGTGCTGAACCGTTGTACGCACTGTACCAGAATACCCAGATGAGAAATAGGCTACATATGTGAATAGTGGGATAATTTACTTCTTAACCACAAATCAACACTTTCTAGTGGGTGCGTGCGTCACTGCTCCAGTTATTTATAGCTATTGTATTATTTCATAGTGGCAGCAGGAGAGCCCTATTCCCTCCCCACTGGGCACAGACGTCAGTTCAACGTCTAGTTTTTATTTACATTTGGTTGAGTTGTCAACTAACATGAATTCAACGTGATTTAGGTTCAAGATTGGGTGAAAAAAATACAAAATTCTCTGAAGTTGATGACGTTTTGCAAATCCAATCAGTTTTCCACATTGATTCAACGTTTAAAGTATGTTGATTCGACGTTGATTCAACCAGTTTTTGCCTAGTGGGTCTGGATTAGGTTAATAGCCTATTGTATTTTGCTCATCGTTGGTCAAGTATAACCTACCTGAAATATTGGCCAGGCCTTCGATTAATTTTATTGAAGTGCTTTGGAATATATATATAGCCTATATATATATTTTTTTTTAAATTAGCCTATACATTTGGTTTAATTAGGCCTTTCAAGAGTGAATTGCAATATGCTGTAGCTCTATTGTGGCTATTGAGGAGAAATGTGAGGTGAGGAGCGACTGAGGAAGAGTTGCGAAGCAATGATGTCATAGTTTCAAGTATGTGCCATGGGAGAGCATATGGTTCGTACCCGCTGCCGAGCGGTAGGGTTGCTTTGTTATGAACAGGCGGCGCTGTAGCTGGCGGAAGAGGAGGTCGCCCAGCCCAGTATCTCTTCGCCTGGAACACAGAAGCCGAGGGGGAGACAAGAAAACGGGAGGAGAAAAGACGGTGTTGGCTGGAGGAGAAAGAAAAAGCTACGATAATGGCCGCTAAATCTGATGGGGTATTAAAAATTAGAAAGAGCGATGTAGCGTTCACGCCTTTGCAGAATTCGGACCACTCAGGCTCAGTACAAGGACTCGTTCCAGGATCGCAGCCGGATTCGGGAACCGGGGATGGGGAATTCGTGAATGGGGAATCACGGTGCTGTGGTTCTAATTCGACATGTCTTCGCCTTGGCAGAGAGCAGCAAACAAAATACACGATATGGGACTGTCTATGGATTCTCGCTGCAGTGGTGGTGTATTTCGCCGATGTAGGCACCGACATTTGGCTTTCTGTCGACTATTACCTCCGTCGCGACTACTGGTGGTTCGGGCTCACGCTATTTTTTGTTGTGCTAGGGTCGTTCTCCGTCCAAGTCTTTAGTTTTCGGTGGTTCGTCCACGATTTCAGCACCGACGAGGGCTCCAATGCCACCGGTGCGGCAAACTGCTCATCCCACATGGACGGGAAGCTGCTGAGCGGTTCTGCTTCACATGGAGATGTGGGCGCCCAACCGTCCACACCTCAAAGACAGGCGTCCACCGCGAGCAAGAGCAACACCACAACCAACAGCAACAGCAGCACGGCAACCCCGACTAATAAGAAAAGGTCGGCGTCCTGTTCAGTATTCATATGGTCCGCGCAATCCGTCACCCACATCTTGCAGCTTGGACAGATATGGAGGTAAGCGTTTGATATGCTCTTTGGAATGAAGATAGTTGCAGCCCATTAGCCTACGTGTGTTAACTTCTGACTGCACGTACCTCATAGCCTACACTTAGCTCCCATCATGCCCAAGAGGGTCTACTGTTATTAATTATTAGGCACCAACTGCCATAGAACGTACAACATTTCAGGTTTTACGCGCACTGCAAAGCATTTTGAGTAGCATACCCTGAGTAGCTTCTTGGTGGGTTATAGGTGTTACATCTTAAATAAGCAATCATAGGGAGAGAAAATAATCTGTCGCAAAACAAAATGGTATCATGTTTCATGATGTGATATCCTTGTGAATGTGTTTGGTCCAATGGCGAGCTCGACGTTGTGCATGTTCAATTGAATTCCTCACACCATACAGTATAGGGCTAGATGTATGTAGCCCAGTTTAGCATACAAATGGGAAACTCTTTACAACTAGGCCTATTATTTACAAACAAGTACATTATGTGTGAGGAAAGAAACAGTAATAAACCACATTGTTCTCCCTAAATTAAGAATATATCAAATATGTATCGGAGACATTTGGGTTCTGAACATTGTGTGTGTGTGTGTGTGTGTGTGTGTGTGTGTGTGTGTGTGTGTGTGTGTGGACCAGGGCGTCAATACACAGTCTCTTTTGCAAAAAGCATGTCATGTCAGAAGAAATGGATTGTAAATTCACCCACATCAAGTTCAAAATCTATTGATAGAAACATATACTGAGGCATGATATTGAATAAAATCACATTGCAAATCCATTGTTAATGACATTGAGCTTTTAACTTCAAGAATTTATTGAATTAAATACAGGGGGCGTAACAAGCTATTAATGGATATTGCTTCCATTCTCAATTCAATTTCTCTCTGGTGCCATCCTATTTTTGTATCCATTCTGTTCCAGTCACACACATGTTATCTGCGACTGGGCTAATTTAATGTGGGTGTGTTCGCACATGCATTATTATTTGCATGTGATGTTATGTTTTATTGATTTCCTGTTTATCTCCTGGCCATGCATGATAAGGGCATCACATCATCTACGATAATGTACATTTCATGGGGGCTTGCACCCTTGACTCCTTTATGTAACTCCTTGACACTGCCACACTTCAGCACTTGAGCATTTAGGGAAAGAGGAAATTCAGTAGTACAACTGAATGCCTTCAACTGAAATGTGTCTTCCGCATTTAACCCAACCCCTCTGAATCAGAGAGGTGCGGGGGGGGGGGGGGGGCTGCCTTAATTGACATCCACGGCACCCGGGAAACTTGCTCAGGGGCAGAACGACATGTTTTTTACCTTGTCAGCTCAGGGATTTGATCCAGCAACCTTTCGGTTACTGGCCCAACGCTCTAACCGCTAGGCAACCTGCCGCCCCATTTAGTTTCATCATTGTTATGTCACATTGTCTGGTGCATTGAGAATACTGTAGATCTGACTCCACCAGGGTGTGTATCCTCAGAGAGTAGACAGGGTATTGTTGAGACACGGCAGTGAGCACAGTAGTCTGGGGAAATCAGGCAAAGTTGAGGGTGGCATCCCAAATGGCACCCTATTCTTTATGTAGTGCACTACTTTGGACCAGAAGCCCTGGTCAAAGTAGTGCAGTATATAGGTAATAGGGTGCCATTTGAGACACGGACAAGGTTTTATAAATGGCTGTGTGTTAATGAAGTTCATCAGACCCCGTGTGAGCCATGTTGGTTCTTGACAACGGTTATGACATGACATCATCACCATGTATATTATTAGCACGATGACTCTGTAATTGTTTGTCCAAACAGGTTTCCATCAGATATTTCTCCAAACACTCACATTGGAAATGGTTTATGGTTTGAATAATTCAGTTATTTCTGAATTATCAGTAACCTTTTTTTCAAATGCATTTTCTGTATTAGTTTCCTCTTATTTCACACACACAATGTAAAGTTTCCAGTAAAGTTTTCCCCTTTCAATTGCAGCTGTGGGGTTAATAATATGTCTGTCAAACCTCCCCCTAAGTGTTTGTATTTATTATGACAAGGCAGCAGCTACCCTTCCTGGGGTCCAGCAAAACGAAGGCAGTTTTATACAATTTTAAAAACATTATGATACATTCACAGATTTCACAACACACTGTGTGCCCTCAGGCCCCTACTTCATCACTAGCACATATCAACAGTGCCAAGTGTGTGTGTGTGTGTGTGTGTGTGTGTGTGTGTGTGTGTGTGTGTATAGTGCATATGTTATCGTGTGTGTATGCAGGTGTCTGTGCCTATGTTTGTGTTGCTTCACAGTCGCTGCTGTTCCATGAGGTGTTTTTTATCTATTTTTTAAATATCATTTTACTGCTTGCATCAGTTACTTGATGTGAAATAGAGTTCCATGTAGTCATGGCTCTATATAGTACTGTGCGCCTCCCATAGTCTGTTCTTGACTTGGGGACTGTAAAGAGACCTGTTGTAGCATGTTTTGTGGGGTATGCATGGGTGTCTGAGCTGTGTGACAGCAGTTTAGTCAATTCCACATTATTTATTACAAGATTTAGTTGAGGTTTAGTGAATGTTTTGTCCCAAATACAATTAATTTTGTTTTAGAAATATTTAGGGCTAACTTATTCCTTGCCACCCACTCTGAAACTAACTGCAGCTCTTTGTTAAGTGTTGCAGTCATTTCAGTCGCTGTAGTAGCTGACGTGTATGGTGTTGAGTCATCCGCATACATAGACATACTGGCTTTACTCAAAGTCAGTGGCATGTTGTTAGTAAAAAAATTAAAATAAAGCAAGGGGCCAAAAACATGTCCTGGGGAATTCCTGGTTCAACCTGGATTATGTTTGAGAGGCTTCCATTAAAGCACACCCTCTGTGTTCTGTTAGACAAGTAACTATTCATCCACATTATAGTAGGGGGTGTAAAGCCATAACACATGCGTTTTTCCAGCAGCAGACTATGATTGATAATGTAAAAAGCTGCACTGAAGTCTAACAAGACAGCCCCCACAATCATTATCATAAATTTATAATCAGTAGTCCAGATGTTTGTTGTATATGTCACATCTTTGGATTGACACTTACAGTACCAGTCAAAAGTTTGGACACGCCTACTCATTCAAGGGTTTTTCTTTATTTTTACTATTTTCCACACTGTAAAATAATAGTGAAGACATTAATACCATGAAATATCATATGGAATCATGTAGTAACCAAAATGTTTTTACACAAATCAAAATATATTTTATAATTGAGATTCTTCAAAGTAGCCACTATTTGCCTTGACAGCTTTGCATTCTTGGCATTCTCGCAACCAGCTTCACCTGGAATACTTTTCCAACAGGAGTTTACGAACATGCTGTGCACTTGTTGGCTGCTTTTCCTTCACTTTGCGGTCCAACTAATCTCAAACCATCTCAATTGGGTTGAGGTCGGTGATTGTGGAGACCAGGTCACCTGATGCAGCACTCCATCACTCTCCTTCTTGGTCAAATAGCTCTTACACAGCCTGGAGGTGTGTTGGGTTATTGTCCTGTTGAAAAAAAAATGATAGTCCCACTAAGCGCGAACCAGATGGGATGGCGTATCACTGCAGAATGCTGTGGTAGCCATGCTGGTAAATAAATCACTGGCAGTGTCACCAGCAAAGCACCCCGACACCATCACACCTCCTCCTCCATGGTTTACGGTGGGAACTACACAGCCGTTCTACTCTGTGTCTCACAAAGACAGAGCGGTTGGAACCAAAAATCTCAAATTCAGACTCATCAGACCACAGGACAGATTTCCACCGGTCTAATGTCCATTGTTCGTGTTTCGTGGCCCAAGCAAGTCTCTTCTTATTATTGTTGTCTTTTAGTAGTGGTTTCTTTGCAGCAATTTGACCATGAAGGCCTGATTCACGCAGTCTCCTCTGAACAGTTGATGTTGAGATGTGTCTGTTACTTGAACTCTGAAGCATTTATTTGGGCTGCAATTTCTGAGGTGCAGTTAACTCGAATGAACTTATCCTCTGCAGGTAACTCTGGGTCTTCCTTTCCTGTGGCGGTCCTCATGAGAGCCAGTTTGATCATAGCGCTTGATGGTTTTTGCAACTGCACTTGAAGAAACTTTCAAAGTTCTTTGAATTTGGTATTTGGATTTGGTCTTTTACCAAATAGGGCTATCTTCTGTATACCACCCCTACCTTGTAACAACACAATTGATTGGCTCAAATGCATTAAGAAGGAAAAAATTCCACAAATGAGTTTTTAGCAAAGCACACCTGTTAATTGAAATGCATTCCAGGTGACTACCTCATGAAGCTGGTTGAAGGAATGCAAAGAGTGTGCAAATCTGTCATCAAGGCAAAGGGTGGCTACTTCAAAGAATCTCAAATATAAAATATATTTTGATTTGTTTAACACTTTTTTGGTTACACATGATTTCATATGTGTTATTTCATAGTTTTGATATCTTCTATTATTCTACTACGTAGAAAATAGTAAAAATAAAGAAACCCAGGAATGAATGTGTGTACTGTATTTAACAATGGAATACACCTGATTTTATTTCAAATGAGCAGCCATGCAGCCTCAGTGTATACAGTATATACAGTGCATTCGGAAAGTATTCAGACCCCTTGACTTTTTCCACATTTTGTTACTTTATGGCCTTGTTCTAAAATTGATTAAATATTTTTTTCCTCATCAATCCACACACTATAATGACAAAGTGAAAACAGATTTATAGAGATTTTTGCAAATGTATTAAAAATAAACAGCTACCTTTTTTACATAAGTATTCAGACCCTTTGCTATGAGACTCGTAATAGAGCTCAGGTGCATTCTGTTTCCATTGATCATACTTGATGTTTCTACAACTTGATTGGAGTCCACATGTGGCAAATGCAATTGATTGGACATGATTTGGAACGGCTCACACCTGTCTATATAAGGTCCCACAGTTGACAGTGCATGTCAGAGCAAAAACCAAAGTCAAATGAATTGTCCGTAGAGCTCCGAGACAGGATTGTGTCGAGGCACAGATCTGGGGAAAGGTACCAAAACATTTCTGCAGCTTTAAAGGTCCCCAGGAACACATTTGCCTCCATCATTCTTAAATGGAAGAAGTTTGGAACCACCAAGACTCTTCCTAGAGCTGTCCGCCCGGCCAAACTGAGTAAGCGAGGGAGAAGGGCCTTGGTCAGGGAGGTGACCAAGAACCTAATGTTCACTGACAGCTCCAGAGTTCCTCTATGGAGATGGGAGAATCTTCCAGATGGACAACCATTTCTGTAGCACTCCACCAATCAGGCCTTTATTCCAGATGGAAGCCACTCCTTAAAGGAACATGAAGCCCGCTTGGAGTTTGCCAATTCGCAGCTAAAGACTCTCAGACCACGAGAAAAAAAGATTCTCTGGTCTGATGAAACCAAGATTGAACTCTTTGGCCTGAATGCCAAGCGTCACATCTGGAGGAAACCTGTCACCATCCCTATGGTGAAGCATGGTGGTGGCAGCATCATGCTGTGGGGATGTTTTTCAGCGGCAGGGACTGGGAGACTAGTCAGGATCGAGGGAAAGATGAACGTAGCAAAGTACAGAGAGATACTTGATGAAAACCTGAGCTCTCAGGACCTCAGACTGGGGCGACGGTTCTACTTCCAACAGGAAAATGACCCTAAGCACACAGCCAAGACACCGCAGGAGTGGCTTCGAGTCTCTGAATGTCCTTGAGTGGCCCAGCCAGAGCCCAGACTTAAACCCGATCGAACATCTCTGGAGAGACCTGAATATAGCTGTGCAGCAACACTCCCCATCCAACCTGACAGAGCTTGAGTTGATCTGCAGAGAAGAATGAGAGAAACTCCCCAAATACAGGTGTGCCAAGCTTGTAGCGTCATACCCAAGAAGACTCGAGACTGTAATCGCTGCCAAACCTGTTTTTGCGTCATCATTATGGGGTATTGTGTGTAGATGGATGAGAAATAAAAACAATTTAATACATTTTAAAATAAGGCTAGAATGTAACAATATGGAATAAGTCAAGGATTCTGAATACTTTCCGAATGCACTGTGTCGTTTTTTAGTGTATCTGTACTTTACTATTTCTATTTTTAATGACTTTGTTTTACTCCACTACATTCCTAAAGAAAATAGTCTACTACATACATTTCCCCTGACACCTAAAAGTACTTGTTACATTTCCAATGCTTAGCAGGACAGGAAAATGGTCCAATTCACACACTTATCAAGAGAAAATCCCTGGTCATCCATGCTGCCTCTGATCTGGCCGATTCACTAAACACATGCTTCTTTTGTAAATGATTGTGGAAGTGTTGGAGTGTTTATTAAAACAACAAGTAAATCATGGCGTCTGGTTTGCTTAATATAAGGAATGTGAAATGATTTTTACTTTTGATACTTATGTATATTTAAAATCAAATACTGTTTTTCTTTTTACTCGAGTAGCATTTTATTGGGTGACTTTTACTTTTACTTGAGTCATTTTCGATTAAGGTATCTTTACTTTTACTCAAGTGTGACATTTGGGTACTTTTTCCACCACTGTCTACCAGCTGGACCAAACCGTTGAGGTTTTGCTCCAGATCCTCTTGTGCCACCACCCACCTTCTTCTACGATAGCTCACTGTTCAATTGGATTCGGAACACATAATTTAAGCACAGAATTCACTGGCGCTGGAAGAAAACATCTAGAGTTCTGCTTTCTGGTCACGCCCAGTGTCCATGTTCTCTCTCACTACTGTAGAAGTACACTATCTCTGGAAGATTGATCATCATCAGAGTGATCATATAACGATTGTATAGTTTAACGAGTCAATGGGCCAGGCTTCTGCTATACAACTGACTTCATGAGTCAGTCCCTTATGTATAGAGCTTGTATAGAGCTATTATGTACATTGCAATGAATACAGTACAACACTCTTTATTGAATCCAATGCATTCTCTAGCTGCATCCTCATTTTGTCAACCGTTGTGTTCATACTGAATCCTGTCATGGAGATGATGCCTCTCCTTCGATACGTCCCAAATATCACCATATTCCTTATGTAGTGCACTACTAACCTATGAGCAAAAGTAGTGCAGTATATTAGTAATAGGGAGCAATTTGGGACGCAGACCTTGTCTTGTGTGTGAAGTATCATTCTTAGGACGCCATGTATAAGTGATTTATGGTAGCATCAGTGCATCGTCAATCTGTACTAATGACTACATTTTGTGTAGGATGATGCTGGTAGGCTATTTTGTATTTGGAAGACTGTCATATTTCTAATCTGTGCATAGTATGCATCACAGGTTGTAGTTTCAAGTTCTGGTCACAGAGAATGAGGCACATTTGCTGTTGATTTATTTTTGGAGTACAATTGTCAACACTTTCACAGAGTTCTGAATTAAAACACGTACGTAGTCTTCAATGGTAACAGTTTTAATGTTTTGATTAGTTAACAGTCCCCTGTTCGTCAGGGGCACTGTGAGAGTTATTTAAGAACTATTCAAAGAGGTAGGGTTTCAGACTTTTCTGAAGATGGGCAGGAACTCTGTCATTTAAGGGGGAAGCTTGTTCCACCATTGGGGTGCCAGGAAAGAGAAGAGCTGTGACTGAGTTGGGAGCTGCCCTCCTGTAGAGGTGGGAGGGCTAAGAGACCAGATGTGGCGGAACAGAGTGCACGCTTTGGGATTTAGGGTTTGAGCATACCCTGAAAGTAAGGAGGGGCTGGTCCATAGGCAAGCACCAGGGTCTTGAAGATGATGCGAGCTTTGGCTGCAAGCCAGTGGAGTGTGCAGAGGAGCGGAGTGACATCAGAGAATATAGGAAGGTTGAAAACCAGGCGGGCTGTGGCATTCTGGATAAATTGCAGGGCTTTGATGGCACAAGCGGGGAGCCCAGCCAACAGAGTTGAAGTAGTCTAGACGGGAAATTACAAGTGCCTGGATTAAGACCTTCGCCGCTTCCTGTGTGAGGAAAGGTCGTACTCTACGGATATTGTAGACTATGATCCTGCAGGAGTGAGTCACTTTTTAAAATGTTTGCAGAGAACGACAGGGTGCTGTGCAGAGATCTTGGAGCGGGCAGGCCTTCCCCGGGAGGAAGAGCAGCTCTGTTTTGTCGAGGTTGAGCTTGAGGTGGCGGGCCGACATCCAAGCTGAGATGTATGCAAGGCACGCATAGATGTGTGTCCCCACCTGGGTGTCAGAAGGGGGAAGGAGAAGGGTAGTTGAGTGTAATCCGCAAAGCAATGATGGGAGAGCATGTGAGGATCTGGCAGAGCCGAGTGACTTAAAAAAATATTAGGGGGTAGATCAACTTTAATATTGCAGAAAGACTATAGCTTCCACCAATGTAATTGTCTGCATCACTTCCAATCCCCCATATATTGTTTTTGCAAATACACATACATCCGCACACACATATCTTTTAAAAATATATTTCCTTTATTACCCTCTAACCTTACCACCCCTCCCCCAATTGGAGCAAACTAGTGAACAAAAACGCTTAGGCCTGTATTTCCAGCTTATACATACTATATACATTTTATGGACACAGTCTATTTTACAATAGTTTCATTTAGTTTGTTTTTAACTCTTGTCCTTCCTCTACCCTCAACCTCTCCCATATATTTCTGATGTTCATCCGGTTTGATTTCTATTTGCCATATCTTTCAAACTGTGCTCTTTTCACCAAAGTTCTGAACCCATGTACGTTTTACAGACACAGTATGTTTTACATTAGGTATCTTGTTGTTATTAGTTGTTATTAGTCCCAACCTTCAGCTCCATTCAATCCCTCCCATCTGTCTCTTAACACCATCCATATTGGATTTATATTTTACATAACTGTGCTGTTTCACAAAAGTTCTGAACCTTTCTATTCTCGTTGTTTCTACACATTGTAAATTGAAAGTATTATTATATTATTAATCGATTGACTATCACTTTTCAGATCGCCCAGTAGTGCTCCAGGTAAATATTGCAATTCTTCAGCCATTCCTGGACCTGTGACCAAAAATAAGCTTCATATGGACAGTACCAAAACAAATGATCTAATGGTTCTGCCTCTTCGCAGAGGCAGAGCTGGGAAGGTTGTATCCCCCATATAAATAACGTTCTATTGGTTGAAATAATTCTGTATAATAAAAAAAAAAATTTATCCAAGTTTTGCGCAGTTCATAAACCACGTGCCATGGAATCGGTACCTCAAAAATCTTGTTTTTTTGTTTGTTGAATTTTTACCCCTTTTTCTCCCCAATTTTGTGGTTTCCAATTGTTTTTAGTAGCTACTATCTTACAACTCTCGTACGGGCTCGGGAGAGACGAAGGTTGAAAGTCATGCGTCCTCCGATACACAACCCAACCAAGCCGCACTGCTTCTTAACACAGCGTGTATCCAACCCGGAAGCCAGCCGCACCAATGTGTCGGAGGAAACACCTTGGTTAGCGCGCACTGCGCCCGGTGCGCGATGAGACAAGGATATCCCTACCGGCTAAGCCAATTGTGCGTCGCCCCACGGACCTCCCGGTCGCGGCCGGTTACGACAGAGCCTGGGCGCGAACCAAGAGTCTCTGATGGCATAGGCCATCCGGAAGGCCTTTATTCATGATTTAATTTACAAAGATTATACCTTTTTAAAACATTTAAAAAATGTATATCTGAGTTTTTGTTTGTTCTGTCTTTTCTGGTGGATTAAATTAAATTTCTATGGCTAGTTTTAAAAATAGCGAGAACCGAACCCTAGGGGACAACAGTAGCAAGAGCACATGGTGCAGACACAGATCCTCTCCACGCCACCTGGTAGGAGTGACCTGCCAGGTAGGATGCAATCCAGGAGTGTGCAGAGCCTGAGACACCCAACCCTGAGAGGGTGGACAGGAGGATCTGATAGAGCCTGAGACACCCAGCCCTGAGAGGGTGGACAGGAGGATCTGATAGAGCCTGAGACACCCAGCCCTGAGAGGGTGGACAGGAGGATCTGATAGAGCCTGAGACACCCAGTCCTGAGAGGGTGGACAGGAGGATCTGATAGAGCCTGAGACACCCAACCCTGAGAGGGTGGACAGGAGGATCTGATAGAGCCTGAGACCCAACCCTGAGAGGGTGGACAGGAGGATCTGATAGAGTCTGAGACACCCAACCCTGAGAGGGTAGAGAGGAGGATCTGATAGAGCCTGAGACACCCAACCCTGAGAGGGTGGACAGGAGGATCTGATAGAGCCTGAGACACCCAACCCTGAGAGGGTGGACAGGAGGATCTGATAGAGCCTGAGACACCCAACCCTGAGAGGGTGGACAGGAGGATCTGATAGAGCCTGAGACACCCAACCCTGAGAGGGTGGACAGGAGGATCTGATAGAGCCTGAGACACCCAACCCTGAGAGGGTGGACAGGAGGATCTGATAGTAAACTGTGTCGAAGGCAGCGGATAGATCTAGGGGGATGACAACAGAGGAGAGAGAGTCAGCTTTGGCAGAACAGAGAGCCTCTGTAACACAGAGGAGAGCGGTCTCAGTTGAGTGAGCTGCCTTGAAGCCTGACCGGTTAGGGTCAAGAAGATAAGTCTGAGAGAGATAGCGAGAGAGTTGGTCAGACAGCAGGCTCAAGTGTTTTGGAAATAAAATAAATAAGGGAAATATATTTTTTTAATTACCCCCCTTTTCTCCCAAATTTCAAGCTTGTCACATCGCTGCATCTCCCCACCGGGCTCGGGAGGCGAATGTCGAGTCATGCATCCTCCGAAACATGACCCGCCAAACCGTGCTTCTTAACACCCGCTCGCTTAACCCGGAAGGCAGCCGCACCAATGTGTCAGAGGAAACACTGTTCACCTGGCCAGCCGGACATCACTAGTCACAGGATTTAATCTGTCAAGAGAGGGGAGAAAGAGGTCAAGGTGTAGGGTAGTTCTGTGTGAGTGGGATTAGTGGGCTCAGTAGGCTGAGTGAATGAGGAGCGGATGCCGTCAACCTTTTTTTTTCATTAGTGGTTGACAAAGTCGTTCGCAGAGAGTGAGGGGGGAGGAGGTGGAGGATTAAGGAGGGAAGAGAAAGTGGAGAAGAGTTTCACAGGGCTGGAGGCAGAAGCTTTTCGAGTGATAGAAAGCAGCTTTAGCAGCAGATACTGAGAAAGAGAAGGTGGAGAGGAGGGAGTGGAAGGATGATAGGTCCTCCAGAAGTTTAGTTTTCCTCCATTTCTGCTCAGCTGCCAGAGCCCTGTTCTGTTAGCACGCAGTGAGTCATTTGGCAATAGAGCAGGAGGGGAAGGTCGAGCCGGCCGGGAGGATATGGGACACTGAGATGCAGACAGGGAGGAAAGTATGGTCGAAGATCCAGAGTCAGGAGACAGGAGGGAGAAGGATTTAGCAGACAGGGGATAGGATAGAAGAGGAGAGAATAGTAGGAGAGAGACAGCAAAGATTGCAGTGGCGCATCTGGGTAGGGATGGAGGAGAGAAAAGTAAACAAAGTAGGAATCAGAGACACGGAGGGGGGTTACAGTGAGATTAGTAGGCAAACAGCTTCTAGTGAAGATGAGGTACAACATATTGCCTGCGTTGTGAGTATGAGGTGACTGAGAAAGAGTGAGATCAAAAGAGGCAAGGAGGGGAAAGAATGAGGTGTAAAGAAAATAATTGAAGTCAGGCGTCGGGGGGTCGAAGCCGCCTAGTACGATGTGTGGTGAGCCATCATCAGGAAATGAGCTTATCAAGGTGTCAAGCTCATTGAGGAACTCTCCAAGGGCACCTGGTGGGCAATAGATGACAACAATGTTAGGCTTGAGTGGACAAGTGACAGTGACTGCATGGAATTCAAATTAGGAGATGATCAGGTGTGTGAGGGAGAAAATGGAAAATCTCCAGAAATTAGTAGCATGGTGTCACCACCATGACGACCAGATGCTCTCGGACTATGAGAGAACACCTAGTCAGATGACGAGAGAGCAGCTAGAATAGCAGCGTTCTCTGGGGTGACCCATGTCTCTGTCGGTGCCAAAGTGTAGGGACTGAAGGGCAATATAGGCTGAGATTAACTCCGCTTTATTGAACGCAGATTGGCAGTTCCAAATGCTGCCGGAGACTAGGAAATCCACATGGGATGTGCACGCAGGGTACAAAAAATGATGAGGGTTGCAGTCACCGGGTCGTGAGCATCTTTAAAACCTACAGAGAGAGGAGCGAACTGGGATAGAAATCACATACATACTTGCCAAAGCTACAAAAGAGCTAAATGAGATCATCAGAATATAACTAGGTAAGATTCTCAAGTGAGAGAGCGATGTGGAGCCTTCCTCTCTTTACTTCCTCAAACAACTCGGCAGAACAACTCGGAAGAACGTCTTTGTTTCGGCGACAACATTGTCGTTTGACAATACCACCATTTACAGCTGCCACTGAAAAATGAGGGGGAACTAAAAGTACTAACACTAATTCCTAGCAAAGGTGAAAGACATACCTCCCAGAACTGATGCTGATTGCCTAGTAGAGGTCAAGAAAACACCCCCTAACATACAATACACCCACAAATTAGCAAGACTGTTAGACAAATAGGCCTGAAACTAGTCCACAGCAAGTCACAAGTACTGAGCAATGATTTAAGTAGGCTACTAGGTAAAAGACAGCAATTAAATTAAACTGCCCTAGCAAGACAATACCAACAGCTAAAAATGCCGCTGGAGAAGAAGGCAGATGTTTTACGTGTGCCCAACCGATCGTGTTTTTTTGTTTGTTTATTTGTAACTTATTTTGGAAACTTAGTTTGCACATAATGTTGCCGCTACCGACTCTTATGACCGAAAATAACTTCTGGACATTACTCACCACAGACTGGCAGAATCCTTTTTTTCCTTTAACGAGTCAGATGAGCCCAACGATAACAATCTACTGCTTTCTCGGGAACAAGCCCAGATCCCCGTGATTTGTGTGAAGAGGAGGCAGAGAAAAAGGGGCCAAAGGGAGGTCTGCTTTCTGGGAATTTGTAGGTGATCAAATAAACCCCCACTACCTTCCATTCTGCTAGCAAACGCTCCATCGTTGGAGAATAAAATGGATGACCTAGGAGCAAGATTAAACTACCAACAGGACGTTCAAAACTGTAATATCTTATGCATCACGTAGTCGTGGCTGAACAACGACACTATCAACATATAGCTGGCTGGTTATACGCTGTACCGGCAGGATAGAACAGGGGCGGCGGGCTATGGGGGCGGCGGGCTATGTATTTTTATAAATAACTAAGGAATATCTAAGTAAGTCTTGAGCTATTGCTTGCCTGAGGAAGAGTATCTCATGATAAGCTGTAGACCACACTATCTACCTAGGGAATATATCTGTATTTTTCGTAGCTGTTTACATACCACCACAGTCAGAGGCTGGCACTAAGACAGCATTGAATGAGCTGTATTCCGCCATAAGCGAACAAGAAAACGCTCACCCAGAGGAGGCGCTCCTAGTAGCCGGGGACTTTAATGCATGGAAACTTAAATCAGTTTTACCTAATTTCAATCAGCATGTTAAATGTGCAACCAGAGGGGGAAAAAAACTCTGGACCACCTTTACTCCACACTCAGAGACGCATACTAAGCTCTCCCTCGCCCTCCATTTGGTAAATCTGACCATAATTCTATTCTACTGATTCCTGCTTACAAGCAAAAATTAAAGCTGGAAGCACCAGTGACTAGATCAATTAAAAAAGTGGTCAGATGAAGCAGATGCTAAACTACAGGACAGTTTTGCTAGCACAGACTGGAATATGTTCCGGGATTATTCCAATGGCTTTGAGGAGTACATCACATCAGTCACTGGCTTCATCAATAAGTGCATCGCTGACGTTGTCCCCACAGTGAACATACCCCAACCAGAAGCCATAGATTACGGGTAGCATCCGCACTGAGCTAAAGGAGCAGGTTGACAGCTTCACGTTCCTTGGTGTCCACATCAACAACAAACTAACATGGTCCAAGCACACCAAGACAGTTGTTAAGAGCGCATGACAAAACCTATTCCAGCCACCCTAGTCATAGACTGTTGTCTCTTCTACCTACATGTACATATTACCTCAACTAACCGGTGCCCCAGTACCCCCCTGTACAGTGCTTTGCAAAAGTATTCATCCCTCTTGGCATTTTTACTATTTTGTTGCATTACAACCTGTTATTTAAAATGATTTTTATTTAAATTTCATTTAATGGACATACACAAAATAGTCCAAATTGGTGAAGTGAAATGAAAAAAATCTTGTTTCATAAAATAAAAAATAAAAATTTAAACGTAAAAATGGTGCATGCATATGTTTTTACCCCCTTTGCTATGAAGCCCACAAATAAGACCTGGTGCAACCAATTACCTTCAGAAGTCACATAATTAGTTAAATAACGGACCACCTGTGTGCAATCTGTGTCACATGATCTGTCACATGATCTCAATACACCTGTTCTGAAAGGCCCCAGAGTCTGCAACACAACTAAGCAAGGGGCACCACCAAGCAAGCGGCACCATGAAGACCAAGGGGCTCTCCAAACAGGTCAGCGACAAAGTTCTGGAGAAGTACAGATCAGGGTTGGGTTAGAAAAAAATATCAGAAACTTTGAACATCCCACAGAGCACCATTAAATCCATTATTAAAAATAGGAAAGAATATGGAACCACAACAAACCTGCTAAGAGAGGGCTGCCCACCAAAACTCATAGACCAGGCAAGGAGTGCATTAATCAGAGAGGCATAAAAGAGACCAAAGATAACCCTGAAGGAGCTGCAAAACTCCACAGAGCAGATTGGATTATCTGTCCATAGTACCACTATAAGCTGTACACTCCACGGAGGAGTGTCCAGAAAAAAGTAATTGCTCAAAGAAAAAAATAGGCAAACACATTTGGTCTTTGCCAAAAGGCATGTGGGAGATTCCCCAAACATATGGAAGAAGGTACTCTGATCAGATGAGGCTAAAATTGAGCATTTTGGCCATCAAGGAAAACGCAATGTCTGGTGCAAACACAAACACCTCTCATCACTCTGAGAACACCATCCCCACAGTGAAGCATGGTGGTAGCAGCATTATGCTGTGAGGATGTTTTTCATCAGCAGGGACTGGGAAACTGGTCAGAATTGAAGGAATGATGGATGGCACTAAATACAGGGAAATTCTTCAGGGAAACCTTTTTCAGTCTTCCAGAGATTTGAGACTGGGACAGAGGTTCACCTTTGAGCAGGACAATGACCGTAAGCATACTGCTAAAGCAACACTTGAGTGGTTTAAGAGGAAACATTTAAATGTCTTGGAATGGCTGAGTCAAAGCCCAGACCTCATTCCAATTGAGAATATGTGGTATGACTTAAAGATTGCTGTACACCAGCAGAACCCATACAACTCAGTTTTGCCTTGAAGAATGGGGGGGGAGGATAGTTATACACGCTCAAGTTCTGTTTTTTTGTTTATTTCTTGTTTGTTTCACAATAAAATAAATTGCATCGTCAAAGTGGTTGACATGTTGTGTAAGTCAAATGATACAACCCCCCCCCCAAAAAAATCTATTTTAATTCCAGGTTAAAAATGCCAAGGGGGTGAATACTTTCGCAAGCCACTGTATACAGTGCCTTGCGAAAGTATTCGGCCCCCTTGAACTTTGCGACCTTTTGCCACATTTCAGGCTTCAAACATAAAGATATAAAACTGTATTTTTTTGTGAAGAATCAACAACAAGTGGGACACAATCAAGAAGTGGAACGACATTTATTGGATATTTCAAACTTTTTTAACAAATCAAAAACTGAAAAACTGGGCGTGCAAAATTATTCAGCCCCTTTACTTTCAGTGCAGCAAACTCTCTCCAGAAGTTCAGTGAGGATCTCTGAATGATCCAATGTTGACCTAAATGACTAATGATGATAAATACAATCCACCTGTGTGTAATCAAGTCTCAGTATAAATGCACCTGCACTGTGATAGTCTCAGAGGTCCGTTAAAAGCACAAGAGAGCATCATGAAGAACAAGGAACACACCAGGCAGGTCCGAGATACTGTTGTGAAGAAGTTTAAAGCCGGATTTGGATACAAAAAGATTTCCCAAGCTTTAAACATCCCAAGGAGCACTGTGCAAGCGATAATATTGAAATGGAAGGAGTATCAGACCACTGCAAATCTACCAAGACCTGGCCATCCCTATAAACTTTCAGCTCATACAAGGAGAAGACTGATCAGAGATGCAGCCAAGAGGCCCATGATCACTCTGGATGAACTGCAGAGATCTACAGCTGAGGTGGGGGAGTCTGTCCATAGGACAACAATCAGTCGTATATTGCACAAATCTGTCCTTTATGGAAGAGTGGCAAGAAGAAAGCCATTTCTTAAAGATATCCATAAAAAGTGTTGGTTAAAGTTTGCCACAAGCCACCTGGGAGACACACCAAACGTGAAAGAAGGTGCTCTGGTCAGATGAAAGCAAAATTGAACTTTTTGGCAACAATGCAAAACATTATGTTTGGTGTAAAAGCAACACACCATCCCCACTGTCAAACATGGTGGTGGCAGCATCATGGTTTGGGCCTGCTTTTCTTCAGCAGGGACAGGGAAGATGGTTAAAATTGATGGGAAGATGGATGGAGCCAAATACAGGACCATTCTGGAAGAAAACCTGATGGAGTCTGCAAAAGACCTGAGACTGGGACGGAGATTTGTCTTCCAACAAGACAATGATCCAAAACATAAAGCAAAATCTACAATGGAATGGTTCAAAAATAAACATATCCAGGTGTTAGAATGGCCAAGTCAAAGTCCAGACCTGAATCCAATCGAGAATCTGTGGAAAGAACTGAAAACTGCTGTTCACAAATGCTCTCCATCCAACCTCACTGAGCTCGAGCTGTTTTGCAAGGAGGAATGGGAAAAAATGTCAGTCTCTCGATGTGCAAAACTGATAGAGACATACCCCAAGCGACTTACAGCTGTAATCGCAGCAAAAGGTGGCGCTACAAAGTATTAACTTAAGGGGGCTGAATAATTTTGCACGCCCAATTTTTCAGTTTTTGATTTGTTAAAAAAGTTTGAAATATCCAATAAATGTCGTTCCACTTCATGATTGTGTCCCACTTGTTGTTGATTCTTCACAAAAAAATACAGTTTTATATCTTTATGTTTGAAGCCTGAAATGTGGCAAAAGGTCGCAAAGTTCAAGGGGGCCGAATACTTTCGCAAGGCACTGTATAGTCTCGCTATTGTTATTTTACTGCTGCTCTTTAATTACTTGTTACTTTTATTCTTATCCATATTTTTTTTAATTGCATTGTTGGTTAGGTGCTCGTAAATAAGCATTTCACTAAGGTCTACCTACACCTGTTGTATTTGGCCCATGTGACTAATAAAATGTGATTTTATTTTATTGAATCATATGATGCCACATACTGAAGTATACCTAAAGGTGCACAAACTGTATTTTTTGTGTCAAATACAGTGTGTACTGTGTCAAACCTACTTCCTCTCACTTACACATTGCAGTATATTAGTACTTGCCCACTCAATCCCAGTAGACCATGTATTTATTTACCTAGTGTGGGACAAGCTGTTGCTATGACATCAGAACACCATTCTAGAGGATAATTCAGCAATGCAATGCTGTTGAGGCAGCTGAAAATAAACCACAGCAATTACACTTTTAATTAGTAGTTTTCCGATTACGTCATACTATATGCTTACCTGTTGACACCTGCTGGCTATTTAGTCTGGATGAGTAGACTGCCTACCTGTATCGTATTGTGGTGTGATGTTGGATGGTGCTGGGAGGGAGAGAAAGAGAGAGGGGGGAGGGAGAGGCCACACACACCAGATGGGCTCACACTGCCCACCCAGCATCAGGAAACAAACACCCCAGCAACTGGTGTCGCTCTCTCCTAATTGCCCCATAGTGAAACAGGATGTTTCCGCTCCCTTCCAGTACTGCAGTTTGAGTGCCTTTCTTTTAATTAATGTTGCAACATGCCTCATTTAACAAACAAACAACTTCAAAGTGAATCAGTGCTGCCATGGTGCGCTGTGTACATCATGTGTATTTATTCACTGCAGACCCCCATCCTTCCAAAAGAATGTCTTACTGGGAAACACCCTGTGAAATGCATGTTGCTGTTTTTTTTGTTTTTTACAGTTTCCTGCATGTATGTCTTGTCTGCTTTGGGATGGTCAGCCTTTGGACAAAACAATGATGACAAACCTACCACTTTTTTTATTAAATTCACTGTGAGGCTAATACATGTAATGACCGACTGACCTAGTGGGGGCAACTTAATGACACAGCTGTATAACCCTGTGCATTCCATATTGATCTTCATTAAGAATCCCTTCTTAAAGAGCAACTTGGTCCTGAATGTTTGTGATGCATTACAGCGCTCTTTAGTGGGTCTTGATGCTCCTGATGGTTTATTGGCAGTTTAATATTTCATTTCTGTATGGCTTGATTGCGTCTTACAAGGTGGACTATAAAGTATGATTGCGTGATTGACCGTAACATCCCCTGTGAGAGTCATCAAACCATAGATTGTGTAGAAATTAAACAGATAATAGTTATTCTGTATAATGCCGTTTGTAAGTTAACTGTGGGAAATAGTGAAAACAATATTATACCTCTGACTCAATGTCCAAAATAAGGTGTGACAAATTTAAACCTCGGTTAAAAACAATATTTGTTTGAATATGGTGTATTGAATATTAACTTGAGGAATTACAAAGCAAATGGAAGTTGATTCAATTTATAACCCGGTAAACAGAGAAATTCCTAAGCGCTACGTACCTCACAGAGGAAAGCTGTTTCCTTAAACTGCCACATTTCAGAGAGACTGCTTCTTATACCAGTGAATGGCCCAACAAGTAAGCCTCCTAAATGTATTGCTGTGGTCATGAGTGGAGCAGCTTGCTTCCATTGAGCTCCTCCATTACAGAGAAGGCATTCTGTAGGCTTTAGCAGCATGGGGGACTTAAAGCTGATACATACTCCCCATTCAAGGAGTAGAAGGATTGTATAGGATTGGAACCCACTACTCCAGTCAATACAGAGCGAGAGCAAGCAACACACTCTAAGTCCCATAATGCACAAGGCTCCCAGGAGGATACCTGGCTGGACTGCTCCAACACCCCCTCTACCACTTTCATCCATGTCAGTTTTTTAAATTATCTCCCCACCAGCCAATGACACACAAGGTTTCATAAAGACTATGACCTGTGCTTCTTTTTCCTCTATTTCCTATAATCAGAACACCAGAGGAAGTATTTGCTCTCCCACTGACGGCATAACACAGCACTTCTTGTTCCTGAAGGAGTCACAGAGAGAGTAGAGGAGAGCATTGTCTCCATCAGGGAGGGATGTCCACCTTGGATGAACCTTGGATTTAACCAGATGCTCAGCTTATCGAATCGCTCTTTCTCCGTTTTCCCCTCTCAACCCACCCCCTCCAGTTTTGGATGGACCTGTCACTGTCCATTTGTTCTCTGGATTAAAATGAAGACCCTTACCCCATAAAGCCCCCCCCCCCCCACACACACACACACACACAGTGGAGGTGCAGTGCAATGAGGCCCATCCGTGAAGCCCAGGGGGGCCTGATTCTGCTCCAGGTGGCTCCAAAGCTGCAAAGATTCCAGACCCTCCATTTACCATTCCCATTATATACAAACCTTTGTTTGTTTTTTTGCGTTGTTCTTAACTTGTTTTGTACATACAGTTGAAGTCAGAAGTTTACATACAATTAGGTTGAAGTCATTAAAATTAATTTTTCAACCACTCCACAAATTTCTTGTTAACAAACTATAGTTTTGGCAAGTCGGTTAGGACATCTACTTTGTGTATGACACAAGTCATTTTTCCAACAATTGTTTACAGACAGATTATTTCACTTATAATTCACTGTGTCACAATTCCAGTGGGTCAGAAGTTTACATACACTAAGTTGGCTGTGCCTTTAAAGAGCTTTGAAAATTCCAGAAAATTGTCATGGCTTTAGAAGCTTCTGTTAGGCTAACTGACATCATTTGAGTCAATTGGAGGTGTACAGTGCCTTGCGAAAGTATTCGGCCCCCTTGAACTTTGCGACCTTTTGCCACATTTCAGGCTTCAAACATAAAGATATAAAACTGTATTTTTTTGTGAAGAATCAACAACAAGTGGGACACAATCATGAAGTGGAACGACATTTATTGGATATTTCAAACTTTTTTAACAAATCAAAAACTGAAATATTGGGCGTGCAAAATTATTCAGCCCCCTTAAGTTAATACTTTGTAGCGCCACCTTTTGCTGCGATTACAGCTGTAAGTCGCTTGGGGTATGTCTCTATCAGTTTTGCACATCGAGAGACTGAAATTTTTTCCCATTCCTCCTTGCAAAACAGCTCGAGCTCAGTGAGGTTGGATGGAGAGCATTTGTGAACAGCAGTTTTCAGTTCTTTCCACAGATTCTCGATTGGATTCAGGTCTGGACTTTGACTTGGCCATTCTAACACCTGGATATGTTTATTTTTGAATAATTCCATTGTAGATTTTGCTTTATGTTTTGGATCATTGTCTTGTTGGAAGACAAATCTCCGTCCCAGTCTCAGGTCTTTTGCAGACTCCATCAGGTTTTCTTCCAGAATGGTCCTGTATTTGGCTCCATCCATCTTCCCATCAATTTTAACCATCTTCCCTGTCCCTGCTGAAGAAAAGCAGGCCCAAACCATGATGCTGCCACCACCATGTTTGACAGTGGGGATGGTGTGTTCAGCTGTGTTGCTTTTACGCCAAACATAACATTTTGCATTGTTGCCAAAAAGTTCAATTTTGGTTTCATCTGATCAGAGCACCTTCTTCCACATGTTTGGTGTGTCTCCCAGGTGGCTTGTGGCAAACTTTAAACAACACTTTTTATGGATATCTTTAAGAAATGGCTTTCTTCTTGCCACTCTTCCATAAAGGCCAGATTTGTGCAATATACGACTGATTGTTGTCCTATGGACAGAGTCTCCCACCTCAGCTGTAGATCTCTGCAGTTCATCCAGAGTGATCATGGGCCTCTTGGCTGCATCTCTGATCAGTCTTCTCCTTGTATGAGCTGAAAGTTTAGAGGGACGGCCAGGTCTTGGTAGGTTTGCAGTGGTCTGATACTCTTTCCATTTCAATATTATCGCTTGCACAGTGCTCCTTGGGATGTTTAAAGCTTGGGAAATCTTTTGTATCCAAATCCGGCTTTAAACTTCTTCACAACAGTATCTCGGACCTGCCTGGTGTGTTCCTTGTTCTTCATGATGCTCTCTGCGCTTTTAACGGACCTCTGAGACTATCACAGTGCAGGTGCATTTATACAGAGACTTGATTACACACAGATGGACTGTATTTATCATCATTAGTCATTTAGGTCAACATTGGATCATTCAGAGATCCTCACTAAACTTCTGGAGAGAGTTTGCTGCACTGAAAGTAAAGGGGCTGAATAATTTTGCACGCCCAATTTTTCAGTTTTTGATTTGTTAAAAAAGTTTGAAATATCCAATAAATGTCGTTCCACTTCATGATTGTGTCCCACTTGTTGTTGATTCTTCACAAAAAAATACAGTTTTATATCTTTATGTTTGAAGCCTGAAATGTGGCAAAAGGTCGCAAAGTTCAAGGGGGCCGAATACTTTCGCAAGGCACTGTACCTGTGGCTGTATTTCAAGGCCTACCTTCAAACTCAGTGCCTCTGCTTGACATCATGGGAAAATCAAAATATTTTTTTTATCTATACAAACAATAGTATGCAAGTATGCAACCGACGAGAGGCTAATCTGCCCTTGCCTTCTGTTCTGATAGCTAACGTTGAATCGCTGGAAAATAAATGGGACGAACTGAAAGCACGTATATCCTACTAACGGGACATTAAAAACTGTAATATCTTATTTTTCACCAAGTCGTGGCTGAACGACGACATTAAGAACATACAGCTAGCTGGTTATACACACTCTATCGGCAGGACAGAACAGCATTCTCTGGTAAGACACAGGGCGGGGGCCTATGCATATTTGTAAACAATAGCTGGTGTACGATATCGAAGGAAGTCTTAGGGTTTTGCTCGCCTGAGGTAGAGTATCTCATGATAAGCGGTAGACCACACTATCTACCTAAAAGAGTTTATCTGTATTTTTTGTAGCGGTCTACATACCACCATAGACCGAGGCTGGCACTAAAACCGCACTCAATGAGCTGTATTCCGCCATAAGCAAAAGGAAAACACTCATCCACTCATCCAGAGGCGGCGCTCCTAGTGCACAGGGACTTTAATGCAGGGAAACTTAAATCAGTTTTACCTCATTTCTACCAGCATATTAAATGTGCAACCAGAGGTTAAAAAAGTCTAGACCACCTTTACTCTACACACAGAGATGCGTGCAAAGCTCTCCCTTGCCCTCCATCCATGCCCTCCATCTGACCATAACTTGTATCCTCCTGATTCCTGCATACAAGCAAAAATGAAAGCAGGAAGCACCAGTGACTCGGTCAATAAAAAAGTGGTCAGATGAAGCAGATGCTAAACTACAGGACTGTTTTGCTATTACAGACTGGAATATGTTCCGGGATTCTTCCGATGGCTTTGAGGAGTACACCACATCAGTCACTGGCTTTATCAATAAGTGCATTGAGGACGTAGTATCCACAGTGACTGTACGTACATAACACAATCAGAAGCCATGGATTACAGGAAACATTCGCACTGAGCTAAAGGGTAGAGCTGACACTTTCAAGGAGCGGGACTCTAACCCGGAAGCTTATAAGAAATCTCGCTATGCCCTCCGACAAACCATCAAACAGGCAGCCACCCTAGTCATAGTCTAGTGCCAAGTCTATGTCCAAGATGCTTCTAAACAGCTCCTACCCCCAAGCCAAAAGACTCCTGAACAGCTAATCAAATGGCTAGGGATTTTTAGGGATTTGCTTAGAACTGCATTGTTGGTTAAGGGCTTGTAAGTAAGCATTTCACTGTAAGGTCTACACCTGTTGTATTCGGTGCATGTGACAAAATTAGATTTGAAACTACTACAGCTACTTCTCCGAAATGGCCTCCCAGAGTAGAGCCAATAATAGAGCAGTCATGGTGCCAACAAGCTCTTCAGGCTGGCCAGCAGTTTGCATATCTCTCAAAGATGAGCACCCGCCCTCCCAGGCTCCATGTCAGTGTGAGTGTGCGTGAGTGTGTGTGCCAGAGTCTTGAATTGGCACACAGAGGCTCCATTTGAAAACATCTGTCTCACGTGTGTGTGTGTGCGCACGCGTGCGTGCGTGCATTATAGAATTATAGGATCTCTATGGTGTGTGAGGCTTTGGGTATCGGCCAACGTGCCAGGCAGTCCTGTGTCCATTCCTCTACAATCTGCCCACCACGTGATGGGACGTTAGGATCTTTCTCCACCACCTGGATGTTGAATATACCCCTGGCTTAGAGCTGACACAAGATAGTCAGGATGACGTGTTTCAGGAGCTTCTTTATCTATTAATAAGTGCAGTAACTTCTGATTATGGGCCATCACAGAATAGATCCACTTCATAGTATATTAACCCTTGTAGAGATGAAACGGTATGAAAATTTCACATGACGATTATAGTGACCAAAATTATCACGGCTATCAGTATTATCACAGTATTATTAAAATGTGCTGAACATTTTCAAAAAGTACTGATAGACACACTGAAATCATTTCACCAAGTTTTATATTGAAAACCAATAAACAACAAAGAACATTAGCAGCACTATGAAATTAAAATAATAACATTAACATTAAAGATGCCACCATGTGGCCATGAGAGGTAAAAGTTTCCCTAGTGCAGATTTAAATGAACACAATCTTAAGTAAGCAAATCAAATAAACAAACCACAAATTAAATTAGCAGCACTGACTTTGTATTGAGGCACGTCAACCTTCATCAGCCTCAGAAAGCTAGGCCTCTCAACAAATTGAAATTGCATCATGTCCTTTGCAATGAGGTCTTGAGCATTTTTGATATGGGTGCATAAGCAGCCTGCCTTATAAATGTTTGCTTGAGTGTTTGTGTCACAACTGTAGATGAGGAGGGACCAGTAGCATCACAGGGTTTGCCTGCTGCTCGCCCACTCTGTAAACAAGGGAATAGCAAATGTATTATTATTATTATTATTATTATTATTATTATTATGTTACATTATTATTAACACACACACACAATTTACATAAATACAAAATGAGTCTTAAGAAGACAGTGATAGTAATTGCAATGAGCCCGACAATTTACATAAATACAGGAGTCTTTTATAGGAGTCTATAGTGTTCCTCCTGTTGAAACACTTTTACAACCAAGTCGACGTCTGCTGGATTTTAAATGAACAAATTATGTTGGTTGGGTATCGTTTGCAATGTGCGAATAGAGTCTGCAGACACCCAATCATACAGCAGCAGAACAACGTGTAGTGTTTTTACAAGACTAGGTAACACTGAACGCTTCAGTTTACATTATTGACAAGCTATTAGCAAATCAGACAGACAAACCATGACATTTTCCCCCATTCCGAAGTCCCCACATCATGCATTGAGCTAAAAGTTAACTTACCTTGTGTAGGCTATAACGTAGTGGGTGGTGATCACGAATATGACTCAAGAGATTTGAAGTGTTGCCCCCTTTCGCAGCGATTGTTTTTGCATGTTCTGGAGACAGGGTGACCATCTTCGATTAAGTTTCCCTCGGCACTCTTGTAAAACCAAAAATACGACCACACTTCAGATTTGGTCCTCTTAGAAGGCTGAAAAATCTCCCGGCGCTGTCACTGCCTTCCGCCATGTTTTCACGCAAAACAAAACACACGTTTCATTACCACGGTTTTAATGATAATTCAAATTTGAAACGGTAATACGAATCATTTCATCCCTGCATTATGCTCACAGTTTACGAATGTAGTGATAATAGTGTTCTTTGGAAAAAATCTGACCGACTAAAATATTTCAAACACATGAATGACTTCAGAATCGTATCACATTATGATGAACTGCCTGCATTAAGACTTCAGATCTCTATATCATTTTTTATTTTTTTATTATTACAGGGGTGCGGTTGGCAGGCTTCTGTCCTGCGCATCTCAGTTTATTGATCTCCATGGCAATAGAGGTGGACACTAATGGCTTTTTCTTTGTCTTTCTTTCATTTCTGATGTTGTTGAGAAATTAACCTGGCAGTGAACAGCTAGCTAGCTACCTGTCTGTCTGTATGTCTGTCTATCTGTCTGTCCGTGTCTTTCTGATGCAAAAATGTACTTTCTATGTCTGTGATCTGTGGATGTCCCCCCTAGCTATCTTAAAATGAATGCACTAACTGTATGTCGCTCTGGATAAGAGTGTCTGCTAAATGACTCAAATGTCAAAAATAATGTCTGATATGTAAGAATGTGCTTCATTAATGGTATTTTGTGGTGATAGAATTACATCAGCAGTGATTGTCATCACACACTGTCTGTTGTTTGATGGTAACAGGCAGAAATTTGAAAAAAAAAATGTTTTCACAGAAACAGAGTACAATCACCTACATACTGCTATCAAACACCCACACTACTTTCAAGCTCACAATATTAAGGCTCTTCCTCTGATATATGAAATGGCCTAAAGCAAAGCAGTTGTTGTATTGCATGTTTTACATATTATATTTTGTACTGAAAATAGATACTAGATTTTACATGGCCACTTCATAAGCAGACACTTTCTGTCATTCCATCCTTTACCTGTACTAACATATGAGGTGTTTGTGTATGTGTGACAGAGATGCTCTCTAAAGAGGCCCTGTGCTTTGTGCGTTTTGAAGATTGTCACTCTCTGAGTCCTCAGTCAGAGCAAGGCTGCTGTGTGTGTGACTATGGCTGTGTGCAGGCCAGGTCAGGGAACAGTGCGTTGTCAGCAGGACAGCTGCAGCGTGAGCCATGATGTGCAGTCAGTCAGTCCTCTCCTCAGAACCAGGATACTGCTGTTTGCTGCTATCCAAACACGGGCCTGGGGGGCCATTTTAGTGTCAGGGGTCCCGGCACCTTAGGCTCACTAGTCAACCCTACACTCACAGGACACCATCCCCCTGACCTTGAGTGTCTTGTGTGTGTGATGGTGAATGCACACTTTTCCAATATTATATCAAACTGTTAAATACAAAATAGTTCTCATTTCTAAAAATAGAAATGTAAGATTGGACCACTGTAAAGAAAGAAACTAGCACACCACACTTCTTCCATTATCAACCAATAGCAGGCGAGTGACAGGGGCTCTGTCGCTGCTGCAGTAGTCTAGTTTGCTGCTGTCACTTCTCGTTGATTGTGTTCTCTGAGTTTGTCTCCAGGCGGTGTAGATGCATGCCGAATCTCACCATGACAGTTCTACAGAGGTAACTCTGGGTTTGATTATTCAGGCCAAGGCTCTGGTGTTGATACATTCACTTCCTGCTAATCCTACTGCTGCAGTCCCCACTGTCAAGTAAAACCATTCTGACCTCATCATGCCTGCCTTAAAACCACTCACCCCTACTGTCACAGTAAACTATAACGACACAAGGCGAGACCCAGATACAGACATGGGAGGCAGATGGTTTGAGCTCTCATATATTTATTATAGTCCAAGAGGTAGGCAAAAGGCAAGTCGGGGACAGGCAAGAGTTCATAACCAGTTCAGAGTCCAAAACGGCACAGGGTGGCAGCAGGCAGGCTCGAGGTCAGGGGCAGGCAGAATGGTCAGGCAGGCGGGCTCAGAGTCAGGACAGGCAAGGGTCAGAACCAGGAGGACGAGGAAAAACAGGGACTGGGAAAAACAGGAGCTAGGAGAAAAATACTGGTTGGCAAACAAGATGAACTGGCACAGACAGACCGAAAACACAGGTATAAATACACGGGATAATGGGGAAGATGGGCGACACCTGGAGGGGGATGGAGACATGCACAAGGACAGGTGAAACAGATCAGGGTGTGACAGTAAACATTACTAAGGACATGCGCATGAAGTAAATTGATAGGCCCTTGTGCTTATTTGATGGACGAGAAAGAGTTTTCATTGTGAACATGGTGCTAAACACACCAAAAAAAGGGTCATTTGGCTTGTAATCATAGTGGATCCCTTTTTGGTGCTATATACAGTGCATTCGGGAAGTTTTCACACCATTAACCTTTTTCCACATTTTGTTACGTTAAAGCCTTATTCTAAAGGGGATTAAATAAAACATTTTCCTCATTAATCTACACACAATACCACATAATGACAAAGCGAACACAGGTTTTTAGATTTTTTTGCAAATGTAATAAAATAAATAATAATAATACCATTTTTACATTAGTATTCAGACCCGTTGCTATAAGACTCAAAATTGAACTCGGGTGCATCCTGTTTCCATTGATCATCCTTGAGATGCTTCTACAACTTAATTGTAGAAGATTGGACATGATTTTGAAAGGCACACACCTGTCTATATAAGGTCCCACAGTTCACAGTGCATGTCAGAGTAGAAACCAAGCCATGAGGTTGAAGGAATTGTCTGTAGAGCTCTGAGATCTGGGGAAGGGCACAGATCTGGGGAAGGGTACCAAAAATATTCTGCAGCATTATAGGTCCCCAAGAACACGGGCCATCCTTCAATCGAAGAAGTTTGGAACCAAGAAGACTCTTCCTAGTGCTGGCCACCCTACCAAATTGAGCAATCAGGGGAGAAGGGCCTTGGTCAGGGAGGGGACCAAGAACCTGATGGTCACTCTGACAGAACTCCAGAGTTCCTCTGTGGAGATGGTAGAACCTTCCAGAAGGACAACCATCAGGCCTTTATGGTAGAGTGGACAGACGGAAGCCACTCCTCAGGAAAAGGCACATGACAGCCCGCTCTGAGTTTGCCATGAGGCACCTAAAGGACACTCAGACCATGAGAAACATGATTATTTGGTCTGATGAAACCAAGATGGAACTCTTTGGCTTGAATTCCAAAAATTACATCAGGAGGAAATCTGTCACCATCCCTATGGTGAAGCATGTTGGTGGCAGCATCATGCTGTGGGGATGTTTTTCAGCAGCAGGTCCTGGGAGACAAGTCAGGATCAAGGGAAAGATGAAAGGAGCAAAGTATAGAGAGATCCTTGATGAAAACCTGCTCCAGAGCAAAGGTTCACCTTCCAACAGGACAATGAACCCTAAGCATACAGCCAAGACAATGCAGGAGTGGCTTCGAGACAATTTTCTGAATTTCCTTGAGTGGCGCAGCCAGAGCCTGGACTTGAACCCAATCGAGCATCTTTGGAGAGACCTGAAAATAACTGTGCAGTGACGCCCCATCCAACCTGACAGAGCTTGAGAGGATCTGCAGAGAAGAATGGGAGAAACTCCCAAAATACAGGTGTGCCAAGCTTGACTTGCCTAGTTAAATAAAGGTTACATAAAACAATAGAATGGTGTGTAGGCGTCTACGAGTCATTAAAAATATTAACACAAGTAGATCGATGATTGGCCAGCTCATCCTCGTCTAGACCGCGGATTGGCTAGCTGCTCCTCAGGGAGATGACATGTTCTATAAGGAAATAGCAAGCATTTTATAAATGGTCTGTTTGAGATACAAGTTTAACGGGGGGGTTTTGAAGTGTTTTTTTTTCTTCTCCAATTTATGCTTTGGCCACAAACAACTATAGGACAAGTCAACAACATCATTTGGATATGAATTGAAGGGATTCTCCGGTACTTTTCTATACTTTTTAGCCAGTAGTTCTGAAAGCAGCATTCACGAGCCAAAAGTGGTCCCTGAAAATTGCGTACTACGTCACATATGTGCACCATGTAATAGCGCTCTCTCTTGCTCTTCTGTGTGTGCATGATGTGCGTCTTGCTAGCTGTCACTCGTATGGTGAGGTGCTGAAGCTCATTGTTTGAACTCAAATTGCAATGGTGCTGGACCAGGTGGGGGAAAATGTAGGGAAAGGGCGCAGCACATTTTCCAGAAAAACGTTGCTTTCAAACTAGTGATTTCATGGCTAATTGAGGTAAGACAGTAATTCTGCTCATAGATGATGCATGTATGAATTACACATTGGCACATCCAGCCCAAAGTGGAAGGTTTAAAAAATACTTAGTAGTCGCCTAAGTTCCATAGCATGTCTTTAACAGTATATATATATATATGGAAAGTGAGATGTTCACTGGGCAGTTACTTTAATTCACAAGTTGAATCCAGTGTACTGGAACGAGATCTGGAATGGCTGGGGCTCACTGAGCATAGAATTGAGAACCACTGATTTAGTTGTTTCTCAAAACACAAGGCCTTATGTGAGTCTTTCACAAAACACCATTACTGGCCATAGTGATGTTTAACATGTAATGACATAACACAACAGATTAGGTCAACTGGAATAAAATTCTCACTCACGGTTGCACAAGAAGAGCTGTGAGCAGACTAAGCCCCAAAATATTTGTATGTCCCTACATTTTAGTTATCTCTAAAAGATGAAAGAAACATTTTCTGATCTGCAAAGAACTGTTGAAGTGTTCAAAGGGTAATTTGCGTCATTATAGTTCCACATATAACCATCACCCTTACCAAATAACCAAATAGGGGACAAAGCTCTTTATCTAACAATGAAACAGCTGTTGCAAATTACTCAGACAGAGTGCTGAGTCAGTGAAGAGAGAAGGCTTATTCCTTAATCTTGGAACTACCCATCCCGGATCCGGGAGAATTGTCATTAACTACACTAATTAGCATAGCGCAACGGTCAAAAGATATTACTAGAAAATATTAATATTCATGAAATCACAAGTGAAATATAGTGAAACACAGTTTAGCCTTTTGTTAATCACCCTGTCATCTCAGATTTAGAAATGATGCTTTACATTATGCTTTACAGCCAAAGCAAGACAAGCGTTTGTGTAAGTTTATCGATAGCCTAGCATAGCATTATGTCCAGCTAGCAGCAGGAAGCTTGGTCACGAAAATCAGAAAAGCAATCAAATTAACCGTTTACCTTTGATGATCTTCGGATGTTTTCACTGACGAGACTCCCAGTTAAACAGCAAATGTTCCTTTTGTTCCATAAAGATTATTTTTATACCCAAAATTCACGTTATGTTGGGAAATCCACCGGAAATAGCGGTCATGACAACGCCGAAACATGGCAAACGTTTTTTAGAATCAATCCTCAAGGTGTTTTTCAAATATCTATTCGATAATATATCAACCGGGACAAT
This sequence comes from Oncorhynchus clarkii lewisi, assembly GCF_045791955.1. Taxonomy (NCBI): domain Eukaryota; kingdom Metazoa; phylum Chordata; class Actinopteri; order Salmoniformes; family Salmonidae; genus Oncorhynchus; species Oncorhynchus clarkii. Next base: position 22,366,197 of record NC_092174.1, on the reverse strand, counting down.
TGGCTTTTCAGTAGGAGCGAGGGGAAAAATGACTACCTCTGTCTTTTACGCAAGAATCACTCTGAGAGCCCTCAGCTGGCCACTTACGCAATGTAGGCGTTTACGCTCATTCTTCAACATAAAGGCGTGAAACTACGTCACAATGCTGTTGACACCTTAGGGAATACGTAGAAAAAGGAATCTGGTTGATATCCCTTTCAGTGGCCAATAGGGGTGCATAGGAACACAACGGTTTCAAAACATGAGTCACTTCCTGATTGGATTTTCCTTAGGCTTTCGCCTGCAATATCAGTTTTGTTATACTCACAGACAATATTTTGACAGTTTTGGAAACATTAGAGTGTTTTCTATCCTAAGCTGTCAATTATATGCATATTCTAGCATCTGTTCCTAAGAAATAGGCGGTTTACTTTGGGAACGTTATTTTTCAAAAAATAAAAATAGTTCCCCCTAGTTTCAAGAGTTAACTAGCTGAGCCTTATTCCCATACCTAATGACAAGACATGATGACTAGACTTACGGTGGGGTGAGGTTGCCAGAAATAGTACTTTTTATTCAACTTTTGAAGTAGAATAAAGTTGTTTACTACCCCCCTTCCTGTGGATAACATTGTTCTATGTGATCATGAGTGGCAAATGGCTGTCAGCAAACAATGCAGTTTCTCTCACAACTATTTTCTCCCATGCTCCTTATGGCTTACGCAGCGTTTATTAGCCGGTGTGCGGCGAGGCGGTGACAAACTTTGAGGGATACGAATGCATCTCAAGTCAGGGATTAGACTTGGGCTAGGTGGAATCCCAAACACCAGATTTCCTTTTGATGTCATAGAGAGCTATTTATGTTGCCTTTGAGGATATGTAAACGTCCTTGCATTTGACAATGGATATCAAAGGGTTTTGGTCAAGGGGACTGTTGGACGTATTAAATGACAGACAGTGTTTCATACATTGCTTGGAGAAATATGAGGGACAGCTGAGGTATGTGGAATGTATTTTCTGAATAAAGTTTGTAAGGATATAATACATAATATAATACATGTCTCTTATGCCTCAAGTGTTCAGTGGTTTACTGAAAAGAACATTGCATATTTCAGTATATGACGAACATCTATAGAAATGTTTACTCTCTCTATTTCTATCTCTCTATGGAATTGTGAATGGCTTGCCTTGAACGTCTTTACCTACCGCTATAGCTACAGCTAAAAAAAACTCAGTTAACCTTCAGTAATATTCTGAATAGAACTGAATCTTGAAGAGAAGCGGTTAGGTTGCAAGCTTGCTTTTTGTCGTAGAGTATTCTCCAAATATAACATTCAGATTTAATTCCAAAATAACTCAATCAATGTTTAGAATGTTTTCTTCACTTACTAAAAATCACTATTTTCTATGTGTTGGTAGCACCATTGGTCATCTCCGGTCTGGGTGTGTAGTAAGCATTGGTTAGAGAGGTGGTGAATGTTCCCTAACAATCCTGGGCTATAAACAGATATCGAGTGATGCCCTCACAGTGTTCCAGCCAAGTCAATGGGAAATCTGTTCTTCAACTTGACCTGTAGCTGGAGACAAGCTGCATTTAATGGCAACCGGAGGGCACAATTATATTTCTTCCTGTCAGGATGGGGCTTTGCTGACTGTAGCCGTGGCCCTTTATCTGGGTCTGTAGTACTCCTAATCACTGTATACTGTTTACCTAACCGCAACGGTCCACCACTGATCTCAGATCATCTGACCCACATCTATTCATCTTGATCCAGAAAGTGTCGCCGCTCGCTACATATGCCCAATTGATGTTCTGTTTTGTATCTTTGTTCCAAAGCAAACACCAAACACGTCACTATAACCTACACTCATATATCATGCACATACTGTATATATGTAAGCTGTCTGGCGAAACTGGCAACCAACTGCAAGTGTTTGTAGTGTTGTCACAGTGCCAAGCCTGCCCACGGAAATGATCCCATGGTGATAGCACATTTTTATCAATGCACTGCTGAAGGGCACTTAGTGTTAGACTGGGCATAATCAACCCAGGGAAAGGGCTTCCAAGGACATAATACCAAGTGCCTTATGTCCATCTAAAGGACATCTCCTTCCTTTTCACAGATTTAACTTTCAAATACTTTATTGAGAATGAAGTGTATGGATGATATTTCGGAGAGTAACCTTACATTGCTTTGGAACTGAAAGAGGTCTGCTGCAAGGGATCTCTGCTGCAAGGGAGAAAAAGTCGGTAGTTAAAGGCCCAGTGAAGTCAAAACTTGATTTCCTGTGTTATAAACTCAGCAAAAAAAGAAACGTCCCTTTTTCAGGACCCTGTCTTTCAAAGATAATTTGTTAAAATCCCCAAAACTTCACAGATCTTCATTAAATACTGTTTCCCATGCTTGTTCAATGAACCATAAACAATTAATGAACAGTCGTTAAAACGCCTGACTGGAACGGTCGTTAAGACACTAACAGCTTACAGACAGTAGGCAATTAAGGTCACAGTTATGAAAAGTTAGGACACTAAAGAGGCCTTTCTACTGACTCTGATAAATACCAAAAGAAAGATGCCCAGGGTCCCTGCTCATCTGCGTGAATGTGCCTTAGGCATGCTGCAAGGAGGCATGAGGACTGCAGATGTGGCCAGGGCAATAAATTACAATATCTGTACTGTGAGACGCCTAAGACAGCGCTACAGGGAGACAGGACGGACAGCTGATCGTGCTCACAGTGGCAGACCTCGTGTAACAACGCCTGCACAGGATCGGTACATCCGAATATCACACCTGCGGGACAGGTACAGGATGGCAACAACAACTGCCCGAGATACACCAGGAACGCACAATCCCTCCATCAGTGCTCAGACTGTCCGCAATAGGCTGAGAGAGGCTGGACTGAGGGCTTGTAGGCCTGTTGTAAGGCAGGCCCTCACCAGACACCACCGGCAACAACGTCGCCTATGGGCACAAACCCACCGTCGCTGGACCAGACAAGACTGGCAAAAAGTGCACTTCACTGGCGAGTCGCGGTTTTGTCTCACCAGGGGTGATGGTCGGATTTGAGTTTATCGTCGAAGGAATGAGTGTTACACTGAGGCCTGTACTCTGGAGTGGGATCGATTTGGAGGGCGAGGGTCTGGGGCGGTGTGTCCCAGCATCATCGGACTGAGCTTGTCATTGCAGGCAATCTCAACGCTGTGCGTTACAGGGAAGACATCCTCCTCCCTCAAGTGGTACCCTTCCTGCAGGCTCATCCTGACATGACCCTCCAGCATGACAATGCCACCAGCCATACTGCTCGTTCTGTGCGTGATTTCCTGCAAGACAGGAATGTCAGTGTTCTGCCATGGCCAGCGAAGAGCACGGATCTCAATCCCATTGAGCACGTCTGGGACCTGTTGGATCGGAGGGTGAACGCTAGGGCCATTCCCCCCAGAAATGTCCGGGAACTTGCAGGTGCCTTAGTGGAAGAGTGAGGTAACATCCCACAGCAAGAACTGGCAAATCTGGTGCAGTCCATGAGGAGGAGATGCACTGCAGTACTTAATGCAGCTGGTGGCCACACAAGATACTGACTGTTACTTTTGATTTTGACCCCCCCTTTGTTCAGGGAGACATTATTCCATTTCTGTTAGGCACATGTCTGTGAAACTTGTTCAGTTTATGTCTCAGTTGTTGAATTTTATGTTCATACAAATATTTACACATGTTAAGTTTGCTGAAAATAAACGCAGTTGACAGTTTCTTGACGTTTCTTTTTTTACTGAGTTTATGTATATATATATAAACTCTAAATATATACATAAACATAAACTATATATATATATATATATATATATATATATATATATATATATATATATATATATATATATATATATATATATACATAAACTAAGTAAAAAAAGAAACATCAAGAAATATATATATATATATTTCCACACTATGAGGTTGGAATAATACTGTGAAATTGTGAAAATTATGGTAATGCTTTTTTAGTGTAAGAGGTGCTTGAAAAGACAGCCTGAAATTTCAGGCTTTGGTGGGATGGAGTTTTGGCCTGCCTGGTGACATCATTAAATTAGTTAGTAGACCAATAAGAGTGTTCCAAACCTTTCGGCCAATAACAGATAGTTTTCAGTTTTCCCCTCCCCACTCAGACCACTTCCAGACAGTCCTAGCAAAATTATTGCTTGAGAAATTGTTCTTTGCTAAGAAGGTATTTTTGTTTGTTTCAATTAAAATGGTAAAAATAATCAGAGTAAGGCACTTTAAGTGAGACACTAGTCTCCCTTTCACCTCATGTATCACCTGATTTACTTAACAAAAGGTACACCTCAATAGGTGGTCCAGGTAAGTCATGACATGGCACAAGCCTATCCACTTTTGTTCTCTATTGCTCCTCTATTGTTCCTCAAGAAAGGGGGAGGCCAATGACATTACGACTTCTTGACCAACTCCTTGAATGCCCTACTCCTTAAACTTTGCAGTTGTGTGTAAAAAAAAACATTATTTTGCGCAAAAATATTTTTTGACCCTTAAGTGTGTGTACTTTACTGTATTTATACTTGGGATGTCGCTTTTCAACAGTAAAAGTTTTTTTTAAATGCTGGAGGACGTATCTAATTGTTACCCAGAAATGATTTGAAGTTAGATGAAAATAGCGGCAATGGACCTTTTTTAAAGCAAAATCTTAAAAGCGGTACGTTTAATTTGCCAAATGTTTCATTCCCTTTGTCTTTGTCTCTACAAAATGTCCAGTATCCTATATTATTACATGACTGATAGTCAAATTACAAATTAGACAGAAATTGAACAACAGGCATAATGAACAGAAAGGGACCAATTAGGAAAATTACAAATAGTCTTAATCCAGTAATTTGTCACTCAGTATCAGAATGTTTCACCCTGATAATGTTTTTCATCTATATTCTTATAAGAAGGATCTAGTTGGCATGCTATATGCTTATCATTGTTGTGTAAATTATGTATCAATCAAACCATAGTTTCATTGATCAAATGGGACTAAGCTGCTGTGTCCAATGTCACTTTGTGATGGATGGACCTTGTGGAGTAGCACTGGGCATGGGGACCAGGCAGTGATGGGCCTCCTGTGGCCAGACTGGGACATTATCGTCTGGGATCGATGGTTGCAGACAGCTGTTGTAATGTCCCCCTGAGGAGGGCCTCAGCCCAGCCTGTGTGCCGGAAAGGGCCGGGGAGGGGAGACGGAGGGGGAAGGGAGATGGAAGAGGGGAGGGGAAGGGTGGAAGAGGGAACAGTGGTGTGCAACTGCAGCCTGCAATTCGGGGCATTTCTGCATGTGGGAATTCTCCCATTGGTTCCTTTTTGAACACTCCCCCTCTATCATCCCATTGGTTTACAAGCATTTTGCTACACCCGCAATAAGATCTGCTAAACACTTGTATGTGACCAATAACATTTGATTTGATTTGCATGAACACATCCCTCCTCGAGCATGACATCCTCATGCTTGTGACACTTTTTGAATGTGCTAGCTTGCTAGTTAGCGACACCGAGTGTCAGCTTGCAAGTTAGCTAGCACATGGTGTTGCCCCCGCCTCCCACCTGCTGTTATCTGGAGAAAACCGTGCCAGACATGTGGGCGAGAAGGACACTGTCACCCCCGCCTACCGCTAGCACAGCAGGCGGGAGGCTGGGGCGACACTGTGTGTTAGCTAACTAGCTAGCTTGCTAGTTAGGGACACCACGTACTAGCTAGCATGCTAGTTATCTAGCTAGCACACGGTGTCATCCCCACCTCCTGTGTACCGGACTAGCTGGCTAAGCTAGCACACAGTGTCTTCATTCCCGCCTGCCGAACACCTGCCCTCGCTGTCCTTAACAGAACTGCAGGAAAACAGTGCCCGACAGGCGGGGACGATGCACACTGTCTACCATTGTCGCCCCTGCCCCTTCTTCTGTGGGGTTTATCGACGGCTGGCATTCAATGTTATTGTGCATAAACACCATCTCCTGTACTAGAGCGTCCCCGCCTCCTGCCTGTCATAGCTTTAAAAATGTATCAATAGAAGTATAAAGAGGGGTTCCTGCAGATGCAAGAATGCCCACATGCAGGAACACCCCGAATTGCAGACCGCAATTGCACCCTTCTCAAAGGGAAGGGTCGGTGTGGGAGGGGCAGTGAAATTACCAAATGGGTCAGACGGACCAGCATCCTCCAGGGGGATCACTCCCTCCCATCCTCTTGAGTGAGCTTCTCCAACACACAGGCGAAACCGCACACACGCAAACACACATATTATGACCACAGTAATGACAATGTATTGACAATGACGTTCAGATGAGATCAGCCCTCGTGGGTGACCCTACCCCGATCACATCTTCTGTCACAGCTGATGGATGGACATACACCACGCCCTGATGTATGCAAATACACTCTATTGTTGGTTTCAAGGTGTCATTGTCAGTGTGTCACTGGTTAAAATCACGCAGACAGTATTGCATTTGTGTCAACCTTTGTTGTCCCAGGACAAGAGAAGTCTGGGAAATAATACAATGTATTAGAAATGTTTTATCTTTCAACAATTAATGGAATTTCTTTGTCTCTGGATAGATGATATAGTAGATTAGCCACACAGCAAGTACAGTATGTACTTTAGCTTGTTCTTTGTCTAGGGTTGCATTTCGTCAGCCCTTTTTAAGATGAATTATACTTAACAATACATATTCCAATTATGATTTATGCTATTTCACCTTATAGTCGGCACCCTGCATGACGTCTATGAAGACCAGTGTTCCTTCCCAAGATATATTGTACATCAATACTTAATGTTTAAAGGGCAGCACTGCATCTTATGTTATGACAGTACTGGTTCAATGAAAGTCCTCCTCAGCCAGCCAAAGCAGCGCAAGCACCAAAAGGTGTTCTCATGTCTTTAACCTCTATCATTACCCCCCTGAGGAAATGAATTGGCCTGATATCTCATATCTGGGATTACAAAGAGTGTTAAGGCAGATTTGCAGAGGAATCCGGTCCATCCATCTGGGTTTAATAAGCGTTTTTTTTATTCAGTTGACCATCCATAAACACGCACACAAAACCCCCTGCATCCGTAGTCATACATCACTAAATGTTAAATGCAGCATACCAAGCATGAAGATATTATACTATAGGCCCTATGTGGTTTGTATTTATATTTAAGTCTCACGTCCATGTGTTTTATGTGTAGTTCAAACACTGGTGTTCTATGCATAATGATTGTTATTGAGTTACCAAAGGTTAATGCGATGAATTTGGATAATTAAGGGTCAGATGTTTTTGATACTTGTACTGCTGCGCGAAACGGATGCTCTCAGTGGTTATCAACTTTCAACTCTTGAGTCCAGTAGCTACTCATAAGCCACATGGGCTGCAGAGGAGTTGGTCTATGCGATAGTGCTTAATGTAGTACCATAGGAAGCTATTCAAATGAACCTTAAGCAGTATTAAGTTAGTGGCAAAGGGGAAGAAGATGGAAGAAACAAGGATTTTTCTTTTTGTTTTCAAACTAAGATTCTGCAGGTAATACCATTACCCCAGCTATTTGTCATAGAGCCAATGTCACAGTTACAAATTTGGGCCATCTGTTACATTGCTTTAGTGACAAATTGCCCTCTGGTCTTAGGAATCATTGCTTGCACAGCAAAAAAAAAGTGCTTTTCAGGGAGGCTTGTTTGCCATAAATGCTTTGGAAACTGTGGGTGTCTATGCGTAACCCTGTGTATTGTACCTACTATAATATGATGTTATACTTAATGGCTGTACAGGACCATAGGCATTATACACCTCTATTTGCTAGCCTCAGTATAGATTCCATCTCTGCATGAATTTCAACTGGGAATCTTTGCTTATCTTCACCGATCTTCTAATCCTAATCTTTACTGGCGATAAAATGGTCTCAAATCTACTCCGCTATAACCAAGAAAATATGAACAAGACCAAACGGCCACAGGAGAGAGAGAGGGAACATCTTTGGCACCTTGAGGGTGAATCTCAGAGGAACCACGGGAGAGAGAGGCTTACGGCTGCTGGACATGCCTGGATGTCACTACTGGCTGAATGTAATCTTCTAGGTTACTCATGTGTGCACTGCTCTGGGTGCATATGCCATGTGCACGCTGCACCTCACACACTCAGCCATTTTGTTTCAGGGATTTTAATTGGGATGATAACATGGAGGGAGAGGAGAGGGTATTGGAGGGAAATTTGCAGGTGTAAGAGTACAGTATCTGTACTGTCTGGTAATGTGGCCCATACAGTATGACGATTGTGCTGAAGCACCCATAGTCCACACTCAGCACTATGAGCAGTCTGACCTGAGGGGACAGGCTCTCCATGTGCCTAATGAGGGACACATTAACTGGAAAGGAGGATGCCTTGTACAGCTGTGTGTGTGTGTGTGTGTGTGTGTGTGTGTGTGTGTGTGTGTGTGTGTGTGTGTGTGTGTGTGTGTGTGTGTGTGTGTGTGTGTGTGTGTGTGTGTGTGTGTGTGTGTGTGTGTGTGTGTGTGTGTGTGTGTGTGTGTGTGTGTCTGTCTGTGTGTCTGTGTGTGTGTCTGTGTGTCTGTCTGTGTGTCTGTGTTGACTCAATGTGTCCAGGAGGCAAAGCACTGACAGCAGAGCCCCTTTATGCCGGCTGATTCTCAGGCTAGGAGGGGCTGTGCTAGGCTAGGCTGGGCTTCTATCTGCCTCACTGGAGAGTGTAACAGTTACATGCCACTCTCTCTGAATAGGGCTCAGTGTAGACTGAAGTTTATGCGCTGTGACATAGCAGTGATAGCATCTGTGGGTCCTGGCATGCAGAGCAGTCTGACAGAGGACCAGGCAGCCCAGCCAGCTCTCTGACTGACAACATGGCTCTCTGTGGCTTCATGGTTAGTGCCTCCTCCTTCTTGTCCTCCTCCTCCTGAACACATACTGCGATGGCTGTCCTTCTGTCTATAGATAAGACACATTTGGACAAAACATGAAAACGCTACAGTCTATCGATCTGGAATACTGGTGGGAATAGTGTTGAGAACTATGAGGTCCAGTCCACAGAACTGCAGGATTTATTTCTCTTATATGCATCCACTGATAAAGTGAATGAGATTTTAAATGACAGGATGGCATACAGTGCCACCAAGTGAACCCATTATTAGGTGAGGAAAACAATTGAAGGTGACGTACTGTGTTATTTTAATGGATTGCATTTAAAGACTGGAGTGACAAGCCATCTGGTTCCACCGTCCAGTTTATGCTTCAGGTACATCCTTAACATCAAGTGTGGCTGTCAATCACTCAAGGTTTTCTCTGTGACATTCTACCTCCAGACCGTCGATGGCTATAAGCCTGGAACCTATGTGTCTGCTGTGACTGGTAAATGCAAGAAATATGGCCGTGTCAAGAATTTAGTGCACAATAATACCCCGGCGAGAGTTTTATTTATGGCGGTGAATCCCATTGACCTTTTTCATTGGGCATCATGCAGAAAAAGTGCTCCTTTTGATAATTGCTGAATAACAAGGTTCAATTGATTGGGTTCCTCTTGGCAGCGGCACAGGATGCATTCATCATGTATGGGAAGGAGGCAGGACTGGACTGGGCTGAGCTGCAGGCTGGGGAGACGCTGGCTCCGGCTCCATGCGGCATTGATTGAGCCATGAAGGACACACACACACACACACACACAGACAGACAGACAGACAGACAGACAGACAGACAGACAGACAGACAGACAGACCTTCCTTCCTTCCTTCCTTCCTTCCTTCCTTCCTTCCTTCCTTCCTTCCTTAAAGATATAATCCTTAATTCAAACAATAACAAAGCATTGTCCCCATCCCAGTTTAACTAAAAAGCTAAGGGATGGGGCTAGAGAAATGTAACCACTCTCAAATTCAGAGACAGAGCTATGGATGCAATGACTGACCATCCATTGTATCAAATAGTTTTAAACATGTATTGAGTTTATGTTTATGTTGTTTACAAACGTTGGAGTAAAACAAATGTATATTTTGGGTTTTGATGGGGTACGACAGTTGAACTTAGCTTATTAGGCATTTATAAGTTATATTCCTCAACTATCAACCAAAAATGGATGTAGAACCTAAGGATTTTAGCTTTAAAGGTTTATTAGTATTAGAGGTGCAGTATTTCTGTGTTGTGATCTCACCCTGGTCTTCTAATTGACTTCAGCGAGCACGGTTGAAGTGTGCAGTGTGTCTCGTTGTAGTGTGTCTCTCTCTGATGTTCTCTGATTGACAATGAGAAGCAGGAAAAGGCAGTAATTAGCAGACTTAGTTGGTCAACTGTGGTGTGGCGGTGAAGCTTTGATTTACTGTGAGAGATGGAAATTCCCTCCACACTTCTCCTCCTGGCTGTATCGAAATCCTCATGAATACGACGGTAGAGGTAAAGTGGTTGCTGTGTTTACCAGTCAAAATGGCATTCAGATCGATAGGGAAATAGTCCTTGCAAACCATTCGACTCAAGCCCATGTTGGTAATTACGATGAGTGTTTGCTGTCGCTGCGTTACCCCGAGGGTCCTGAGTGGATGCATGAAATCGTGCCACTATACGGTATAATTCACTATAGAAACACAGACCTCTAGAGAGGATTGCATACATGCAGCTGATGGTGATGGTGGTGCTTAGCAACAGGGGGAGCGCTTAAAGATCAGGTGTGTTCCGGCACTACAGCCTCAGCCTGTGTCTGCGTCCCAAATGAAACCATAGTCCCTTCATAGTGCACTACTTTGGACATGGGCCCATAGGGCTTTGGTCAAAAGTACTGTACTATATAGCGAATAGGGTGCCATTTGGGACATTGCCTGTTCTGTTCCTTTCTTCCATGGTGTTTCTGTCTCTCAGGGCTTGTAGCCTGTCTCTGCCAGTCAACCTCAGAGCCTGGCTCTTACCACCTCAGTCTCTCCCATAAAAGCAAAGGCTTGTTCCACTGTTCCATTCTCCAGCAACCATTAGCAGGTCAAGTGCTCTCCAATTGTGAAGGATGAGTGTCACTCAATACTTGAGACTGTCTGAACTAGATATTTGACTATACAGTGCTGTATAGATGGGATCACCAGTTGAAATGTCTGAGTGGCTTGATTTCACTGACACAGACAGACAGACAGACAGACAGACAGACAGACAGACAGACAGACAGACAGACAGACAGACAGACAGTATAAAGTTTTAAAAGATAGTGTAGTCTGGTCTGGCACTTTTGGAGGTGATTGACAGGACCCAGAGCTTGGGGAATAGATGAGGCTTTGGCAGCAGAGAGATATATTGGTGGGGAGAAAGTGTGCGTGCCTGTGTGTGTTTCTGGAGCTGTGAGTGGGAGTGTGTATGTGCGGGGGAACGTGGGTGATAACAACACTGGGCCACACTGATGGTTGGGGAGGGATTGATTAAAATTAGACAGTGATGAAGGGGACGAGGCTGAGCCCTACAGTATGATGCCAGAACCAGTGAGACATGAAGCATAGAGCCATCGGGAGAACAGCTCTGTCACACAGAGAGAGAACAGAATAGCCACTGCCACCGGCCCCAGAACCCACAGAGAAACAGCAAACAGAACAGAGCCAGAGGCCCAGGCCAGCAGCATGAGAAGTAACAAACAGGACAAACTAACCTGGGTCGTGTTCATTAGAACAGAGCCAGAGGCCCAGGCCAGTAGCATGAGAAGTAACAAACAGGACGAACTAACCTGGGTCGTGTTCATTAGAACAGAGCCAGAAGCCCAGGCCAGCAGCATGAAAAGTAACAAACAGGACGAACTAACCTGGGTCGTGTTCATTAGAACAGAGCCAGAGGCCCAGGCCAGTAGCATGAAAAGTAACAAACAGGATGCACCAATCTTGGGTCGTGTTCATTAGAACAGAGCCAGAACCCCAGGCCAGCAGCATGAAAAGTAACAAATAGGATGCACCAATCTTGGGTCGTGTTCATTAGGCACGAGACAGCAGGAAACCTTTTGAAAATGAAGATGAGCTTTCTTGTTAGACAAGTTCAAGTAGCTCCTCCTCGGTTTAGAAATGTTTCCTCCTTTGTGGTGCCTAATGAGCACGACCATGGTTATTAAAAGCCGATGAGAGACCTGGAACGACCAGACAAGTAATTGATTAAGCATTTGTGCTGTTATGTTTGAGAATTGTGTATGTGTTTTGTGACATTGTTTAGTTTGTTTCAAGGACTGATAGAAACATTGAACAGACAATAACTTGATTGTTTTGTATTGTGTCACAGCAAGGAGTCATATCTAAGACATATATACAGTATCTAGAAATGAATCAAACAAATAACTGCCTATTTTGCAGTGAGTGGGAGTATACTTTACAACACTCTTCATTGGCCAGTCTTAAAATAAGCTGGAGAGATTGATCCTTAAGAGGAGCAAACAGACGTTTTTAGGAGAGTCTTAGGAATCCCTAGTGATTTGAAATACGGAGGTCAAAGGTCCGAGCTGGTGGAGCTATCAGAGCTCGGTCTCCACTGATCCTGTGAGTTGGCATGCATGGCCTGTGAGGATGCTTCCCTGTCCTGCACGCCTCACACAGTCAAGTCAGTCACACAGCCCTGTGTGGAGCCTGTCATCATCACGTTTCTCAGTCTGGTGCTATTTAGACAATGTCAGTGTTTCTTAGCTCAGCCCTCAAACATAGACGCAGGCCTGCTTTGTGTGTATTGTATTATGGGTGTCTACTCAGCCAGGCGTGTTGTGTGTACACTGTACAGTAAGCTATGGGCCCATCCACAGGCATTGTTGCTCTATGCACGTCTCTTGAGCCATTCTTCAGACTGGCATTGGGTGAGTGGTAGAAATAATCCCATTTCAGGGAAGGATGCACAACAACATTTGGCTAATCCCATTTAGAATGACAATTTATCACCACACCATGCTAAGCCCCGGCTCTCCGCTGCAGGAATAACATCATCCAGAGGCCAGTTACCCATCCAGTTATCCAGCCACACCCAGCTTTTCACATACTGGGGGGCTTGGTGCTGGGGACGATACGAAATGGGTAGTTACCATGAGCGGGATATGTTTTCAAAGGAAATAGCAAACGAATGAGCCTACTGATGTCCATTAATTCAGTACTGCAGTACTATTTGCTTCTATGGTATTGCACAGTATTTCATCATGGTAGTGTCCTGGATCAACCTGGAAGATTAGCTTTGCTTTTCATCGAGAGAACATGTGAGCAGTATTCTGTTGAGATGATCTCCAGATTAGCCTTGACAATGTGGAGAAGCAGTGAGTGAGGAGGGCTAGTGTTCGTTCGGTCTTCATGGCAGTGTTAAGGGGATGGGGTGGAGTGCATCATTATGCTGTTCAGGGCCTGGAGCCCATTCATTGAGAAGGTCAGGAGGAAGATTCCACTGAGACTCCCAAGTGCAGACCTGGGCCTTGACTAACACACACACCAGTAAGAGTATTCCTGTTTTGATTGATAATTCATGAATAGGTCATTGGATCATTGACAGGGCAGGAGGGAAGTAATTATTGTAGTTTGCACAATACTTTACCACTATCATAATCATGCATGTATGTAGATTTTGTAGAGCTTCCATGCCAGACATTGTTATACTAAAGTCTAATGTATCAGCAGAGGACTAATATACAGCTTATCATTTCAATTAATGTACATCATAGGCTCCTATTTAAAATTCCCTCATCCTATCGTCTCTCTCTCTTTAAGTCTAATTAATTATCCATTACCATAACAGAAACTGCTTCGTTTGACCCAAAGATACTATTCAGCAAATTGCTCAGTAAAAAAATGATCTATATTTCCGTGCAAGATTCGACTCATCTAAAAATAGGTCAGGATTCAAAATAATTTACATTTATCCTGGCACTTCTAGAACACACTTAATGCAAATTAGAGGCATAAATGCAAGAGTAATGGAGGGTTGTAATAATTCTGTATGACACAGAGGTTCTCTTCTCCACACATCTCTGTAATAAGAACGTTTGTGGAAGAAGCCATTTAGTTATTCTATAAAATATTTGCCGACTGGACAAAGGAAGTTTGATGCTTGGCTTGTACCTAAAGCAATGGTTGGACCACTTGAATTATAGGTTATTTATAACGCAACAGTATATCTTTTGATGATGCTCCAATTAGAGAGAACCCAAAGCAAGTACTGATTCCATGGCCATCATTTTACTGTCCTTACTGTACAGTAGTACAGGCCAGGTGTTATGATGAGTGGCTTCCTAAAGGGAGAGGCACGCAGTTCTTGACGGGGAAAAAGGCCTCCTTCCTCATTATCAAATCAATGGAGGAAATGAACTAGCATGATGTCACTAAGAGGAGTGATGCATTTCCCCAGATTCAGAAGATGTTTCGCCTTAGCACATTGAGAAAGACAAAAGAGAACTTAATATGCATGTGTCTGCGTTTTAAGATAACTCATCATGGGTTCGCTTGGTGGAGATATTTGTCATGAGTTTAAATATTACAAAAGACTTGTTTAGTTGTGAGGAATGATGTGACGCTCAGTTGTGAAACATAATCCTTTAATTTTCATCATTGTATTTAGAATACCTCATGGTAGTAACCAAAAATAATATTCAAAGTAGCCACCCTTTGCCCTGGTGAAAGCTTTGCACACTTTTGGCATTCTCTCAACGAGCTTCGTGAGGTAGTCACCTGGAATGCATTTCAATTAACAAGTGTGCCTTGTTAAAAGTTAATTTGTGGAATATCTTTCCTTCTTAATGCGTTTGAGCCAATCAGTTGCGTTGTGACAAGGTAGGGGTGATATGCAGAAGATAGACCTATTTGGTAAAAGACCAAGTCCATATTATGTCAAGAACAGCTCAAATAAGCAAAGAGAAACGACAGTCCATATTTACTTTAAGATATGAAGGTTAGTCAATTTGGAAAATGTCAAGAACTTTGAAAGTTTCTTCAAGTGCAATCACAAAAACCATCAAGCGCTATGCTGAAACTGGCTCTCATGAGGACTGCCACAGGACTAGAAGACCCTGAGTTACCTCTGCTACAGAGGATAAGTTCATTAGAGTTACTAGCCTTAGAAATTGCAGCCTCAATAAATGCTGCCCAGAGTTCAAGTAACAGACACATCTCAACATCAACTGTTCAGAGGATACTGTGTGAATCAGGCCTTCATGATCAAATTGCTGCAAAGAAACCACAACTAAATGACACCGATAATAAGAAGAGACCATTTGGGCCAAGAAACATGAGCAATGTATGTTAGACCAGTAGAAATCTGTCCTTTGGTCTCATGAGTCCAAATTTGATATTTTTGGTTCCAACTGCCATGTTTTTGCGAGATACAGAGTAGGTGAACGGATGATCTTTGCATGGTGGTACCCACCGTGAGTGAAGGAAAAGCAACCAACAAGTGCTCAGCATACAGTGGGGCAAAAAAGTATTTAGTCAGCCACCAATTGTGCAAGTTCTCCCACTTAAAAAGATGAGAGAGGCCTGTAATTTTCATCATAGGTACACTTCAACTATGACAGACAAAATGAGAAGAAAAAAATCCAGAAAATCACATTGTAGGATTTTTAAATGAATTTATTTGCAAATTATGGTGGAAAATAAGCAAGATTTCTGGCTCTCACAGACCTGTAACTTCTTCTTTAAGAGGCTCCTCTGTCCTCCACTCGTTACCTGTATTAATGGCAAATGTTTGAACTTGTTATCAGTATAAAAGACACCTGTCCACAAACTCAAACAGTCACACTCCAAACTACACTATGGCCAAGACCAAAGAGCTGTCAAAGGACACCAGAAATAAAATTGTAGACCTGCACCAGGCTGGGAAGACTGAATCTGCAATAGGTAAGCAGCTTGGTTTGAAGAAATCAACTGTGGGAGCAATTATTAGGAAATGGAAGACATACAAGACCACTGATAATCTCCCTCGATCTGGGGCTCCACGCAAGATCTCACCCCGTGGGGTCAAAATGATCACAAGAACGGTGAGCAAAAATCCCAGAACCACACGGGGGGACCAAGTGAATGACCTGCAGAGAGCTGGGACCAAAGTAACAAAGCCTACCATCAGTAACACACTACGCCACCAGGGACTCAAATCCTGCAGTGCCAGATGTGTCCCCCTGCTTAAGCCAGTACATGTCCAGGCCCGTCTGAAGTTTGCTAGAGAGCATTTGGATGATCCAGAAGAAGATTGGGAGAATGTCATATGGTCAGATGAAACCAAAATCGAACTTTTTGGTAAAAACTCGTCGTGTTTGGAGGACAAAGAATGCTGAGTTGCATCCAAAGAACACCATACCTACTGTGAAGCATTGGGGTGGAAACATCATGCTTTGGGGCTGTTTTTCTGCAAAGGGACCAGGTAGACTGATCCGTGTAAAGGAAAGATTGAATGGGGCCATGTATCGTGAGATTTTGAGTGAAAACCTCCTTCCATCCGCAAGGGCATTGAAGATTAAATGTGGCTGGGTCTTTCAGCATGACAATGATCCAAAACACACCGCCTGGGTAACGAAGGAGTGGCTTCGTAAGAAGCATTTCAAGGTCCTGTAGTGGCCTAGCCAGTCATTACTGATTGTGCCATGGTTGTCGTAAGAACGGTACCAAGGCTCAGCGGATATTGAGTTCCACATATTTATTCCAAAGTGAAACATAAATCAAATAAACGAACAACGGAACGTGACTACGTAGTGCACAAACTCAAAATAATATCCCACAAACACATGTGGGAAAAATATCTACTTAAATATGATCCCCAATTAGAGACAACGATTACCAGCTGCCTATAATTGGGAATCATACAAAACACCAACCTAGAAAATATAAACTAGAATAACCCCTAGTCACGCCCTGACATACTACACCATAGAGAAACAAGGGCTCTCTCTGGTCAGGGCGTGACAGATTGTGTATTTATTATTACTTTTATTATTATGTGTTATTACTTTTGTAGTATTTCTCTATTTTCTTTCTCTCTGCATTGTTGGGAAGTGCCTGTACTGTAAGTAAGAATTTCACTGTGTCTACACCTGTTGTTTACGAAGCATGTGACAAATAACATTTGATTTGATTGTACAAACATCAAAATAAAATCATTAGTGCCAAAAACCATACTTGGGAATATTTTGACTTAGTACTACAACCGTTAAAAACAAAGATTTATGATAGCTGAAGACTGAGACTAAGCATTTGGGTTTGAAGTGCATTCATGTCATAATACAGGGGACGGTTGAGCTAACGTAGGCTAATGCGATCAGCATGAGGTTGTGAGTAACAAGAACATTTTCCAGGACATAGACATATCTGATATTGGCAGAAAGCTTAAATTATTGTTAATCTAACTGCACTCTCCAATTTACAGTAGCTATTACAGTGAAAGAATACTATGCTATTGTTTGAGAAGGGAGCACAATTTTGAACATAAAAAGTTATTAATAAACAAATTAAGCATTTGGGCAGTCTTGATACAAAATTTTGAACAGAAATACAATGGTTCATTGGATTAGACTAAAAGTTTGCACATACACTGCTGCCATATAGTGGCCAAAATGTATATTGCACCTGGGCTGGAATAATACATTATGGTCTTTCTCTTGCATTTCAAAGATGACGGTACAAAAAAATACAAAAGAACGGTAGGTTTTTTTCTTTGTATTATCTTTTACCAGTTCTATTGTGTTATATTCTTCTACATTCCTTTCACATTTCCGCAAACTTCAAAGTGTTTCCTTTTAAATGGTACCGAGAATATGCATATCCTTGCTTCAGGGCCTGAGCTACAAGCAGTTAGATTTGAGTATGTCATTTCAGGCGAAAATTGAGAAAAAGGGGCGGATCCTATTGGTTTACCTCTGTTGCCTGTGAGCATAAGTATTTTGGCTGTGTGCCTAGGTGGGTCAGGGGGATAATGTGTCTGCGTGAGGACCCCAGACACTCTATGGGAATAGGGCATCTGGCACCGCGGGGCAGGACTGGTGCTGGGATACATTAGGGCACAGCTAGCATTTTTTTAAAAGCGTTCATCAATTGAAAACAGAAAACAAGTGCTTCTTATTGTACAAGTTTAGGAAGTTGCTCCCTGTTCCAGTCCTTTTCTTTCTTCGTTTGGGACCAAATTAATACAACTCAGGTGCCAGTAGGCAGGGCCTCTGTTGGAGACAAATTCAGGGCTCCTCAGTAGCTGCGTCCTGGAAAAACAGGAGTTGGATCAGTCGGTGTATCAATTAACAGTCTGGCTACGTTTCATTAGGGCCATATTCAGTCATTAGACCTTTAGCAATGACCGTAACCCAAGTCAGAATTTCATAAGGACCCAGTCTACTGTGATCTGTTTTAAAGCAGAAATGTGATTCTTAGAAACCTCTGAAGTGCAGTTACCCTAATAATCACTAGCTAACCCTGGAGACTTGAAGGTCTACACAGAGTCATAGAAAGTTTAACTCTTCTTAAGAAACCTTTAATTCATATCACTTAAATGTGCAACACTAACTGTTCAGATGTGGTAGTATTTCTGCTAGGGAAATGTAAATGTGATAAATGTGGTACAATCACAGATGAGATGTTGTGATAAGTACAAATGTATAAACAAAATCTACGTGTTCAACCTCAGTCCTTTCAAAATGGTGTTGCATATAATCCACATTTAATGAGGCCCTGACGGAAAGTATAATCAGTCAAAGCTTACACCTACACGAAGTTTGAAAGCAGCAGTTTGGCGAATACATCCAACTGCAGTTCCATAATTTCCACATTAACTTTACAGATGTGGCACTTGTATGTGGTTATTTGTGACAAAATGAGTTTAATATCAGTGCTCTCAAAAATGATAGGGGCACCAAAACACAGACACTAATTGGTCACCATGTCGGCCTCCCCTGAACATGTTCTCAGGTAATGGAGTAGTAGAAGCAGTGTACAGTGCTGTATTCAAATAGGCCTGTGGTGAGCAGGTAGATTCTGGCCGGTTATGTTTGGACGGTTTCCCAGACTGTCAGTGGAGCATATTATTTTTGTGTGTGTGAGGATTTCATAGATTGGTGGAGCTGTAGTCAATAGCTAGCCTCATCTTAATTCTGCGCATGTCTCTCTCTGACAGTAAAAGTGTATGTTTGACAAATAAGCTCTTTCAACCCTTTATGTTTAAATGGCTAGATTAGCATTGTAAATATAGATGTAGTTAATTAGCTGGGAATAGCTAGCAGCTTAAAAGTGATGTTCCATCCACTTGAAGCTTCTGAGTCTCAAATGTCACCATATTCCCTATAGTTCACTACTTTTGACCAGAGCCCTATGGGTAGTAGTGGACTATAAATGGAATAGGGTGCCATTTGGAACTCAGCCTAGAACAAGCAAGCAGATAGCTGTTTCTGCCAATGCTGAGGTTAACTAATCTTAAGTGCCACTTGAGACATTTTCACTGTGTAACAATTAAGTCCACTTTTAGAAAACAATTGGTCTTTAATTGTTTAATAATTTGCAATGACAGGTTAAATGTACTTGTAAAATGGGAGGTTCGAGCCCTGAATGCTGATTGGCTGATACCACGCGTATGACAAAACATGTATTTTAACTGCTCTAATTACGTTGGTAGCCAGTTTATAATAATATGGCACCTCGGGGGTTTGTGATATATGGCCAGTATACCACGGCTAAGGACTTTGTCCAGTCACTCTGCATTGCTTTGTGCCTAAGAACAGCCCTTAGCCGTAGTATATTTGCCATACACAGTACCACATCCCCCTGGGACTTAAATGTATCATAATCATTATTCTAGCTACAATACCAAGCTGAAGTGATGTAACAATGACATCACTTTGTCTGTGTTTATTGTTTCTAGCCACACTATGTCTGTATTCACAGAATCAACTGCAACAGCACTAAATAATTCACATCAAATTCATGTGCATCCTTAGGCATAGCTAACACACAGGATAACCCAACACAACATCAGAAACCCTCTTACTACTGAATGCAGTTTGTTGGATAGGAGCTGTAAGACACAATTTTAGAAGTTCGACTTGGTGAAATGCATTCTAGATAGGATTATATGGAAATGAAGGAAAAACATTTGAGTGGGACATATAAACACACATATAATATGACTCTCTATGTACATGCATAACCAAAGGGGGCCATACTGTGGAGTCGAGCGGTAGCGCATTAGCTGCGACGCCAAGGGATCCAAACTTTTTGACAAGGTCACTAGGTGTCCTGTAATTTGACTTGTGGATGTATTGTTTCCTTTGGTTCCAGGTATTTCCACGCCATCTACCTGGGCATCCGGAGCCGGCGCAGTGGGGACCATGACCGCTGGAGGTTCTACTGGAGGATGGTGTATGAGTTTGCTGACGTCAGCATGCTGCACCTCCTGGCCACCTTCCTGGAGAGCGCTCCTCAGCTGGTCCTGCAGCTCTGCATCATCATCCAGACTCACAAACTGCAGGCCGTCCAAGGTACTGGCTGGAACCACACCCTGTATTAACACTCTCCCACCTCATCTATCTGCCACTGTACACATACTGTAAATACACAGGCCATCCAATGTACTTCCTGAAACCACACTTTCACATACTCTCTCCATCTCCCACTATTCCCATTCATTGCCTCTGTCTGTTGTAAATCAGTCACATTGCACTGTTAGGGTTTCCCAAGTTGGGATACCGCTGTTGAAAAGAACACCACCACCAAAGTGTTCTATTGTGGTCCGGGCCTGTGTGGAATACTTCTTTGTTAGTGTGAACAGAAGCACATCAATGTAAAGTCTGCTCTTAGAAATGCAGGCCTAATGTAATGTTAAGTACAGAAAGAGTGTGGTCCTCTCTCCGGGGCAATGAATCATGTTTAATTACATTGGCTTGGCTGGCACACACACACCTCGCATGCCTCACACACACAGACACACAGACAGACACACACAAGCAAACGCACGCAGGGGGGGAAGAAGGCTGGCCACATTTAGGCCAGTGGAAAGCTTCCAGGTCTGCTGTGGGCTTGAACACTATCACAAGTCTTCCCCTTGTCTATCGTCCCCACAACTCCATAGCCTTGCTTTGCTCTACCTTCTCCTCTGCTGTGCTGAGCCGTGGAAAGCAGAGTATTTGCTGCACTTTAGAGGCACTTATGCTCTTTCTGCTGTGCTAAAGAAGATTGGACCTCCTCTGACGTTAGCGGTGAGGAGGGTTTCGAAAAATGTGTGATGCGCTTGAGAGGGAGAGAAAACAATGGAGAGGATGCTGACGAGTCTGTGGATGTAGTCAGTCGGTTGTATTTCCTCTTGTCAGTCTCTCTCCAGCCATCATTTCAAAACAATTCTATTCATACGGTGGGAGTTGCATAAGATTTACAAGTGGAAAATGCACATAATGCAGGATGTTAATCACTGTAGCTACTCTGAGTCTAGGAGCCTTGGGAGAAGAAGAGAGAGTGTATTTATAGGTTCCTCTTCTTCCATTTGATATTCACAGGCTGCTATAGTACAATGGGACAGAGAAATGTGGATGGATTGATGGGGAAAGTTAATTGCTCTGAAAATCCCATCCTCGGCTCACCAAGACTTGAGGACATTATGGCGGATTTATAGAGCACCTAAAACCCATGGCATCGCTAACCTTGGCTTGACCTAACCGTTTTAGTCCCCCATTCAGTTTAGCTCATTAACAATTTTCTATAAAAATACATGAAAATATGGTTGTTCAATATCGGGATGGGTTTTGACGAATAAACAAGTTGTGGGTGTGTCTAGGCTTTGCCCCTTACTGGCCAATCAGAACGTGTAATTACGGTCTTTTATGTATTGTCTTGGGATCAACTTCAATTCCAATGTTAGTTTGTTAAATTACTTACAGAAATGAAATAACAAAATGTAGATGGCTTCAATAGCATTCACACTGATATTTTATTTATTTCACCTTTATTTAACCAGGTTGGCAAGTTGAGAACAAGTTCTCATTTACAATTGCAACCTAGCCAAGATAAAGCAAAGCAGTTCGACACATACAACGACACAGAGTTACACATGGAGTAAAACAAAAATACAGTCAATAATACAGTATAAAAATAAGTCTATATACAATGTGAGCAAATGAGGTGAGATAAGGGAGGTAAAGGTTAAAAAAAAGGCCATGGTGGCAAAGTAAATAAAATATAGCAAGTAAAACACTGGAATGGTTGATTTGCAGTGGAAGAATATGCAAAGGAGAGATAGAAATAATGGGGTGCAAAGGAGCAAAATAAATACAGTAGGGAAAGAGGTAGTTGTTTGGGCTAAATTATAGATGGGCTATGTTACAGGTGCAGTAATCTGTGAGCTGCTCTGACAGCTGGTGCTTAAAGCTAGTGAGGGAGATAAGTGTTTCCAGTTTCAGAGATTTTTGTAGTTCGTTCCAGTCATTGGCAGCAGAGAATTGGAAGGAGAGGCGACCAAAGGAAGAATTGGTTATAGGGGCTAGGCCTACCGTAAATTACATTATGGCTGAGCGTGGACATACCAAACATTGTCAATAAGCAAGATTAAATTCATTATTGATAAGGCGTAAAAAGAGGTGAATAATTCTAATCAAATTCTAAACAAAACAACAACTTGTTTTAATAGGCTATGTCACACTTACAGGCACCGTCATTTCTCCATGTCGGCATATAATATTAAAACAACGCAGACTATGGAGGGTTTCACACACATCCAAAACGGGACCTGCGTGGTTCAAATCATGTGGGCCTGACTACAATGCTTAGATAAAAAGAGAATGCCGGTGATTTGCTTTGGTGATTTAAGATTTATTTCCAAGTAGTCTCAGGAGCCAAACCTGTTATCGACAGTCTTGACTAGTTGAAAATTGCAATGGGCAGACAAAAAAAAGCCTTGTTTTTTTAATGTTTCTAAAAAGGAAGTATACAGGCACCAAAAGCACATTAGGTCACTCTTGTTCAGTGGTGGAAAAAGTACCCAATTGTCATACTTGAGTAAAAGTAAAGATACCTTAATAGAAAATGACTCAAGTAAAAGTCACCCAGTAAAATGCTACTTCAGTAAAAGTCTACAAGTATTTGGTTTTAAATATACTTATTAAATAAACAAAAGTAAATGTAATTGCTAAAATATTCTTAAGTATCAAAAGTAAAAGTATGAATCATTTCAGATTCCTCATATTAAGCAAACCAGATGCCACAATTTGTGTTTTTAAAAATGTATTTACGGATAGTCATGGGAACCTAACACATCATTTGCAAACAAAGCATTTGTGTTTAGTGAGTCCACCAGATCAGAGACAGAGATAACCAGGGATGTTCTCTTGATAAGTGTGTGAATTGGACCAATTTCCTGTCCTGCTAAGCATTCAAAATGCAACGAGTACTTTTGTGTGTCAGGGAAAATGTATGGAATAAAAAGTACATAATTTTCTGTAGGAATGTGGTGAAGTAAAAGTAAAAGTTGTCAAAAATATCAATAGTAAAGTATAGATACCCCGAAAAAACAACTTATGTCGAATTTTAAAGTATTTTTACTTAAGTACTTTACACCACTGATCTTGTTCCATGTGCAGTGTACGTCACAGCTGGATAGGATGCGTTTCCGCTGTCAAAATTCATGCCATAACCAACTGTGTTACTGCTAAAACCAGCTTTAGGTTGGTCTTAAATATCCCTGTCAGCGCTGCCTGAAATTAGCACTTTGGATCACGTTTTCAAGGACACACCGCAAATATTTCCACCCTGCCCATCTGAGCGCAAGCTAGCTCATGTAAGACAGGTATATTGAGGAACCTGGCGTTAGGGCTGGAAAATGCCCGTGTGCAAGTTTTTACATGACAAAATTGCAAGCTAATGTGCGTTTGACACTAGTGCCGTCCTTAACGCCTGCCAAAAATAGAGCCCTCTATCTCTTCCCCTTCACCTCTCTCTCTTGCTCTCTCTCATATTCTCACTCACTCTCTCATTCGTTCTCATTATATTTCCCTACCACTCTCTCTCTCTCTCTCTCTCTCTAAGTGAAGTTGCCATAGCTACTGTGGTTTTAGCCCACACTAGCAGTGAGCCAGACCCCATCAGTCGTCAGCCTTTTTCCTCTCTTACACTCTGTCAGAGTGACACACTTCCTTCCTGGGAAAAGGATTATTCTCCAGGAGGCCTATCTAACCAGCACCTGTAAGTGAGCGATTCTTCAGCTTGACTGTATTTCTTGCAGCACTTTTCCTGAATTATATCTATCCCAGGTGAAAAATAAGTGGTATTCAGCAATCCCTCTCGGTCATAAGTCAAGGGTACATCACTGTTGGTTACCTATTGCTTGAATATGCAGTCACATTTGACTTGGTGACTCTCATATTGGAAAAGAACAAGACAAATTAGAGATTGTTTGCATCAACACACTGCGCTATCACAGGGAGCTAATATGGAGAGCTTTATGAAATGCAAGTCAAGTCATACCTTCTGTGTTGATTTAAGAAACCATTTAACCCAGTGGCATATCACACACCATTCATTTGTCTGAACTATTTAGGTAAAACAATACATCCTATAATCTGATGAACTGGGCAATGTATTTAAAAACCCACCATGGTTGGAAAGAGCTTGCTTTCTCCTTTTCCAAATAAGCTTGTGTTAATGGTTTGATAAGGCTGCTTCAGACCTGTCCCAGGCCCTCTCTGTGTGCTCTTCAAATCACTTGTCTTCATTCCTCTCTCTGCTAGATAAGTTCATTGAGGTCATGTCTTCTTCCTTACCACAACAGTATGTCTGACTCTCTCCCCTTGTTCTGGTTTTATTTTAGAAGGCCAATCCTGGCCGTTTTTTTTTTTTAAATCCCCGAAGTTAAGAAAAGTGTTATTTTGATCATGCGGCCATGGCCACAGACATTCACCTCTCACTCACCCACTCACTCACTGACTTAAAGTATCACTGAGAGAGTTATCCAGAGAGTTAGTTATCCAGCTCTGTTGCTTGCAGTGAGAATACCATATGTTGCCTTATAAAAGCAGTGACAAATCAGTGAAAGAAACTGTCAGCAACACAGTGACAATGCCAAAGGCATGAGTCTATGAGGAGAAAACCACTCACACTGAAAAATCTCAACTGTACAGTATACCAGGAAGCAGACACTCATCAACGTTTTATTTCCACAATATCCATTTCCCAGTGCTGCCAACAGTAATGACCCTGCTGCTGCTGAAGGAGGTATTTCCACACAGGCTACATCTGAAATTTAAACCTATTCCCTACATAGTGCCTATACTATATAGTACCCTGTTAGTACTTTTGGCCAAAGCCTTTGCTGTCTGAAATGGCCCCCAATTCCCTTTAATATAGTGCTCTAGTCTGGCTAAAGGTAGTGCACTACATAGGGGATAGGGTGCCATTTGGTACATTGCAGCCCCAGTGCTGCAGTGATGCTGCTGTGGTTTATGTAACCCTGCCCCTCCCTGGTCCCCAGCCCGCCTCCTTTCCCAAATTACTGAAGCTTCTGTGAGAGGAGAGGAGGAGCATTACATCACCAGTTAAATCACACTACCCAGTAGCCAGGCAGCACGCTGCTGGACTGTGGCAGCCCGGCAGATTCCTCTAGCTTCCCTCCCCTCCTCCTTCTCCTCGAGGTGTGTGTGTGTGTGTGTGTGTGTGTGTGTGTGTGTGTGTGTGTGTGTGTGTGTGTGTGTGTGTGTGTGTGTGTGTGTGTGTGTGGGCAGAGGAATGGCTTTGCTTCCTTCCTCAGACACACACCCACACACTCACGTGCATGCACTAAACTAAATGTGCACAAACACACACGCGCAGGGCCTAGCTCCAGAATAAGAATGGCATCCCCCTCCCAGTCCCCTGCCACTCCTGGCCTCAGCCTGTTAATCAGCCCACTCCACACAGTAGTCATTAAACCCTTTCATCACACCCCAACACCTAATGGCCTGGCCTGCATCTAACTGGGTTAAAGACTGTTATTAATCAATGACAAACAAATACAAATGTGTAAATAGATAGGCCAATCAATATAGTGGATAGATACAGTTGATTAAAAAAACTCTGCTCAAGGCATAGCTATATTATTGATAGGCATACAAAGAGAAGGAGACAGACAGACCTGATTCTCTCAGCTCAATGTATTGTATAGACTCTAAAAAGTAGGAACATGACAGAACATCATTGTGTTCTTCCACTTCTGTCTATGCAGAAACATGCTATCTAGAACCTAAAAGCTGTCCCCATAAGAGAGCCCTTTGTAAAAATTAGTTTTGGTTCCAGATAGAACCCTTTCCACAACCAAAAGGCTTCTACTTGAAACCAAAAAGGGTTCTACCTGGAACCAAAACTAGTTTTTCGAAGGGCTCTCCTATGGGGACAGCTGGTTCTAGATAGCATTTTTTTTGTGTAGACAGAAGTAGAAGGACACAATGATTTTCTGTCATATTTCTACTGTATACATCACGCCATCTAGTTCTGACATCCTAGAAAACTGACTCAACAAACTGACTCGGTTTGACTTTGAAGTGAAAATAATTTAAAAAGCACAGGAGTCAGCCATATGTTAACGTCTGATTACAAAATGCAATTGACTGTAATGGTCCTGGGTGTTAAAAGCCAGGAACAGGGAGATAAGTAATGCATATACTGCAGTTACACTTAAGCCCATAGGGACTATTTGGGAGACATTACACAAAGGGTATCTACAGAAAGGGTAATTGGGTAACACTTTGCTGTACTGTAAGACTCCTTGAGTGAGGTGACAGGATTGACATTGGTTCCAGATACATATCCATCCACTAGGAGCCATAGAGTTTTGAGTGAGGTTCTAAATAAGATATCGATGCTTTGATATGCACATGCATTGAAGTTGTCCTATATTTTCTCTATCATCTCAAATCTTCATTTACATTTGAAAGGGTGTTTGGATGGCTTTCATTTATTCATCCAGCTCCAGGATAATGAATTGGTTTATGTATAAGGTTGTTGCTACATGGACAACAATGTCCATAGCAGCCAGTCACATCATCATCCATGATCTAGATTAGACAGACAAGTATCCTGCCCACAACAGTCTTTGGTCTAGAGAATGTCAAGTATGGATTTCGTTTTGTGCCCCATCATCAAAGCCATCTCTGGTAAAAGTCAAACGGAAATATCCGGGACAGCTCTACCACCAGACAGAGCACAGCTTGTTGCCAGATGTCTTTGTGGGTAATTCACAGTAGTAACTCTTTGTTATAAGAGGAGCCAAGGGAGCTGCGTTGCAATGAATAGTGATCATCTCCGTTTTAAATGTGGTCTGATCTATTATAACCTTTAAAGTCACAACATGATCACAGGTTGATCAAGAGCTAGTCCACCCAGCCAGGCCGCTAGACTATTGGATAAACTGGGGTCATGAGGCACAGCTCGACTAGTATTAATTTCCCAGTTTGCTTCACTCTCTCTTTGCTCTTGCGGATGTAATAAAACAATGGAGCAAGTGTGTTTTCTGAGTGGACTCTGGCTCACTTTATGGGAAACAGTAAGTAGCTGTCATGCCCCGTAATAACGACTGTTCCTCACTTTTCATTTGCACATGATTGAATAGCATGGTTTATTAGTGGTCGGATGGTGACATCCCATTCTGCTGCTCGTTGTGTTAATAGGAAGCCGTCTTCATTATGTATCAACCAACCGCACTATTGTATAATCACCGTTCCCTATATTGTGGGCTGCTCTTTAATTTTTTTTATTTTTATTTAACTTTATTTAACCAGGCAGGCCAGTTTAGATCAAGTTCTCATTTATAACTGCGACCTGGCCAAGATAAAGCAAAGCAGTGTGACAAAAACAATAACAAAGAGTTACACATACAGTAAACAAATGTACAGTCAATAACACAATAGAAAAATCTGTATACAGTGTGTGCAAACGAAGTAAGGAGGTAAGGCAATAAATAGGCCATAGTGGTGAAGTAATTACAATTTAGTAATTAACACTGGAGTGATAGATGTGCAAATGAGGATGTGCAAGTAGAAATACTGGTGTGCAAAGAGCAGAAATAGCCAAAAAAACAAATATGGGGATGAGGTAGGTAGTTGGTTGTATGAATGGGCTATATACAGATGGGCTGTGTACAGCTGCAGCGATT
Source organism: Oncorhynchus clarkii lewisi (assembly GCF_045791955.1). Classification (NCBI taxonomy): domain Eukaryota; kingdom Metazoa; phylum Chordata; class Actinopteri; order Salmoniformes; family Salmonidae; genus Oncorhynchus; species Oncorhynchus clarkii. The sequence continues at coordinate 22,338,149 of NC_092174.1, read as the reverse complement.
GGTAGGCTGCTCTGACAGCCGATGCTTGAAGTTAGTGAGGGAGATATAAGTCTCCAACTTCAGTGATTTTTGTCATTCGTTCCAGTCATTGGCAGCAGAGAGATCAATAGGGCTTTGGTCAAAAGTATTGCACTATATAGGACAGGGGTATTCAACTCTTACCCTAAAAGGTCCGGAGCCTGCTGGTTTTCTGTTCTACATGATAATGAATTGCACACACCTGGTGTCCCAGGTCAAAATCAGTCCCTGATTAGAGGGGAACAATAAAAGAACACAGTGGAACTGGCTTCCAGGTCCAGAGTTGAGTTGGAGGGCTATAGGGAATAGGGTACCATTTTGGATGTATTCCAGGATATTCATGGGGTCCTCCTCCATGTGATTAAGGGGTTGCATGAACTTGAATGGCTGCCAATGAACCTCCTTATTGCTCCTACTTTCAGTGTTTACTGTCTGATTGTAGTGTAAAGAGTTTCCATTGAATCCCTAGGGCAGGGGTAGGCAACCCTCGCACTTCATGCTTTTGATTTAACCGACCTGGAAGACCAGGCGTGTTGAATTTAGGCCCTGAACTGATCAATTAGTTCAGTTGGTTAGGTGTGGTGCCTAGTTGGAACAAAATCCTGCAGTACCTGCAGTTACGGAGAAATAATAAACAGGAGATACAGTATATTCAATAGGATTTAACAAGGATAGTAAAATGCAGTCAATTCAGTCTGTCCACTTGTGCTCTTTGCCTCTTGCACTTGTCAGTCAGACCAAAGTATTGTGTGTGTGTGTGTGTGTGTGTGTGTGTGTGTGTGTGTGTGTGTGTGTGTGTGTGTGTGTGTGTGTGTGTGTGTGTGTGTGTGTGTGTGTGTACATGCAAGTGCATGTGTACATGCAAGTGCGTGTGTAGGCTGTTGTCTCCCTCTGGTATCGAGTCCAGGAGAGTGAGAGTCTCCTCTCACTCTTGATAGAGGACGATCACTCCAGCGCCATGAGCACTTGGCACTTGAACCATGGCACCCAGCTCCTCAGAGAAACCCAGTGTCAAACCCAGTGTCATACAGCCAGGGATCTTTGGACCACGACCATCTTTACTGGATTTTACTGAGTACAAAGCAACAATACAGTCCCTCAGTTCAGATATTTCAGAGCTAAACGCCACCAGTGGGCCCTGTGAATTGCTGTATTTTACAGGCAGCTTGGATAAGAATGGGTTTCATATTGAGCTAATTGCGCTGCAGAGAGTCACTGAGTGGAGGAATATATAATGTTATGCAGTTCCTCCTGAAGGGTTGTTTGTCTCCCAAATGTGCTTGTGTTTGTGTTTTGGTGTAAAAAAAACTTTTGTTTGGCTCCCGGTTCTGTTTGGTGTTGCGTTGCTCTTTGAAAAATGTTCTTCTTTAAATACTTCCTGGGAATATCTTTTTTCTTCACACATTTCTTGTGACTCATCCATTTGAGACATTATACATACCGGTACAGTATCTATTAAAGAGTCATCACATCATGGCAGACTTACAGGAACAAAAAACTCCACACATTACTCCCATGTAGTTAAAAAAATATATATATAAAAAAAAAAATCACCTTTATTTAACCAGGTAGGCCAGGTGAGAACAAGTTCTCATTTACAACTGTGACCTGGCCAAGATAAAGCCAAGCAGTGCGACAAAAACAACAACACAGAGTTACACATGGGATAAAGAAACGTACAGTCAATAACACGATAGAAAATCTTTATACAGTGTGTGCAAATGTAGTAAGAGTAGGGAGGTAAGGCAATAAAAAGGCCATAGTGGCAAAATAATTAGAATTTAGCAATAACACTGGAGTGATAGATGTGCAGATGATGAAGTGCAAGTAGAGATACTGAGGTGCAAAGAGCAAAAATAAATAACAATATGGGGATGTGGTAGTTTGGTGGGCTATTTACAGATGGGCTGTGTACAGGTGCAATGATCGGTAAGCTGCTCTGACAACTGATGCTTAAAGTTAGTGAGGGAGATATAAGTCTCCAGCTTCAGTGATTTTTGCAATTCGTTCCAGTCATTGGCAGCAGAGAACTGGAAGGAAAGGCAGCTAATGGGGGAGTTGGCTTTGGGGATGACCAGTGAAATATACCTGCTGGAGCGCGTACTACGGGTGGGTGTTATGGTGACCAGAGATAAGGCGGGGCTTTACCTAGCAAAGACTTATAGATGACCTGGAGCCAGTGGGTTTGGCGACTAATATGAAGTGAGGGCCAGCCAACGTGAGCATACAGATCGCAGTGGTAGGTAGTATATGGGGCTTTGGTGACAATACGGATGGCACTGTGATAGACTACATCCAATTTGCTAAGTAGAGTGTTGGAGGCTATTTTGTAAATGACATCGCCGTAGTCCAGGATTGGTAGGATAGTCAGTTTTACAAGGGTATGCTTGGCAGCATCAGTGATGGAAGGCTTTGTTGCAAAATAGGAAGCCAATTCTAAATGTAATTTTGTACTGGAGATGCTTAATGTGAGTCTAGAAGGAGAGTGTACAGTCTAACCAGATACCTAGGTATTTGTAGTTGTCCACATATTCTAACTCAGAACTGTCCAGAGTAGTGATGTTAGTCAGGCGGGCGGGTGCGGGCAGCAATCGGTTAAAAAACATGCATTTAGTTTTACTAGCATTTAAGAGCAGTTGGAGGCCATGGAAGGAGTGTTGTATGGCATTGAAGCCCGTCTGTAAGTTTGTTAAGTGTCCAAAGAAGGGCCAGAAGTATACAGAATGGTGTCGTCTGTGTAGAGGTGGATCAGAGAATCACCAGCAGCAAGAGCGACATCATTGATACATGGAGAAAAGAGTCGGCCCGAGAATTGAACCCTGTGGCACCCCCATAGAGACTGCCAGAGGTCCGGACACCAGGCCCTCCGATTTGACACACTGAACTCTATCTGAGGAGTAGTTGGTGAACCAGGCGAGTCAGTAATTTATTTGAGAAACCAAGGCTGTTGAGTCTGCCAATAAGAATGCGGCGATTGACAGAGTCGAAAGCCTTGGCCAGGTCGATGAAAAAGGCTGCATATTAATGTCTTTTATCGATGGCGGTTATGATATCGTTTAGGACCTTGAGCGTGGCTGAGGTACACCCATGACCAGCTCGGAGACCAGATTACATAGCGGAGAAGGTACAGTGGGATTCGAAATGGTCGGTGATCTGTTTGTTAACTTTTAGCTTTCAAAGACTTTAGAACGGCAGGGCAGGATGGATATAGGTCTATAACAGTTTGAGTTACCATACTCTCTGATTATGTTATACCTGTGAATGTGAATGCGAATCTCATGAGTTTTTATTGTCCTTTCTGTGTCTCCGTAGGAATGACAGCGGCTGCCTCCCTGGTGTCTCTGGCCTGGGCCTTGGCATCCTATCAGAAAGCCCTACGAGACTCCCGGGATGATAAGAAGCCAATCAGCTACCTGGCCGTCATCATCCAGTTCTGCTGGCACTTCTTCACCATTGCCGCCCGGGTCATCACCTTCGCCCTGTTCGCCTCCGTGTTCCAGCTCTACTTTGGTATCTTCATCGTCCTCCACTGGTGCATTATGACCTTCTGGATAGTCCACTGTGAGACCGAGTTCTGCATCACCAAGTGGGAGGAGATTGTCTTCGACATGGTCGTGGGGATCATCTACATCTTCAGTTGGTTTAATGTGAAGGAGGGTCGTACTCGGTGTCGGCTCTTCATCTACTACTTTGTGATCCTGCTGGAGAACACTGCTCTGAGTGCCCTGTGGTACCTGTACCGCGTCCCTCAGAGCACCGATGCCTTCGCCGTCCCCGCCCTCTGTGTCATCTTCAGCAGCTTCCTCACCGGCATCGTCTTCATGCTCATGTACTACGCCTTCTTTCACCCCAACGGGCCCCGATTCGGACGCTCACCCAGCCTCGTGCTGGACGACCCCACGGCTGCCTTCACGCTGCCCGCTGAGGGGGCCACCAACTCGTTGAGGTCCAACCGTGGTGTGCCTCTTATATCGGGGGACGGCACCATTGGCAGGGACGGCAAATACACAGAGAGGGACGGCTGCATGCCCGTGTTTCAGGTGAGACCCACCGCCCCCTCCACGCCGTCCTCCCGTGCCCCACGCATCGATGAGACAGTCATCAAAATAGACCTGTGTCGGAACCGCTATCCGGCCTGGGAGAGGCACGTATTGGACAGGAGTATACGTAAGGCCATCCTGGCCATCGACTGCTCCCCTACGCCGCCCAGACTCCAGTACAAAGATGACACTACAGTTCAGGAGCGCCTGGAGTATGAGACCACGTTGTAGCCCTACACTGCTGCCTGGATGTTGGATGCTTGGATGTTGGATCCTTGGAAATGCAAAACCGTAACAAAGGATGACCATCAACTTGGATTTACAGCAGGACTGTGGCAATAATAAGTTATTAGCTCTCTCTCACTCTAGATACTAGCATTGAACCATGATGTTGATTGTCATGGGCAAGAATAGACACAATTTATTAGTTGATGTGACGGAGGGATATATTCATGTTTTCTAAACAGAGTTCCTCTTTTTGGGTTTATTTGGTTGATGTTGTTGTTATTGTATTTTATTTTTTATTTATTTTACTTACGTCCGTCAGGGAATCTCTTATTTGATAAAAGGCCATTGCGCACACACACACATAAAAAAAATGTAGCCCAATAGTCTATCAGAATAAAAGCAGTGTTCTAATGAATGATATCATGCCCTTTCATAACAGATCCTTATGAAGGTTTGTAACAGGTTACAACAGGTTATTAATGTTTACCTACGATATCTCATATTTACATTAATTTCTATTACCAACATCTTAGACCTGCAAATATGTACTTTACATTTATAGGATACAAGTAATATCCCCTGATATAGTGGACGTGTTGATTAACAAAAATAAGAATAAAAAGGTCAGTTAATGGTCCTGATTCATATTTAGGATGGTTCTAGTTATTTCTAATTCAAAGTAAACAGGCAACAAAGTAGTACACGCATAGTCCGTGATGTAATTAGCGACATGAGTAGGGCTTTGTGTCTGTCATACTTTACATGTGTACTGGCCCATGACTTCTGATATGATTTCATCAGCCATGTTGTCCTAGTGCCAAAAGGTCTGAAACTACTGGATTTTGTGGCTGTGACTGCCAGTAACTGGATATTAGTAGATTCAGGCAGGGCAGAACTGCTATTTACTTTGAAGAAGCTTAGTACTGTACCTGGTAATCATGCTGTTTATATGCTAAATAAAACCGGAATGTTCGTGTATTGTGGAGAGACTGAAGGACAAACCTCATCTTTGTTCTCGCCTGGATAAAAGGCGGCATGCCAAGAAAACCTTCCTGGCAGCTCCTATTTACAGTCCAGCCTCGTCCAGCTGTGGTCTGGGCTGCCATGCGTCCATATGGCTGATAAGGATCAGTCTGCTGGGCCACATAGTGCTGTTCTGTACGGAGAGGAGGAGAGGATAAGAGACAAACGAGCAGCCACTTCAGCCAAACTACTCTCATAACTGAAGCACCTGCAGGATCTACTGTCATCATAGATGCCGCATTCTTTTTTACGTTTTACCTAACTGATGTAAAAGTGTATTGCCATCCGTGTGTGTGGGAGGAAGTGTGTGTGTGTGTATGCGTGCGCACTCATGCGTGCTTGTAAGAGAGGAAAAGCATGGCGCAGGATGGTATGTGTAGATGCTACAATCAGTGGTCAGTTTGTCTGCAGCTATATATTGTAGTGCAATGAACTAGAGACATGCACTTCAGCACTATGGTGTGAAAGGCTGCTGTAGCCTATACTCAACACAAGATCAGTACCAATTCTAGGGTGTATACCACTATCATTGTAGCTGTCAACATCCAACATCAATGGTGTCAAGATGGTCTTTTGAGCAGGAAACAACAAGTATTTCACCTTTTATGCTCTGACTTAAGCCCCAGGCACTATGACTGTGGATGTGATATCTAAAAATATCTTCAAATATCTTGCAAAGGTGTCTTCACAAAAAAGAAAGTGTGTAGCTTCTCTTTCAGTTCTAGGTCACAAGCGCTTCTTTTTTTATGTCTTGTTCGTTTGAACTACGGAGAGAAGAGGGTGACAAGGAGGAGGGAAAAAAACAAGCACAACACGTCTGTGGAATTAATCAGAGCACATTGAGGGAAGGAAACCACGATATTCAATGTGAGAGTGAGAAAAGGCCATTGATCAGTCCAGAAAGATGTGCCTGTTGTTTTCAACTAGAGCTAGATTTTAAATCTCTACTGAATGGCTCAGATTTATTTTTGTTGAATTGTTTTTGTTGAAATGTCTTATTTGAATTATTCATATCCGTTCGAATGTGGGAAATTCTTGGTTTAATTTGCTTTCACATCATTTGCCTTGTTGTTGCGACATCACACAAATTGTCTTAGTTATGTCTGTTCCCTTCTGTTCTGTGGCATGTTTTACTCAACTCCATTAAATATTCAGAAGTGAATGCCGCTACACATTCAAGAGACTCTCTAAAAAGTTTTTGGGGGTAATACATGCAGAAGCACTGGGTAAAATCATGTCCACAGCTCTTCTTCTGACTTGAATTCAGTGTGGATGAGCATCAATGGTGCAACATGTTTTATTACAACTTATCTTTTCAGTTTCTCTCATTAACCCAGGGCTGTCATATGGATCCGGCCCGCGAGCCCCTTCAATCCGGGCCTGTTTGAGTGTTTAAAAAAATACAAATATTAATAAAAAATGTAGAATTATTTCTGAGGAGAAACAATCTCAATCGACATAGAAATGGCAACAACAACAACAAATATGAAACTGTAAAAATGATAATGGACTTACATTTATAGTCTCTTTATGCTGCTCTACACCGAATTCAACTCCAAGAAAACAGAGCTGTGGACATGATTTTACCCAGTGCTTCTGCATGTATTACCAAAAAGAACGTTTTTAGAGAGTCTCTTGAACATGTAGCAACATTCACTTCTGAATATTTAATGGAGTTGAGTAAAACATGCCACAGATCAGCCACCGAAAAGCTAGACAGTCAGGAAGCATAAAAAATTCCAAAAGCGATGGATAGATGGCAATTTTCAGCAAGCTTTGACGGCGAGGAAATATAACCAATTTTAAGTGTGGCTCTCCGGACCTTGGTGAAGACTGAATGCAGCCTGTGGGGCAAAATGAGTTTAACACCCCTGCATTAACCTGTCTGTGTTTTAAGGTTAATTTTTAAAAAAGCAGATTTTTATTTATTTACAATGAAGACAGAAACCAAATGGCACAGGGGGAAATCAAGAAAGCACAGGCTTAGAAAAGAGCAAATTATCGTGAATGGCACAACACTGGTGCTTTTGTTCTATTTTATCTTGGGATCTCTTATTTAGGTCTGCTATTGATGATACACTTAAGAGGTCAAATGAATTGCTCATCATTAACTAGTGAATCATTGAAGGTCACTTGGCCTGGTTCCATCTCCTCATCAATAAAACATGTAGTTAATTATTCTCTCAATGTCACCTTGCACGTCTTTAGCTTGTGTTGCTTTCCTTTAGTCAATCTGATCCATGTTAACATGAGATTTTATCATGTTTTGTTCATATCCCATTATTTGCTTTCAACAGCTATTTTCATTTTCAGTGGGAGTCCCAGTGTTTATGATTTATTGGGGTCACGGCCACAAATAGACAACGCAAGTCTTGTTTTTCAGAATAGTGGTGTGTGTGACTGTGTCCTCATACAGTGATATCCACATAGGTTTCCACAGTATTCATGTACATTGCGAAAAATGTACAGATACAACAACTGCTGTCAGTCCCATCCAAATGAACACCCACTGGACTCACCCAGTACACCACCTCTACATTGGCTTGCGAAAGTATTCATTCCCCTTGGCATTTTTCCTATTTTGTTGCCTTACAACCTGGAATTAAAATAGTTTTTTGGGACGTTTGTATCATTTGATTTACACAACATGCCTACCACTTTGACGATGCAAAATATGTTTATTGTGAAACAAACAAATAAAACAGAAAACTTGAGTGTGCACAACTATTCACCCCCCCCCCCCCCCCCCCCCCCCCCCCCCCCCCCCCCCCCCCCCCCCCCCCCCCAAAGTCAATACTTTGTAGAGCCACCTTTTGCAGCAATTACAGGTGCAAGTCTCTTGGGGTATGTCTCTATACATTTGGCACATCTAGCTACTGGGATTATTTTTGCCCATTCTTCAAGGAAAACTACTCCAGCTCCAGCTCCTTCAAGTTGGATATGTTCTGCTGGTGTACAGCAATCTTTAAGGCATACCAAAGATTCTCAATTGGATTAAGGCCTGGGCTTTGACTAGGCAATTCGAAGACAGTTAAATGTTTCCCCTTAAACCACTCGAGTGTTGCTTTAGCAGTATGCTTAGGGTCATTGTCTTGCTGGAAGGTGAACCTCCGTCCCAATCTCAAATCTCTGGAAGACTGAAACAGGTTTCCCTGAAGAATTTCCCTGTATTTAGCGCCATCCATCATTCCTTCAATTCTGAGAAGTTTCCCAGTCCCTGCTGATGAAAAACATCCCACAGCATGATACTGCCACCACCATGTTTCACTGTGGGGATGGTGTTCTCAGAGTGATGAGAGGTGTTGTGTTTGCGCCAGACATTGCGTTTTCCTTGATTGTCTAAATGCAAAATCTGACCAGAGTAGCTTCTTCCATATGTTTGGGGAGTTTCCCACATGCCTTTTGGCGAACACCAAACTGTGTTTGCTTATTTGTTTCTTTAAGCAATGGCTTTTTTTCTGGCCACACTTCCGTAAAGTCCAGCTCTGTGGAGTGTACAGCTTAAAGTGGTCCTATGGATAAATACTCCAATCTCTGCTGTGGAGCTTTGCAGCTCCTTCAGGGTTATCTTTGGTCTTTGTTGCCTCTCTGATTAATGCCCTCCTTGCCTTGTCTGTGAGTTTTGGTGGGCAGCCAACTCTTGGCAGGTTTGTTTTGCTGCCATATTCTTTCCATTTTTTAATAGTGGATTTAATGGTGCTCTGTGGGATGTTCAAAGTTTCAGAAAAAAAAATTCTAACCCAACCCTGATCTGTAGTTCTCTGTTTGGAGAGCTCCTTGGTCTTCATGGTGCCCCTTGCTTAGTGGCGTTGCAGACTCTGAGGCCTTTCAGAACAGTTGTGTGTGTATATATACTGAGATCATGTGACACTTAGATTGCACACAGGTGGACTTTATTTATCCAATTATGTGAGCAAAGGGGGGGAATATATACGCACACACCACTTTTCTGTTTTTTTATATTTTATAATTTTTTTAAACAAGTAATTTTTTTCATTTCACTTCACCAATTTGGACTATTTTGTGTATGTCCATTACATGAAATCCAAATAAAATTCAATTTCAATTACAGGTTGTAATATAACAAAATAGGAAAAATGCCAAGGGGGATGAATACACTGGCACTGTAAAAATACGAGACTTGTGCGAGACTTACAATCTAGCCAATGTTCTACGATTTCTATCTTTAGAAAAAAGTAGTGTTGAGCTTAGGGTCAAATATGAATATGTGTCAGTCACTTTTATAGGGCAGAGGGTCAGGAAAGGTCAAAAGAGTCATTATTAGTACATCAAAAATACATTCCCTGTTGTCACAACGGAGTGGGAAAATCTCCTTTGGTCTTATGGGTGATAATGATGAAATTATTATTACACCATCTGTAAAACCCATCTATACAGAAACACTTTTCAGGAAGGCGTATTATTCTTTAATAAAAATAAATAAATAAATGTTTTAGCACATCCAGGGATTAATCTCAGACTACCATTGTTCATCATCATCTCTGAAAAAGTGTGTAAATTGTACATATACCTACCTCAACTTGGTTTCTGAACAGAATACCCTCCTCTGACGTCATTGATACATGATACTGTACTGATCTTCTTACCAAGAGCATAAATCCAAATGTGAAACAAATGATAAGGCGTTCAGTGTTTTGATGGTGGATGGTATTCTGTTTACCACTGTAAGTGCATCAGCAAGCAGACTGAGACAACAGGAAAATGCACTTGTCAACAAACCCGCTTCATTGTTTAAGAGGAATTCATGGTTGTGACTATTTAAGCTGCTTAGGCCTATATCTGTTTCGTTTGCCTTAAGAAAATATTTCTATGCTTTTGTTTAATTTATTTCAATCTCATAAGGATTTGTTTTTGTCCTCTGGTTTTGTGGTTATGATGATCAAAGTGGTGTGAGGTCTCTAGGTTTATCAAAGTTCTCTGTTCACGACCCAATAGCAATGTGTTTCTATACAGTTACTGTGCTTATACTATTATATAATTATCCACAATGCAAGATAGACCTATTAAACTCACAGTTTAAATGAGAACCCTTGACCCAGGAAATGGAATTGTCCTTCTTGTAGTAGGTCATACTGAAGACTTCTAACAAAAGGAGCTACTAATATTATGTATTGATTTGGATCCATTATTGGGGGTTGAGTTTTGTTCTGAGGTATTCATCAACATTAGATACTAGTAATGTAGACAAATAGCAGTGATGTTTTGTATCATACTATTCCAGCCCTACTGTAGCCAATATAACATTAGTACAAGCACAGTAACAAATGAGCATAGGAATGTCATTCCATTTTGTTAACTTCTAACGCATAGTGTACAGATGTCCTTAGTGTCTCAGTTGCAAATGGAAGATCACAATAGTAATTGAAAAACAAAACTATATAACTGTAAATAAATGTATGCAAATGTACATGTTAAAAGAACATTCCTCTCAGAGTCCTGATTGTGAAGGGTGTCTGTTGACTGGAGGTCGCCGCCACAAGATGGCAGTTACATATGATGTAATACAGATTAAAATAGTGTGGTGTATGTGATGTATTAAATGACAAAAATGCAAAAAAACTAAAAAACTGTTAATTATTGGTATTTTAAGTAAGTTGCATTGTGTAATGAAAGTCTGAAGTGCTTGAACTGCATTCAATCAGAATTAAACTAATGTTATTGTAAATTGAACAGTAAAAACAGAACATGACATTTTTGTACATATTGAATTTTTGTACATTTTTATTTGATTCTAATGCAACACAAAGTACCAAAATTAATTTAATAAAGTACACTGTGGCCATTTCTTCAGCCTCCACTTAGATAATTTGTGTTTTGGTAACACAGGTTGTCACATTATGTGCATGCAACTCTAAAGATATGGGTATAATGGTAATGTATTATACAATGATTCATATATTTTCACTAGAGCCACTGGTTATACAGCATTCCAACAGCATTGTTATTGATATAATCCAGTGTTTGCAGAATGGGCAGTGAATGAACAAAAGATCAGCACATTTACACACCGATACATTTAAGTGCATTGAGTTCTTGGCTTTGAATACTGTGTGTATACAGTATGCAAATAGGTAGGTGTGGGTAAAATGTACATTCTGCATGATGACATACTAGATAATAGGTGCAATTTACCTCTTCATTCATTATTGAAGAGGATGTATCCACTGACAATGTATGTGTCCCAAATAGCACCTTATTCCCTATTTAGTGAACTACTTTTGACCAGACCCTATAACCCTATGGGCCCTAGCCAAAAGTACTGCACTACATGGATGAGGGTGCCATTTGGGACACAGTGAGTGGCTACTGCAGCTCACCAGAGGAAAATAGGTGAACAGGATATCAGGACAGACAGGGAGAGCTGTACAGGTGTCAAAGCCTCATAACTAGACAGTACTGGACTGAAATAAGCTGTACAATATGTGATGTGGATACCAACAATGTTCCATAACTCAGATCTCTGCAGGCCTGAGATGTAAGTGTTATGGAGTTTGTGGTGTTGCTCATCACTGTGAGATGTAAGTGTTATGGAGTTTGTCTGCTGAGAAATATCCCCAGAAGCCATTGAAGAAATCCCATCATTCTTTATTGGAAATATTAGGTCATTCTCACCTTTGGATTGGCATCAGTGGGCAGTGTATTTATTCGACAGGTTAGTACATAAAAAATACACTAAGTGGGTTTTAGCATAAGCTACACATTACAGTGAACTTAAACATTAGTTACATTTGACTTACAGTATATCACAAAAGTGAGTACACCACTCAAATTCTTGTAAATATTTGAGTACATATTTTCATGTGACAACACTGAAGAAATGACACTTTGCTACAATGTAAAGTAGTGAGTGTACAGCTTGTATAACAGTGTACATTTGCTGTCCCCTCAAAATAACTCAACACACAGCCATTAATGTCTAAACCGCTGGCAACAAAAGTGAGTACACCCCTAAGTGAAAATGTCCAAATTGAGCCCTCACTAACAGGGTTGTACTTTTTTATTTTTATTTGTACATATAGAACATTTGTTTTATTTTATTGCAGTTCATGGGACCAACACTTCATATGTTGTTTACATTTGTTCAGTGTATAAAGAGTATTTTTAAAGGAATTACTTGTAACCAGCAAAACTCATTAAAACATGTTTATTGTAACATTACAAATAATTTCCATCTTGAATCACACTGACAATGGACCTCAATGGGTTTTAAAAGTGCATAGCCTACAGTACATACCTACATAATACAATGTACAAAATCCCCAAAATAAAGAAATTAGATAATTATTTCAATCAAAAGGCAAACATTGTACACAGATGAAAGAAAATAAAACAGCCCAGTCTCCATACCTATATTGTTCCATGTAAATCAATTGCTATATTGTTCCAATATTTGCAGTTGTTAAGCAAAAGAAAGGCCTCTTAAATTGAAATTGTTGCCAGTGGAACTTTGAACAATTTGTGCAAATCAATTGTGGGATCATACAACAATGCACAAATGTCTTCAATTTGCACATTTGACATGAACCATTATAATTACAGTTGTAGGCTATATGACACCTTTACAATTTACCTTATTTTCTGTACTTGGTTTGTGACATATTGAGTGTAAAAAGTACTAATATAGTGAAATAACAGAAACCGGGAATCAGTTAAACATTCAATTGATCACCTGATAATACTCTTAACAGTTTGTCTTAAAAACAAGTAACTGCTTCATTTAACTAACAAAAGGCTATTCAAAAGGATATTTATTTGTCTTTATGCCTGCTGTGGAATCGCTCTAGTAATGCTCGAAGGACATTCCCAGGAATTATTTGGTGTCTGTCAATGAGTGCTTGAACTGCTTGCTGTGTCTGCAAATCAGAAAAGGAAAATTCTCTGACCCCGTCTTTCCCAATCATTTGACTTTTGTGTGCACTACATGTCAGACAGTAAGTAACCATTAAATTACAGTTGCATAATGACTTACCTTTTCAGCTAATTCTGCTGCACTAATGTTATGGTCGTATGGGATGGGGTTGCCTAGGTATGTACGAAACTTCACAGGAAAACCCCCATAGACAGGGGCCATCGGCACGCGGAACTTTTCATACGACCATCTGAAAAAGCCTGAGAAATATAAAGTGTTCATGTTAATTTGAGCTATAATAAAGTTAAAATAAAATAAGTTACACTGCAATTAAAATTAATAGTTAAGCATACATACTTAATCCTCCGAGAGATCGGAATCCTTCCCTGACGTTTTGAGTAAACATCGGAATTATTGGCTGAAAAATGTAAAGAAGACATTAAATATCTAAGAGGATTTCAGATAAAGTTATGCTCCTGTGTGAGAGTAAGAAGTGACATGTACTGTCTGTCCCCAAATGGCATTCTATTCCCTATAGGGCTCCAGTCAAAAGTAGTGCACTATATAGGGAATAGGGTGCCATTTGGGACACATCCTTTGAGAACAAAGACAGACGACCAAAACCCATATGTACCACTTTGGAATCGATAGCCACTTGTGCAAAGCCCTTTCTCTTCCCCCAGAGCAGTGGATAGGTCTCGTCACTGAGGAGGGCTTCCCTCACGCCTCCAGGTGAGATGCCCAGGAGGTGGCCACTTTTTAGGGCCTTCACACACTCCTCCTGGGGCCCGTGGATGACACTGAACACCTCCAACAGCAGCTTGAACCCTACAGAGAACAATAAAAGGTCCTGCTTTTAGGGTCTAAGTGGCTCATGTAGTAAGAATGGACTACGGCAGCTATAGGCTATACACTTTACTGATCAACTACAGAGGACTGAATGTAACATCTCACTTTTATATTTAGATACTGGGAAATGGAACTGTGAAGATCTTACCTGGAACTTTGAACAGAAAGTAATCAGCGACTGAGTGAACAATCCGTCCCTTTTGAATGAGGACCTTTGCCAGAAAGTAATAATAGTCAATGGGAATAGCCCCATGATAATAGACTATAAGAGCTGCTCCTTCATTGGGAATCTTCTCCATACCATGGATTTCATATCCTGTTTTGAAAAAGACACATTTATATAAGCATTGGCAATAGTCATTGTCATGGTAAAGCGGAAGTAAACAAGCAATAAACAAACACCCTGCAACATCCCCTGACATATACACACACGTATAATTTGTGTTTATTTATTTAACTAGGCAATTCAGTTAAGAACAAATTCTTATTTACAATGACGGCCTACCCCGGCCAAATCTGAAACCGGACGACGCTGGGCCAATTGTGCGCCGCCCTATGGGACTCCAAATCACGGCAGGTTGTGATACAGCCTGGAATCAAACCAGGGTCTGTAGTGATGCCTTAGACCACTTCGCCACTTGTATAAATACCATGCCAGATGAACCCGTGGCCATCCCATAACGTTGCCAGCGTTTTTCTAGCACCATCCCACAGGTTGTTGGAGTAGGCCTCCCTGAGCTGGTTCTTGTGTTTGTACACATGGAGGAAGAGGATGGAAAGGTAGAGGAAGATCACAATGAGGAAGGGCAAGATGAAAACGACAACCAGAGGGGTGAAAACCCAGGCCAGGTACTCCAGATAGCTCAGATAGTCTTCCAGTGGTCCTAGTCCTGACCATTCCTCAAATGTGTGACAGAGGCAGGCTAGAAAATCATCTCTATCACCAAACATGCAGGACTCGTTCCCATTTGACATACTGCCTGCCTGCCACAGTTAGCCTCTCCCAAAGGAAGCCAAGTCGAATGAGGACACCATCTGCCAATGGGCAGGCCTGGAGTATAGAATGGAGAGAAGAGGACTAATGTAAAATAGCAATACATTAAAGTAAACCAAAATACAATGAGAGCATGTTTTACACATGCTGGTTAATATGCAAATTATGACATCAGCATGCATAAATGAACAATTAGCTAGATGAAGTTCAGCTATTTGATAAACAACCCAAATAGCAAGTAATCAAATGGTATTTGCAGCATCACTGAATGAAAAATTATAAAATGTAGCTAGCTAGCTATAAGTTCTTCAAAGGGTAATACGTCACAAACCTTTTATTCTTCCAGCGTAAATAATACTGGGGACAGATCATTCCAGGGCCAGACTCTAAAGAGAAATGAAAGTAAATGCCATTCATTCACCCCTTGTGACAGCTGAGTTAGCTAGCTACGTTAGCCTTGTACTGTCTTGACGCCACTCGTTAACGCGCTGTAATAACTAGCTAGCGAATAGCATACTAGCTAGTGAGCTACAACTTTAAAGTCCAATTTAAAACTAGACATCTTAGCAAACTAGACACAGTAATGAAAAAGCTGCTCGTTATGAATCGCATTTCCCTCGATTACCTAGCAAACGTTTAATTTACACAGTAGGTACAAAGATATACATCTGTCTGTGGGAACGTTAGCTAGTTCTTGAGACTGAATGACCTCAATTACGTTAGCATTGACATCAATGCATAACGAGCTAACGTTAGTACAGCTACTGCATGGACATCTATACTAGTTATTGCATAAATAACAATACTATATTTTAATGAAATAATTACATACTTTTTTAGCACTGGTTTGATCCCCTTGGAAAGTCGATAATTACAGATTATTTTCTTCTTTGTTCAACCGGTTCCTTATTCATGTGACACAAGCAGGAACGAATGTCATCGAGGCAAAACAACTTGTGTGGAATGAACTGCAGTAGAATAGGCTTTATGTTAGCTAGCTTGTATATTTTAGGTCTGGATTTGATCAGATAGCAAGTGTGAACCACATGATGATTGATAATGGAAGATCGAATGTGGTTGTCGACATTATTTTTTGCCAAATGAGCTTGGCTGGAGATGATCATGGGACGATACATTGATTGTGCTCAAGAGCTTTTGTACAGTAAGTAAGTTAGCTCACAACAAGTACAACACTCAATGTCAACTGTGTTGCACTGTTTTCACTTTTCACTATCTTCTATTTCTCCCGGTGTGTAGGGATCGTAAATTGGTATAGATCATTGGACATACCTCACACCTTTTAATGATTGACATTGACATGCATTTTGATGACTTTTTCACAAGCTTTGAAAACTGAAGATTTTGTCTGTAACTCTGCCTATTGTTGCACTCTCAGAGGCAGAGGATGAGCATGGAGAAGAGCTGTCAGAAGATGAAGAGGCTGAAGAGGAGAATGGACCGATCGATGAAGAAGCCCAACTTAAGGCAAGCATGGGACTGCCTGTGGAGTTCATAAGTTCCTCTGCACAGAAAAGAGCTGTACGTAGTAGCAAGTTAACTTTGCCTATGTCTGTCCGTCACCATAGAGTCCACCTAAAAGAAAGAAAAAAGATAATGTTGCTCCGATGCTCTCTCTCTTGAAGGGGAGAAAGTTGATGAGGAAGAATGCCATCCACTGGGAAGCAGCTCCTGAGAATCTGGATGAAGAAGATCCACCTTCACTCCAGGTGGAGAAGAATGATTCCACTGTTGAAAGCACCAAGGTTGCATTTGATTTGATCTCAGTGAGGGGCCAGGAGGAAAAGCAGAACCTCCACCCTCCCAGGCAAAAGTAGTGCACTATATAGGGAATAGGGTGCCATTTGGGACACATCCTGTGAGAACAAAGACAGAAGACAAAAACCCATATGTACCACTTTGGAATTGATAGCCACTTCTGCAAAGCCCTTTCTCTTCCCCCAGAGCAGTTGATAGGTCTCGTCACTGAGGAGGGCTTCCCTCACCCCTCCAGGTGAGATGCCCAGGAGGTGGCCACTTTTTAGGGCCTTCACACACTCCTCCTGGGGCCCGTGGATGACACTGAACACCTCCAACAGCAGCTTGAACCCTACAGAGAACAATAAAAGGTCCTGCTTTTAGGGTCTAAGTGGCTCATGTAGTAAGAATGGACTACGGCAACTATAGGCTATACACTTTACTGATCAACTACAGAGGGCTGAATGTAACATCTCACTTTTATATTTAGATACTGGGAAATGGAACTGTGAAGATCTTACCTGGAACTTTGAACAGAAAGTAATCAGCGACTGAGTGAACAATCCGTCCCTTTTGAATGAGGACCTTTGCCAGAAAGTAATAGCCCCATGATAATAGACTATAAGAGCTGCTCCTTCATCGGGAATCTTCTCCATACCATGGATTTCATATCCTGCTTTGAAAAAGACACATTTATATAAGCATTGGCAATAGTCATTGACTAGTCAAGCAGCGCCGATGGAGAGCCGACTCCCTGTCGTGATCCAGGGGAGTCAGAGTTTGGAGGAAGGCTGAAGTGAAGTCAGGCGGGCACTAGTGAAGTGATCGATCTGATTGGACAGACTTTTGTCAGTGGTAGCTGACCAGTGTGATTAGGGCCAATAGCAAGCAGACCATGTCAGTGGAAATGATGATAAACCTTGTGATGGTGGTAATCGCAAAAGAGCTGCCTCCTCAAACACTAAGCCCACTGAGTCAAGAGGTGAGTCCCCCCACCAACCTATATACATGCCTTTTCTGTTTCTCAATTTAGTCAACTATTCTGTATCGTTGAGGAGACTGAAACTATATTGACATAGCAATGATTGCTATCTCCCAAATTATTATATCAAGAACCTAACAATGTCATTAGCCAGGCAGCCCAATGTTCTACTCAAAATTACTTTATGTCCAACAGACCTAAAAACGTATTTTAGTGCTTGTAATTCTGGGCTTTTTCCAAACTGTGCATTGATTCTGTCAGAGTATTTAATGCATCATACTATCAAAAGATGTGTTCCTTTTGAATGAAAGGACCATGTGACACAGGCCCAAGCATTTTTAATGGCTCTTCTTGTCATAGAGAACAGTGGCGCGCACCACTGCCTGACTCAACGTCTCCCTCTCCTCTGGGATTTTCCATCCTGTCCGTGACTGATCCCATACAACACGACACTGCCCTCATTTATATGGCATAGTATATCTGTTTTTATCTGGCTTTGTAGCAATGTTTTATACCACATGCCAACTTCCTTTTCCCTGTTTTATCCTTTTGATCAGAAAACATGAATGTAGAATGTAATGTTGAAGGGATAAATGAATGTACACGTTTCTTCCCTCCAGACACAGGATGGGTGTTCCCGGAAAAATAACAATGGATCAAGTGAGAGAAGAGTATCTAATAGTGAAGGTGATGAAACACCACATAGAAGAATTGCAAAAGTAAAGTGGAGGTAAGCTACATGACATAATTTATCCATATATCCATACCTTGCTGCATTTTTCAGTATTGTCCTCTATTGCTCAACCAATATAGTATTACTGAATATCACTGCTTCAATTGGCTGCCATATGCTGACAGTGACTGACATATTTTTTCCTATGGGTTTGAATTGGACTATGGTTCAAGCTGTAAAAGTTTGAAATATTGACTATGATGCATTGAATGTAAAAGTGTCAGCCTGGGGAAGGAATGAAAGTGCTTATCCACTGTCTTTTTCAATTTCAGTTTGATCTAAGGAGATGTTTATGTCCAATGATAAACACTCCATCGTGTTTCAATTAACCAAGGATTCTGTAAATAGATTCTGTAGAATCTGTATAGATGTAAATCAGTAAGAATCACATGGTCCATTCCAACCCAAAGGCTGGTATTGGGGACTGATATATGATTAAGCCTACACAATTATTTGTGAAATGTAACAAAATTGTTCTGCATGCCCCCCGAATGGCACCCCATAGGGCTCTGGTCAAAAGTAGTACATTAATAGGGAATAGGGTACCATTTGGGATGTAGCCTTGTTCAATCATTGTGATTGTTTGTTAGGCTAATGATGTCTACTGATCTATTAATTGACACAGTCATGAACTGGATGTGGAGGAGAACCCTCAGATGTCTGTAGAGGAAGCCTGGGATAAACTGTGATTAAAGTGCAGCCACGACCCCATGTACGTGACCATTACTACATGAGACTTGGGCTACATCCCAAATGGAACCCTATTCTCTATATAGTGCACAACCTTTGACCAGCCTGGTCAAAAAGTAGTGCACTTTTACAGTATGTAGGGAATAGGGTGCCATTTCGAACAGAGACCAGTTATCTGTATGATATTCTAAGAGGACAATCTCACATAATCAATCTCTTTTCATGTTTTGGTGTATTAGGTTTGAGAGTGTGCTGAAGTTTAAGCCCCAGGCACCACCAGGGTGGGAAGGCTGGGAGGAATAGGAAGCTATGTGGCGGTAGGAGAGCATCCTGCCACATCAACCAGCACACCTTCTTTACTGAAGAGGGAGATATCACAGAGCCCAAGCTGAGCAAGACCTTTCAAAAAGTAAGCCCTGTAAACATTTGACCAATTATTCTGAAATTATTTTTGATAGGAATACCAATAGTCACCCTCCCTTTTAATCAAATCAAATCAAATTGTATTGGTCACATACACATATTTAGCAGATGTTATTGCGGGTGTAGCAAAATGCTTGTGTTCCTAGCTCCAACACTGCAGCAGTATTTAACAATTCACAACAATGCTCACAAATCTGAAGTAAAATAACGTAGTTAAGAAATATATAAATATTAGGACGAGCAATGTTGGAGTGGCATTGACTAAAATACAGTAGAATAGAATACAGTATATACATATGAGATGAGTAAATCAGTATGTAAACATTAAAGTGACCAGTGATTCCATGTATGTATATAGGGCCGCAGGGTTGAGTAACCGGGTGGTAGCTGGGTAGTTATAGCACACACCCACAGTTCATAGCAGCTTCTGACTAGCAAGTGGATGAGTGTGGTGAGGAGGAGGATGTGCTGTGGTTGACACCGGGGGAAGCTTTGTCAGAGAGGTCTGCATCATGTCTAACTCAGCTGCCTGTAGCCTCAGCCTCAGTGTTCACTCAGTGTCCGCTGGCAGAGGAGAGAATGGGAGAGCAGCCAAGACTCCACAGGAGCCCCTCCTATCCCCCCAACCCCTCCCTGTCAGTGCTGCCCTCCTCTGACACCCTCTGACACACTGCATCTCTTTAAACGTGCAGCCACTGTTTTCGTCCGACTGAATTTATTTACAATGCGCCGGCACACTGCACTGGTTCAAGGGTAGCCGTGCTGTTTAAAGTTCATGTACCATCCGCTTATTTGAGTCAGTCACATTTCATTGGTAAGACTACCTTTGGACGGCTGATGTAGGAAGTTCACATCACTGGCTGACCTTCAGAGGGTTCAGTTGGTTGCTATAAACTCAGATGCTTATTCATACCATAATAGAGAAGCTAGGAAATGCTGCTTTTCTCTGTTTGCTGACTGTGCTGGATTTGTTTTATCCCAAAGAAATTGAAACTTGTCAAAGTACTTGAGTGTGCACAAACAGCACTTCAAACAAGGAGAAACTTAATGACTCTCTTTACCTACAGTTATAGGTTCCCCCACCATTGAAGTAGATATCCGTGTGTTTCTACTGAGTTGACACTGAGTTGAGACATTATAAAGTAGTGTCACACTGTGGGAGGTCTTAAATGCAGTGCTTTTCCACTCATCTCTCTGTATGAGCTCACTGAATTGATCTTCTGGGCAAGACTTGCTGTTTTTACTGTCTGCAGCAAATGGCTCCATCATCCAGCAGGCCCAGTAGAAATGACTTCAGCACGGAGTAAGCCTATTGTAAAGTATTATTTTGTTGTCAAACGTGTCATGCTTCTCTGTTGATGTAGTGTTTATTGCTCATGCTTGTGTCTTGTACTTGCAGATCACATGTCCTGATCTGTCTTCAGGTTCAGAGGTTCCTCCAGAAAGTTCAGAGAGGAATACCCCTCTGGAGTTGGATAGTACTGAGCAACCCTCTCATCAGAACCTCTTCACCAGAATAGAAGATGAAGAGGATGATGAGATTCAATTCAGAAGAGAGGTGTACTCACTGGACATACCAGACTACTTAGTTCCCGGAGCACCTGAACACAATAACACAGGTGAGTTTGCGTCAACAGCCGGTTTAGACCTTTTTCTAACCCGGGGTTTCTTCATAAACAATTCATGTCAGATCTACGTTAGTGTATTTCTTGTTTGATTGTAGAAGTCTTGTACAACTTTTGCACTACCTATTTCCAGAGGCTACTGGGAAGGAAAAGAAGAACAATAATACCAAGAAAACAGAGAAATGTGGAGTGATGCCAGCTGAGATTGCAGTGGAGCCTGAGCTGGCTAAGTACTGGGCCCAGCGCTACCGGTCTCTTCTCCTGGTTCGATGAGGGCATCAAATTGGAACAAGTTGAGTCACAGAGCAAACAGAACACACACACACACTTCAGGAAACACAACCGATTTCTTCATACAGGCTCAAGCAGAAAGGGTTAGTGGTATTTTGGAACGACTTTACGTTATTATTGTTGTTAACGTGTTAATATTTCTCTAGTTTGAGAACAACTATTGTGGTCTCCCAACCACTTCTATTCGTGCAGCCCAAATGGAGTGTTGTCAAATGTGATTCAGGAATGCACTTTATCTGAAAAGAAAAGGATTTGCCTCAAGGTGACTGAATGTTATCTTTCTCTCCAGTTGAGAAACAAATGGCTGTTATGTCCAAGGTAAAAGCTACAGTTTGGCTGCTCTTGAAGTCTAACATCATGTTGTTTTCAGAGAAGCAGAGGGAAAGAGAGGCAGGGAGGTTGAGATGGTGGTGTAGTGAGTGCATGGATTTGCTGGCTGGCAGACAGGGCACTCCGCTTCCTGTCTGTAGGGAGAAGTGCTGACGCCGGTGAAGCACACCTCACCCTGTGTCACATGACATGACAGCATCAGGCTCTCTCCCTGTCTCCCAGCAGAGCAACTCTTTCATGACTCTCGAGTCTTTCCTCTCCTTTACTCTCTCTTTGCAGCTGAAACAGGTGTCACAGGTTCTGTTCCGAGTGCATCTGCCCACCTGTCAGTTTCCCCTCCCCGGGAGCTGTGCTCGATTTGGCTCTTCTCTCCATTGGTTAATTGTTTGCAGGAACTTTTCAATATAATAGTCCTAGTGAGTACACAATCGTCAAAAAATGTTTGGGGGTTGTATCTACCGACGGCCTGTACAGATCCAGAAAGATACATCCGTTGTTTTACTCTTCCTGTAAACACGCTGGATGATTGAGAATCCATTGAAGAGCTTGAACGATTCATTGACGAGAGATACTTACGAACTCAAAGAAACATGTCGCTGGTTTCTGAGGATTCAAACACTGTTAAGGACAATAAACCCAATCAACAAACCAAAGCCAAGTTGGCCAAGCGGTATCAACAATGGTATAAAACCATCCACAAGCAAGAGGGCGTGAGTGGGGAGTGGTTTACGGATATGGATGTTGACTTGTTGAAATCCATCAATAAAAGGCTTGCCAAACTTGATATCTTGGATATGTTACGAGAGGACATCAATGCATTATGTGACAGTCTAGAATTCAGCCAACGTCAGATTGATGATCTAAGGAAAGAGAACACGGAGCTGAAAGGTACTGTAGACTCTATTCATTGCAGGGTGGAGGTGGTGCAAAGGGAGAACAAACAACTTAAAGAAACATTGCTTGATGTACAGTGTCCATCAATATGGGGAAACTAATATTTTCAGGGATACCGGAGAATGACAACAGCAGAGTCTGTGAGGACACAGTCCGAGAATTTATGTCAACTCAACTAAAACTGCCCACTGATGTCGTGTGTAATGTCACTGTCTCCAGAGTCCATAGAATGAGTAAGGCCTCTGGGAAAAGGCCACGGGCTATTGCATGTTTTGAACATTGTAAGCAAAAGGAAATGGTGAAGGTCTGGGGCAGAAAATTTAGAAACACAGATTTTGGAATGAATGATCACTTCCCCACGGATATCCCATCATGAAGGAAAAGCGTTCCCGGAATCAACGAGTCTCCTTGGTGATGGATAAACTTTATATCAACAGGCAACTGTATCAGGACTCTAGAGTAACTCCCTGGCTATTTCAATCCAACTGTATCAGGACTCTAGAGTAACTCCCTGGCTATTTCAATCCATCTGTATTGGGACTCTAGAGTAACTCCCTGGCTATTTTAATCCAACTGTATCAGGACTCTAGAGTAACTCCCTGGCTATTTCAATCCATCTGTATTGGGACTCTAGAGTAACTCCCTGGCTATTTTAATCCATGTATCTGTATCCCTGGGTATTGGGACTCTAGAGTAACTCCCTGGCTATTTCAATCCAACTGTATCAGGACTCTAGAGTAACTCCCTGGCTATTTCAATCCATCTGTATTGGGACTCTAGAGTAACTCCCTGGCTATTTTAATCCAACTGTATCAGGACTCTAGAGTAACTCCCTGGCTATTTCAATCCATCTGTATTGGGACTCTAGAGTAACTCCCTGGCTATTTTAATCCAACTGTATCAGGACTCTAGAGTAACTCCCTGGCTATTTTAATCCATCTGTATTGGGACTCTAGAGTAACTCCCTGGCTATTTCAATCCAACTGTATCAGGACTCTAGAGTAACTCCCTGGCTATTTCAATCCATCTGTATTGGGACTCTAGAGTAACTCCCTGGCTATTTTAATCCATCTGTATTGGGACTCTAGAGTAACTCCCTGGCTATTTTAACTGTATCAGGACTCTAACTCCCTGGCTATTTCAATCCATCTGTATTGACTCTAGAGTAACTCCCTGGCTATTTCAATCCAACTATATCAGGACTCTAGAGTAACTCCCTGGCTATTTTAATCCAACTGTATCAGGACTCTAGAGTAACTCCCTGGCTATTTTAATCCAACTGTATCAGGACTCTAGAGTAACTCCCTGGCTATTTTAATCCAACTATATCAGGACTCTAGAGTAACTCCCTGGCTATTTTAATCCAACTGTATCAGGACTCTAGAGTAACTCCCTGGCTATTTTAATCCAACTATATCAGGACTCTAGAGTAACTCCCTGGCTATTTTAATCCAACTGTATCAGGACTCTAGAGTAACTCCCTGGCTATTTTAATCCAACTGTATCAGGACTCTAGAGTAACTCCCTGGCTATTTTAATCCAACTATATCAGGACTCTAGAGTAACTCCCTGGCTATTTTAATCCAACTGTATCAGGACTCTAGAGTAACTCCCTGGCTATTTTAATCCAACTATATCAGGACTCTAGAGTAACTCCCTGGCTATTTTAATCCAACTGTATCAGGACTCTAGAGTAACTCCCTGGCTATTTTAATCCAACTATATCAGGACTCTAGAGTAACTCCCTGGCTATTTTAATCCAACTGTATCAGGATGCACTGTGTTTGACCAGGCCACAAATAGTAACAGAGATGTATTTATATTGGGTGATTTTAATATAAATTGGAAGGATCATAATAATTAAAATAGAACTAAATTAATGAGATATTCCGAGAGCTGTGGTTTGAAACAAATGATTCATTATACTACTAGATCATCAACTAAGTTGGGTCATCGTTCAGACACATGCATTGATCTGATATTCTGTAATATACTATTGCAATGCTTAAAAGCCAGATCAATGCCAGTGGGCTGGACAGACCATAATATTGTGACCATAACTATGGTCAAGAGAAATTTTAAAACATTTAATCATGAGCTATTTCAAAATGATTTGGCCGCTGTACCCTGGGAGCTGAGTTATCTAGAGGATGATTTAAATCACGCTAAAGAATGTTTTATTGATTTGCTCACTGAGGTAATGGACCATCATGCCCCAGTAAGAAAGAGTACTGTTGGGGCTCGTCCATCTCCATGGATTGATGATTAACTGGCTGAGGCATTTTCTCAAATAATATGGCAAAAGTCTTAGCAGCCAAATCTAAACTAGAAATTGATTAACAGAATTATAGAATACTACGTAATTATGCAGTTCAATTAAATCGTAAGAAAAAAACATTATTTTACAAAAAATATTTTATTGATTGTAAAAAATGATTGTAGAAAGGTATGGAACACAGTTAAGGGCTTACTTGGTACATCTATCTCCTCATGCCCATCTAGTGTGGAGGTTGACGGGATAACAATAACAAAACCAGCTGACATTGCCAATCATTTTGCAGATTTTTTTTTTTACAAAGAAAATGAATTTACTGAGCGATAATGTAAACACCCATTCTCCCAAACAAGCAACTGTCCAATGGATTGATGATCATATCATGAGCAAAAACACCTGCTCTTTTAGTCTACAAATGGTGTCAGTAGAGGTGTTAAACCTATTGAAGTCATTACCCGATGGTAAATCTACAGGTTATGATCTTATGGACAATATTTTACTTCGCTGTGCTGCTCCCCAGATTGCAGCTCCACTGAAATATATATTTAATTGGAAACTGGAAAAGGGGACATTTACAAATGTATGGAAGCATGCTAAACTGTGTCCTATTCCGAAAGACAGCAAAGAACCCATTACTCCTGACTATAGTCTACTCCCTTCACTCAGTAAGATATTGGAGGGTATTGTGAGTAGACAAATATGGGAGTACATGGAAAAGAATGATCTGATTACAGCCAATCAGCATGCTTATTGCAAAAAAAGTTCCACTACCACTGCATTGGTTGACATGACTGACCAGTGGCTTAATGCTATGAATAATGGCAGGTTTGTGGGTGTACTATTTTTAGATTTTAGTGCAGCATTTGATTTAGTGGATCATGAAATACTTTTGACAGAATTATCGCATTATGTTTTTAAGGAGGCAGCATGGAATTGGGTACAGTAATATCGAACTGTCAGGAAACAGTCCACCTATATCAATGGGTTGTTTTCTTCCCCTTATGCTTTTAACTGTGGAATACCGCAGGGCAGCTGCCTTGGGACAATTCTTTACTTAATAATACCAACGACCTTGCTTATGCCTTATCTGAAACTCAACCTACTATATTTCCAGATAATGCTACAATTTTATACAGCAAGACAATTAATTCAACAGGTTCAGCAAGCTCTACAAGTAGATCTGGGAAATATCAGGGAGTGGGTTTGCCTGAACAAACTTGTTTTGAACACGAATAAAACCAAGGTATGCATGATCAGAAAGATAGCTAAATATTTATCAGGAAAGATTCTTAGGCAAACAACCCAAACACTAATTGGGAGTCAGGTAAACTACTGTTCTGTGGTCTGGGGAAATGCATCAGCATGTGAAATTAGGAGGCTGCAGATTGAACAGAACAAAGCAGCAAGGATTGTTTAAAGGTGGTTATTCTGTTGGAGTCATGCTCAATGCTCTTGGTTGGTCATCAATCAACAAGATAATTGAAAAAAAAACATGCTTATTTTATTTCACAATGTACACCATTTAAAACAGCCAAACTCTATTCACAACAGTAATCAGTTGGAAAGAGACAGACATTCAGTAAATACTAGGAATATAGTGTCCATCATCTGTGTTATCCAGACAGAAAAGAGAAATAGGCAATATAACATTTCAATTTAGAGCAATAAAGAGATTTAATAATTTATCTGAGAAAACCAGAAACATTTCAATATATAAATTCATACAATACTGTAGAACCATTTTAAATATAATAAATTGGAAGGTTGTGCGGAACTAGGGTCGATGAAGGAATCACTCTATATTTTCAGAATGTTAGAGTATTCATCTGGTCAATATGTCAGTGTATTATGTATGTGAAAATGAGATCGTATTATAAATTGTATTTTAATGTTTAAGGACTCTTGGAAGATTAGTCCAAATGAGAACTAAAAGAGATAATAAACTCTAAATCAAATCTCTCTCCCAACAAAAAGAGCAGAGACTATAGCAGAAATAAAAGCAACCTTGTACTCTAGAATGACAAATATTCATACTGTTAGTTAGGGTTGGGCGGTATCAGATTTTCATACCATTTCTGTACCATACCAGGGAATACGGCATTACCGGAAAAAACAAGGGGCACTATTTCACCAAAACAAAAAAAACAATTATGTCTATTGTAACCAAGAAGCTTTATCTTGACATTTAGCTAGAAGGTTAGCGAACCAAATGCATAGCTGGAGCCCTGAGCTGGATATAAGTTATTTTAGATTTCTTGTATTTATACTTAAGCAGAGGCATAGCATATGACGGCCTTCTCCAACCTATCTGGGAAAGAGTTTATCGGTTATCAGAGGGCCTATCTCATCCTTCCGAATCTCCCTATTCTCCAAAGTATTATGACTAATATGTCTTTAGTCTACCTAGCTCAAATAAGAAGTCTTTCATAGAGCATTCTGAATTCTGTTTGAAAACGAGATCAGAGCCTTCATAACTATTCAATTATTCATGTCAACAGAGAAGAGCCTGGACACATATCGTAGCATGGCTGAAACCCACTGCAGATTACAACCTACTCCTATCAGATTCCTATGGTGTCTATTGCTCAATTAGTCATAGGGGTAAAGTCTGAGAAAGTGCCTGTACAGCTTCATCATGTGTAGCAGTGCCTGGCTAATGATAGATAGCAGATTGTGAAGAGGGGTAATCTAGTCTTCTGGGACTGAAGTGATGTAGCTCGGTTTTAAAACTTCCGACATGATGTTGTCTTCCCTTCAAGATCTGTTTGAGAATACAACGCTAACTAGTCGCCCATAGACATAGTTGCCAATAGACATTAGGGGAATGCATGAGCTCAATATTTTGTTTGGACCCTCCCTTGAGCCCCAGTAAAGTTAGTCCTCTCCTCAGTCACTTTTCTCAGGATGGAGGGAAGGAAGGCATAATAAAAGAGTGCGAGACGTGAAGCACTAAAAACAAGTAGAGACCACTCCCATCATTGTTTGCCTTAACAGGTGTTTATTCTCTGAGGAGGCTGTGAAAACAAGTAGAGACCACTCCCATCATTGTTTGGCTTAACAGGTGTTTATTCTCTGAGGAGGCTGTGAAAACAAGCAGCGGAACAGAAAATAGCAATGACTGCTAGACTCGGTTAGAGAACGATGGCAGATGGTCTAGGGGTCTCCGAGGGGAGACAGGAGGACGTGGTCTATGAAGCATCCCAGTCTCTCCACATAGTCTAATATATCTCAATATCCACAGCATACGTCTTGAATACTTTTTGTGTTGTCTTGTATAGTATAATCATAACTAGGCTTTTCCTGGTGTGATGGTAAACCCACATCTACTTTATATTCCAGCAGGCCTAATATTAGTATTTTGCCTGCAGTAAAATGTTGTGAATGACAGCTGTTTTGAAATGTAACTGTCACTGATAGTGTTTTGGTGAAGTTGCGCATGGCACTAGCATGACTTAATGAGCCCACAAAATAAATCAACTAGATTATATATTATATTTCTGGACTTGGCTTGAATATCAGAATGGCAGTTTGAACAAAACCATTTGACACTTGTCTGACCCCTGGTGGCTATGCTGGGCAATGGGGACACCTACAGTATTTCTCTTTGCAAAACCCCCCAAATTCTGATTTATTAAAATGTGAGTATTAAAATGCACTTAATTTGCCTTGTATTATAGTAAAATTACAGAAATTAGAATATATATTAATTGTCTCTTTCTGTCTGTCCGTCCGTCCGTCCGTGTATGTACAGAGAGAGGGCTGGTTCTCCGTCACCCCAGAGAAGATAGCCGACCACAGTTTCCACTCATAGACACCTTCTGTGGAGTGGGAGGCAATGTCATCCAGTTTGTCCTCACTGTGAAGAGAGGTACATAAATGTTTGATATAAACTTTAGATATTTTTGCTTATACTGTATCTGCATTTGTCTTTATAGATAGGGCGAGAGTTTTTCCTGACCCTGTGATGTGACCAGGAAAATCTCTGGGCCCTTGTTATATCCTATAGGTTAAAAGTTATTGTCCTGAGTGGTACTCCCTATGTGTCTGACTCTCTGTCCTCCCTGTCCCTTCCACCTTGTAGTGCTAGCCATTGACATCGACCCAGTGCGTCTGGCTCTGGCCCAGCACTACGTCCAGGTCTATGAGGTGGCCGAGCACATCGACTTTGTGCAGGGAGACTTCCTAAAGCTGGCACCACGTCTTAGGGGGGATGTGGTGTTCAGACTACCTCAGCGCAGATGTCTTCGATATCAAGAGCATGATGGCTCCAGATGGATATCCTTTTTTCCTCTCGTTATAGCTGCTCTCAGGCTTTTATAGTCAGGCAATGGGCCAGACTCCAGCACACCGGGCAGGGCAGGGTAGAGGCAGAGGGGTAGAGGTAGAGGCAGAGCGGTAGAGACCGAGGCAGGGCTTTTGAGAACAGGGCAGAGTGGTTGAGGCCAGGGCAGAGCGGTAGAGACCCGGGCAGATGAAGAGCAAGACATGCCTCTGTATTCTGGGTCAGCTGCAGCTTAACTATGTATTTTTTTGCAGAACCTGACAATAGTACTGGACAATAATCAAGATAAGATAAAACAGGAGCCTGCAGGACTTGCTTTGTGGAGTGTGGTTTCAAAAAAGCAGAGCATCTCTTAATTACGGACAGACTACTCCCCCACCCTTGAATCTATATGTTTTGACCATGACAGTTTACAATCTAACGTTACACCAAGTTATTTAGTCTCTTCAACTTGTTTAACAGCCACACCATTCATTACCAGATTCAGCTGAGGTCTAAAACTTATGGAAATATCTGTACCAAATACAATGCTCTTAGTTTTAGAGATGTTCAGGACCAGTTTATTACTGGCCACCCATTCCAAAACTATATGCAACATTTTGTTAATGGTTTCAGTGACTTCATTAGCTGTGGTTGTTGATGCGTATATTGTTGAATCATCAGTATACATGGACACACATGCTTGGTTTAATGCCAGTGGCAGGTCATTGGTAAAAATAGAAAAGAGTAGAGGGCCAACAGAGCTGCCCTGCGGTACACCGCACTTTGCATGTTTGACATTTAAAGAAGCTTACATTAAAGAAAGCTCTGAATCCATGATATAGCTGAGGTTGAGAAAACTAACTAACACATTAGTTTTCTCAACAACCGGTTATGGTAAATAATATCGAAGGCTGCTCTGAAATCTAACAGTACAGCTAGCGCCCACAATCATCTTATTATCAATTTGTTTCAGCCAATCATCAGTCATTTGTGTCAGTGCAGCACATGTTGAGTGCCCTACTCTATAAGCATGTTGAAAGTCTGTTTTCAATTTGTTTACAGAGAAATAGCATAGTATTTGGTCAAACACAGTTTTTTCCAACTGTTTGCCAAGAGCTGGCACCAAGCTGATAGGTCTGCTGTTAGAACCAGTGAAGGGAGCTTTACCACTCTTGGGTAGTGGAATGACTTTGGCTTCCCTCTAGACTCAGATTAAATATATGACAGATAGGAGTGGGTATAGGAGTGGGTAACCCTACCATCCCCAGTAGCTTTCCATCTAAGTTGTCAATTTCATGAGGTTTGTCATTTATTCATAATTTTTCCACTAACTTTACAAAATTCAAACTTACAATGCTTTTCTTTTGATTATATGTTTTTTTTATGCATGAGTACGATGGCTCACTGTTTGTTGGCATTTTCTGCTTAGGTTTGCCCACTTTGCCAATGAAGTAATCGTTAAAATAATTGGCAACATCAAATGATTTTGTGATGAGTAAGTCATCTGATTCGATGAAAGATGGAATTGAATTTGTCTTTGTGCCCATAATTTAATTTAAAGTACTCCAATGTTTTTTTTTTCCCATCAATCTTTATATCATTGATCTTGGCTTCATAATACAGTTTCTTCTTCTTTTTGTTGAGTTCAGACACATAATTTCTCCATTTGCAGTAAGTCAGCCAGTCAGATGTGCAGCCAGACTTATTTGCCACTCCTTTTGCCCCATCTCTTTCAACCGTACAGTTTTTCAATTCCTCATCAATCCATGGAGCCTTAACAGTTCTAACAGTCAGTTTCTTAACAGGTGCATGTTTATCAATAATTGGAAGAAGTAATTCCATAACTTCATTCAGTGCAGCGTCTGGGTGCTCCTTATTAATCACATCAGACCAACAAATATCATCCACATAAGAGTCACAGCTAATTATTTTGTACTATCTCTTATACACTATTTTAGGCCCAGCTGTTGGAACGTTGGCTCTCCTGGATATAGCCACTATATTGTGATCACTGCATCCAATGGGCAGCTTTAGAACAAAGTTCTACAGTATTAGTACAAATGTGATCAATACATGTGGATGATCTTGTTCCTGTAGTGTCTGTAAACACCCTGGTAGGTTGCTTAATAACCCGAACCAGGTTACAGGCACTGGTTACAGATGAAAACCAGTCAATATTCAGGTCCCCAAGAAAGTAGACCTTTCTGTTTACATCGCATTTACGATCAAGCATTTCACACACATTATTTAGATACTGAATGTAAGCACTGGCCTATAGCAACACCGCAAAATAAAAAGCTTTAGATGTGCCAGGTGAACCTGCAACCACAACACTTCAATAACACTTTTACATAAGATCTTCTCTAAGCATTACAGGGATATGGCTCTGAATATATTCAGCAACACCTCCCCCATAAGCATTCCTGTATTTTCTATAGATGTTATATCCTTGTATTGCTGCTGCTTTGTCATCAAATTAAATATTGAATTGAGTCTCAGAAGTGGCTAATATACACTATATATACAAAGGTATGTGGACAGCCCTTCAGATTAGTGGATTCAGCTATTTCAGCCACACCTGTTGCAGACAGGTGTATAAAATCGAGCACACGGCCATGCAATCTCCATAGACAAACATTGGCAGTAGAATGGCCCGTACTAAAGAGCTCAGTGACTTTCAACCGGGCACTGTCATAGGATGGCACCTTTCCAACAAGTCAGTTTGTCAAATTTCTGCCCTGCTAGAGCTGCCCCGTCAATGGTAAGTGCTGTTATTGTGAAGTGGAAATGTCTAGGAGCAACAACGGCTCAGCTGCAAAGTGGTAGGCCACACACTCACAGAACGTGTCCGCCGAGTGCACAAGTGCATAGTGCGTAAAAATAGTCTGACCTCGGTTGCAACACTCACTACCGAATTCCAAACTGCCTCTGGAAGCAACATCAGCACAAGAACTGTTCATCGGGAGCTTCATGATATAGGTTTCCATGGCAGAGCAGCCGCACACAAGCCTAAGATCACCATACACAATGCCAAGTGTCGGCTATAGTGGTGTAAAGCTCACCTCCATTGAACTCTGGAGCAGTAGAAATGCGTTCTCGAGAGGGATGAATCAGTTTGGCGGATGCCAGGAGAACATTACCTGCCCCAAGTGTAAAGTTTGGTGGAAGAGGAATAATGGTCTGGGGCTGTTTTTCATTGTTTGGGCTGGCCCCTTAGTTCCAGTGAAGGGGAATCTTAACACTACATTCTAGACAGTTCTTAGCTTTCAACTTTGTAGCGACAGTTTGGAGAAGGCCCTTTCCTGTTTCATTATGACAAGGCCCCCGTGCAGAAAGCGGTCCATACAGAAATGGTTTGTCGAGATTGGTGTGGAAGAACTTGACTAGTCTGCACACTGACCTTTACCCCATCGAACACCTTTGGGATGAATTGGAACGCCTACTGCGAGCCAGGCCTAATTGCCCAACATCAGTGCCCGACCTCACTAATGCTCTTGTGGCTGAATAGAAGGAAGTCCCTGTAGCAATATTTCAACATGCAGTGTAAAGCCTTTCCAGAAGAGTGGAGGCTGTTCTAGCAGCACAGTGGGGTGGGGCTACTCCATAATAATGCTCATGATTTTGGAATGAGATGTTCGACAAGGTTGTGTCCACATACTTTTGATCATGTAGTGTATGAATGTTAGCGAGTTATTGATTTCATGAACCTTATTTCTAAGGCTAAATATATTAATATGGGCTATTTTCAGCCCTTTCCTGGGTAGCTTATCTGAGATAGATATAATATGAAAAAGAGCAGTCAAAGCAAGAGAAAAAGTATACATTCAGCAGTCCATGAATCAGTTGGTGTGTGTGTTAAGAGTGTGCTGCAGGGTTGAAGCTACGAACCCATAGGCTTGGCTCTCATCCATTCCAGGCTTTTTGGGAGGGAGGGTGGACAATGAGCCTGTCATAGCGTATGTAAGAAATGCCCCCTCTTGCTCTGGCCGTTTTCATGGCTGGGATAAGTTCTTTCCTCTTCTGGCACGCAGAGAGGCAGAGTGGCAGAGACAGACAGTGACAGGGCAAGCAGTATGATGACTAACTAGCTAGGAGTGAATGTAAAGGCAGGAACTTGGGATGCACTGTTGGTTTTGTTGGTGCGCTGTTCTTTGCTTGACAAAGTAAGTTAGCTATCTTTTATATTTCACTAGTATTTACTATTTACACGCATTGTAGCATTCTATTATAAGACTTGAAATGCCCTCTAACAGACACAGTTGTTTTCCTTAACTGTTAATACTTTTGACATTTTCAGGTTGTCCAAAATGATATCCGATAATATTGTGTACTTCCTGCCACTTAATGCAGACATGTATCAGGTAGGTTATATGAACAAGTGTCACTTGTCCTTGATTGTCTCCACCCCCTTCAGGTGTCACTTTTTTCCCCAGTGTATTTATCCCTGTGTTTCCTGTCTCTCTGTGCCAGTTTGTCTTGTATGTCCAAGTCAACCACTGTGTTTTTCCCGTGCTCCTGCCTTCTCTATTCTCTTTTTGCTAGTCCTCACAGTTTTGACCCGTGCGTGTTTCTGGACTCTGTACCTGCCTGCCCAACCATTCAGCCTGCCTTGACTTCGAGCCCGCCTGCCACACTGTACCTACTGGACGCTGAACTGGTTTTGACCTTTTGCCTGTCCACGACCATTCTCTTGCCGACCCTTTTTTGGATCAATTAACATCTAAGAGTCCAACCAACTGCCACCTGTATCTGCATCTGGGTCTCGCCTTGTGCCCTGATAGACAAGTAGAGGAGTATTGGTTGTTTGCATC
Organism: Oncorhynchus clarkii lewisi; assembly: GCF_045791955.1. Classification (NCBI taxonomy): domain Eukaryota; kingdom Metazoa; phylum Chordata; class Actinopteri; order Salmoniformes; family Salmonidae; genus Oncorhynchus; species Oncorhynchus clarkii. The sequence continues at coordinate 22,304,054 of NC_092174.1, read as the reverse complement.
TTATTTTGATTTACAGTCTTTGTGCATGCTAGTCATGCTTGGCTAATCGTCTACCATTGAGTCAAGATGTACAGTGCATTCGAAAGTATTCAGAAATGCAAACATTTCTAAAAACCTGTTTTTGCTTTGTCATTATGGGGTGTTGTGTGTAGATTGATGAGGATGTTTGTTGTTTAATCCATCCAAAATAAGGCTGTAACGTAACAAAATGTGGAAAAATTGAAGGGGTCTGAATACTTTCCGAAAGCACTATATTTGTTGATATTTCAGTGTAAATTACATAACAGCAATAGTCTGAAGGCCTTTAGAGGTGTGAGGTTTCTGCAGGGCCTCTTATCAGGAGGAGGATAAAGGCTACATCCCAATTCTCCACCCTTCTCCTAAAGTGTGCACTTGCACACTTCCCATTTAACAATGGTGGGAAGTCCCTCCAGACAATGCTTACACCAATCCATTGCTTTTCAATCCATGACGGGTAGTGTGCAAGTGCATAGTTTGGCTGAAGTGTGGAGAAATGGGTCTTAGCTGTAGTCAGAGCTGATGATGCCAGGCGTCAGCCTGCCCTGCTGAGCCTGTACTGAACGTGTTCTTGGGAATACCCATACTTCTGCTTTATTTAGATGACTTCCCATTTCTGTGCTCTGTGCTATCCAGTGGCCTGTGGCTGTATGTGTTCACACTGTCAGATCACAGGCTCCCAGAGCAGGAACAGGCCTCATACTGTAGACCTCATTGATATTGTATTCTGCCATCATCATGTATTTTATCAGCAGTGTAACAAAGCAGGCCATCACCTATTTGGTAACACATTGACCTGGTTACTTAGCAGTGGGAGATCTAGCTATAGCCTTTTATTGCATATCTACTACTATAAAAAGCTAAGTCCGTGTTTGCTGTTATTAGAAGATAAGAAGTATACTGAGAATAGAAAAAGTATGTGAACCCTTTGGAATTACCTGGATTTCTGCATAAATTGGTCCTAAAATTTGATCTGATCTTCAACTACAACTATAACTATAACACACATTATTGTATTTTTCTTGTCTATATGGAATTGAAACATTCACAGTGTAGGTTGGAAAAAGTAGGTGAACCCCTAACCTGGAGTCCAATCAATGAGACGAGATTGGAGATGTTGGTTAGAGCTGTCCTGCTCTATAAAAAACATTCATAAAATTTGAATTTGCTGTTCACAAGAAGCATTGCCTGATGTGAACCATGCCTCAATCGAAATAGATCAGAAGACATGCATAAAGCTGGGAAGGGATACAAAAGTATCTCTAAAATCCTTGATGTTCATCAGTCCACGGTAAGACAAATTGTCTATAAATGGAGAAAGTTCAGCACTGTTGCTACTCTCCCTAGGAGTCGAGGTCCTGCAAAGATGACTGCAAGAGCACAGTGCAGAATGCTCAATGAGGTGTCAGCTAGACTTACAGAAATCTCTGGAACATGCTAACGTCTGTTGATGAGTCTACAATACGTAAAACACGAAACAACACTTCAACTGAAGAAAATACACCTGACCTCCACCCAATTGAGATGCTGTGGCATGACCTCGAGAGCAGTTCACACCAGACATCCCAAGAATATTGATGAACTGAAACAGTTTTGTAAAGAGGAGTGGTCCAAAATTCCTCCTGACCGTTGTACAGGTCTGAATCCGCAACTACAGAAAGCGTTTGGTTGAGGTTATTGCTGCCAAAGGATGGTCAACCAGTTATTTAACGCTAATAAAACTAAATGCATGCTTTTCAAACGATCGCTGCACGCACCCGCCCGCCCTACTAGCATCACTACTCTGGACGGTTCTGACTTAGAATATGTGGACAACTACAAATACCTAGGTGTCTGGCTAGACTATAAACTCTCCTTCCAGACTCATATTAAACATCTCCAATCCAAAATTAAATCTAGATTTGACTTCCCATTTCGCAACAAAGCCTTCACTCACGTCGCCAAACATACCCTTGTAAAACTGACTATCCTACCGATCCTCAACTTTGCCGATGTCATTTACAAATAGCCTCCAACACTACTCAGCAAACTGGATGCAGTCTATGTGTCATCTATTTTGTTACCAAAGCCCTATGTATGCTCTCGCTACATATTGGTCGCCAGACCCACTGGCTCCAGGTCATCTATAAGTCTTTGCTAGGTAATGCTCTGCCTTATCTCAGCTCACGATAACAACACCCACCCATAGCACGCTCTCCAGCAGGTACAGTGCCTTGCGAAAGTATTCGGCCCCCTTGAACTTTGCGACCTTTTGCCACATTTCAGGCTTCAAACATAAAGATATACAACTGTATTTTTTTGTGAAGAATCAACAACAAGTGGGACACAATCATGAAGTGGAACGACATTTATTGGATATTTCAAACTTTTTTAACAAATCAAAAACTGAAAAATTGGGCGTGCAAAATTATTCAGCCCCTTTACTTTCAGTGCAGCAAACTCTCTCCAGAAGTTCAGTGAGGATCTCTGAATGATCCAATGTTGACCTAAATGACTAATGATGATAAATACAATCCACCTGTGTGTAATCAAGTCTCCGTATAAATGCACCTGCACTGTGATAGTCTCAGAGGTCCGTTAAAAGCGCAGAGAGCATCATGAAGAACAAGGAACACACCAGGCAGGTCTGAGATACTGTTGTGAAGAAGTTTAAAGCCGGATTTGGATACAAAAAGATTTCCCAAGCTTTAAACATCCCAAGGAGCACTGTGCAAGCGATAATATTGAAATGGAAGGAGTATCAGACCACTGCAAATCTACCAAGACCTGGCCGTCCCTCTAAACTTTCAGCTCATACAAGGAGAAGACTGATCAGAGATGCAGCCAAGAGGCCCATGATCACTCTGGATGAACTGCAGAGATCTACAGCTGAGGTGGGAGACTCTGTCCATAGGACAACAATCAGTCGTATATTGCACAAATCTGGCCTTTATGGAAGAGTGGCAAGAAGAAAGCCATTTCTTAAAGATATCCATAAAGAGTGTTGTTTAAAGTTTGCCACAAGCCACCTGGGAGACACACCAAACATGTGGAAGAAGGTGCTCTGGTCAGATGAAACCAAAATTGAACTTTTTGGCAACAATGCAAAACGTTATGTTTGGCGTAAAAGCAACACAGCTCATCACCCTGAACACACCATCCCCACTGTCAAACATGGTGGTGGCAGCATCATGGTTTGGGCCTGCTTTTCTTCAGCAGGGACAGGGAAGATGGTTAAAATTGATGGGAAGATGGATGCAGCCAAATACAGGACCATTCTGGAAGAAAACCTGATGGAGTCTGCAAAAGACCTGAGACTGGGACGGAGATTTGTCTTCCAACAAGACAATGATCCAAAACATAAAGCAAAATCTACAATGGAATGGTTCAAAAATAAACATATCCAGGTGTTAGAATGGCCAAGTCAAAGTCCAGACCTGAATCCAATCGAGAATCTGTGGAAAGAACTGAAAACTGCTGTTCACAAATGCTCTCCATCCAACCTCACTGAGCTCGAGCTGTTTTGCAAGGAGGAATGGGAAAAAATGTCAGTCTCTCGATGTGCAAAACTGATAGACATACCCCAAGCGACTTACAGCTGTAATCGCAGCAAAAGGTGGCGCTACAAAATATTAACATAAGGGGTCTGAATAATTTTGCACGCCCAATTTTTCAGTTTTTGATTTGTTAAAAAAGTTTGAAATATCCAATAAATGTCGTTCCCCTTCATGATTGTGTCCCACTTGTTGTTGATTCTTCACAAAAAAATACTGTTTTATATCTTTATGTTTGAAGCCTGAAATGTGGCAAAAGGTCGCAAAGTTCAAGGGGGCCGAATACTTTCGCAAGGCACTGTATATCTCACTGGTCATCCCCAAAGCCAACACCTCCTTTGGCTGCCTTTCCTTCCAGTTTTTTTTATTTATTTAGGCAAGTCAGTTAAGAACAAATTCTTATTTTCAATGACGGCCTAGGAACAGGGGCAGAACGACAGATTTGTACCTTGTCAGCTCGGGGATTCGAACTTGCAACCTTTCGGTTACTAGTCCAACACTAGGCTACCCTGCCGCCCCAGTTCTCTGCTGCCAATGACTGGAGCGAATTGCAAAAATTGCTGAAGTTGGAGACTTATATTTCCCTCACTAACTTTAAACAACAGCTACAGTATCTGAGCAGCTAACCGATCGCTGCAGCTGTACACGGCCCATCTGTAAATAGCCCATCCAATCTACCTACCTCAACCCCATATTGTTTTTATTTACTTTTTTGCTCTTTTGCACACCAGTATTTCTACTTGCACATCATCTTCTGCACATCTATCACTCCAGTGTTAATTTCTATTTTTCTATTGTGTTATACGTTTGTTTATTCCATGTGTAACTCTGTGTTGTTGTTTGTGTCGCTTTGCTTTATCTTGGCCAGTTCGCAGTTGTAAATGAGAACTTGTTCTTAACTGGCCTACCTGGCTAAATAAAGGTGAAATAAAAAAAATATTAAATCCAAGGGTTCACATACTTTTTGCACTGTGAATGTTTACACGGTGTGTTCAATAAAGACATGAAAATGTATAATTGTTTGTGTGTTATTAGTTTAAGCAGACTGTGTTTGTCTATTGTTGTGACTTAGATGAAGATAAGATCACATTTTATGACCAATTTAGGGCCAAACTCTACTTTTTCTTGCCACTGTATATAGAGCTAGCTACTGTAACAGTATAAATTTAAACCGTCCCCTCGCCCATACCCGGGCGCGAACCAGGGACCTTCTGCACACATCAACAGTCACCCTCGAAGCATCGTTACCCATCGCTCCACAAAAGCCGTGGCCCTTGCAGAGCAAGGGGAACTACTACTTCAAGGTCTCAGAGCAGGTGACGTCACTGATTGAAACGCTATTTAGCGCCCACGCTAACTAAGCTAGCCGTTTCACATCCGTTACACTACATTGGCCCAAGTCATCAGTTGATCAATTGATACTACTTGACATTAGATAATGGCACTAGGCCCCTATTTATTTTATATTAGAGTTAGTGAGTCTAGTTCTTTGTCTGTTTCATTCTCTATAACCAGAGTCTAGGGGAGTCTGGCTCTGTGTTTGGCCTTAACTGTTACTGTCAGACCAGTGTGGTCTAGCCAAATGGAAGCTTACATGTCAATGCACAGAATAGTTCTTCTATTTTGAAGACGTGCTGGCTACTCTGTCAAGAATAGCCTTGGCAGTTTTGCAGTGATACATGTTTTACTCTTTATTTTGATCGAAGAACACATTTTCTTGGATGATCTGTTGTTGTATTAAAGCTAACCATGCCATCTTACTTTGCCCTGATCTCAACATTGGCTTTTTTTTGTGTGGACATTTTCGTTTACATGTTAGCTACACACTGGATATACATTTGAGTCATTTAGCAGACACTCGTATCCAGAGTGATTTACAATTAGTGCATTCATCTTAAGATAGCTAGATGAGGCAACACGTAAAAATTGTATCAAGTACATTTTCCCTCAACAAAGTATTTATCAGCATAGTCAGTGCTTGGAAAATATGACATAGTCATCAGGCTTCAGCAAATAGACAGTCAGCTGAATGAGGACCTGTTGAAGTTGGCCTCAGTGATGCTTGGGTCAAGATATGTGGCTCTCTCTCTCTTAGTGAGCTCAGCACCTGCTGGGCAGGCACCCTGCATCACGGCAGTGACCAGACCTGCTGTTTGCAGCCTGGCCAACAGTTAAGCCCTATTGATTCTGCATCAGTTGAGATGATGTGTTGATAGCTATTAGGATATCTCTATGACACTGACACCGAAACCTCCCACTGGGCATAGATGTCAATTCAACATCTAGTCCACATTGGTTCAACGTAATTTAATTGAAATGAAGTGGAAGTAACGTTGATTCAACCAGTGTGTGCCCAGTGGTCTGGGCCTGCCTACCGAAGAAGAGTGCATGCGTATCTAAGCAGACAATAAAAATCACATATCACACTATCATGTCTTTCAGACAGCTATTATATTATTTAGTATGTCTTATGATGTCACTAGATTGTTTGTTTTTTTGTCTATTTTTTAGCTTGAAAAAATATATTGGCCCCTGCAGAATTGCAAGAGACACATGGCCACATCCTTATTTCTAGTATCTTTTTGGGAAATAAATATATTGTTTTGGCTGACTCTTCATCATACTGCTTCTCACTAATAACAACACACAGGCAGTAGTTCCACAATGTCCCCTCTGTCCACTTCATAAATTGTAGTGCCTCTGACATTATAAAACAAATAACCAAGTGTAAGGTAAAGGGTATGTAGTAAATATATGACTTTGACCTCAAATTACCTGTGTAATTAGCATGATGTTTGAAGATGTTGGACACTCAAATGTGTTCAGTTGTGCGCTATTATGCAAATACTTTGGACGAATGAACATTGTACCAGGAAGTTACAGTAACAAAAAAAATCCCGACAATTTAACATATGAATTTCCTCATTCTGTTCGGTGAATGTAACAGTCTATGACAGTTCATTCTCGGCTCTAATGAAGAGCAAGACATACGAAAGTTACGGATTACAACTATTTTTCTTTATTTGTTTAAAACGCATCTATAACTAGTGAAATTTGACAGGTAAGTCTAGCCTACATTATGTCATTGCACCTCTATTCTATAGCCTAGCTGTTTAAAAAAAGTTATCAGCAGTTTTTTTTTTAAATCAAGCATGACTTCATTTTTATTTCTATAGACACTAGGCTAGTCCGTTTATTTGGCAAAACAGTCCACATTTTCGGTTTAAAAAAATCGTGATACGATCCACATAGTTTAGTGCGCAAGTTTAAATTGTTCTGAAACCTTTGTCTAAAGAAATTGGTGTGTGTACAAACTTGGCGTAGCCTGTATTTTCAATTTGGGATGTTTTAAGCGTGGACATATTATTACCCCAAAGTATGTGTTTTAAATAGAGAATTTCAACTGTAGACTGCACTATGCAGCTTGTCTCGTAAACCTGATCCCAGTAGCGTTGATACATTGTCCGAGGCAACAAGTCTGCGGTGGGAGACTTCTATGCAATAGGTTCCTATCACCACCCCGCTCACACTTCACAATGGTGTGATGGACATTCCTGTCGTGTGCACGCCCACACGGGCTGTGCCCTCTAAAGTGTATGAGGCATGGTCTAAGTGTGTTTTTATGTATTCAACATTATTAAATGGAATTGCATTTTCTGCATTGTTTAACCAACTTAACTCATATAGAAAATGGAATATTCCTTGACCTAAATAACACCAGACAGAAATACATGCAGAGGTTTTTCACTTTTCTGACAAAAGACAGTGGCTGGTCAAATGAGGAAGTGTACCGAAGCCACAGTAGCACATATCCTCTGTATTTGTCTTCTTCTACGCTGTCTGCAGCCATTTCCTGGCTGTCATATAAATAACCAGGCAAGATCAGCCTCAACACTTGTGACAACCAGAGCCTGAGACCCAAAGGACCCAACAGGGTTGGGGTTGTTTTTCAGCGTTTGATAGAGAGCACTAGAGGAGTTGAATGCGTTCTTCTTATCACATATATCTTGCTTAATGGTCTAATGCATTGCCCATATCATCCAACAACAGTGCATTAGTACAACCAAATGCTATGGTTCACAATCAGACGTCCATAATATAAACGCAACATGTAAAGTGTTGGTCCCATGATTCCTGAGCTGAAATAAAAGATCCTAGAAATGTTCCACATGCACAAAAAGCTTATTTCTCTCAACCCAGACCACGTGTAACCACGTCAGCCCAGGACCTCCACATCCGGCTTCTTCACCTGCGGTATAGTCTGAGGGGGTGCTGAGGGTTATTTCGGTCTGTAATAAAGCTCTTTTGTGGGGAAAAACTAATTCTGATTGGCTGTGGGTGGGCCTGGGAGGGCATAGGCCCACCCACTTGGGAGCCAGGCCCACCCATGGCTGTGCCCTTGCCGAGTCATGTGAAATCCATAGATTAGGGCCTAATAAGTTTATTTAAATATACTGATTTCCTTCTATGAATTGTAACTCAGTCAAATCTGTGAAATTGTTGCATGTTGCATTTATATTTTTGTTCGGTATAGTTTCTGAACTGGTTTCCATTTGGGGTAAATTAAATAAAAGACTAAGACAAATGAATGGTGTGCCTTTAAGCTGTTAGTTGGCCAGAAAGAAAAACTGATCAATATTTTTATAGGGATCCAAAGTTTGAGGAAACAGCAAAGGAAGAAAAACACCTCACACTCTGATAAAATCAATTTTAATTTTGACTGGAATAGTTAATAACAAATACATGTTTTTCCTCCCTCAGTTTTAGTGACCCACTGGTTTAAGATCAAACGATAGGCCTACTGTGTTAATTAAATTATTTTGTAGCTCTTGATATAAGACGATATCTGTAACTTATAACTGAAATCATTGGAGAATTCTCCTGGATACTGAGCATTGGAGTGTCATGGGAGTGTCATTGGAGTGAGTAAATGTGTTTTGACACAGGAAATCATGTGTTGCCCCTGATATCAGTGAACCAGCTGTACAACCCTGTTTCCTGCCGGTAGGTTACAAACCGCGGCTTGTATCGTATGTCTATGGTATTAATGTACTGTACATAGAAAAGCATGTACAGATCTAAGATTGTTACCTTCACAGTATTGTTGTTATACTCAACCACTGCTGCTCCAAACTCCACGCACATGTGTGTGTGTGTGTGTGTGTGTGTGTGTGTGTGTGTGTGTGTGTGTGTGTGTGTGTGTGTGTGTGTGTGTGTGTGTGTGTGTGTGTGTGTGTGTGTGTGTGTGTGAGAAAGAGGGTGTGTGAGAGAGAGAGAGAGAGAGAGAGAGAAAGATACTGATTTACAACCACTGCTGGTTGTATATATATAAAAACCCAATCTCTTCTATTTTGAGATGTAACTTAATTTTCAATCCCCGCTGAATCAAGTGGTGTTGTAGTGTAGTACAGTAAAGACCTCAACTCCCCTGAGCTATCATGTCTAACTGATCCCAGCTGTTGAGACAGAAAGAGCCTAACTCAAATATCCATAGTTAGTGCCTACAGGCTTGTTTCTCAGATATGTCTACATGTGTGAGGTTTGATCTGTGTTAGGTTGCAGTGCTGTTAATGCTAAGGTAAATAAATAGGCACAGTTGAATCCTGATCAGTGCACTTTGATTAATTATCAACTCTGTTGTGCACTGTCATTATGACATAGACCCAAGCCATTACATTTATCAGGACTTCTCAGCTACTGTATGTATTAATAAGTCATTTGTGTTTATGAACAGTGGTCATGTGTACAGTAGGTCTCACACACACAGCCACACTGTTTATCTATGTTTGATAATGTTTCTTGATAATCATCTGGGTTACGTTTCTCGCCACTCATTCCTTCATGGCCATTTTGTTGGAATATTGAAATGATGAAAAGCAAGCTTTGCTCAAAATTCTATGTGCCCATCTGTGGTTTTAACCAATGGAAAAAAAGTTAACTTCTGTGTCTTTCCCAACAGACAACATGGGTTGTAAAAAATCCAAGCTAAATGACGGTCTGAATGGAAGTGTGCTTGATGGCAAGAACCAACGGCCAGTACGTCCTGACCAAACTGTATATGTGAGAGATCCCACCTCCAGTAAACCAAATGCTACAGTAAGTAGTACTGTCAGTGGAAACAGTATTTATTTCGTAGTGATTATTCTTGTAGTGATTACTAATGTACTGCAAAAAAATCCCTGACCTGGAAACAATTGTCACAAATGGTTCAAGTGTGTTATTAATGAATCTTTGAAAATTGAAAAATGTATCAAATTAATGTTTTTATTTAAATGGACCCAATAGCACAAATGTCAATTTCCAGCCCTCTCTCTCTCTCTCTCTCTCTCTCTCTCTCTCTCTTTCTCTTTTTTTTCTCTCTCTCTCTCTCTCTCTCTCTCTCTCTCTCTCTCTCTCTCTCTCTCTCTCTCTCTCTCTCTCCCTCTCTCTCTCTCTCTATTTCATATGTTCACTTTATATTATCCTTTGATCCAAACTACTGTTCATAGATTAGCACAATGAAACCATAACAACATTTGGAAAACTACTGTTCAGAGTAGTGATTTGAAATCATCTCTTGATACAGAGTAACTCACCTCCTGGAGGTCTCCTGCCTGGTCAGGTATTCATGAAAATGGAAGGTATGCTTGCTGTATTTCTTTATTGCACATTATTACAGTAATATTTCATGCAGAGCAAATATTGTATGGTGGTTCCATTTCTTCTGCAGTGCATTGTGCAGTGCATTATTCCAATACTATTTGATTGCAGACAAATGTTCCCACTGTCCCTCTTATCTCACACAGAGCAATCTGAGTCTGGTAAAATAGTTATTGCACTATACCCATATGATGCAAAACACAAAGACGATTTGGGATTCAAGAAGGGGGAAAGGCTTAAGGTTCTTGAAGAGTAAGTGCCTGTTCTCCATATTTGAGTGTGTTGGATTTTTATACATAAACCAATCCAATGTAGGACTAAGAGGAATATTGCTTGTTCAAGCATTTTCTACAAAGATAATAGTGTCATCATTGAATAGGTATATTCTTGTTGTGCCCCTTTATTGACATCATATGAATCAAAACTGTTCTCAGGCATGGTGAATGGTGGAAGGCTCAGTCTCTGACCTCTAAGAAAGAAGGGTTCATACCCTCCAATTATGTTGCTGAGGCCAATACCATGGAGACAGAGGAGTGAGTGTTGACATCACAATTACTTTTACACATTTCTCTCAGAGCCAACAATGTTTTCTATTCACTGTTAATAGATGCACATCCTGTAGCTGTTATTTTCCGTTCATTTCAGGGGAAGATTGGATTTCTAATTTGTGTCACTATAGTATTGTTTTTCTGTTCTGTGTAGATGGTTTTTTAAGGATATTACAAGGAAGGACGCAGAGAGACAACTTTTGGCGCCTGCAAACAAAGCAGGATCTTACCTCATTCGTGAGAGTGAGACATCAAAGGGTAAGGACCCACTGGAGAAACTAAGTCTTTCTAAGGAAAATAGATGGTCCATGAATCACTCTATTGTATTTGGATGTCTGAATATATGAGTATAATTACGATGTTTTTTTCTCTTCATCAGGAAGTTATTCCATGTCTATCAGAGATGTGGATGCCCAAGGGACGGACGCTGTGAAACATTATAAGATCCGGATGCTGGATAACGGAGGCTTCTACATCTCTCCTAAAATCACATTCCCTGACATTGGTAGCATGATAAAACATTATCACAGTGAGTACCACTGTATTGGAGCCCACCTGTAAAATGACACAAACTTTAAAAAATGTATTTTACTAGGCAAGTCAGTTAAGAACAAACTCTTATTTTCAATGACGGCCTAGGAACAGTGGGTTAACTGCCTGTTCAGGAGCAGAATGACAGATTTGTACCTTGTCAGCTTGGGGGTTTGAACTTGCAACCTTCCGGTTACTAGTCCACCGGCCTACTGATAAAATGTACATGAGGGGGTACCTCAGGGGTACTCCAGGCAGAGCAAAATCATTGCTTGGTCACTCTTCACTTTGACCAATTATGTCCATAAACTCTTCTTGGCTTCTTTCAGATTTAAACTTTCAACTTCTCTATTCACTAAAAGTAAATTAAGAATATATTGTCTAAAGAATATAGTAATGTCACTCTGCTATGTCTCAACATTGGTTTGTTGTGTGCTTGCCAGAACAATCGGATGGTCTCTGTCGAAAGCTGGAGAAGGCCTGTGATAAACCCAAAGCTCAGAAGCCATGGGACAAAGATGCCTGGGAGATCTCCAAGGAGTCCATCAAGATGGTGAAGAAACTAGGAGCCGGACAATTTGGTGAAGTTTGGATGGGTGAGTCAACGAAAGATGCTCCCTGTCTGTTGGAGGAGTGTGTTATGTATGTGTGTGTAAGTGTACAGCAGTGGTTCCCAACCTTTTTCGGTTACTGTACCACCAACGTGATTTTGCTCTGCCTGGAGTACCCCTGAGGTACCCCCTCATGTACATTTTATCAGTAGGCCTATGGTCTCTTGAGTCTTCCTAAGTACCCCCTGTGGATAGGCCAAGTACCCCCAGGGGTCCTAGTACCACTGGTTAGGAACCACTGTTGTACAGTATGTGACTGTGTGTAATTTCACCAAGAACATAGTAGTGGTGATTATCAGATATCCCAAATTAGTAAGTAATCTTTATTGTAATGTAAGTGGATGCATGAGTCATGGCAGACCTTTGGTCAGAATTCTCCATTGTTTTTGAACGGTATCACTTTATTGTGGTGTAATTGTATCAGGGTTAGGGCAGCTGAGACAGACAGACAGTCAAATGTTGATCCTACTGTCTCTATGAGATTGTGAGCAGCCGTAGAGAGTGGAGGGATGGGACTGGTACAAGGAACTGTTGGTGCTGTTATCAGAGGCATCTGTAGAGGAAATGTGAGTATGTCTGACTTCGAATTTGCATTGGATTTTGTTATTATTCAAGTCCTCCCTTCCCGCACCTCAGCCTTGATGAATTGCAGGAAGTTGCCATCTTTGCAAATATCCAAATGGACTGTGGGGCTCCTGTACGGCGCTCAAGATGTTTCCTTTGTTTTCTCTGAACTCATTGGCTTTAAGGGCTTTTACTATGGCACAGTGAGCCAGCCAGCCAGATGGAGCTGTCGACAGTCCTGTTTCCTCTCATTCACCTCTTTGCATTTGTTATGTCTCTGTAGAGTTTAGTCCCCTCTTCTCTATGAAAACGAGGAATTAAGAGGCTTAGATTAGGATGAAGTTCAGTGCTTGTTCAGCTAGCACAGTGGAAACAATACAATTGTTGGAGACTTATGTGATAAAGAAATGCTATTCTGGACGGAGGGTTCAAAATGCTCAAACTTGTACTGAAACTCCACTTGTTAATCAGTAATATATACAGAGAAACTCCCTAGCTTGTATTTTATTATGTGCATTCCAAATAGCACCCCATTCCCTACATAGTGCACTACTTTTGACCAAAGCTCTATGGGCCCTGGTCAAAAGTAATACACTATATTGGGAATATGCTGTAATTTGGGGCGTACACTTAGAGTTATTGTTTTGAATCAATGGTCTCTCTAGCAGTTCTATCATCATTCCCCTGAGGCGTCTTACAGTTGATGTTTGTTCAGAGGGCAGTGAAGCTGAAACATGAAAATGTATCTGTCTCAAGGCTCCTGCTGTCTACTTTTAGCTCTCTCAAACAAACAGTTTTTTTCTGAACTGTTACAGCTTAATTCCTTCGTTCTATTTATTGAGTATGAACTGCGCTTCACTACTCTATGTCACTGCCATTGGTTCCCTTGTTGCTTAATCGTGTGAAACTGGATGCAATGACTGTCACCTGTTTATGTGAAATCTTCCAATCAAAATGTCATTCAAATAAAAAGACAACAAAAATACAGTAGGTAGCCCTAGAGGTCAGAAGACATTTTTATATACTTCATACTGTGTAAATCCCTCCTTGTTGCAGCGTTCTACAACAACACGACTAAGGTGGCAGTGAAGACACTGAAGCCAGGCACCATGTCAGCTGAGGCTTTCATGGAGGAGGCTAACCTGATGAAGACCCTGCAACACGACAGACTGGTGCGCCTCTACGCCGTCGTCACCAAGGTCGAGCCTATCTACATCATCACAGAGTACATGTCCAATGGTAAAACACCCTTCAAGTCCAATTCCTAATCATTTTGCCGACATGTTTTCATCAATACACACCATTTGATGTTACATAAATTATATAAGTGTTCTGTAAGTCACCTCTGCACATTTTCATTGGTTTGGTTTCTATTCCTCCATTTTGTTTCTTTCCTTTTTTTAGGTAGCCTCTTAGATTTCCTAAAAAGTGAGGTAGGCTGCAAAGTTCAGCTACCTAAGCTCATCGATTTCTCTGCACAGGTAATGCATGTTCTTCTTACATCTCTATATGTCACAAGGATTAAGATTATTGCTCAACTTTACAGACATTTCCACTTAGAAATAGATGATGATGTCAGTTTTTCCATTGGTAAACCAGAAAGAGGAATAGCAACTAAATACTATTTGGTGACGCACTTTCCAAATGAGTTGCAACAAACTAAGAACATAGAAGTGACAAGTGAAGACCATCCAGTGGTGCCTCACACACGCCTATTCAAGTATGCGTCTCATGGAAGTGTAAGAAATGTGATTCAACTAAACATTCAATACACAAAATGATGATTCATATGGTACCATTGATAACATGCCTCCCCAAAGAAGTAAACTACCTAAAAAAAGGTCACACATTTTGAACGGAATATACCTCATTCCATGTAGGTCAGTACACGTGAGATACTAATTAGTTCAATAGAAATTCCTAATGAACTTTAATCAGGTCTTTGTGGATTGACGGAGAGGTGTGGTCAGTTCAGGCTTGGGAAAAATGCATCTAGCCACAGTTGCACAACGTGTTAGACAAAGTGAAAGAGGATGCAGTTGGGGAAATGAAACAATTGTCTGATTACCAGATCAACCCTTTCCCAGAATGGACTCAGCCAGCTCACTTAAACCTGTTGAGTAATAACCAAGTCAAATGGTTGGTAGCTAATTCAATTCTACCAAGAGGTAAAATACAAACATTAACTACACTATGTATACAAAGGTATGTGGACATCCCTTCAAATGAGTGGATTCGGCTATTTCAGCCACACTAGTTGCTGACAGGTGTATAAAATCGAGCACACAGCCATGCAATCTCCATAGACACACATTGGCAGTAGAATGGCCTTACTGAAGAGCTCAGAGACTTTCAACATGGCACCGTCATAGGATGCCACCTTCCCAACAAGTCAGTCATCAAAATTCTGCCCTGCTAGAGCTGCCCCGGTCAACTGTAAGTGCTGTTATTGCGAAGTGGAAACGTCTAAGAGCAACAAAGGCTCAGCCGCGAAGTGGTAGGCCACACAAGCTCACGGAACGGGACCACAGAGTGCTGAAGTTTGTAGCGCGTAAAAATCACCTGTCCTCGGTTGTAACACTCACTACCGAGTTCCAAACTGCCACTGGAAGCAACGTCAGCACAATAACTGTTCGTCGGGAGCTTCATGAAATAGGTTTCCATGGCCGAGCAGCCACACACAAGCCTAAGATCACCATATACAATGCCTAGCATCGGCTGGTGGCTTAATGGAAGCAAGTCCCCGCAGAAATGTTCCAACATCTAGCAGAAAGCCTTCCCAGAAGAGTGGAGAATGTTATAGAAAGAAATAAAACCATTATTTAACTAGGCAAGTCAGTTAAGAACAAATTATTATTTACAATGGTGGTCTACCAAGAGGCAAAAAGCCTCTTGCGTGGACAGGGATTCATTTTTTTTATAAAAAAAAAAATATATAGGACAAAATACACATCACGACAAGAGAGACACCGCAACACTACATAAAGAGAGACCTAAGACAACAACATAGCATGGCAGCAACACATGAAAACACAGCATGGTAGCAACCCAACATGGCAGCAGAACAACATGGTAGAAACATTATTGGGCAGAGACAACAGCACAAATGGAAAGAAGGTAGAGACAACAATACATCACGCGAAGCAGCCACAACAGTCAGTAAGAGTGTCCATGATTGAGTCTTTGAATGAAGAGATGGAGAAAAAACAGTCCAGTTTGAGTGTTTTTTGCAGCTCGTGCCAGTCACTAGTTGCAGCGAACTGAAAAGAGGAGCGACCCAGGGATGTGTGTGCTTTGGGGAACTTTAAGAGAATGTGACTGGCAGAACGGGGAATGAGATGTTTGACGAGCAGGTGTCCACAGACTTTTGGTCATGTGGTGCATGTTGTGCAGCATTGCACATTTGCCATACTGAATTTTTGTCAGGAGAGAAGTCTAGTTATTGAGCATTTTCACTACTGTTTTATGGGAACGAAACGACACAAGTCAGTCGGAAAGTTTTACTAATTTGGGTCGAATTCTGAATTGAGTTTAATCTCGGATAGATAGGTACTTTAGGTACTTTATTAATCTCTGAGGGGAACTTTCATCAATTTTCAGATTGCGGAGGGAATGGCTTACATTGAGAAGAAGAACTACATCCACCGTGACCTGAGAACAGCCAATGTCCTGGTGTCTGAGAGTTTGCTGTGTAAAATAGCTGACTTTGGCCTTGCTAGAGTTATAGAAGATGACCAGTACACAGCCAGAGAGGGTGAGCCTTCCGTCTGTGCATGCTATAATTAGTTAGTACAATATTAATACTGTACTTTGGCCATACTGTTATACATATGTGTGATTCATGTGATAACATTCATGACTGATTAATTATGCATCATGAGTTTTTCCCAAAACGATTTGTCTAGTGTCACATCTTTGGCTGAGCAAGACAGTATAGAGAAATTCCCTGTTGCTCTCTAGAGTTATTTCAGTAGTGTAATTGTGTATATTTTGTAAGATCGTATCTGTAGAGACCAGTACCGCTGAGGGACATGATGTTGATGTTTATCTAAGGGACTTGGATCAGGCTTTGCATAGTGTGTTTGTTTTTTGTTATGCCAATGAGGAAGTAGAGGTACATTTCAGCAATGTAAACATGCTCGAAGCAAACTGGTTATCATTGCATATTGCTTTGTACAAGAATGCTTCTGTCAGCAGTCCAAACATGTACTAGTGTATATAATTGTACCTTGGTTGGTTGGTTAGGCAGATAAGTGTCAAACTATTTCGTCCTCTGAATATGTGAGTGTTTGCCCATTACAGGTGCAAAGTTTCCCATCAAGTGGACAGCACCAGAGGCCATCAACTATGGATCCTTCACTATCAAATCAGACATGTGGTCCTTTGGAGTCCTCCTGTATGAAATCATTACCTATGGAAAAATACCTTACCCAGGTAATTACATGCAACCTTATACACATAAACACACACAATACTTTTATATTTAAGACTAGCTGCTCAAGCCTGATTTCCCCACGATATGATGCCAAATATAGAGTTTGAATTAACGGAATAATAGGCGTTAATATATATTTATCGCCATCTGCTGGTAAATTACAGATATTGCATGAGAACATTGACTGGTATTCTCCAGAAGGACCCTGTATTTGGTTTGATGGTATTTATTGTGATGCGTTAGGAAATACCAAATACCTGCTGACTTTATTTGTATTTTTTATTTGTATTTTTCCCGCTATTGATCAACCATTTTCCCCACAGAAATAAGAATTGGTCAGAGTATCTGCTTCGTCTCACTGAATCTTTCTGTTCCCTTTTTCCTTTTTCAAGGGATGAGTAATGGTGAGGTGATGACTTCAGTGCAGAGAGGTTATAGAATGCCCCGCCCTGAGAACTGTCCCAACGAGCTCTATGACATAATGACCAGTTGTTGGAAGAGCAAGCCAGATGACAGGCCTACATTTGACTACATCCAGAGTGTCCTAGATGACTTTTACACCGCCACAGAGGGCCAGTACCAACAGCAGCCCTAGGAAGTCAATGTTTGAGTCCCAATAGGGCTCTGGCCAAAAGTAGTGCACTATGTAGGGGATAGGGTGTCATTTGGGATGTACAAAAATCTGCCAATGTGCTAGTTTCATTATGAAATAGTCAATCCACCAGCAACAATATCAGCTATTCAGCGGAAGTAGAGATATTGTCGGACAAGTTGACTGCTTGTTTATTTGTTAGGCAAGCTAAAGATGAATCTATGAACTCAACTTCATATTGAAGTATAGACCTGCTTGTGCATTTCAGCATTTCACGGAAAATGATCGAATAACAAATGGCTTACTGTTGACTGACTCTGATCAAACCTGTAGAATAATTATCACATTGAACAGCACAAAAATAGATAGACATTCTACCACATATTTATTATCACTTTAGCCATATCTGTTTGCCATGTTGAATTCAATCATACATTTTACCAGTACAGATGCTTACCTTTTCATCTATTACATTTCTATTTTTCTTTGTATTTCAAGGTACATTGATTTATTTTAGCAGCTGATCTTTTGGGTTATTTTCTGAATTACAGAAATAATGAGACTAATGATTTATTTCATGTATATTTGTTGTATTTTTGTTTTTTTTGCAATGAGATATTGATGTGTGACATCACGTGATTGTATTAACCTGAATAAATGCAAATTATCTGTATCAATAAAAATACTTATTTGCAGATGTTTTATAATTTTGGCCTATTTTAAGTTATTTGAAAAGTGTCATCAGCACTAGAAATTATATTATATGCCATCAACTATTTATCTTCAGACAAGACAAGTGGCGTTCCATGTCCTCTTTTTGTACTAGCGCTTTTCAATGAATTCACTTCTCCATGCGATGTGAGATCTGATTTAAAATCAGATAATTTGAGTCAGTGAATTGACTTACAAAACATGAAAAGTATCAATCAAAATATCTTATAAACGGACAACTACCGATATCACAGTGCGCAACATACAAAATTCGAGGTTCGCAAGGCAAAAAGTTTAGACGTAACCATAGTGGTCACATGACTTTCTAAAGATGGCCGCGCCCTGTAGCCGAGGGGTGTGACATAATTTTAGTTGTACAACATTCTGGATGATAGTTAAGAAGCAGGCAGCATTGTGCCACTGACATCTAGGACACGTAAACATAATTTATACACTTTCTCAACCATTGTATCATCTGTCCCATCATGGAAAATGACGATCTAATACTGTACGTATATTCTGTATACCTAGCTACTCTAAAGCAAGCAATCGTTAGCCGACTAGCTAGCTTACCATTTAGCTTGTATAGAATAATATACATTTTATTGGAAGCGTTACAAAACACTGAACCATTAGCTATCTATCTATTACGTCGACATTCAAGTGCATGCAGTGTTGTTTGTGTTCTTCTCATGCTTGATTGTAGCTAGCTAGTTCTTTTTTTAATTGTGTGCTAAGAAGCTAGCTAGTTAGCTACCACCATTAACAGCTAACTGATCCAGGCAACTTTGCCTCAGTCACTAAAGGAACACGATGAAGACTTGCAGCATGTCACATTTAAGTATTGTCCGGGGTTAGGCTTGGTACATAAAGCATTTTTGACAGTGTTACTGTGAAGTTGCATGAGAAAGAGAGAACCTGCATAATTTCATTCAACCGTTTCACAATGTGCAGCTGATAACAGAGAGGGGGGACTTATCTTTTTAGATCACATGCTCCTACAGCACTCTATAGTGGGTGGCCAACACGATAGCTAGGATAAGGGGAGGAGTAGGCCTTGCCTCTGATAAGAATATGACCTCATTGTTAAAGTGGTGAAGAATATTACTAACTAAATGTGTCTGTACCTACCTATCTACCTGTTTGAGTGAATGGGTGGGTTGGGAGGGGGAAAACTTAATGTTCTGTTTACATTGCTTTAACAATGTCTCATTCCATCTTTGACATGATATTTTGTTTTTTTAGCCCCAAAGACTTCCCTAAGTTGAAGAATGATGCATTCCTCCGTGCATGCCATGGCCAGGAGACCAATCATGTGCCTGTGTGGTGTATGAGACAGGCTGGACGCTACCTGCCAGGTGGGCCTCACGACACCCTCATATTCGCTTCACTGACATAAGAGACTAACATTAACAAGCACTAGCCCTAAATCAAATATGAGTAGGTTGTTATTGTTTGAGTGGACCCATCCATCCTTTAATGAGTTGCTGGTATTGACATGTCTGTTTGTAGAGTTCCGTGAGTTCAGAGCTGGGAAGGACTTCTTTGAAACTTGTCGGTCACCTGCAGCCTGCTGCGAACTCACTCTCCAGGTAGCTAAGCAGTACAGGTATAAAACGATCTACAAAACATCTTAGCCTTGATTGATAACGTTCACCTATTATTTTTGGGGGTCTTCTCACAGCCATTGAGACGTTTCCCATTTGATGCTGCCATCATCTTCTCAGATATCCTGGTTATCCCACAGGTAAGAGTAGTCCTTGTCTGACAAAGATTTTTATTTGCCATTACTTTACTCACTTCAATTACAAGTGTTCTTCCTCCTTTTCCTCCTCAGTAAGAAGGTCATCTCTTTGTGTAGTATGTGGAGAGGAGGAAGCACATAACTCAGATACAGTATGAGGAATGGAACTGCCCAATGAATGTCTGGGTGTGTGTGTGTTCCTGCTACCAGGCCATGGGTATGGATGTCCAGATGGTGGCAGGAAAGGGCCCTACGTTCCCAGAGCCCCTAAAGGAGCCAGAGGACCTGCTGCTCCTGCAGCCCAAGGTGGACGTCAACAAGGAGCTGGGCTATGTCTTCAAGGCCATCACATTGACACGCCACAAACTGGATGGCAAGGTCCCTCTGATCGGCTTCACTGGTGCCCCGGTGAGATCACACACACACACACACACACACACACACACACACACACACACACAGAGAGAGAGAGAGAACACTTTTCAATAAATAATCTATTGGTTGCTTCAATCGTCAGAAGACATTTTTTTGTTGTATTTTGGTGTTCTTAGACTAGTGGCTTCGGTAAAGTGGCCCATATCATCATCTGTTTTCCCTTGTAGTGGACCCTAATGGCCTATATGATTGAGGGGGGAGGCTCAACAACCCACTCCAAGGCTAAGCGCTGGCTGTACCGCCACCCTGAGGCCAGCCACAAGCTGCTAAAGATGCTGACAGATGTCATCGTAGTGTACCTGCTGGGACAAGTGGCTGCTGGGGCACAGGTAAGCTAGGCATCATGGGAGATTGAGTTCCAGCTGTATCTTACTACAGTTTATCCTCAGGTGCACTGCTAGCTCAGAGTTCTTGCACATGGAAAAATTATCAGGTGAATAGAGGGTAGATCATTTTATTTACAGCACTTAATTGGACAAGGAGAATATGTTACACTTGCCAGACCATTAATTATTTGATAGCTCAATATCTAGGAACTGATAGAATGTTGATTTTATTCATGCAGGTCTCTTATAGGGCCCCTGGCATAGGCACATTATACAAAAGACATACACTGAGTGTACCAAACATTATGAACACCGTCCTATTGCGTTGAGCCCCCCAGCCTCAGTTCGTTAGGGCATGGACTGTACAAGGTGTTGAAAGCGTTCCACAGGGATGCTGGCCCATGTTGACTCCAATGCTTCCAACAGTTGTGTCAAGTTGGCTGGATGTCCTTTGGGTGGTGGACCATTCTTGATACACACAGGAAGCTGTTGAGTGTGAAAAACCCAGCAGCGTGGCACTTTTTAACACACTCAAACCGGTGTGCCTGGCACCTACTACCATACCCCGTTCAAAGGCAGTCACATATTTTGTCATTGCCATTCACCCTCGGAATGGCACACAATCCATGTCTGTCGTCTCAAGGCTTAAAAATCCTTCTTTGACCCGTCTCCTCCTCTTCATCTACACTGACGGAAGTGGATATAACAGGTGACATCAATAAAAGGGATCATAGCTTTCACCTGGATTCACCTGGTCAGTCTGTCATGGAAAGAGTAGGTGTTCCTAATGTTTTGTACACTCAGTGTAGTGCTATGTAGATCCATCCCTGTGTTTCCCCAGGCCTTGCAGGTGTTTGAGTCCCATGCTGGCTGTCTGGGCCCAGTGGAGTTCCAGGAGTTCTCCCTGCCCTACCTCCGAGACATCGCCCGTAAGGTCAAGGACCAGCTGAAGGAGTCAGGCCAGGATGTCCCCATGGTGAGCCCACACAGACTGTCATTCACACATCAACACAGACCTCCATTTTGTGGATTTTATGTCACTAGATTTTCAAGACAAGCTTTTGTTTATCATCTCCTACGTTGTCCTTATAAAAGGCTTGCCGTTATTGCGGTGAGATATGTTGGCCAGTGTGATGTGATATTTCACCAGTAGATGGCACTATATAGTCAGATTTTTCTCTACAGGCGACATCTTAAATAGCCAGAAATACATTAGAGGTTTTTTTTATGCCTTGAATCATTATATAGCATGTCGTAGGTCTCAGAATCAGCAGTGTAGTGGCGGGTAAATGCAAGTTAACACAGTTAACCCACTTTTTTGCCGAAAAACGCAATGAAACAGTTACTTCAGGTCGGCGTGAAAAGAAAATATTTTTTTTTACCTGTACAACACTGCTCATAATTAAATATTTCACAATTGTTTTGTAATTTTAGTTTTTCACGGGTGTGTCTTTTAAGTTCCCTGGACCATTCTGTAACCCCCCCGTGTCCTGTATGTTCTGTTCCAGATTGTGTTTGCCAAGGACGGCCACTATGGTCTGGAGGACCTCTCTCAGTCCCACTATGAGGTTGTTGGTTTGGATTGGACCATCGATCCACGCTCAGCACGGTAATGGACATGAACCCTTTTCACAGAAAGCAATTGATGATTATGAATCATTCCCAGAGAGTTAGCTTCCTAGACAGTCAATGGCCGAGCCAACGTTTGCAAAATACGTTTTGTGTCATATGTTTAAATTGTATTGGATTCACAAGTTTATCCTGTCAACAATAAAAACGGGGATGCCTGGCTTTGTCCACTGAACACCTTGTAAATGAACTCTTCCTAACGAGCCTATTGTCTCTGATTTCAGAGAGCGGACGGGAGGAAAGGTTAGTCTCCAGGGGAACATGGACCCCTGTGCACTCTATGCCCCCAAGGTAAGCACTGGGTTTTTTCTGGATCCAAATGGGGCTTAGGTGGTGGGCGTGGCCAATGGTGCAGTCTCCAACTGAACATTTAAGGGCCCTCCTCTTTGCCGCAGACAAACTTTTTGCTTTTTTAAAGCTAATTTCCTACAATTGTACACTTTTTGCCATGGGGCGAAGAGAACATTTGACAGTTTTAAAGCTATATGAGTGACTCAAAATCAATGGGGGCCCCATGACAAAAATAGTCCTGAATGCATCATTTTTTTTGAATGCTTGATTCTCCCTGACTGTCTAGTTTTTTGTTTTGGAGATGGTTAGTTCTCAAAGATGATCTTATTTAAAAATATATAAGTCCATTATCCTTTCTACATACTTCATATCTGGGTTTTAGTCGTTTAAGTTTACACTGAAAACGTTTGACCATTCCGAAAATGATTTTATTATATTATTTAAAAAATACATCTAGAATATTGACAATTGAAAACACATGGTAGAGAGAGATGTTTGAGTACAAAGGTACTGTACAGTACAAGCACATGACCCAGCAACCATTGTGTTCTTGAGCCAGGCACTTGCTAACCCCGCTGCTCTTACTTATACGGCACACTTTCAAAAGTGATGCTCATTTGTCTCTGTTTCTACAGGAGCGTATATCAGAGATAGTGAAGAAGATGCTGGAAGGCTTTGGGACCAGAGGGTACATAGCCAACCTGGGCCACGGGCTGTACCCTGACATGGACCCAGAGAATGTGGGTGCCTTTGTAGAAGCTGTCCACACTCACTCTCGCCACCTCAATCTCAAGTAACACCCACGTCACCAGGCAACATTGACCACAGTCATCATACTAGCAGAGAGCAGCGCCCAAAGAACTAAGCAACATTGCATTGGTTTATAGAGACAATGTATCATGTATTCACAGAAATCCAATCAACCAACAGGTCTTATCAAGTATGTTATCCCAGGACAAATCCAGACTTACGCTATTCCACAAACAATCAGCCGTTTCCAGCTACAATAGTCATTTACAACATTAACAATGTCTACACTGGATTTCTGATCAATTTGCTGTTATTTTAATGGACAAAAAATGTGCTTTTCTTTCAAAAACGAGGACATTTAAGTGACCCCAAACTTTTGAACGGTAGTGTGTGATTTTTCTTTAATAAATAATATTTTGGTTATATTCTATAGATAATCCTTGGACAAAAGAAAAACATTAAAGTAGTGCACGACCTTGTAATATTTCCTATGTGTACCTCTGCTCCGTTTTTTCATCAGGTAGTTCATCTTACAACAACATGAAGGGTTTAATGTGATTATCTTGAAAGGTTGTGTGTTGGTCTCATGGCCAACACTGTTGTTTGACTGTGACAAATGTACTAAAGCATAAGCACTAGTGTTTATTTCGCTCTTTGTTTTTATTCAGTCAAAAGCCTTCATCCAGGACTGTTGGTTCAGCTTGTTGTGCTCCATAGAGTTGGACCTCTGCAGTTCACCAAAGCTCTCAAGGGAAGCTCCCAATTTGAGATGAATTCGCAATCCTATGTCCACACATCTACCACTATACCACTGGTGCTTGAGATTATCAGGGGAAACTCTTAAATGACAAATGAGATGTACAGTCGTGGCCAAAAGTTTTGAGAATGACACAAATATACATTTTCAGTCTGCTGCCTCAGTTTGTATGATGGCAATTTGCATATACTCCAGTATGTTATGAAGAATGATCAGATGAATTGCAAGTCCCTCTTTGCCATGCAAATGAACTGAATCCTAAAAAAAAAAAATCCACTGCATTTCAGCCCTGCCACAAAAATACCAGCTGACATCATGTCAGTGATTTTCTCGTTAACACAGGTGTGAGTGTTGATGAGGACAAGGCTGGAGATCACTCTGTCATGCTGATTGAGTTTGAATAACAGACTGGAAGCTTCAAAAGGAGGGTGGTGCTTGGAATCATTGTTCTTCCTCTGTCAACCATGGTTACCTGCAAGGAAACGTGCCGTCATCATTGCTTTGCACAAAAAGGGCTTCACAGGCAAGGATATTGCTGCCAGTAAGATTGCACCTAAATCAACCATTTATCGGATCATCAAGGACTTCAAGGAGAGCGGTTCAATTGTTGTGAAGGCTTCAGGGCACCCAAGAAAGTCCCGCAAGCGCCAGGACCGCCTCCTAAAGTTGATTCAGCTGCGGGATCGGAGCACCACCAGTACAGAGCTTGCTCAGGAATGGCAGCAGGCAGGTGTGAGTGCATCTGCATGCACAGTGAGGCGAAGACTTTTGGAGGATGGCCTGGTGTCAAGAAGGGCAGCAAAGAAGCCACATCTCTCCAGGAAAAACATCAGGGACAGACTGATATTCTGCAAAAGGTACAGGGATTGGACTGCTGAGGACTGGGGTAAAGTAATTTTCTATGAATCCCCTTTCCGATTGTTTGGGGCATCCGGAAAAAAGCTTGTCCGGAGAAGACGAGGTGAGTGCTACCATCAGTCCTGTGTCATGCCAACAGTAAAGCATCTTGAGACCATTCATGTGTGGGGTTGCTTCTCAGCCAAGGGAGTGGGCTCACTCACAATTTTGCCTAAGAACACAGCCATGAATAAAGAATGGTACCAACACATCCTCCGAGAGCAACTTCTCCCAACCATCCAGGAACAGTTTGGTGACGAACAATGCCGTTTCCAGCATAATGGAGCACCTTGCCATAAGGAAAAAGTGATAACCGAGTGGCTTGGGGAACAATACATCGATATTTTGAGTCCATGGCCAGGAAACTCCCCAGACCTTAATCCCATTGATAACTTGTGGTCAATCCTCAAGAGGCGGGTGGACAAACAAAAACCCACAAATTCTGACAAACTCCAAGCATTGATTATGCAAGAATGGGCTACCATCAGTCAGGATGTGGCCCAGAAGTTAATTGACATTATGCCAGGGCAGATTGCAGAGGTCTTGAAAAAGAAGGGTCAACACGGCAAATATTGACTCTTTGCATTAACTTCATGTAATTGTCCAAATCTTTTGAAATGCTTGTAATTATACTTCACTTTTCCATAGTAACATCTGACAAAAATATCTGAAGACACTGAGGCAGCAGACTTTGTGAAAATGTATATTTGTGTCATTCTCAAAACTTTTGGCCACGACTGTAGTGAGGGGCTGGGAGTCGGGGATGTAGTGAGGGGCTGGGAGTCGGGGATGTAGTGAGGGGCTGGGAGTCGGGGATGTAGTGAGGGGCTGGGAGTCGGGGATGTAGTGAGGGGCTGGGAGTCGGGGATGTAGTGAGGAGCTGGGAGTCGGGGATGTAGTGAGGAGCTGGGAGTCGGGGATGTAGTGAGGAGCTGGGAGTCGGGGATGTAGTGAGGGGCTGGGAGTCGGGATGTAGTGAGGGGCTGGGAGTCGGGGATGTAGTGAGGAGCTGGGAGTCGGGGATGTAGTGAGGAGCTGGGAGTCGGGGATGTAGTGAGGGGCTGGGAGTCGGGGATGTAGTGAGGGGCTGGGAGTCGGGGATGTAGTGAGGGGCTGGGAGTCGGGGATGTAGTGAGGAGCTGGGAGTCGGGGATGTAGTGAGGGGCTGGGAGTCGGGATGTAGTGAGGGGCTGGGAGTCGGGGATGTAGTGAGGGGCTGGGAGTCGGGGATGTAGTGAGGGGCTGGGAGTCGGGGATGTAGTGAGGGGCTGGGAGTCGGGGATGTAGTGAGGGGCTGGGAGTCGGGGATGTAGTGAGGGGCTGGGAGTCGGGGATGTAGTGAGGGGCTGAGAGTCGGGGATGTAGTGAGGGGCTGAGAGTCGGGGATGTAGTGAGGGGCTGAGAGTCGGGGATGTAGTGAGGGGCTGAGAGTCGGGGATGTAGTGAGGGGCTGGGAGTCGGGGATGTAGTGAGGGGCTGAGAGTCGGGGATGTAGTGAGGGGCTGAGAGTCGGGGATGTAGTGAGGAGCTGGGAGTCGGGATGTAGTGAGGAGCTGGGAGTCGGGGATGTAGTGAGGGGCTGGGAGTCGGGGATGTAGTGAGGGGCTGGGAGTCGGGGATGTAGTGAGGGGCTGGGAGTCGGGGATGGGTACGGTTGGCACACTGTACATGATTTTTTTTCAAACCATTTCCAGAACAAATCTATCCAGGCTTCATTTGTTTCCATTTTGAACATGCATATAAAAAATGGCTTAATTTTATTACTTATTTTGGTTTAAAAGGAAATGATTATCATTACAGACTGACATTTACAACGAGGAATAAAGACAGTTAATCCCAATGGGTGTTTTTCTCTGACAGGAAGCTAAGCACTAGAGATAAGTAGAGTGGTACAAATCCAGTTGTTTTTGTTGTTGGAATTGTGGGCATAGGATTCCACAAAAATGCATCACGTTTTGGTTAGTTGTCCTCCTTGATTTGCTCTGTGAAACATTGATAGAGGAAGTAGCTCTGCCTAGGAGTCTCCTGATTGGCTTGATGTCTGACCCTCAAGCCGCGGCGGTGGCACACTCCTTTTCAGCTGGACCCAAACGGCAAGTTGTTGTGACAATGCAGGATTAACCCGACATTGTGTTGTGAGGTGCTGTTCTCTGTCAGCCAAAAAAATCAACATAAAAAACAATTAATTTGCTGATCAGTGCTATCATTTTACACTTCGCTGTTTAAGGACCAAGTAGAGCAAGGCTATGTTTTCTTGTTTCTCCCCATGTGCATGCGTTACGTCATGGGCTTTTCAGGCATTATTTTTTAAATGCAACAATGAATCTGGTGCTTAAAAAGGCCTCCTTACAAAGAGGACCAAGGGGATGGATTGTGGGGGTCTCAGGCACAATCTCTCAGCAAATCAGCAGGCCTGAAAATCCAATCTGCTCCTGGAGACAGCAGGCTGTACATCATTTGTCAGGGACTGGCACCATCAGTGCTTTATCGTATGGGCTGCCGTAGACTGTGATTGATTTGAAATATTAACATAGGGCAATGGAGAAGCCCACATCAGACTTCTCAGTGAGGAGTCGCTGGCTGGCTCCAATGTTTCATACTGTAGCCGCTATGGAAAAAGTGAAGACAATATTTGGTGGGAATGTGATATTGGCACTGTCATTACGCAGCCTTTGTCTGGATTCCATCTTGTGACCTGTGCTTTAGAAAGCCACTGACATGTCATTGTGTTAAGGTCACTGTCCCTTGTAAACCTTAATCTTTGTAATATATTCACACTGTATGAGTTGTGCCATTACACAAAGTGGGTGTTGAAAGAAATATGCTTGTCAGTCCCCAACTTGGTCAGAGAGTAATGTGCTGTTTGTTCCTGTCACCTTATTACTAGTTAACATGGAGCCAAATGATGGTGGAGCTGGATGACACAGATACTAGAGGGAGCCTAACTCCCTGTGGTCCAGCCTTGACTCATCCATCACCATCATCTCTATTGTTCCACAGCTAAGACCACAGTCATTCATCTCCCCAGTCCCCACACCCAAGCATTTCTCAATAAAGGATTCAATCCAATCCAAAGAAAGAATCATTTGGAATAGATAGAACCATAAGGCCACTGCAGTTACTCCTTTTCATTAGCTCTCCCCCAAGCGCCTTCCTCCCTGATCCCTCCTTCACCCCACCCAGCCTCTCACACACCCCAATTACTGAGGGATGTTAGAAAGCCAGAGCGGCAGGACAAAGCTCTCCAAATCAGCTCCCTGAAGAACGAGATGTTTGTTAATGCTGACAGCACAACCTACCATCCAAGAGAGAGAGAGAACTTAAGACTCACCTGCCAGACAGTTTGTAGACAGACACAGTCAGAGTGCTCTCGGAGCATGAGTTTGTGCCAATTTGGAGGTGGACTTGGCCACCGGAGGAATTTCTTCCACCTGTTGGTCCTTGCTGGGGTTCGACTGACCAATTGTCTACTAATAAACATACAGCGCAACCCTAGTGTTCGAACGAAGCACCTGCCTTCAGGACCACATAAGCAATCTGGTGCATCCCAGCATTCGTCTCACATCGATGCCTGTTCTCTCCACTCTTTCCCCCAGCTGACAGCCTCAGCAGCCGACACAGGAACCACACAGCAAGGTGGGGGAGCCAATTACTCGTCTGTCTCTTCCCTACATGTCACTTCAGCTAAATCACCCCCCTCTACAGGAGCACAAACACTCCCCAGTGGAGCAGAGGGGGGGGGCCGGGCCCAGCCGCCATCCATATTTCAGCAGGCAAACTCTGTGCTCCCTGTCCAAAACACAATGACAGAGCCCATCTGTGAAGCACTCCCCCATGGATAGGCCAGTGGAGAAGCCGTGTAGTTTGTACAAGCAGGTCCGAAGAGTATTGGGCTTGTTGACAGCATCACCACCCAGCGAACCAATCACTCTGACATTTGGTTTTCATGGTGTTTACAGTTGTAACAGATTGGCTCGTACAGCAGCAGCAAAAAAAACACCCCTACCTTTAACCCAGGATAAAATTAGAGCTAAACCAACCTGTCAGTCAACAAGCACGTGCAGCACATTCAATATCAGCCAACATATATTCCGGTTTTTGGTCACCACTGAATCCCAAAACCGATTCATAGAATTCACTGTCAGTCCAATCCCATGTGTAGGAGGTAACAGAACAAATTGAGGTGGTGTTATATTAAGAACAGAATGGGAATCGGACAGTTGTGAGCTGTCTGCTGCGATAATTAATAAGCTCATTTAGAGAGGCAATCAATCTGGGCTGGAGACGTGCTGCCTGCCTCTCACACACACTTAGGATTCTTTATGACCTGATTCACAGGTTTAGCTCCATGAATGCCCTAATGAATGAGAATTGCAATGAGATAGTCTTATTAGAGAAATCACAACTGCACCGACAGGAATAGAGTGGCACCTAAAGTGAGAGAAGACAGTTTTTAGAAAGTAGCAGGAGTCAATATACGTGTTTCACACTTTATTCATAGAAAAGCACTGAGATTCCAACACAAATGATATAAAATGGTAGTAGCGTTACATAAATAGTAATAAATTGTTTTATAGACATTAGCTCAAGAGGTTGCACAAACTGTTGATAAACTATACTTCTGTGGCAACAAATACTGGATACCTTTTTTTATTTTTTATAAATCAGTAGCACAAAGAGGCAACAAACACTTTCCCTTAAATAAAAAAAGAATCAAACCGTAGATGAACTAGTGAACAATCTACCAGTGATTATTATTACTTCCTTCTAAATTCTAGTGACAGGTCAAAACACTGGTACAGTTAACACAGACACAGAGTATGGGAGAGAGAAATTAAAAGCCAGAGGAGTTTCCCTCCTACTTTTTTTGCAATGCCGTAGAACCAACTACTTCAGCGACAGAAAATGCTTGTTGTTTGACGTGTGTATATAACAGGCAGGTTGACATTAAACTGCAATCTTGTTTTGTCCACTCGTTGTAACTCACAAATCTCAGATTCAAGTAGTGGTTAATATTTGTGGCAGCTAAGTGAATGACAAAACAGAGGAGGCTGCCGTAGGTTGGTAGGTTGGTTTGGAAAGCAGGTGTTATGTCGTGGTGCATATGGCACTGGTACAGGCAGTGCTGCAGTCTTACTGAATCCTGTGACTAACGTTTGGGAGGAAGTTAACTAAATCTTTTTAAAAGAGAAGGAATAAAGACCAGCGATGGATGGAAGGAAGGAGCAGAATAACTCAACTGCTCCGTAGGGGTTGTAGAGAATGGTTAAGAGCATGGCCATGGTCGTTCAGGTGAAGTGAACTGAATAGGCTTAAAAGCATGAAGAAATACAAGGGAGGACGATAGGGGTTGGCAAAACAGACTCCCCCACTCATATTCTCTGCCAGTTCCTTATTTTGCGTGGGGCATGCAGGGTTTTTATTTTCATTTATTTTGGACCATTGTTCTCCTTAAACTCTCGTTACCATGTCAAGCGCTGACACGGGTACTTTGAGAAGACACTAAAGGCTTAAGTCCAAAGAGAGAAATTGTACATTAAATTGGTCAAAGGCAATGTCCGTCCCAATTTGCAGCATGTGCAGGCTACTTACAAATACAAACATGCCGTGTCTTGCCTCGTCTGTTCTCTTTAGGATAGTGGCGAGCCCCCCTCAGACATTCGTCTGGGTGACTCCAGAGAAGGGGACCAAACCACCAAGTGGTTTCTGCATAGTCAGGTTGCTTTCTTTTCATAATGGTATGCCTGCTTTTCTAATTTCGAAATAACATGCTTTCTCTTAGAAAACACTGCAAAAACTAAACAAAACATACAAAAAAAATTTAAAAAACGACTCAAAATTCAGAGAAATGTACACAGGAGCACCTGAGAAATGTATTTTCATCTAACTGCCCTCACATTCCCAGCCCACAACACATTCAAGTATCCCACAAAAACAAAAACACACAGTTATCATAAATAATTATAACTTTACAATTTTCTTAATTGACACTTTCATATTTACAATATCTTAAATGCTTATGCTACTACTTTTTTTTTGTTGTTTTTGTTTCTTTAAGTGATTCCCTGAGAACTGAGTTGAGCATCTCTTTTCTCTTTTCTGTCGTCGTTTCTTTACTGCACTACGCCAGACAGACGGTGGACTTCTGTGGCCCGAGGTCACCTGGAATGTGGAAGCTGACATGGAACGCTTTTCATAGCCTCAACATTTATCCTCAAATGTTTGTGTCTAATATTCCTATTTTTGCATGTTAAATATAGCTATGCTGTTTGTATTCCTAGTACTCATTCACACACAGATGATTCTAACGATCGATAAATAATTGCTCAAGCAGACAGAATGGTGTCGAGAGTACATGACATTTGTGAAGTGCTTGTATAACAATAATACTATGGCTAATATAAAACTTTCCCCACAGGGTCTGAGAGGTTGATAGTTCTAGTTAGGCTTGTATGTGGAATACTAACCCCAACCGGCTACACCAAGGCATGTTGTCAAAAAGTACACGTTCATACACGTTTTGCTTTGAAAGATACAAGATGTTTTTCAGCAATGGTATTTCCACATGTTATAAACCCAAACTCTGACAACACAAGCCACTCCTCACAGACCCATACCCACAGTGGCAGTATCACTCTCAGGCCAGTCAATCCATCTTTCTGTGATCGAATCCAAATACCAATCTGCCGCAACCTGTCTCTCTCTCTCTCTGTACATCGGTCTCTTTTTGAAAGGTACCTTCACTAGAAATAGGAGATACCAGACAAATGGATCAGGCTACACTCAGGAAAGGTGGTAGAGAATATGTGAGAGATATGTGAGGAGGACTCTGTATGTACCTGATGAGTCTGGCATATTTAGGCTTGGCTCCTGGACCTGACACATCCAAGTTCAGCATTCCACCTCCTCCACACATAATGCCTTGAAACGAGGCCTTTTAACAGGAAAAGTTTAAAGCTGACCCTTGGAATACGATCGAGGTATAACAGTAAGTCAACACTATGTGCGTCAGTGTTTTTGGAATGACAGGTTTTCTTTCCTTCAAAAACCACTCGTATCTCACCACAGCAGACATCATTCCCTGGCTCAAAATACCCTATACATCATTTGGTTTTTCATTATTTGCCACCTCAATGTTTTTTCATCATTATCATAATCTTTTTCAAACGTTTTTGTATTCAGACCCCCCCCTCCCCCTCCCTCTGCAGTCTTTACCTAGCAGAGTAACATTGCGAACAAATATTGGTTGTCGCTCACAAGAAGAAGAAAAACTGACAACCCCCCCCCCCCCGGACAAATATAGTATTTGACACGGAAATGACAAAAGAAATGGAAATGAAAAGTTAAATAAATGATTAATTGGAAATAAAAAGGTGTTCCCCATATTGCCTGTCCTGTTGGGGGAACCCCAGGGGTCAGCCGAAGCGTTCCCGTACCAACATCATGAGTTTCTTCTTGCCCTTGTAGATCTGTTTGAGGTTGTCTATAAACTGGGCAAACTGGATGTGTCCGTCCTGGGCCAGTAGGAAGGTCTCTCTGGCCTTACTGAGGAACTCTATGAATTCTCCGTAGTGTCTGGGGCTGATGTGAGTGAGCCGGGAGTGGGTTGTGTTGATGTAGGCGCTGATAGTGGCGTCCAGCAGCTGCCGGAGCGGAGCCTTGTCCGTGGACATGAGCTTCCCAGAGTTCCGTCGCCCGGGGATACCAGCCAGGCCCGGGGCCGTCATGGTGCAGCGACGCAGGATGTCCGAGAGCACGGTGGCGCAGTGCACGCTCTTCACCACCAGGGGGATGATGGCGGCCAGCTCGTTCTTGCCCAGCGAGTGGGACAGGGCGCAGGCCCAGAGCACGTCGTTGATGGCCGGGTGGGTGTCCTGGTTGTAAGCCAGGTTGAGGTGGGTCATGGCCAGCGAGGCCAGCTTGAAGGCTCGAAGCGGGTAGCCGCGGTGCTCCATGTAGCGGGCGATGGTGAACAGCTGAGAGTACGTCATGCCCGTTGATGCTGCGTCGATGACGATCTGGTAGGCCGTCTCGAAGGCGATGTGGTCCTTCTCGCAGAGCGTGAGGGCCGAGAGGGCGCAGTTCTGGGGGTCCTTCATGGCACACTGCAGGGCCAGCGTCCGGGCGCAGCTAGCCAACTCCTCTCTCTGGGGATAGTCCAGGCTGAGGCGCAGGATGGTGTTGTGGGACATGACGGTGGCTGCGACGATGCTGGTGGCCTCGGTGGGGGTGAACAGGGTGTACCAGCTCTGGAGGATGCTCACCAGCGCTCGCAGACCCACCTCTGTGGCACAGGTGACCAGCCAGCGCACCATCTCCCTGCGTCTCCAGTTCAGAGTAGACAGAGTCATCCTCATTACCTGCAGAGAGAGAGACATGTTGAAACACGTCAGACAAGGCAGAGTGCACAGTAATTCAACACTCACCAGCACATTTTTTCAATGTCACACACTGCTTACTATCCATCTAGCCATCAGTACCTGCAGGCCCAGCTCCAGAGCTACATTGAGCAGGGTGATGTCTGGGGGGTTGTCAGCCGGAGTGGCGATCTTGAAAGCATCCTGGGCCAGTTTGAAGATGAGGGAGGAGGAGTGGATGTTCTTCTGGATGGCCTCCAGCACCGTCCGCAATCTCAACATATCTCCTGGAGGTACAAACAACAGAGTATTAGATTGAAAAACAACATTTGTCATCCAACAGTTTGTATGTGTACTGTGGTGTTCTGTAGTGGTGGACAACTCCTTGGGAGTGTTTATCTGGTACTGGCGTGGTTAAATGTTTTGGGTGTGTGTGCGCATTGTTGTAACTAGAGCTGAGCTGACCTTTGGCTGCGGTGAGCATGGTGGAGGCCAGCTCACACTGCTGAGACTCCAGGTGGCCCAGGGTGAACCAGCGCGGGTAGCGGCTGGGCACCATGCTGATGCCATGGTGGGGGTGACCCAAGTCTCCCGAGGGACCAGTCGACTCTAACACAGGGAGCCTAGAGGACACACACAGAGAGACAGAGAGTGATGAGATTAGTTATTATGATAAAGAAAACGTTTTCTATTCAAAATTGAACTGTAAAAAAGGTTTCCAAGCCTACAGCATTATTACACTGCCTCGTCCCATCTCAAGTCTGTATAGCTGCATTAGAGGTCTCTGAAACACACACCAGTCTGTATAGCTGCATTAGAGGTCTCTGAAACACACACCAGTCTGTATAGCTGCATTAGAGGTCTCTGAAACACACACCAGTCTGTATAGCTGCATTAGAGATCTCTGAAACACACACCAGTCTGTATAGCTGCATTAGAGGTCTCTGAAACACACACCAGTCTGTATAGCTGCATTAGAGGTCTCTGAAACACACACCAGTCTGTATAGCTGCATTAGAGGTCTCTGAAACACACACCAGTCTGTATAGCTGCATTTGAGGTCTCTGAAACACACACCAGTCTGTATAGCTGCATTAGAGATCTCTGAAACACACACCAGTCTGTATAGCTGCATTAGAGGTCTCTGAAACACACACCAGTCTGTATAGCTGCATTAGAGATCTCTGATACACACACCAGTCTGTATAGCTGCATTAGAGGTCTCTGAAACACACACCAGTCGGTATAGCTGCATTAGAGATCTCTGAAACACACACCAGTCTGTATAGCTGCATTGGAGGCCCCCCCCCCCCCCCTTGTCTACATATGCACGAATGTGTGTACATCCGAGCTTGCACGTGTGTGCTTGTGTGCAGCCCTAAGCCCCGTTATGGATTGTGTATTAGCCAGGACCCTGAGGAATCTCAGCAGGATAATCATACCACAGTACAGATGGGGATTATTCAGTCATAGGGATTCATCATCTAGCCTCTCAATATATAGATACAAGTAGAGGGAGGGAGCCCCCAGTGTCCGGTCTGGTGTGTGAAGTCATGAGCTTGGCTGGTCGGCTAATGCATAGCAACCTAGCAGTGCCAAAAGCCCTGGTCTGCCATAAAAAGCCTATATAAATGATGATCGCCAGAACGGCCCAAATAAAATCATCTTGACGGCAGTTTTGGGCTCTAAAATATATGATAAAGTTTGATGCCCACGGTGAAGTTGCTACAAATGGAGATATTTCATTAAATAGTTATCCCCTCTGACTACTACATGTGTCATCACACAGGACCACGTGCTGACACAGACCAATCACGGGCCAGGCAGGCTACGAGGAGGCTCCCGGTCGACTCCGGCAGGATTAAAACGACCACGTCGACAATGACTCTTTGCTAGTTACAGTCAAATTCAAACCATTCCGACTTCATGCGCCCTCGGGAGTTTTCCATAGGACTTCATGTGGATGACGTCAGCGCTATCACTATCTACTGGTTTGAATGTCTCGGACTCTGGCACTGTGACGCAGTCAGATAGACGCATCACATTATGTTGACAATAAAACATGATACGTTTCTAAGTGTTAATAGTAAAATGGTGTGTTCTTTTTGTAATAGCTAAATGGTTTTGAATGCCAGAGACACATACAGGTGCTTGAAACAGAGCAATGAGCCTGAATAGGGTTGGATATGAATGTAGGTTGGGGGATCTTACCTCATGGCCCGCAGTGCTAGTTTGTAGGCCAGGTCTGTGTCATGGGGAAGTAGGGCTGAGAACAGGTACTTGGCAAAGGTGTGCATGGGAACGCTTTCCCTGTGGATGACTTCACCCAGGCCACTGAACGGACCCCCTGAACACACAGACAGAGAGTTGTCACAAAGTACATCAGAATTGTCACCGTCATTCATATCTTAGAGTCCAGCCACACACACTTATGATTTGGCTCAGTTTTTTGATGAATATTCAAAGTATACCAGTATAAACAGCTAATGGCTCAAAGTAGAGCAGTGAATAAAAGCAATATTAGGTTATACCTCTCCCAACCTGATGGGGGCGACAGAGCAGACAGCAAACCATACACTCACTGCCCATTGGGTATTAACCAAATCTCTCCTCCCTAGCAGCGACAGATGTCTGCTCTAGGATTACACCGCTAACATTCCCTAAAGCCCCAGATGGGGGAGGGCTATAGCATAGCTAGCATGGGGAAGCAGGAGAAAGGGGGTTAGACCGTGTTAAAAGGCCAGGGTTGAGATCCATTTTCAGCTGGGTGTTGCGAGGCAGGACCAGTGGAGGGGAGCCAGGTGGGAGAGAGCGATGGGACAGCTAAAGAGAAAGGGTGACATGAAACGAGATAGAGGCAGGGAGGGAGAGGCGGAAGGAGAGAGAGAGAGAGGAAGGAAGAAATAGAGTGAGAGCAGCAAGCAGGGCAGATAGAGAGATATGGAGGGAGGATAGGTGAGACAGCGAGGGAGGATAGGTGAGACCGCGAGGGAGGATAGGTGAGACCGCGAGGGAGGATAGGTGAGACCGCGAGGGAGGATAGGTGAGACCGCGAGGGAGGATAAGTGAGACCGCGAGGGAGGATAAGTGAGACCGCGAGGGAGGATAAGTGAGACCGCAAGGGAGGATAAGTGAGACCGCGAGGGAGGATAAGTGAGACCACGGGGGAGGATAAGTGAGACCGCGAGGGAGGATAAGTGAGACCACGGGGGAGGATAAGTGAGACTGCGAGGGAGGATAGGTGAGACCGCGAGGGAGGATAGGTGAGACCACGGGGGAGGATAAGTGAGACCGCGAGGGAGGATAAGTGAGACCACGGGGGAGGATAAGTGAGACCACGGGGGAGGATAAGTGAGACCGCGAGGGAGGATAGGTGAGACCACGGGGGAGGATAAGTGAGACCGCGAGGGAGGATAGGTGAGACCGCGAGGGAGGATAGGTGAGACCACGGGGGAGGATAAGTGAGACCGCGAGGGAGGATAAGTGAGACCGCGAGGGAGGATAGGTGAGACCACGGGGGAGGATAAGTGAGACCGCGAGGGAGGATAGTGAGACAGCGAGGGAATAAAGTGAGACAGCAAGGGAGGATAAGTGAGACAACGAGGGAGAATAAGTGAGACAGCGAGGGAGTATAAGTGAGACAAAGAGTGAGGGAGATTGAAGGCAACAGAGAAGATAGACAATGAAATGAGACGAGTGGAGGACAATAATATAATACAAATAGCCTTCATTACCTTCCAGTAGGAGGATAGCCTGTTTCCTCAGCGTCTGGACCAGCAGATCATCCAGCTCCATCTCCTGCAGCTTGGCCACGATCTGCTCCTCGTTCCGACACACCTTGTCCTGGGCATAGAGACCTTCAGGCATCACACGCTGCTGCCCCATGCCCATCAGCGCCACCTCCAGGGCCAGTGCCAGGTAGGACTCCCCGCCATCCGGGCAACCCCACACGGGCACATGATGGTACACAGGCGGCTTGGGCTCTCCAGAGTCTGAAGAGAGAGGTTTTTAGTTTACACGGATGGTCATGGAAGTGAGACTTCATTCTACTAAACCTTTATTCAAACTTTTAGGTAAATTAGAACCAATTCTCAATTGCATCAATGATCTAGCAGGGTTATGAGACATTAATAGAAGTGAACACTAATCCAAAACGGCTGTCTGGTTTCAGTTTTTTTTTTGCCTGAAAGGTGCTGGGTGTGGAAAGCAGCTGCCACAGACAGGAACCTCTCTCTAGCTCCACATCTACAGGAACCTCTCTCTAGCTCCACATCTACAGGAACCTCTCTCGCTCCACATCTACAGGAACCTCTCTCTAGCTCCACATCTACAGGAACCTCTCTCTAGCTCCACATCTACAGGAACCTCTCTCTAGCTCCACATCTACAGGAACCTCTCTCTGGGGCAGCAGCGTGTGATGCCTGAAGGCCTCTATGCCCAGGACAAGGTGTGTCGCAATGAGGAGCAGATCGTGGCCACATCTACAGGAACCTCTCCCTAGCTCCACTTCTCCCCCCCCCCAGGCAGCTGTGGATGCCAGGCAGCACCAGAGGTGTCCCCGAGGTCCCAGAAAAACACTAACATCTGCTGACAGGAACTAAGATCCAACCCACGGCCGGCTTACGCTTAAATCCCCCTGGCAAATTATCCCTCCCCCCTACGACAATCCTGTTTATTACAGGGGGAGGGGAGAGGATATCAGTGATTTTCCCTTCATGCCGCTGGATCAAAACAACCTCTAGTCACCAATGGAGCGTCCAGGAGCTTTTCAATAACACGCCGCTTTGTTGTCATGCCTCTGGAAATATTTGACCTCTCGAATTACATGTAGGTCTGACCCATTTACACTGTATATGTACTGTACCCCTCTATGTACTGTACCCCTCTATGTACTTTACCCATCTACTTCAAAAAATATACAAACACGTTTTAGGCAACACATAGAACTTCTTTGTCCATAGGAGTTGCTAACTAGATGTGAAGGAGGTTTCATATGAGTGGACGTAAGCCTTGGGCTTCTAGGTTTTTTGGCATGTGTTGTGTGAGGTCAGTGCCAAGGTAGATTTAACCATGTGGAATCCCGGGCGACCGGAGTTTGTTCTCATACGGCAACCACAGTAGTTAGCCTCCATGTTTCCCTCCCTCCACTGTTATGGCTCAGGCTCTGCTGATGTGTAAAGACTGTGGACAGCTGCTCCCTGATTGGTCAGAATTCAAGTTAAGTCTGGCCTCCATACCAGATGTTTCCAGCTACTCACCAGAACCAAACAAAGGACTGTGATGATGACGGCCCTATAAGCCATAAGCCACACACTTCCTCGCTGCCTCTCTTGGTCTCTCTAACACTCACACACTCTCTCACACTCACTCTCTCTCTCTAAAACACTCACACTCTCTCTCTCTAACACTCACACTCTCTCTCTCTAACACTCACACTCTCTCTCTCTAACACTCACACTCTCTCTCTCTAACACTCACTCTCTCTCTAACGCTCACACTCTCTCTAACGCTCACACTCTCTAACGCTCACACTCTCTAACGCTCACACTCTCTAACACTCACACTCTCTAACACTCACTCTCTCTAACACTCACTCTCTCTAACACTCACTCTCTCTAACACTCACTCTCTCTAACACTCACTCTCTCTAACACTCACACTCTCTATCTAACACTCACACTCTCTCTCTAACACTCACACTCTCTCTCTAACACTCACACTCTCTCTCTAACACTCACACTCTCTCTCTAACACTCACACTCTCTCTCTAACACTCACACTCTCTCTCTAACACTCACACTCTCTCTCTAACACTCACACTCTCTCTCTAACACTCACACTCTCTCTCTCTAACACTCACACTCTCTAACACTCACACTCTCTAACACTCACACTCTCTAACACTCACACTCTCTAACACTCACACTCTCTAACACTCACACTCTCTAACACTCACACTCTCTCTCTAACACTCACACTCTCTCTCTAACGCTCACACTCTCTCTCTCTAACGCTCACACTCTCTCTCTCTAACGCTCACACTCTCTAACGCTCACACTCTCTAACGCTCACACTCTCTAACACTCACACTCTCTAACACTCACACTCTCTAACACTCACACTCTCTCTCTAACACTCACACTCTCTCTAACACTCACACTCTCTCTAACACTCACACTCTCTCTAACACTCACTCGCTCTCTCTCTAACACCCACACGCTCTCTCTCTAACACTCACACGCTCTCTCTCTAACACTCACACTCTCTCTCTCTAACACTCACACTCTCTCTCTCTAACACTCACACTCTCTCTCTAACACTCACACTCTCTCTCTAACACTCACACTCTCTCTCTTTAACACTCACACTCTCTCTCTCTAACACTCACACTCTCTCTCTCTAACACTCACACTCTCTCTCTAACACTCACACTCTCTCTCTAACACTCACACTCTCTCTCTAACACTCACACTCTCTCTCTAACACTCACACTCTCTCTCTAACACACACTCTCTCTCTAACACTCACACTCTCTCTAACACTCACACTCTCTCTAACACTCACTCGCTCTCTCTCTAACACCCACACGCTCTCTCTCTAACACTCACACGCTCTCTCTCTAACACTCACACTCTCTCTCTCTAACACTCACACTCTCTCTCTCTAACACTCACACTCTCTCTCTAACACTCACACTCTCTCTCTAACACTCACACTCTCTCTCTTTAACACTCACACTCTCTCTCTCTAACACTCACACTCTCTCTCTCTAACACTCACACTCTCTAACACTCACACTCTCTAACACTCACACTCTCTAACACTCACACTCTCTAACACTCACACTCTCTAACACTCACACTCTCTAACACTCACACTCTCTCTCTAACACTCACACTCTCTCTCTAACACTCACACTCTCTCTCTAACACTCACACTCTCTCTCTAACGCTCACACTCTCTCTCTAACGCTCACACTCTCTCTCTCTAACGCTCACACTCTCTCTCTCTAACGCTCACACTCTCTCTCTCTAACACTCACACTCTCTCTCTAACACTCACACTCTCTCTCTAACACTCACACTCTCTCTCTAACACTCACACTCTCTCTCTAACACTCACACTCTCTCTCTAACACTCACACTCTCTCTCTAACACTCACACTCTCTCTCTAACACTCACACTCTCTCTCTAACACTCACACTCTCTCTCTAACACTCACACTCTCTCTCTAACACTCACACTCTCTCTCTAACACTCACACTCTCTCTCTAACACTCACACACTCTCTCTAACACTCACACTCTCTCTAACACTCACACTCTCTCTAACACTCACACTCTCTCTCTAACACACACTCTCTCTCTAACACTCACACTCTCTCTCTAACACTCACACTCTCTCTCTAACACTCACTCGCTCTCTCTCTAACACCCACACGCTCTCTCTCTAACACTCACACGCTCTCTCTCTAACACTCACACGCTCACTCTCTCACTCTCTCACACTCACTCTCTCACACTCACTCTCTCACACTCACTCTCACACTCTCAC
This sequence comes from Oncorhynchus clarkii lewisi, assembly GCF_045791955.1. Taxonomy (NCBI): domain Eukaryota; kingdom Metazoa; phylum Chordata; class Actinopteri; order Salmoniformes; family Salmonidae; genus Oncorhynchus; species Oncorhynchus clarkii. Next base: position 22,263,132 of record NC_092174.1, on the reverse strand, counting down.
TCTCACACTCACACTCTCACACTCTCTCACACTCACTCTCTCACACTCACTCACACTCTCACACTCACTCTCACTCTCACACTCACACTCTCTCACACTCTCTCACACTCACACTCTCTCACACTCACACTCTCTCACACTCACACTCTCTCACACTCACACTCTCTCACACTCTCTCACACTCTCTCACACTCTCTCACACTCTCTCACACTCTCTAACACTCACACTCTCTAACACTCACGCTCTCTCTAACGCTCTCTCTCTAACACTCACACTCTCTCTCTCTAACACTCACACTCTCTCTCTCTAACACTCACACTCTCTCTCTCTAACACTCACACTCTCTCTCTAACACTCACACTCTCTCTAACACTCACACTCTCTCTAACACTCACACTCTCTCTCTAACACTCACACGCTCTCTCTTTAACACTCACACTCTCTCTCTCTAACACTCACACTCTCTCTCTCTAACACTCACACTCTCTCTCTCTAACACTCACACTCTCTCTCTCTAACACTCACACTCTCTCTCTCTAACACTCACACTCACACTCTCTAACACTCACACTCTCTCTCTAACACTCACACTCTCTCTCTAACACTCACGCTCTCTCTCTAACACTCACGCTCTCTCTCTAACACTCACGCTCTCTCTCTAACACTCACGCTCTCTCTCTAACACTCACGCTCTCTCTCTAACACTCACGCTCTCTCTCTAACACTCACGCTCTCTCTCTAACACTCACACGCTCTCTCTCTAACACTCACACGCTCACTCTCTAACACTCACTCTCTCACTCTCTCACACTCACTCTCACACTCACTCTCTCACACTCACTCACTCTCTCACACTCACTCACTCTCTCACACTCACTCTCTCACACTCACACTCTCTCACACTCACACTCTCTCACACTCACACTCTCTAACACTCACACTCTCTCTCTCTAACACTCACACTCTCTCTCTCTAACACTCACACTCTCTCTCTAACACTCACACTCACACTCTCACTCACTCACTCGCTCTCACTCACTCACTCGCTCTCACACTCACTCACTCTCACTCACTCTCTCACACTCACACTCTCTCTCTCTAACACACTCACACTCTCTCTCTCTAACACTCACACTCACACTCTCTCTAACACTCACACTCTCTCTAACACTCACACTCTCTCTAACACTCACACTCTCTCTAACACTCACACTCTCTCTAACACTCACACTCTCTCTAACACTCACACTCTCTCTAACACTCACACTCTCACTCTAACACACTCTCACTCTAACACACTCTCACTCTAACACACTCTCACTCTAACACACTCTCACTCTAACACACTCTCACTCTAACACACTCTCACTCTAACACACTCTCACTCTAACACACTCTCACTCTAACACACTCTCACTCTAACACACTCTCACTCTAACACACTCTAACACACTCTCACCCTCTGCCCACCCAAATCACCATACCACTCGCCAGGATTGTTCCGGCACACAATGCCTCCCTGTAGGTTTGTCACAATAGGCCATATCAAATCCCTGCTCTCTGTTTGGCTGGGCTAAAGAATGTATGGAATGCAAATGTTGTTGGACTGATCCATTTTCCACCACTGTGTAGGCTGGATGACCTTTCTGAGCACAGCCATTCATCTCAGGGCTGCTTACAAGAGGACCATGAGGAGGGTGACAGACCAGGACTGAATGGGTGACTTTGCAATTGATTCGTTTTGGGACAAAATAAAACATTTTGACCAGTTTGGTTTAAGTTGAGTGAAATGGTTGCTGGTTGCCTTGGCCAAATTGTATGGGACTGTACTGTATGGGTGATCAGTTGTGGTTGCTGGACTGACACCATGTTGACCAGTTCGATTGAAGTGGAATGTAAACGTTGCCTGGGTAGGCCCGGGCCTGGCCAGATGCGTACCTCCAGTGTCCATTGCGTTGTCGTCCTCTACCCGGCAGGTCTCAGTGAGGGTGGTGAACAGACAGCCGATGGGATCCAGGGGGTGTCCCACCCAGCCCTCCAGGTTAGTAGTGCTGGTCATCCCCTTCTGGAGCAGCTCTGACACACACAGGAACAAGATCAGACCGCATCATACTATACATCTTATCACATGAACAAAAGTAGAACAGTATTCAGGTTATGTAGGGCTAGGATATTTTCCTAACCATGTAAAAATGTAGGGCCCCAATAATAGGCTACACAACAAGATGACGCCAACATACTGCACATTGTATTATAAAATACCTTAACTCTGTTACGTATGGCCCAGAGGCTCACCTAATGAGAACAGTGAACTGTCTCCAGGCAGACAGGGGGCGCTACCTTTCTTTTGGTGCTTGTAGATGTCCAGCTGGCGGTGCTGCTGCAGCCGGAGGGTGTTGATGATGGCCACGCCCAACCGCAGTGCCTCGCGGGGGTAACCATGGGAACGCAGGGCATCGACCCGCGCGCATGCCGTGGGGACGTGATCTACGGCACAAATCACATGACACGGGCTGAGCACAACACAATGTCCCAGCAGGCTGACAGGCAGGATGCAGCCTCAGCAGAAAGAAACCCACGACTCTGATACCCAGGCTTACGTTGCATAATGAGGACAAATCTTCCCCCAGAACTTGCTTACTCCAGCTACAGGATTCAGTGGAAGTGGATTTACAGGAGGCTTAGACCACTAAACAGTGGTGGTGTTCAGAGACTAACATTTGAGCCCCAAACCCAAGAACTGGCACTGAACAAACGGATCACTATCATGGCACAGAGCTTAAACTGCCGGGAGCTGGGCCTGTTTGTGTGTGTGCGTGAGATTGTATGTGCGTGTGTCTGTGTATATGGTTTAAAAACATATACTGAGAGGGCCTTCCAATAGCATCTGGAATTGATATAACATCTAGTGCTAAGACTGTGTACTGTGCTGACCAGATTGAATCTGGTTGTGTAGTTCTCACCTAGCCATAGAGGCAGGCCCTGGGGGTTGAAGAGCAGACTCTCTCCCTCTCTCTGGTAGGCTGGGGACATGTAGTAGTCACAGCTGATGATCCTCTGCAGGTGGCTGTCCTGCCAGTGGAGATCACAGGCCTCCATGGCCCGCGTGAACACGGTCCGTCTGGGCCGGGCCAGGGAGTCTGGAGGGGGACACACAGGGAAGGGGACACACAGGGAGGGGGACAGAGCACAGTGCAAAAAAATACCTTTTATTAGTGATATTTTGAGTTGAACTACTTTTACTAGAGACAACCAAATCTGAAGACAACAAAAACAGTGCATCAGAACCATGGTTTGGGACAGGGAAGGGATGTAGCTGTAACTCAAGTGGAAGTGTACAGGCCCAGTGTGAGTACTCTATGTGTAGGTATACCAGTGTGTGTTACTGCTCCAGACTGCGACTGACCCTGGGCGAGGTTGCTCTGTGGTAGAGCGTTGGTAATGTTGGGCAACTCACTGCCGTAGTTGCCGTCCTCCAGGGGACAGATGTCCATGTCGCCCCACTTCTTCAGCTGCTTCAGCCAGCCGCTCTTCTCCTCGCTCTTACAGTGCGGGTTCAGCACGATGCACACCCACAGGGCACCTGGAAAAGGACACAAGTCAGGGGGCAAAGGTCAATAACCATTGTTTGACCACTTGGGTCTGGAGAAGGAGCCATAACAGCAGTTAATTATCCTATGTTAATGTATATTTGGGTATGGAGGAGGGAGGAGTCGAGGAACTATACAATACAGAAAGCTTGTTTAATCCAGCACAGTCCTCCTGGGTTACAAAAGGCCCAGGGTATATTTGGACATGTGACAGGTATTTAGTATAGCCTCAGGAATGTGAGGGGTAAACTAGTTCAGTTCCTTTCACTACCCCCATCACTGGGTAATACATGACCAGAATTTACCCCCTTCTGTTTGCTTCCTTTTAAACCCTTGTTTCAGAGCACTTTGTTAGGGTGCTCAGTCCTGATCACACCGACAGCCATTAGTGCAGCACGGTCACTTTAAACCCTCCAACACCACCACCACCACCTTTGATTGGGCACTTTGGTGATCATGCTGACAGCCTGTGGCAGCCCTAGCCAATCAGAGAGCCCTGTCCTGTCCTAACCCCTGAGCCGGGGTTTATCATGCGGAGGGGCACAGCAAACCTCTCTCTGCTCTACTGTTGCTCTCCAATGAACTTCCTCAGGATGTGTAGTTTGCAGTCATCGACCCCTTTTAAATGCCCCGATCAATACCAGGGAGGCTGAAAACCCCATTGATCCCAGCCCTTTTTCATGCAATCCCAATCGAGGGGAGTGCCGGGCCATGATGTATGTACTGCTGCACAGCCACCGACTGACCCACTGATATGGCCACACGCGTGGGGATTTAACGGGCAGGTCGCAGTGCACACACACACACAAACACACACACACACGAGAAAGATACCTCACATCACATGTACCATGGTGGCTTTACAGTTAGGTAATAGTTACACAGCTGTGCTGATCGAAGTGGTGAGGTCACATTCCGTTTGGAAATGCTCTTTGAGTAGCAAGATTTTCCAGCTGTGTTTCAGGACCTGCCAGTACCCACAGTGCTTTGGACAAGGTTTTAAAACGGAAGCAAATCAATAATATCCAAGCAGCAATAAGACAGTTGGTTAGTTACCATTTCTATGAATACCCTCTTCATAATGCATTATGTATGCATGTATAGCCTTCTGCAATGCATTATAATGCAGAACATAGGGGCTAATAGCCACTCATAATCATCTAGAACTGTGTGAATTGGACCTCTACACTGTACATTTAAGAAAGTGAGAGGGACTTACCCAATTCGTCCCATAGCTGTCGGCACTTGTCCGTCATGCCTGTCCCCTGCTGCCGCCACAGAGCGAGGCGAGGGTCGGCCATGAACTGTTCAGTGATTAGGGTCAACATCCTGGCACCGTTAGAGTCACGCATCCGCAGCATCTCCCGCACCTACAGAAAACATTAATTGACAGTAATATACAGTGATATGTTTGTTTCTTTTACCCCTTCTTCTCCCCAATTCCGTGGTATCCAATTGGTAGTTAGAGAGTCTTGTCTCATCGCTGCAACTCCCGTACGGAGGCAAAGGTCGAGAGCCGTGCGGGCCTCTGAAACACAATCCAGCCAAGTCACATTGCTTTCTTGACTCAATGCCCGCTTAACCCAGAAGCCGGTAGCACCAATGTGTCGGAGGAAACGTAGTATACCTGGCAACCGTGTCACCGTGCACTGCGCCTGGCCCACCACAGGAGTCACTAGTGCGCGATGGGACAAGGACATCCCTGCCGGCGAAACCCTCCCCTAACCCGGACGATGCTGGGCCAAATGTGCGCCGCCCCATGGTTCTCCCAGTTGCGGCCGGCTGCGACAGAGCCTGGACTCAAACCCAGAATCTCTAGTGGCACAGCCAGCACTGCGATGCAGTGCCTCAGACCACTTCGGGAGGCCCCATCCGGGATTGATTTTGATACTGAATGTTCAGACAGAGACAGACAGACAGCCGTACCTTGGCGAACATGGAGTTGAGCTGCTTCCCGGAGCCGTAGTACCCTCCCTGGGACAGGAACAGTTTGACCTGCTCCCTGACCTGCTCCTCGTCCAGGTGCCAGCAGTTGTCGTCATCGATGCTGGCCCCTGCCGTGGGGTCCGGGGCCCCTGGGAAGACACACAGAAAGGCAATGTCAGACCAAAGACTAATTAAACACATAACCAGAAGCTAGGCTCCAAAAACATGCCTTATATCAATCCCGCCTCAAAACTAACCTCATAAGACATCAAACCAGGATTTTGTTAAACATTTTTCTAATTAAGCAAACACCTAAAGAACAGGAACAGAGGGTGAACCCTAGGTGTGTTGGCGTCATATAGGTAACCCCAACACCCATTTGATCTGCCTAGAACTACCAACTGAAGTCCTGCCAAGGCACTGTTGCATCCAAACGTTCACATTCCACAATCAAAGCCCCAACTCATAGCACTGACTCCCCACAGCAAACAACCTGGAAACTGGGAGATGGACTTCTTTGTTAAGAGGCTGGGGTGGGTAAATATTTAGAGAGTGATGTGGAGAGATGGCAGACTGCAGAGGTCCTCTGTTTTCCAGACTAGAAGGATAACAGGGGGGGGGGGGGGGGGGTCATGCCAGGCTAGAGTAGTTCGCTAACGTTAGAACGTTGGCTCGGGGTCTGACTGACTTTCTTCATTTTACTATTTTTCAGACTTTCAGAAATGCAAAGCACCAGCAGGCTGGGAGACTCAGACATCATACAGGCTGTTTGAAGCCTCAGAGTCCTCGCTGCTGCTTTTGGTAGACTGGGCCCACCTTGCTGTTCAAGCCCACCAGAAGATGATTGATGAGGAAACTAAGGAGTGTAAGGGATTGGCAGAGGCTCTGTGTGAAGCACAATATGTGGCCATCTTGTGACTCGTAGGTCCTAACGGCTCTGAGACCCTGGCGTTCTAGGTCTACACACCGGTGCTAAATGTGAACAAACTCGTCACCAAAACGTGAACAGAGGGACCTTATGTTATGTCCAACAACATGTGTCTTTCTTACCGTGGACCTGGTTGATCTCAGAGTTGGATGAGAGGATCTCGTCGGCCAGTTTCTGGGCGGTGGGCAGCACCTCTGTGTGGTGGGCTGTGATGAGGTACTGCACCAGCTTCTGTAGCTGGTCTCTGTTCATCTGGAACAGGGTCTCTGAGATGGGCAGCCGCAGCTTGACCTGCTCCGGCTTCCTGATGCGGTACAGGGACAGTGCCACCACGTGGGCGCAGTAGAAGATGTCGCGGTTGCCGCAGCCGCAGGTGACCGAGGTGATCTTGCAGCGGTCGAAGCTGATGGCCACCTTGTGGGTGACCTCAGGCTCCGACTGGGAGGCGGGCTCCATGACCGTGCCACTGAGGTGGAAACCTGGAGAGACAGAGAGAGAAGACTGGTGTCAGCAGACTTGATCAACATTTAAATGACAGCTGTGATTTCACACCTTCCCCCTTAGTTCAGATGAAGGACAGTTGTGACTCAGCACCCTAAAAAAAAAAGTCACATGAGCAATGAAGGGGTTATCAAACCTTTCTGGCAACGTACCCACAAACCCATAGAAAGCATCCTGCGTAACACTATGTGATATTTTCATTGGTGATCTCTTTGTAAAGGATAACTATCTACCCCAAAGCACTCTGGGATTGAGGTAGCAGTATCACAATCAGTTCACGGGACGGCAGAAGTCCAAGCCACGTAACACAATGGTCTTAGAATAATACAAACAGAGAGGGCAGATTATAGTTCATAAAGGGACTCGAAAAGAAACGGATTATCTTATCAGTTAACTACAAAAAGGGAGTAGATAAGATAGTGAAGTAGAAAGCTGATACTAGTTAAATATGTCTGGACCACATGAAACAGCTGTTCAAAAGGAAATGCCTGCTAGCTGGTGACATATTTGTGGCTTGAAGTCAGTCATTCGGTCTGTGAGGGCCAAAGGGAGGGGAGAAGGGGAGCGCATGCAGCAGGGGAAGAGAAGTGTGCGTCTGATAGAAAGTCTGGCAGCTCACTTTGACTGGTAAATTATTAATGATGGAGGGAGGCCCAGAGAGGGGGCTGGGAGAACAGAGATGGATTACTATATCACAGTACCACACTAAACCATAGCAACCAGGCTTGCTACAGTCACACACACACTTCGGGGGTATGTTCTGACCTTAAACACACTCTACTCATTTAATTTCTATGCTCACTGGCTGCATGGCTATGGTAACATACATGACTAACCATAGTACACACAGGACAGAGGGTACACTACACACACCATTGAGGATTTTATATATATATAAATAACTTAGTGAGCTCAGCAAGTCGAGGCTAAGCTAATTAACGCCAAATGGGTTCCTGTCTGTCTGGCTTCAGAAGATCACTGCTATCATAGCGAGTGAACTGTAACAGACCTGGAATGCCTAACACACACACACACACACACACACACACACACACACACACACACACACACACACACACACACACACACACACACACACACACACACACACACACACACACACACACACACACACACACACACACACACACACACACACACACACACACACACACACACACACACACACACACACACACACACACACACTTCATTCTAGGGTTAGAGTAGTGAGACAGGGGTGCCTCATAAGCATGAGTAAAGCCTGCCGTTCTCTTGCCAAATCCCACAAAAGGCTTTTCCAGACGAGTTCTTCTGAGAAACTAGCCCCCCCTCTTACCCAGTTCTTTTTTTTTCTCCGGGGAAAGAAATCCAACGTCCAATTTACTGCCAAGCCCTTTCAGGCAGAGCCAAAACCACAGGCCCATCTGATTAAGGGGAGTTTATGGTGATGTCTGTTTTCATTTTGATAAAAGAAAAGGAAAGCAAAGGGGCTACCCCTATGTGTCGCAAATTACTCGCAGCACAATGCAAAGTTCAAAGTGAATTTGGTGAAAGACAACGATGCATTGAAACCACACGGCGGAGAAAATGGCGGACTTGTGTTTACCGCGTACATTTTTCTTCGAGGCATCGGCAATCAAATCTTGTACTGTACAAGTATGCTCTTGTCCATTTCGAAGGCAGTCTTGTAAAACTGGTGCCGTATATCAGTGTGACAGAAACAAGGGAACAGAGTAGTGAACGAGTAAAGATTTGGGACACTATTCTTTCTGATTATCTGCGTTTTTCAGCAGATGAATAGACTCAACTGGAGAATGATGGTTCTCATGTTGGATTTGAGTTATTTCACAGCAGACCTACAGCACTTATGTCATCTCCTTAACCTACCTAATAATATTATACATCTATGCTGAAACATTCCAACAATCCTAATGAACCCAGCAGAGACTAACAGGACTTTGCTTTCCTCATGGCAGCTCTGTTACAGCTCATCACCATGCTCCTCCTCTATGGCAGCTCTGTTACAGCTCATCACCATGCTCCTCCTCTATGGCAGCTCATCACCATGCTCCTCTATGGCAGCTCTGTTACAGCTCATCACCATGTTCCTCTATGGCAGCTCTGTTACAGCTCATCACCATGCTCCTCCTCTATGGCAGCTCTGTTACAGCTCATCACCATGCTCCTCCTCTATGGCAGCTCATCACCATGCTCCTCTATGGCAGCTCTGTTACAGCTCATCACCATGCTCCTCCTCTATGGCAGCTCTGTTACAGCTCATCACCATGCTCCTCTATGGCAGCTCTGTTACAGCTCATCACCATGCTCCTCTATGGCAACTCTGTTACTTACAGCTCATCATCATGCTCCTCTATGGCAGCTCTGTTACAGCTCATCACCATGCTCCTCTATGGCAGCTCTGTTACTTACAGCTCATCACCATGCTCCTCTATGGCAGCTCTGTTAAAGCTCATCACCATGCTCCTCTATGGCAGCTCTGTTACAGCTCATCACCATGCTCCTCTATGGCAGCTCTGTTACAGCTCATCACCATGCTCCTCTATGGCAGCTCTGTTAAAGCTCATCACCATGCTCCTCCTCTATGGCAGCTCTGTTACAGCTCATCACCATGCTCCTCTATGGCTGCTGTTACAGCTCATCACCATGCTCCTCTATGGCAGCTCTGTTACAGCTCATCACCATGCTCCTCTATGGCAGCTCTGTTACAGCTCATCACCATGCTCCTCTATGGCAGCTCTGTTACAGCTCATCACCATGCTCCTCTACGGCAGCTCTGTTACAGCTCATCACCATGCTCCTCTATGGCAACTCTGTTACTTACAGCTCATCATCATGCTCCTCTTCTATGGCAGCTCTGTTACAGCTCATCACCATGCTCCTCCTCTATGGCAGCTCTGTTACAGCTCATCACCATGCTCCTCCTCTATGGCAGCTCTGTTACAGCTCATCACCATGCTCCTCCTCTATGGCAGCTCTGTTACAGCTCATCACCATGCTCCTCTATGGCAGCTCTGTTACAGCTCATCACCATGCTCCTCCTCTATGGCAGCTCTGTTACAGCTCATCACCATGCTCCTCTATGGCAGCTCTGTTACAGCTCATCACCATGCTCCTCTATGGCAGCTCTGTTACAGCTCATCACCATGCTCCTCCTCTATGGCAGCTCTGTTACAGCTCATCACCATGCTCCTCTATGGCAACTATGTTACTTACAGCTCATCATCATGCTCCTCTATGGCAGCTCTGTTACAGCTCATCACCATGCTCCTCTATGGCAGCTCTGTTACAGCTCATCACCATGCTCCTCCTCTATGGCAGCTCTGTTACAGCTCATCACCATGCTCCTCCTCTATGGCAGCTCTGTTACAGCTCATCACCATGCTCCTCCTCTATGGCAGCTCTGTTACAGCTCATCACCATGCTCCTCTATGGCAGCTCTGTTACAGCTCATCACCATGCTCCTCTATGGCAGCTCTGTTACAGCTCATCACCATGCTCCTCTATGGCAGCTCTGTTACAGCTCATCACCATGCTCCTCCTCTATGGCAGCTCTGTTACAGCTCATCACCATGCTCCTCTATGGCAGCTCTGTTACAGCTCATCACCATGCTCCTCCTCTATGGCAGCTCTGTTACAGCTCATCACCATGCTCCTCCTCTATGGCAGCTCTGTTACAGCTCATCACCATGCTCCTCCTCTATGGCAGCTCTGTTACAGCTCATCACCATGCTCCTCTGTGGCAGCTCTGTTACAGCTCATCACCATGCTCCTCCTCTATGGCAGCTCTGTTACAGCTCATCACCATGCTCCTCCTCTATGGCAGCTCTGTTACAGCTCATCACCATGCTCCTCCTCTATGGCAGCTCTGTTACAGCTCATCACCATGCTCCTCCTCTATGGCAGCTCTGTTACAGCTCATCACCATGCTCCTCTATGGCAGCTCTGTTACAGCTCATCACCATGCTCCTCTATGGCAGCTCTGTTACAGCAGCTCCTCTATGGCAGCTCTGTTACAGCTCATCACCATGCTCCTCCTCTATGGCAGCTCTGTTACAGCTCATCACCATGCTCTGTCTGTTACAGCTACAGCTCATCACCATGCTCCTCCTCTATGGCAGCTCTGTTACAGCTCATCACCATGCTCCTCTATGGCAGCTCTCACCATGCTCCTCCTCTACAGCTCTGTTACAGCTCATCACCATGCTCCTCCTCTATGGCAGCTCTGTTACAGCTCATCACCATGCTCCTCCTCTATGGCAGCTCTGTTACAGCTCATCACCATGCTCCTCTATGGCTGCTCTGTTACAGCTCATCACCATGCTCCTCGATGGCAGCTCTGTTACAGCTCATCACCATGCTCCTCCTCTATGGCAGCTCTGTTACAGCTCATCACCATGCTCCTCCTCTATGGCAGCTCTGTTACAGCTCATCACCATGCTCCTCCTCTATGGCAGCTCTGTTACAGCTCATCACCATGCTCCTCCTCTATGGCAGCTCTGTTACAGCTCATCACCATGCTCCTCCTCTATGGCAGCTCTGTTACAGCTCATCACCATGCTCCTCCTCTATGGCAGCTCTGTTACAGCTCATCACCATGCTCCTCCTCTATGGCAGCTCTGTTACAGCTCATCACCATGCTCCTCTGTGGCAGCTCTGTTACAGCTCATCACCATGCTCCTCCTCTATGGCAGCTCTGTTACAGCTCATCACCATGCTCCTCCTCTATGGCAGCTCTGTTACAGCTCATCACCATGTTCCTCTATGGCAGCTCTGTTACAGCTCATCACCATGCTCCTCTATGGCAGCTCTGTTACAGCTCATCACCATGCTCCTCTATGGCAGCTCTGTTACAGCTCATCACCATGCTCCTCTATGGCAGCTCTGTTTGATGTAACGGTGAGCAATCGAAGTGGACGACATCGGAGTGGACAACACAGAGAAGCGAGAGGAGGTGACTAATGCGTTTTAATTCTCTGTCTCACAGCTCTGAAGAGATGGGATCTAGCCCCCAGAGAGCTGATGAGAGGAAAGAACTGCTGTACTGAAAGGTTTTGTTTACAGATCTTATGAACTGAAACACGTACACGGAATACTGCTGACGGCCATCACTGTCTTTGGCAGTTGCACAAGAAGAGACGTGTATGGGGTTTAGAATCATATCAAGAGGTCTCTTTAACTAGAAAAAAAAACAAGGCCTGACAACAATAAGTAGAGTACCGCTACACTGTTCCACCTATGCAGGTCTTCCACAGAGTCATTAGTTAGACCCAGAGGCCTCTCTCACCTCTGTGGTCAGTCAGTGTATGCAGAGTGGGTGCAGACTGCAGTAAGGGGCCCGTGCTGGGGGTGATGACTAGGAGGCCCCATCTCTGTTCTGCAGTGTGTCTGAATCTGACAGTTGCTGTAGTGCCACAGCCTGCTGCTGGGGTTATGAGGGGCAGGTAGGGTGGCTCCTCATCTCCTTTCACACTTCTCCCTTCAGTAGAGAACCAGGCATCTGCCGCTGATGGACGTGAAGGGTCCTCCTCGCCGTTTCAACCCAGCCACCCCAACCCCCGCCCCCTCGGCTCGTCTTTTGTTGGCCGGCCACGATGCTGAATGTGATCCTGCCGTCCCTTTCCACTGCTCTTTTCTTTATGGTCCGTCTCTAGAAGCTCAGAGAAATGGAATCCCCCTCTTCTTTCAATCCTCCTTCCTTCTGCACTGTGTGTATGTGTCCTGCCTGTACCTGGCCCAGACCCTGTAAATACTGATGCTCTTCTAGATGAGGTGTGTGTGTATGTGTCCTGCCTGTACCTGGCCCAGACCCTGTAAATACTGATGCTCTTCTAGATGAGGTGTGTGTGTATGTGTCTTGCCTGTACCTGGCCCAGACCCTGTAAATACTGATGCTCTCCTAGATGAGGTGTGTGTGTATATGTGTCCTGCCTGTACCTGGCCCAGACCCTGTAAATACTGATGCTCTTCTAGATGAGGTGTGTGTGTATGTGTCCTGCCTGTACCTGGCCCAGACCCTGTAAATACTGATGCTCTCCTAGATGAGGTGTGTGTGTATGTGTCCTGCCTGTACCTGGCCCAGACCCTGTAAATACTGATGCTCTTCTAGATGAGGTGTGTGTGTATGTGTCCTGCCTGTACCTGGCTCAAACCCTGTAAATACTGATGCTCTTCTAGATGAGGTGTGTGTGTATGTGTCCTGCCTGTACCTGGCCCAGACCCTGTAAATACTGATGCTCTTTTAGATGAGGTGTGTGTGTATGTGTCCTGCCAGTACCTGGCCCAGACCCTGTAAACACTGATGCTCTCCTAGATGAGGTGTGTGTGTGCGTGTGTGTGTGTGTGTGTGTGTGTGTGTGTGTGTGTGTGTGTGCGTGCGTGTGCGCGCTGAGGAGGGTCTGGGGGTCATCAGCAAAAGGAGTGTAGGTGACAGTTCAGTCACAAGGCAAGACACTGCTGCATCGGTCGGTCGGTCGGTCAGTAGTAATCAACACACTGCCACTGCTAATATGGGTCAGACTGTCACTCCGCAGCAACTATCAATTGGCTCCTTGAAGAGTCCCAGCAGGATGCCATGGCCAGCCAGGCATAGAAGAGGACAGCTGATTTTGGAGGTTGGGGAGGGAGGACGAGGAGCAGGAAGAGGTGAGGGGGAGGAGGGACCATGTGGCATAATGTGTAACGTATACAAGCTTGTGCGGGTCGGACCAAAACAGCACGGAGAGAGAAGTGGCTACAGAAAAACAGGTGAGGCCTGCGTCAGAGACCGGGCCAGGGGTAGCAGAGTGCAGATGAATTAGCGTGGCGCCCGCCCTAGTCACTGCAGCACTAACTACAGTAAGAGGCTCTTGACACTGCAGTGTAAATCACCAGCTCCCTGAACCTCCCTTTTCTCTTTGCCAGAACACTACTGGGGCTGTGATATCACACGATAGACGTCCCTACCCTTCTCACCACACTGGCTTTGTTCATTATGACAGCGATATGCAAAACCATCACAGCAACACAGTTAGATATAGCATTTCTTATCTTTGGTTATTCGGTTCTGTTGTAATCGAGGGGCCGGGTGGGTAAAGCCCCTAAACAGATAAATTAATGTATGGTTCTGGGAGCGCTGCCAGCCCCACAAAGCTGATTTGATCCTGAGCAGAAGCACATGGCTGTCTGCCCCTGGGGAAGAGCTGTGACGTGGGGGAGGAGCTTGAAGGATGCAGCCTGCATATAGATGCTACATGAACAATATGACTGAGCCAGGGGAGGGAGGGGGTTCCTTTCATTAATCTTACTCTACACTTTATACTATCAATCCATCCATCTCAAGCGACTTGGTTTAAGCCTCTATAGGTAAAACGAGTCGTGATATGTCTGAGTAGGACGAGGCGGAGTTAGGCAGTAAGACATTGAGACGGCGGAGATCAGCTCATTGATCCGTACGCTGCAGTGTCTAATAGTCATAATTCATCTGAGGGGGATGCTGCTAATGTAGCTCCCTCAGCCTGGGCTTTTAGACTCCTCCACCAACCATCTGTCTGCTCGCTGGATGCAGCGGTGAGGTTATACGCGTAGGCCTTCCATAGCAGGTGAGCAAGGATGGGAACGAAAGAGATGAGGGAGAGAGAGAGAACCCCCTCATTTGTACTTATTAAGGATCCTCATCAGCTGCTGCCAAGTCAACTCTTCCTGGGGTCCAAACTAATTAAGGCAAAAACAATAAAACAGTGGATAACATTATTACACCACTATCTAACATACAACATTAGTAATACCACCATTCATATATATGTGCTCCCTCCCTCACCGCTCCACTCACTGGGTCTGCACCATCTGCCACTCCGCCGACCCTCCCACGCGGGACCCGCCAACCAATCAGAGGGCAGTCCCTCCCCACTCTTAAACCATTAACCTCTAATCAGCCGTGGAGGCTGAGCTGGAGATCTGTATGGCAAGCAGGCAGGCAGGCAGACAGGGAGCTGGGGCAGGGCCAACACAGCACACACAGTACAGCCTAGAACCCCCCTCTCTCTACCCAGCCTACCCCAGCCCCAGCCCAGCTTACCCCAGCCCACCCTCCATCTGTTCCAGCAGGAAGGAGGTTAACACAGCCACCCCTGCCCCCCACCAGTCCATCTCCACACAACACGCATGTATATGTACATTCAGCATCACACAAGGCCCCGGCTCCGCTGATCAGATAAAGGCCTGATTGATTCATTTGCGGTTTCCCAACAGCACCATCATGGCCCCAGCACTGGGAGCCATGTGGGGAATGCTCTACTGGAAGGGAAGATGATGTGTGTGTGTGTGTGTGTGTGTTTTATGATCATGTTTTGTAATTGAAGTATTTTGTGTTGATGTGTGTGTTTGTATTGTGCAGGGCTCATTGAAAAAAGAGAGAGAGAGACTTGGTCTCAATGGCTCCCTGTTCAAATAAAAGGTTAATATTAACATTTTATCATGATCACATTCAATTTATTTCTGATTCGCTGCAATTATATGGCATGGAACAGGGGAGGGAAAAATGTTTAATCAACTCCCTTTCACTGGGCGTCCCTTAAAACACAGGCACCGATGTCTATGGAAATCTAAGATGAGATGTCTCAGCCAATTACCAATTACCTTGTGATGTGTATTAAGCTTGTCGGCTAGTCCTTGGGTTGGTAGCATTAGCATTAGCTAGCAACGCAGCACAGGGGAAGATCAGAACAATCGTTCAGCACATGATGCAAACCAGACCTGGCTGAAGTCTATGCTACTGCTGATCATTCATAGATGCAGGCAGGAGAGAAATATGAGAGCTAGAGGGAGGCAGGGTAGCCTAGTGGTTAGAGCGTTGGACTTGTAAACGAAAGGTTGCAAGATCGAATCCCTCAGCTGACAAGGTAAAAATCTGTCGTTCTGCCCCTGAACAAGGCAGTTAACCCACTGTTCCTGAAGCCGCCATTGAAAATAAGAATTTGTTCTTAACTGACTTGCCTAGTTAAATAAAGGTACATTTTAAAAACTAATAATAAATAAAAAAAAGAGCAAGCGAAGTTCAAGGTCTTCATGCCTGCCATACAAAATACAGAGTTGAGAAAGCATATATTCAATCCCCTTTCCCCAACCAAGTTAAGACATTGTAGCGGGGCAACAACAGTGAAGGTTCCTTGTGTGTTGGAGGTAAATTGAATTCCCCTTGAATGGCGCTGTGAAATCAGAGAGCAAATGGGGGGGAAAAAATTCAGTTTATCCAATGTTCCTCGGAAACAAACACCTGGGTTATTCCAATCAATGCACAGTACAGCACTTACAGGGCCTTGGTGGTGTGTACAGAAAGCTGGCCAGCCTTCTCCTCCTCCTGTGTGTGTGTGAGCAAACATCTTACCCAAGGCCAAAAAAAAAGAACAAAAAAAAAGATGGAGATCTGGTGTTAGGCAGCCTTTGTTTGCGTACCTCGCATTGTGCCTTGGCCTTGTGTGTGGAGGGACGGAGCCGCGGTTAGCTGAGGGGCAGCTACGGTGCAGAAGAGAAGCTGACAGCTCCCAAAAGGTCACAAAGCCGCATTTATCCCCCAATTACTGATAGATCAGGCCAGCTCAGCCCGCAACACTACCCTGCCACGATGCTCATGTCAACCGCCTCTAGTCTCTCCAGTCTCTACAGAATGGCCCCTAAAGCACCCATCTAACACTGGATCGCTCATCTTTTAAGGCATGTTGGCCTTCTGTCATGCGTGCCCTTAAAAATGTAAGGATTCCTGTTTACTATGCAAGCACGCACGAAACCATCTGCCGCCATCTTGTTGTGATTGACAAGGAGCAGTCAGAGCGGCACAATGCCTCTTTTGAGGCGTGTTTGTTCTTGAAGCACGGTCTGCAGAACTAGATAACTGAGCATTAAGAGGCTTATAATTTCATAAAACTCACAAAAGCAAAACATTGCCATCAACGATGTGAAAATGTGCAAAGAATGGCAAGTGACTAAAGACAGAAACAGGCTCTGAAGTTAACATTTGTTCTGTTGACAAAGCAAAACATTTGTTGCGCAAATACACCCGAGCAAAAAAACATAACGAACACCTTCCTAACATTGAGTTGCGCAATGAGCCCCCCCCCCCCCCCAGCCTCAACTTTTCGGGTATGGACTCTACAAGGTGTCGAAAGCCTTCGACAGGGATGCTGGCCCATGTTGACTCCAATGCTTCCCACAGTTGTGTCAAGTTGGCTGGATGTGCATTGGGTGGTGGACCATTCTTGAAAAACCCAGCAGCGGTGCAGTTCTTGACCCACTCAAACCGGTGCGCCTGGCACCTACTACCATACCCTGTTCAAAGGCACTTGAGTATTTTGTCTTGCCTATTCACCCTCTGAGTGGCACACATACACAATCCATGTCTCAATTGTCTCATGACTTAAAAATCCTAATTTAACCCATCTCCTCTACACTGATTGAAGTGGATCAATAAGGGATGATAGTTTTCACCTGGTCAGTGTATGTCATGGAAATAACTGGTGTTTCTAATGTTTTATACACTCAGTTTTATCATCTCCATTTCTAACAGTTCTAACATTTCTAAAAGTTAGTTTCCTTGAGTTGTAAACCAGTCTCAGATGGAAACAAACAGAAGTAAACTTCAAGGAAGGACAAGAACCTTATAAGAAGCTTAGAAAGTCTAAATATACCGGGAGATTGTCGAGACTCCAACCTCATCCTCACCCGCCAAACCATTTATCTCGCACAACAACGGCCATAAATGACACAGCAGTTAAGATGTATGACTGAGGTGAGATGACATCTCCATTGGTCCAATAACAAGCTAGCAGTCTCCGATCCGCAATTGGGCTTCTGGATCGACTTCATAAAATGCTCATCAAGCCAAGCATAGCATATGGACAATGACAAAACCAGAGGGCCTGAAAACAAAGGATGGAGCTTGATGTGAAGCTTTGTCTTGCATGCATTATGATGCTGCCTGGGACCTTGAAGGTGAGTTGTGTTCTGTAAAGACAGGCTTCAGATCAGCAGAAGCGAGGCAATGTAATGGCAGCATCTCTAATTACCACTCCTCTCCTTATTCCCCCTCCAACTCAAACCCCTCCATTGTCTGCCCCCTTCTCTAGGCCGTCTTCTTTCACCCCTCCCTTCCTTCCTTTCTTTCTTTCTTTCAGGGGACTGCCTTGCCTTGTGAGCTGGCACGCACCCTGAAAAAAGCCCAATGATGGGCTCGCTCCTCGCTCCCCTCCACATGCACACAGTGCAGTCTTAATCTCACTGTGACCTGCTTTATTCCCCCTGCACCGGCTGCCCACTGGGCCCCAGGATTCACAGGGACCCTTTGTTCTCGCCGGGTCTGTCTAGGCCTCAGGCAGAGGCCTGGCCTGCCATTGTTGCCCACAAAGCCTAAACAGCAGTTAGCAGGCGTCAGCTTGGAAGCAGGGCCTTGGAAACCACTGCTGCTGCCACTGAGATGCTGCATGGCAAAGAAAGAGGAGGAGGAGGAAGAGGAAGAGAAGGACAGAAATAAGATATGCGGTGCCAAAGGATATTGATGGCGCTCGGAACACAATCCCCCACGGTTACCTAGCACTGCGGTGAAACATTCCAACAGTAATTCCGCAGTCACTTAACCGACCTTACATCTCGTTGATATGACGCCAGTTTCAGTAAGTGAAATATCAGTCTCTCTTCGGCAGAAAACACGGAGTCCACAATGTAAAAATGAGAACAGAGAGCCCAAAAAACCAGTCAACTCAATAACCTGGGGGACATCAGCTCATTCAGGCCCGCACCAAATAATGTCAAGCGTTCACACATGCGCATGCAGCAGAATAAAAGGCTCAGTAAACAATACCACAATGCAGTTTGGCTCTGCTATGTTTACAAAGAAAAGGCCCTATCCCTAGACAGCCATGATTCATTCACATGGCCCTGACACTCTGAAAAGAGCAGCTCACCAGTGACAGCCCCTCTAAGGCAAGCGCTGAGAGACACATAAAGCCAGCCCACTCAATGGACCCACATTCTAAAGTACCAAATTCCATCCAGACAGAGGGACGGTCATTAGTAGAAACTAGCCTACATGGAGACAGAATTCTCTGTCTACCTTTGTGTCCATCTACAAAGTCCTGTGGAATCTGTCCTTCGATTTCCCCATTTTCATACTGACCCAACATTCAGAAAACATTGTGAACAAAAATCCATGAGACATGGACAAGGAGTCTCACAACACCCACAGAGCTCGTGAGCCTGAGCCATGATACGAGTGTTGGGTGGTATGTTGTCTAGGTTCTTACTCTTTCGTTCTCTGTCCTCCTTTCCACATAGGGCGCCTCTGCTTTGTAGGCGGTCTATGGGTAAATAGAGCCTTTCCATGGCACTCCATTCACGGCAGACAGAGGCCATGTCATCAGGGGTGGCAGATCGAGAGTCAGGGGGTGGTATGCATTCAGTGCCCATTAAGGCTGCGATGCCTGTATTGATAGGCACACCCCAAAAAACAATAGGCCAGTGGAGAAAGACAACTTCAGACTAAACCAACAATAATGCAAGCTTTACAATTCTGGATGTATAGACAATGGGTGCCAGTAAAAACAAGCATGGCCAGTGTTGAAATCCAAGAGCTGAGCAGTGTGTATCATGCTGCAGGGAAGGGAGGGGAGGGGAGGGGAGGGGAGGGGCGGGACATCATTAGAAAAGCTAGAACAAGTGCCTTTTATCATTTGAGTAATTCAAATATGCACTGCACTATACACATCCAGCACCTAACATTCTCCATTCTCTCCACCCGTACTCCAATGTACACAAAAGTATGTGGACACCCCTTCAAATGAATGGATTTGGCTATTATTTCAGTCACACCCATTGCTGACAAAGGTATAAAATTAGACACACATTGGCAGTAGAATGGTCTGTACTGAAGAGCTCAGTGAGTGTCAAAGTGGTAGAGTCATAGAATGTCACCTTTCCAACAAGTCAGTTCGGCAACTTTCTGCCCTGCTAGAGCTGCTCCGGGCAAACTGGAAGCACTGTTATTGTGAAGTGGAAATGTCTAGGAGCAACAACGGCTCAGCCGTGAAGTTATAGGCCACACAAACTCACAGAACAGGGCCGCTGAGGGCTGAAGTGCTTAGCACATAAAAATAATCTGTTCTCCATTGCAACACTCACTACCGAGTTCCAAACTGCCTCTGGAAGCAACGTCAGCACAATAACTGTTTGTCGGGAGCTTTGTGAAATGGTTTTCCATGGCCGAGCAGCTGCATACAAGCCTACGATCACCATGTGCAATAACAAGCGTCGGCTAGAGTAGTGTAAAGCTGGACTCTGGAGCAATGGAAACACGTTCTCTGGAGTGATAAATCACACGTCACCATTTGGCAGTTCAACGGACAAATCTGGGTTTTCGGGGATGCCAGGAGAACGCTACCTGTCCCAATGCATAGTGCCAACTGAAGGTTGGTGGAGGAGGAATAATGGTCTGGGGCTGTTTGTTATGGTTTAGGCTAGGCAAATCTGTTCTTCCAACTTTGTGGTAACAGTTTGGGGAAGGCCCTTTCCTGTTTCAGCATGACAATGCCTCCGTGTACAAAGCGAGGTACATACAGAAATGGTTTGTCAAGATCAATGTGGAAGAACTTGACTGGCCTGCACAGAACCCTGACCTCAATCCCATCCAACACCTTTGAGATGAACTGGAACGCCGACTGCAAGCCAGGCCTAATCACCCAACATCAGTGAAGTGGTGAAGAAAGTACCCAATTGTCATACTTGAGTAAAAGTAAAGACACCTTCATAGAAAATGACTCAAGTTAAAGTCACCAAGAAAAATACTACTTGAGTAAAAAAAAGACTGAAAGTATTTGGTTTTAAATATACTTAAGTATCAAAAGTCAAAAATAATTTCAAATTGCTTATAATAAGAAGTTCAGACAGCACAATGTTATTTTTTTTTTTACAGATAGCCAAATGAAGTATTTTGTGTTTAGAGAGTCCTCCAGATCGGAGGCAGTAGGGTGACCTGGGATGTTCTCTTTCCTGTCCTGCTAAGCATTGAAAATGGAACAAGTGCTTGTGGGTGTCAGGGAAAAATGCATGGAGTAAAAAGTACATCATTCTGTTTAGAAATGTAGTGAAGTAAAAGCCAAAAATATAAATAGTAAAGATACCTAAGTATTTTTACACCACTCAGTGTCCGACCTCACTAATGCTCTTGTGGCTGAATGGAAGCAGGTCCCCGCAGCAATGTTCCAAAATCTAGTGGAAAGCCTTTCCAGAAGAATGAAGGTTGTTATAGCAGCAAAGGGGGAACCAACTCCATATTAATGCCCATACTTTTTAGCCATGTAGTGTATCTCATTTAAACTGTACGTGAAGAGAATGGACATTGATACAAGTGCTTTAAAAATGGCCTTTGGCTTCATCCAGTGGGAGCGTTTGAGTAGCTTTTGGACCAGCCTCAGCCTTCTCTCACAAAGAGAGCTTGATTAATAAGCATGGCTCCTTTTCCGGAGAGCAACAGAAAGGAAAAAGCCGTCTGAAAGGCACTTAAAGACAAATTATGTAGATTTAAAACAGTGCCTTGGTCACCAGGGATGCTGGGGTGAATATTCATAAAGCAGCACTCCAGACTGGTTAAAGAGTCTCGCCTACCAGAGGACACTGCACAGAGAGACGGCCAACCAAACAACTCCTCTGAGTTGGCTTGAACCCGCCTCCTCTCCACTGAATAATTAAACAGACAGAATGACAGGAGAAAAGTTTGTCTCTTTAGCATGCAATAACCTTCCGTGCTTAAAGACCCATAGCAATCATACTGTGGTGCATGGAGATGTTTTCCAGCCAGTGTCACACAGACATAAGCCCCGCCCCAAAGGAAGTGGCATCAGAAAGGCTGAGGACTTTCATGTTATTGAAAGGTTAGGCTATTACTAGTCGTCATCCTCTTTTTCAAATACTTAAGCTGTCTGAGGACTAGTAACTAGTAATAACCTTCACTAGCTTCAGACAGCAGCAATGTGGTTTCCTTCCGGTGCCTTAAACCACAGTGGCTCATCTCATCAACATGGCTTAGTTACAATACAGGCTGTTCGGTTCACCTCCTCCCAGTCCCTCCTTCCCTCCTCACATCAAGGTCGTTGCCATCACAAAAAGACAGTGAACGCTAACAACAATGTTTGCCGTGGACTGAATACTGAGCATGGTAAAACAAAAGCATGGGCAAGCGCCAGCTGGACCCGCCTGACTTGGCACACGTCACCGTCCGTCCTTGATTGAGTTAGCTGGGCAATACAGCAACAACTCTCCAGGTACATAAATGCCCTGCTTTTCAAAAGGGTCCTCGCTCAAATAAACCTTTTCTTATTTTCCTTCCTTGTGAGAAGTGAGGATGTTTTTCAATTATACATGTTTTTTCTTTACCCAAGTGAATGAATAAGAGGAAGTCAAAACAAAGGCTTTCGTTTGGGCTCTGGGATGACTAGCTGCCCCTTTGTTCAAAAATGTATGTTTTTAAACCTCAGACTAGGACCTGGCCGGCAGTTAGACAAACACTGGCCACTCCAGTAAACACAACAAAACACAGCTAATAGTACTACACACTACTACCAGCACCAGGCAATTAAACGCACCACACACACACAGTAGAGGACTATGCTCACGAATGTGGTTGTGAATGTAGATTATGAAACAACTTCATGCTGCGGCGTAACGAATGCCAGGAAGCTCCACCTTGAACAGATTTTCTGTCTGTTCAGACATATCGCCTGGAGAGGAGAGCCAGGGTAGGGTTACTATGTGAAATGATGGAGAAAAAGTTGATCCCACAACTAGATTAAACATCTGCTATTTCGCAAAAAAAGATATTGACTTATGGGTAGGAAAGAAAAAATTGAATTTGTTTAAGGGGGAGATATAGACAGTCTGAACTACCACACCACATGGGGTATGGAGGAGTGTGGTAATGAAAAGTGATTGTTTCATCTTTCTCCTGCCCCCTCCCCCCCACAGCCCTCCAGAATAGAAAATGATGGGCATGGTTGTAGCAGCAACAGTAGCTGCCTATCTATTTAGTCTGACTACAGACAGAGAACAAAAGAGATGCTCCGTTCCTTACTCAGCAGGAGCTGTCTGCCAGGGACCAGTAGAGTCAGGCAGGGGTTAGAGGGGATGCAGGGTGGTGGGACACCCCCCTACCCAGGGCCACGTGCCAAACACAATGACCTACAGAGCTGCCAGGGCACTGGTTGGGTGGGTGGTGTGTGGATGTCTCCTGGGCGTATGTGTGTGTGTGTAGGAATGTGCATGCTTGCATTCCAAAGTGGTATGCTGCCTCCCTCGCCACAGCAACAGCGAGAGGAGAGTTTGGACGTTGCTGAAACAGAGGGAGAAAACAGAGCAGAGTAGGGAGGGAGAGAGAGACATCAATGGATGAAACTGGGCACTGAGCCAAGATCCGGCATTACAAAACAAAGAAGAAGAAAAATGTAGAGAGGGAGAGAAAGGGGCAAGAAGCAGTGTTCTAGTCTGTTGTGTATCAGGGGGTGAGGGCAATTCAATCATCACTAGTCGGAGGTTAAGGGTTGCTCTCTGGTGGGCTATAGGGGACGGCTGGCAACACAGCTCCTCTACAGAGAACCAATAAGGCCATGACACTGACAGGCCACAACTGGAATAGGAACAACAAACTGAAAGAGGAAATACAATAGAATAACAACGTACAGTGCAGAGTACACCGTTCTAAAAGTACCTTGCAGCACAACCCAATGTTTTCAGTATTTTGACCCAAACTCCTTTGTGAAAACGCAGTAAAGATCATCTCAGCCAATCTCTCCACCAGGCACCATGGCAGACAGTCAGTTAGCCTCCTCCAGTAACACGTTGTTGCAGTAGCTATTAATTGGCAACTCTTTCCCCCCCGTGCCAGGCATTGGGAGGCAGGGAGCAGGCAGCGGTAGCACTCGTCGAACTGGGTTTCATTAGCCTCTGCAGTATCTGACACTTCAGATGTGCTGACATCAAAACCACACAAGGGCTAGAGCTGCCTGCCAGACCTGGCCAGCAGCACACAGAGCTAGATTAGAGGCATGTGGGATAGTAGACTACAGAGCGGCTCTATCTGCTGCAATCAGCTCAACCCTGGCTCTCACACTTAAGACACAGACCTACACACTCATATTCTAGGGAGAAAAAAATGAAATCACGCCACAGGCCCAACCAGTTTAGATGTGCTACACACCTTATCCTCTCTCCCCCTCTGAACAGACAGACAGACAGATGGTGAGTAATGGTCAGACCACTAGACTGACAAGTATTGACATATAGCTTTGGAGGAGGATTATCCTACCTACTGCTAAGCTCTTCTGCACCTCAGCCCACAGACTGAGAATCTAAGTAGGCCTTCTTAGAACGGTCCAATGTCTAAGAATAAGCTTTAGTCCTGGAAGTGCAAATCACCCTCCAAAAATAGGGGACATTACATGTCTATTTGGGTTGCATAGCGTTAATTACATTATCAGTCCCCGGTATGTCTACTGGGTAGGCCTATTCTTTGAACTTGTGGCTAACCAGCCACAAGCAGAGACTGACGTACTTCATCCCAAATGTATGCGTTGGAGCTGGCAAGCCCAGAAAGCTAGTATCCAAGCCATGCAAGAATGATTGGACTTGGCCCAAAGAGTAAGCTCGTCTCCTCCCACACCCGTGACGAAAGAAGAGTTTATATCGTGGTTGGCAGCGCAGGTCCCATCTGGCCTGCACATATACACAGGAGATCCCTCCTTATCTCCTAGCACTGGGACTGTGTTCCTGGCCTCATTTAGCAGCTACACACATACGCACGCAAACCCAATGTCTCAACCATTGTCTGTGGGAGGGAGCTTCACTGTTACAGTAGGAGGAGGGGAGCGCCTCTCTTTACACTGGCTCCCAAATACAAAGACGACTAATCCTGTTATACACATCCAAATAAGAAATGAATGAAAAGCCAGCTTCATCACAAAAGGGGAGGAGGCAGCAGTGGTGCTGGGCTAAGTGGGCCCGGGGGTTTGGGTGTCACAGACTCAAAAGTCATGGGCGTCTAGGCTAGTCAGCAACCCAGTGTGCTTTAGGTTTAAGTCTAATTTGTGCAGGAGTTGTTCCTTTAAAGTGGCCCCGGGGCCTTTGGGAAGGTTCTAATCAGTGTGTGAAGGCAGATCCATCAGATATGCTAATCAGAGATCTTACCTGATCAAATATCCTCAAGAGCAGTTTCATCCATTTTAATTGGTAGAGGGCTCGTTAATAATGCAGGCTAGGCAGGGAGGGGAGGCTGAGGGGAGCTCTGCAGATATTAATAGAGGGATACTGCCAGTGTGGTTGTTTCTAAAATCCACAATATTCATATCGAGAAACCACAGTAGCCTAACATGCTGACTGCAAAATAAATGTACACATACAGGTTATTCAATCATTTCATCCAAACTGCTCACGCTCTACCCACATGGGTGATTGAAAGATGAAATGAGGTCTAAACTCCAGTCCAGTTGGTGGTGGTAATGCTCCTTCAATTTGGTTGCCAACTGCCATTTAAAGTCCAAAGAAGAAGACGCTTGAAAGAGGAGAGATTACTAGAAACAAACTCAGTTTACCCTTTTATCTGTGGATTAACTGTCAGATTAGAGGACCTTGTGCATTTCAGGTAAAATATCAACCCAATGTGTATACCCCAGGACAAATTAGCTAGCAGCAGCAAGCTAGCTAAATGGCCATGAGTGTTTCATGGCTTTCGACCTGTCCCCAAATGAATATAGTTGGTTCAGAGTTCTTTTTGATATTTCATCATGCGTGTCCTGATCACGTCTGGTGTGGATGGACAACATCAACATGAGTGCGATGGCGCACGCGGACGATGGCGCACACATGTGCCCTGGTCTTGTCAGCAAATGGAGACTGGGGTTTACTACCGCTGATGGGGGTGGAAATTAGCCTAGCAGTATTTACTAAGGTCAGTTAGTAAATGGGCAGCTGGGGTTGAACATTCAGAAAGTATTCACACCCCTTGACTTTTCCCACATTTTGTTGTGTTACAGCCTGAATTTAAAATTTATTAAATTGAGATGTTGTTTTACTGGACTACACACAATGCCAAAGTGGAATTATGTTTATTAGAAATGCTAACAAAAAAATAAAAAATGAAAAGCTAAAATGTCGAGTTAATAAGTATTCAACCACTTTCTTATTGCAAGCCTAAATACGTTTTAAAATGGGGCTCCTGCATGGAACAGCGTTCTAAGTAATTGCATCTCAGTGCTAGAGACGTCACTACAGACCCTGGTTCGATTCCAGGCTGTATCACAACCGGCCGTGATTGGGAGTCCCATAGGGCGGCACACAATTGGCCCAGCGTCGTCCGGGTTAGGGTTTGGCAGTCATTGTAAATACGAATTTGTTCATAACTGACTTGCCTAGTTAAATAAAAGGTTAAATAAAATTCAATGAAAAGTTCAGGAGTAAAAATGTGCTTAACAAGTCACATAATAAGTTGCATGGACTCTGTGTGCAATAAGTGTTTAACATGGTTTTTTAATAAATACCTCATCTCTGTAACCCACACAGAATTATCTGTAAGGTCACCCAGTTGAGCAGTGAATTTCAAACCAGACTCAACCACAGGGAGGTTTTCCAATGCCTCGCAAAGAAAGGCACCCATTGGTAGATGGATAAAAAAAATATTTAAAAATAAGCAGAAATTGAATATCCTGTTGAGTATAGTGAAGTTATTAATTACACATTGGATGGTGTATCAATAGACCCAGTCACTACAAAGATACAGGCGTCCTTCCTAACTCAGTTGCCGTAGAGGATTTCACCACAAGGCCAATGGTGACTTTAAAACAGTTGAATTAAAATGAAAGCTGAAGATGGATCAACAACGTTGTAGTTACTCCACAATACTAACCTAAATGACAGAGTGAAAAGGAAGCCCGTTCCGAATAAAAAATATTCCAAAACATGCATCCTGGGCCTCCCGGAGGCGCAGTGGTTAAGGGCGCTGTACTGCAGCGGCAGCTGTGCAGGCTGCGACCGGGAGGTCCGTGGGGCGCCGCACAATTGGCCTAGCATCGTCCGGGTTAGGGAGGGTTTGGCCAGTAGGGATATCCTTGTCTAATCGCGCACCAGCGACTCCTGTGGCGGGCCGGGCGCAGTGCATGCTGACCAGGTCGCCAGGTGCACGGTGTTTCCTCCGACACATTGGTGCGGCTGGCTTCCGGGTTGGATGGCGCTGTGTTAAGAAGCAGTGTGGCTTGGTTGGGTTGTGTATCGGAGGACGCATGACTTTCAACCTTCGTCCCTCCCAGGCCCGTACGGGAGTTGTAGCGATGAGACAAGATAGTAGCTACGAACAATTGGATACCACGAAATTGGGGAGAAAAAGGGGTAAAATTCAAAAAACAAAAAAACAAAACATGCATCCTGTTTGCAACAAGGCACTAATGTAATACTGATTAAAAAATGTAGCAAAGCAATTCCCATTTTGTCCTGAATAAAACGTTTTTTGTTTGGGGCAAATTCAATACAACTCATTACTGAGTACCACTCTCCATATTTTCAAGCATAGTGGTGGCTGCATCATGTTATGGGTATGCTTGTAAATCTTAAGGACTGGGGAGTTTTTCAGGATAAAAAAAAATAAAACGCAATGGAGCTAAGCACAGGCAAAAACCTACAGGAAAACCTGGTTCAGTCGGTTTTCCACCAGACACTAGGAGATTAATTCACCTTTCATCTACACTGGAGTTACAGTGAATGTTCCTGAGTGGCTGTGATACAGTTGACTTAAAATGTATATTGAACAAAAATGCAATATGCAACAATTTCTAAGATTTTACTGAGTTACAGTTTATGGAAAAATCTGTCAATTGAAATACCTTCATTAAGCCCTAATCTATGGATTTCACATGACTGGGAATACAGATCTGCATCTGTTGGTCCTTTTTTTAAAGGTGGGGGCGTGGATCAGAAAACCAATCAGTATCTGGTGTGACCACCATTTGCCTCATGCAGCACGACATCTCCTTCGCACAGAGTTGATCAGGCTGTTGATTGTAGCCTGTGGAATGTTGTCCCACTCCTCTTCAATGGCTGTGCGAAGTTGCTGGACATTGAAGGGAACTGGAACACGCTGTAGTACACATTGATCGTGGACGTACGCTCCCAGGAATGGTGCACAGATCTTTACAACATAGGGCCGTGCATTATAAATGTTGAAACATGAGGTGATGGTGGTGGATGAATGACACAACAATGGGCCTCAGGATCTCGTTAGGGTGACTCTGTCCATTCAAATTGCCATCAATAAAATGCAATGGTGTTCGTTGTTCGTAGCTTATGCCTGCCCATACCATAACCACACCATGGGGCACTCTGTTCAATGTTGACATCAGCAAACCGCTCACCCACACAACGCCATTTTTTAATTCCTTTATTTTATTTAACTAGGCAAGTCAGTTAAGAACAAATTCTTATTTACAATGACTGCCTACACCGGCCAAACCCGGATGACGCTGGGCCAATTGTGCGCCACCCTATGGGACTCCCAATCTTGGCCGGTTGTGATACAGCCTGGATTTGAACCAGGGTGTCTGTAGTGACGCCTCTAGCACTGAGATGCAGTGCCTTAGACTGCTGCGCCACTCAGGGGCCTTACACGTGTTCTGCGGTTGTGAGACATGTGTAATGATCATGCTGTTTAATGACCTTCTTGATATGCCACACCTGTCAGGTGGATGGATTATCTTGGAAAATTAGAAATGCTCACTAACAGGGATGTAAAGAAATTTGTGCAAACAAAAAAGCTTTTTGTGAGTATGGAACATTTCTGGGATCTTTCATTTCAGTTCATGAAACAATGGGACCAGCACTTTACATGTTGCGTTTATATTTGTGCTCAGTATACTTGAAAATCTATGATAAGATCTGAAAATGGTTGTCTAACAACGATCAACAACTAATTCCTATCTGAAGGAACTGCATGATGTAAACCATAGACATTACTATAATAGGAATCCAGTCTTCCATAACTGGAGTGAAACTACATACTTTGAACTAGGGGCTGGCACAAAGGCTGCCTGGTGTACAAAAGTGGTTTCTCGGTTTTCAAACTGGGGGAATTTGAGAAGCAGAAGGCCATTGTAGGAGCTCAATTGACTTCAAAGCTCGGGGAGTGTTTATCACACATGTGCACCATTTGAGGCGGCTTTAACCTCTATTGGAAGTGAGGACCCGAGGGAGAGCGGGGAGACAGGCAGGGAAAACCCCTTTTCCCTAGACAGACATGACCAGGAAGACTACTAGGAATAAAAGAGGTTGAGAGATTAACTCACACATTAGCTTTGTCTTACTTCAAGCTCAGATATAGCCTCCTGGACGAGTGTCCACGGTCAGACAGTGGTACTGAATGGAGATACAGTTGAAGTCAGAAGTTTACATACACTTAGGTTGGAGTCATTCAATCTTGTTTTTCAACCACTCCACAAATGTCATGCTAACAAACTATAGTTTTGGCAAGTCGGTTAGGACATCTACTTTGTGCATGACACAAGTAATTGTTCCAACAATTGTTTACAGACAGATTATTTCACTATATCACAATTCCAGTGGGTCAGAAGTTTACATACACTAAGTTGACTGTGCCTTTAAACAGCTTGGAAAATTCAAGAAAATTGGGTCATGGCTTTAGAAGCGTCTGATAAATGATGTCAATTAGCCTGAGTCAATTGGAGGTGTACCTGTGGATGTATTTCAAGGCCTACCTTCAAACTCAGTGCCTCTTTGCTTGACATCATGGGAAAATCAAAATAAATCAGCCAAGAACTCTGAAAAAAGATTGTAGACCTCCACACGTCTGGTTCATCCTTGGGAGTCATTTCCAAATGCCTGAAGGTACCACCTTCATCTGTACAAACAATAGTACGCAAGTATAAACAGCGTGGGACCACGCAGCCGTCATACCGCTCAGGAAGGAGACACGTTCTGTCTCCTAGAGATGAACGTACTTCAGTGTGAAAAGTGCAAATCAATCCCAGAACAACAGCAAAGGACCTTGTGAAGATTCTGGAGGAAACAGGTACAAAAGTATCTATATCCACAGTAAAACAAGTTCCTATATCGACATAACCTGAAAGGATGCTCAGCAAGGAAGAAGCCACTGCTCCAAAACCGCAATAAAAAAGCCAGACTACGGTTTGCAACTGCACATGGGGACAAAGATCGTAACTTTTTGGAGAAATGTCCTCTGGTATGATGAAACAAAAATAGAACTATTTGGCCATAATGACCATCATTATGTTTGGAGGAAAAAGGGGCAGGCTTGCAAACCGAAGAACACCATCCCAGCGTGAACACGGGGGTGGCAGCATCATGTTGTGGGAGTGCTTTGCTGCATGAGGGACTAGTTCACTTCACAAAATAGATGGCATCATGAGGGAGGAAAATTATGTAGATATATTGAAGCAACATCTCAAGACATCAGTCAGGAAGTAAAGCTTGGTCGCAAATGGGTCTTCTAAATGGACAATGATCCCAAGCATACTTCCAAGATTGCTGTCCTAAAGCCGTTTTGCCACAAAGTCAAGGTAATGGAGTGGCCATCACAAAGCCTTGACCTCAATCCTGTAGAAAATTTGTGGGCAGAACTGATAAAGTATGTGCGAGCAAGGAGGCCTACAAACCTGATTCAGTTACACTAGCTCTGTCAGGAGGAATGGGCCAAAATTCACCCAACTTATCGTGGGAAGCTTGTGGAAGACTAGCCGAAACGTTTGACCCAAGTTAAACAATTTAAAGGCAATGCTACCAAATACTGACTGAGTGTATGGAAACTTTTGAACCACTGGGAATGTGATGAAAGAAATCAAAAGCTGAAATAAATCACTCTACTATTATTCTGACATTTCACATTCTTAAAATAAAGTGGTGATCCTAACTGACCTAAGACAGAGAATTTTTACGAGGATAAAATGTCAGGAACTATGAAAAACTAAGTTTAAATGTTTTTGGCTAAGGTGTATGCAAACTTCCAACTTCAACTGTATGAGCTGGTTGTAGTCTATGTCAAATGCATTCTTTAAGCCTTGAATCACATAGCCAAGGCTAGTAGTAGCAGGACAGGCCTCTTCACTAATAGTGGCCTAGCAAAAGCACCTAGCAACAGACAAACACTCTTCTATTTCACTAGGCTGTTTCCAGTAGCAATAACTACATTTGTTCAAAGAAAAGGCAAGGTTGGTACCGCAGTTAGCTAGGTGTTTGGCTGGCTGGCCCAAATATGTTGGACTTGACAGAAACCCAGGGAGGAAGGAAGGGGCGGGACTTGACAATTGAGAAGGTCTGATGATAGTTCAAGGTTTCCCACAAAGCTCCACTATTGACCCCAGACTGAGTTCCCTGGGGGAGTTCCCAGCATGACTGCTTGGGTTCCAGGAGTGGATAGCACAGCACAACTTAACTTTCAAAGCCTCAGTCATCACAGCTATTTCAGCTGCAATACTGGACCAGCCTAGAGGCACTAGTGCACAGCAGTTGCCATTGGAGGATGACTGTTCTGATACACAAAAGGACACCACACTAAATTAAGACTGGATTAGCCATAATTAGATATGCAGAGGGCTGTTGTTTTGTTTGTTGTTGAGCATGTTAATGCAAGTTGAATGTGATGAAGAGATAATCTACTCAAAATGGAGCATAATAGCCTGTTTCCTCAAGTGTATGGGTTTGTGTGACAAAAGTAGATGGAGAAACAGATTAAGTAAGCACCAGGTGAGACGAAATCACCAGACAACCACAGAGAAAGTCACACTTCACCATGCATGGCTTCCATTAAGATGGTCAAAATGCTGTTCACCGAACAAAATATGGAAACATTTAATTCTGAAAGCAGGAAAGAACTGAAAACAAACCCTTAAAATCAACTCTAACTGCAACTATTGTGCCCGCGGTGAGCTCTACCATCGGGATACATCCGGAAGTGTATTCCTGCTAACTCTAATATCAGAGCCCAGTCGTGATGGACAGAATACAGTGGTGATGAGGGGAGGAAGCCAAGGAGAGGACAAAGGGGCCAGGGTGAGGGCAGCCAGGTATAGCAGAGCGAGAGAGAGAAGCGGTCTGCCGGGCATTTAGGCATGGGCCTTCCTTCTCCTCTCCCTGTTTGGCTGGGCTAGTAATGAGAGCCTGAGTCTCCAATCAAACGGAATTATCCAGGAAAGGCCTCTTCAATCACCCGCTGATTTACTTGCTGAGGTTTCTTTCCCCCCCTCTTTTTCCTCCTTTCTTTTCACAGCCCCCGGAATCAAGAGATGAAAAACGATGAAAGGTAGCGGTCATGAATATTAGCTAAAAATATATATTTTTCCCTCCTTCAGTGTGAAAACTCTTCTCCCCAGCCCAATGCAGCCACGATCGGTCATGGAGGAACACCTGTTTTCAGCCATGTTTAGGTGTGTGTGTGTGAGTGTGTGAGTGTGTGAGTGTGTGTGTGTGATGAGCAAGGCCACAGCCTTTCATTAGCCAGCCATTGTGTGGCTCTAGGGTAATCCACCATTTACTGTTGATGAAAACCAAAATGTGTACGGCCATAGAAAAGTATCATTCTGAAGTGTTCTCTGTATAGGATTCCATGAGGACTAATATCACATTTAAGTCAAAATAATGGTTTTTCACTTGGACATAAAGGTAAGCGATTGCAGAACAATTCTAAAACAAACGCAAACAGTGGCACACACACACTAGCATTGAAGGTTCTGATCTGGCCTCCAACAGCATCAGAGGAACTCAGAGAAAGGGTAAATGATTGGTGTGTGAATTTACATTCATCTATTCTCTTGATCACTGCATTACTATTGTATGAAATATGTTCCAGAGCTCACAGCCTGGTCCTTTCATCAAGACATTCGTCTTACCTGTCAGAAGCTCTCCCCACTACCACTATGGCTCAAGAGGATGTGGAAGGCCTTATAAGAAGAGGTGGAACTTCAGAAATAAATGCCTTTCTGGGGTAATCTTATCAGATAATGTTTAATTGCTTCTTTCATCCGTTGTGCTTTAATCCTATTGTTGCAGCAGGCAGTTTCATCCCCAAGATAACGCACAACACTTTCAACACTGATTTACATTTTCCAGACGCACACTGGCTGCTTCTTTCTGCTGCCGCAGCACAAAAAGTGCTTAGCGCGCCCATCTCCCTCTTGAGGCAAAATTAAACTAAGTAAAAATGTGAATTTAAAATCAAAAGTGGTGGTGGAGGAATAGAGTTTGGGACTGCATGGGGATGAAACGAGATGGGGAAGGGGGGAGTCAGATAAGAAGATATCGCTTCTCTTCTACCCTCAAACCCACCACAGCAACAGTGTCAACGGAACAAATTGGACCAATGTATTTAGCTAGCTACTTACACGCCCCGAAACACCAACAGGACGCTCAGCACTCACATGGCACCGTTGATTAAAATGGCTGCGTGGCCTCATTGTTGAAATGTTTCTACAGCTGTGAGTAACTACTAATGGTAGTTATTATACACGAAAATCCATATTTCTAATTTAAATAAGCGCCTGTGGAGTGTAGCTGATGAATGATTGGCTAGTCTGTTGTTGTGGCCAGGCTTGCTCAGCACTTCTGACATCATGAGACCAGAGACGGTCAGTATTGTATACAACAGGCTTAGCACATTTCTACTAGGCCTAAACCTTACCAGTCAACTAACAACTAGGGTCCGAGGTGTATGAAGTATAATGTTTTTACAACCATGCTTATAAAACACCAGTATCATCTGGTGGGGGGGGGGGGGGGGGGGCAGCCTGGTCATGTTAGACCATGACATCTACCAGAATCTCTCCATTCAAACATACACTCACCCGGGTGGGTAGCCTCCCATTCACCTCTGGCCATCAGCAGCGCTGGGCAGGCAGACCAGGGCTTTCCATGGTTGTCTATCCCCTTACTCCACATATATGACGTCTGTACAGTGCAGACACTCTGGAAATGCAGTGTAAAGTGAAGGACAGGAAACTAGATACACATTGGGAGCAGGGGGGGAATGTTCTCAAGTACCAGTTCGGTATAATGACAGGGGAATACCAGTACCATTTATAAATGTCCAGAGGAGTCACCATACTTCCTGAGCTCAATTTAAACAGCCAACCTTGTGGTTTGGTTTCACAGTATTTGTGGGGGGAACAAGAGGTGAAAAGAGCCAAGCCAATGGCTGTTTCTGAAATTGCACCTTATTGCCTATTAAAGTGCACTACTTTTGACCAGAACCATATATGTGCACTGTGTAGGGGATAGGGTGCCATTCAGACACAACCAGTGAGTTCCACGTCCGTCTCCTTTCAATGCAGGGCAGCTAGGCTGCAGTCAGAGGCCATATTGGATTACAATTCCATACTGCGTCTTCAGTGGCACCACCTTTGTTAGTCAGCCGAGAGACCGGGGAAAGCTGGGACGTTGGAGGGGAGGAGGAGGTGCAGCTTGAGGTTAGGGGGCTGTGAAAGAGAGCGTGGGGGCTAGGGGTTCAGACACAGCCCACAGCCTTGCGGCTGTTGCCCACATTAATCATGTTGCAGGGTAGGGCAAGAGCTGTTCTGGCTGTGTCCCCTCTCGCTCTGTGCATGTTTGCGTGCCCCATCTCCCTCTCTCCGTGGCATGCAGTGTGTCAGTCAGGGTTGTGGGAGACTAATGAGGTGTCTCTGACGCCAGCTTCCTTCGCCGGGGTGCCGTAGCTTTTTTTGTCACCACTGGTGGGGGAGGTGACAGGTTGCTTATTTACTCTGCCTTTCATATTTGCCTTTCAGTTCTTTTTCCCCTTACCCCTCCTCCTCTACCCTCCACCCCTTTTTCCTGCAGTCATCTGTTCATTCAGCTGCCTGGCTGTGAGAACCAAGTGCCTAATGGGCCGTATCAGCAGAACCACTGCAGGGAAACGCAGCCCTGTCATTAGCCCATATTGAAAAAGAGAGCCGGTAGGCAGAAGGAGAGAGAGAGGAGAGGAGACCAGAGCAATTGGTATTTATATTGTGTTCATTTAATAGACAAGCCTGAGTAATGAGTAGCAGCCCCACAATACAATTATGCACCATTTCTACTTAGCCAGGCTTTAGCTTGAGGAGGCTCTCAATATTTAACAGGGAGTACAATTTTTCAATGCAAAAACAAGGACGGGTTTTAACTGCTTTGAATAACTTGGAGCTAGATATTCACTCCCCCGTCTCTGGTGTAGGCCTAATAACTGACAATTGAGCGATGCTGGCGTAAAGTTACTGCGTATTTGTTCATGGACAGGTGTGGGCATGTATCGGCTGCGGTGTTTCTGCTTCTTTGTGTTTAGAAATAGAGTTGATAGCAGACCCTAATGCTCTATGACAATAATAAGACCTCACTCACACGAACACCTATGAACTCAGAGAGGACACAGTCGGCTTGGACAAATTACCATTAAAACACAAGAAAACAGAGGTGGAATCCAGTCTTCTTCATTCCCGCTCGCTTAACTATCAGCAATTGTAACGCTGAAGAAGCTAATAGACATTTTCCATGACAACTGGAAATGGCTTAACCGAACGTCATGCTAGTGTGCTCCACAATAAGGAGCTATATGGGCTGCAGTTACTGTCTTGCTTATAGTAACAGCAGCCCATTGGCAAGGCCTCCTGTGCAACACGTGACCATTGCAATAGTAACTGCCGGTTTTTGATAAGTGAAACGGACCTTCTGACCAATATCTGTTCAAATGACTACAAATAGCATTACCCATTGCCTTTCAGGTCCGGGGGGAGATTGTTTCATTTCTATGGAAAGGTTGAAGAGTTACCACTGTAATGGCCCTAGGTCTGTGACATTGACATTTGCTGTTCGACACAGAACAAACAATGGTGACCAAACACAGCTATAATGGACAGAGTTAAAAGGCCAAATCTAATTGGCTTAGAAAATCCTTGATGCTCATCTTGCAATCTCTACCTCATCCCAGGCTGCACCCCAAATGGCACACTACTCACTACATAGTGCACTATGGTACAAAGTAGTGCACTATAGAGTATAGGGTCCCATTCGGGGCGGAACCTTAGTCTCTAGAGCAGTACGGAGACTGGGAGATACTCATTTATATGGACAGCAATTACAGGACATATCCCAGACAGAAAAAAGGTCATCAGGTGGCTTCGGAAGAACAAAATGTGCGCAAATTTGACCTCCACTTTGTGGCCATACCATGAATGTTATAGTAGAGACGTGCTGTGGTTGAATCGTTTAGTTTGCATCAATATTCAGAGCTGCTAAAACAGCCCATTAATTCAACGAAACACAAAAATATTGTCTGAAGAGAAATTACATTTTTTGGTCAATAAAATGAAGAAAGGATCTTAAAGTGCAACGCATCAAAATTATCCCTCGGTGATCCGGACGACGGTGATCACGCTCTCCACATCTGATGTGAGTAAGACCTTTAAACAGGTCAACATTCAAGGCCGCAGGGCCAGACGGATTACCAGGACGTGTACGGAGCACAGACTGACCAACTGGCAAGTATCTTCACTGATATTTTCAACCTCTCCCTGATTGAGTCTGTAATACAAACATGTTTCTAGCAGACCACCATAGTCCCTGTGCCCACGAACACAAAGGTAACCTTTGGGCTTGCTCCTACCTATCTCTCTGATTTGGTCCTGCCGTACATACCTACACGTACGCTACGATCACAAGACGCAGGCCTCCTAATTGTCCCTAGAATTTCTAAGCAAACAGCTGGAGGCAGGGCTTTCTCCTATAGAGCTCCATTTTTATGGAATGGTCTGCCTACCCATGTGAGAGACGCAAACTCGGTCTCAACCTTTAAGTCTTCACTGAAGACTCATCTCTTCAGTGGGTCATATGATTGAGTGTAGTCTGGCCCAGGAGTGTGAAGGTGAACGGAAAGGCTTTAGAGCAACGAACCGCCCTTGCTGTCTCTGCCTGGCCGGTTCCCCTCTTTCCACTGGGATTCTCTACCTCTAACCCTATTACAGGGGCTGAGTCACTGGCTTACTAGGGCTCTTTCATACAGTCCCTAGGAGGGGTGCGTCACTTGAGTGGGTTGAGTCACTGATGTGATCTTCCTGTCTGGGTTGGTGCATCCCCTTGGCAGAGATCTTCGTGGGCTATACTCAGCCTTGTCTCAGGATGGTAAGTTGGTGGTTGAAGATATCCCTCTAGTGGTGTGGGGGCTGTGCTTTGGCAAAGTGGGTGGGGTTATATCCTTCCTGTTTGGCCCTGTCCGGGGGTGTCATCGGATGGGGCCACAGTGTCTCCTGACCCCTCCCGTCTCAGCCTCCAGTATTTATGCTGCAGTAGTTTATGTGTTGGGGGGCTAGTGTCAGTTTGTTATATCTGGAGTACTTCTCCTGTCCTATCTGGTGTCCTGTGTGAATTTAAGTATGCTCTGTCTAATTCTCTCTCTCTCTCTTTCTCGCTCTCTCGGGGACCTGAGCCCTAGGACCATGCCTCAGGACTACCTGACATGATGACTCCTTACTGTCCCCAGTCCACCTGGCCGTGCTGCTGCTCCAGTTTCAACTGTTCTGCCTGTGATTATTATTATTTGACCATGCTGGTCATTTATGAACATTTGAACATCTTGACCATGTTCTGTTATAATCTCCACCCGGCACAGCCAGAAGAGGACTGGCCAACCCACATAGCCTGGTTCTTCTCTAGGTTTCTTCCTAGGTTTTGGCCTTTCTACTGAGTTTTTCCTAGCCACCGTGCTTCTACACCTGCATTGCTTGCCGTTTGGGGTTTTAGGCTGGGTTTCTGTACAGCACTTTGAGATATCAGCTGATGTACGAAGGGCTATATATATATAAATGTGATTTGATTTAACCTGTCTAAATGACTACTGACCCATAGCACTCACGTCTGTAGCCATAAAGTGCTTTGAAAGGCTGTCATGGCTCACATCGACACCATATCCCAGAAACCCTAGAGACACACTACAAATTTTATACTGCCCCAACAGATCCACAGATGATGCAATGTCTATTGCACTCCACACTGCCCTTTCCCACCTGGACAAATGGAACACCTACGTGAGAATGCTATTCAATGACTACAGCTAAGCTTTTAACACCATAGTGCCCTCAAAACTCAGGACCCTGGGACTAAACACCTCCCTCTGCAACTGGATTCTGGACTTCCTGACGGGCCACCCCCGGGTGGTAAGTGTAGGTAACAACACATCTGCCACGCTGATCCTCAACACGGGGAATCAGGGGTGTGTGCTCTCAGTCCCCTCCTGTACTCCCTGTTCACCCATAACTGCATGGCCAGGCACAACTCCAACACCATCATTAAGTTTGCAGATGACACAGTCGTAGGCCTGATCACGGACAATGATGACACAGCATATAGGGAGGAGGTCAGAGACCTGGCAGTGTGGTGCCAGGACAACAACCTCTCCTCAATGTGAGCAAGACAAGAGGAACTCATCGTGAACTACAGGAAGACCAAGCATGCCCCCATTCTCATCGACAGGGCTGTAGTGGAGCAGGTTGAGAGCTGGTGTCCACATTACCAACACACTATCATGGTCCAAACACACCAAGACAGCCATGAAGATGGTACGACAAAGCATATTCCCCCTTCCGGTAACTAAAAAGATTTGGCATGGGTCCTCAGATCCTCAAAACGTTCAACAG
The DNA here is from genome assembly GCF_045791955.1 of Oncorhynchus clarkii lewisi. NCBI lineage: Eukaryota > Metazoa > Chordata > Actinopteri > Salmoniformes > Salmonidae > Oncorhynchus > Oncorhynchus clarkii. Next base: position 22,224,486 of record NC_092174.1, on the reverse strand, counting down.
CTGCACCATCGAGAGCATCCTGACTGGTTGCGTCACTGCCTGGTATGGCAACTGCTCGGCCTCCGACTGCAAGACACTACAGAGGGTTGTGCTTACAGCCCAGTACATCACTGGGGCCAATCTTCCTGCCATCCAGGACCTCTATACCAGGCGGTCAGAGGAAGGCCCTAAAAATTGTGAAAGACTCCAGCCACCATAGTCATAGACTGTTCTCTGCTACCGCACGACAAGCAGTACTGGAGCGCCAAGTCTAGGTCCAAAAGGCTTCTTAACAGCTTCTACCCCCAAGCCATAAGACTCCTGAACAGCTAATCATAAGGCTACCAAGACCCCTCTTTTACACTGCTGCTACTCTCTTTATTATCTATTCATAGTCACTTTAACTCTACCTACATGTACAGTTGAAGTCGGAAGTTTACATACAAGTCGGTTGGAGTCATTAAAACCCGTTTTTCAACCACTCCACAAATTTCTTCTTAACAAACTACAGGGATTGGCAAGTTGGTTTGGACATCTACTTTGTGCATGACAAGTAATTTTTCCAATAATTGTTTACAGACAGATTATTTCACTGTATCACAATTCCAGTGGGTCAGAAGTTTACATACACCAAGTTGACTGTGCCTTTAAACAGCTTGGAAAATTCAAGAAAATTAGGTCATGGCTTTAGAAGCTTCTGATAGGCTAATTGACATCATTTGAGTCAATTGGAGGTGTACCTGTGGATGTATTTCAAGGCCTACCTTCAAACTCAGTGCCTCTTTGCTTGACATCATGGGAAAATCAAAATAAATCAGCCAAGAACTCTGAAAAAAAGATTGTAGACCTCCACAAGTCTGGTTAATCCTTGGGAGTAATTTCCAAATGCCTGAAGGTACCACCTTCACCTGTACAAACAATAGTACGCAAGTATAAACAGCGTGGGACCAGGCAGCCATCATACCGCTCAGGAAGGAGAGCGTTCTCCTCCTAGAGATGAACGTACTTTGGTACGAAAAGTGCAAATCCATCCCAGAACAAGAGCTAAGGACCTTGTGAAGATTCTGGAGGAAACAAGTACAAAAGTATCTATATCCACAGTAAAACGAGTCCTATATCGACATAACCTGAAAGGCCACTCAGCAAGGAAGAAGCCACTGCTCCAAAACAGCCATAAAAAAGCCAGATTACGGTTGCAACTGCACATGGGGACAAAAATCATACTTTTTGGAGAAATGTCCTCTGGTCTGATGAAACAAAAATGTAACAGTTTGGTCATAATGACCATCGTTATGTTTGGAGCGAAAAGGGGGAGGCTTGCAAGCCGAAGAACCCCATCCCAACAGTAAAGCACGAGGGTGGCAGCATGTTGTGGATGTGCCTTGCTGCAGGAGGGACTGGTGCACTTCACAAAATAAATGGAATCATGAGAGAGGAAAATTGTATGGCTATATTGAAGCAACATCTCAAGACATCAGTCAGGAAGTTAAAGCTTGGTCGCAAAGGGGTCTTCTAAATGGACAATGTTCCCAAGCATACTTCCAAAGTTGTGGCAAAATGGCTTTAGGACAACAAAGTCGAGGTGTTGGAGTGGCCATCACAACGCCCTGACCTCAATCCCATAGAAAATGTGTGGGCAGAACTGAAAAATGTGTGCGCGAGCAAGGAGGCCTACAAACCTGACTCAGTTACACCAGCTCTGTCAGGGGGAATGGCCCAAAATTCGCCCAACTTATTATGGGAAGCTTGTGGAAGACTATCCTAAACGTTTGACCCAAGTTAAACAATTTAAAGGCAATGCTACCAAATACTAATTGAGTGTATGTAAACTTCTGACCCACTGGGAATGTGATGAAAGAAATAAAAGCTGAAATAAATCTCTACTATTATTCTGACATTTCACATTCTTAAAATAAAGTGATGATCCTAACTGACCTAAAAACAGGGAATTTTTACCAGGATTAAATGTCAGCAACTATGAAAAAGTGAGTTGAAATGTATGTACATTTCCGACTTCAACTGTACATATTACCTCAATTAACCTGTGCCCCTGCACATTGACTCTGTACCAGTACACCCTGTATATAGCCACACTACTGTTATTTTACTGCTGCTCTTTAATTTCTTATTTTAATTTCTTACTTCCTCCAGCTTTATTTTTACCAGACACTTATTTTTCTTTAAACTGCATTGTTGGTCAAGGGCTTATAAGTAAGCGTTTCACTGTAAGGTCTACCTACATCTGTTGTATTTGGCAATACAGTTGTATTTGATCAATTCCAGACTGGTCACTTGACAAGCAAGTAAAAAGAAGAGCATCTACTGTATAAAAGAGGATTTATACATAGCCAAAACATCTTAACAACAATCTGAGTCTCCCCATTAGAAATGTGCATAATGTTTCACATATAGCTGACTGCCACAGAGGCCTCACTCTCATTCTTTCTTTGTCTCTCCCTTTCTCCTGTTTCTACCCTCTGGCAGGATATTTGACCCCTTCTTCAACACATTAGCCTTCCCTGCAGTCCAGATGGAGAAAATTAAGTTTCCATGTGAACTGGCCACAACTCCAAGCACACAGAAACTCAGCTGGATAAAAGGCTTGTATGGGAGAGGCTGGTTGCTCTGTGGCTGCATTTCCTCCTCTCCAAGTTTTATGTTACATGGCCAGGGACGATGCCACTCTCTAAATTTGAAGACTTTGACAGAAGGGAAGTCGGAGGAGTTTTTGCTTGGCTTCACACAATCCTTTAGTAGCCCAGGATATGGGTTGATTGATGATCTCTCCCTACTCTCAATCACTTTTTCCATTCCTTGGGCTGATTTGCCTTCTCTTTCCATGGCCTTTTTATTACCCCTGGTGATATTTTTGCATTTCAAATCAAATGACATCTTATTTGTCACATTCTTGGTAAACAGCAGGTGTAGACTAACAGTGAAATGCTTACGGAAACCTCCCAACGTTGCAAGGAGAAAGAAGATAGCAAAACAATAGAAAAGTAACGATAACATGGCTATATACAAGGGGTACCAGTACTGTGTTAATGTGCGGGGGTATGAGATCATTGTGGTAGATGTGTACATATAGCTAGGAATAAAATGACCGATTGTAAACAGTAGCAGCAGCATGATGAGTCAAAAAAAGGTTGTACAAAAAGGGTCAATGCAGATCATTAACAAAATAGATAGACTAACTATTTAGCAGTCTTATGGTGTCGGGGTAAAAGCTGTTCAGGGTCCTGTTGGTTCCAGACTTGGTACCTCAGTACTGATTGGAATGCAGTAGCAGAGATAACAGTTTACGACTTGGGTGGCTGGAGTCTTTGACCATTTTTAGGGCTTTCCTCTGGAGCTTGGCCCCAATGATTTTCTCGATCGTCCACATTACCTTCTGTAGCACCTTGCGGTTGGATGCCAAGCAGTTGCCATACCAACCTGTGATGCATGCTCTCAATGGTGCAGCTGTAGACATTTTTCAGGACCCGAGGACCCATGACAAATCCTTTTAGAGTCGTTCAACCTCTAAAAGCACAAGAAAGAGGATTTCGACCCACACCATCCCAGATTGTTCTGAAATTGTTTCTGTGATTAGGAACAGATACGATTAGCATTCCTGCAATACATTATTTTGTTGAAATATAAATTTGATCTCTTAGAAATTAAGTTAAAAGTATTGCACCCAAATCGATCATTTTACATTTAATGGATTCCTATAAATATAGTACCTAACATCCGATTTGGTCCAAACGTTTTTTGAAACAATGAGTAAGACATGAGGAATCCAAATAAATGGTGAAAGGCCACCCACAGACGTCAATCCCACTCCAACAACCAGTATTAACTCTGTAATAATAATCTCCAAGCTGGCCACAATAAGTCACATTGCAGCAGCTTGTGATAACAACTGTATAATATATACCTGCTGGAATGAGGACTAACAGGATAACTCACCACTGATGCATGATGGCTTCAATAGGAACTAACGTTTGCAGTCATTCTCCTTGACCCTGTGTTGTTGGTTTGAGCAGGGAACAGTGTATGTGTGCGCGGAAAGCTGTTAGCTCCAATAAAAACACGGATAAAAGGCGGAATGGTTAGTGACTGACGCACATGACACACCAGCGGGTATGAGCATGGGGCCCTCGGCGCCAGCCAGGGAATGGAGAGGAGGAGGAATCTAAACATTACCACTGGGCCCAACCTATCAATATGGTGGAAGCTAGAGATCAGTGATAGATCAGTGGAATGAATAAACCCATTATCTCCCTGTAGAACAAGCAGCATATTCTTCCACAAGTCAGGTCTGTAAAAGTGTGGGATCTGGGCTGAGCAGTGTGTATTACTGATAAAGTCAAGCAATCAGAGGGTATTGCTGGGCAGGAGGCGGGCAACAAATGCAAAGGGGGCAAAGTCACATTGATTTTCAACATTTGAGAATGCACCGAACCAAAGGTAAATCATTGTTATGAAACCCCTACAGACAACACATGTTATATGAGAGGGGTGGAATGTGAATGGTGCTGTAGCTGGTTATCATCTTGTTCCAGTGTAAACATGAAAACAAGCAGCAGTAACTGGGGACTAGATCTGAATACATGTGGCACATGAGAGGAAGAAGCATGGCTATACAGTCAGTCAGTCAGCATGGCTCTTCTTTACATGGTCTGTCCTCAGGGTCAGTCACTAAAGCTTATATAACACATTCCCACAACTTCACAGCAACATTGTGTTGGCCTAGCAACTATAGAGTCTGTGTGTGTGTGCGTGCGTATGTGTTCACCTTGCTTTATCAGAAGGAGCATTTTGTACTCTCCCCTGATTAATCCTTTTGCATACTTAAGCGCCCCCCCCTCCCCACCTCTCCCTTCCCCTGACCAAATTAATTTCTCTCCTTTGATAGAGACAGAAAGGGATTTGAATGGCTGTGCCCTTCAAACCTGAGAGTTCTAATAAGTGTGAAGAGAAGATCTGTTTGACTGATTTTCTTTAAGGCTTGCAGGCATGGAATTAATTGTCTTGATTAAATATTGTCTGTCTGGGCGATGAGAGACGGAGCAGAATTAGTGGTCCCTTTTTAAAAACGTGTATAGGTTCTGAGTAATATTTGACCTAGAATACAAAGACAACAATGAGAGTAACCACTCTTAAGACAAAGACCTTCAGAAATATCCACCTCATTCTCGAACGCTTTCATAACATGGAAACTATGCAACAACTTCCTCTGCACACTCACATTGTCATAATTCATATGCGTGCCACTAGAAATCCCTGCATTAGCATGTTTCTGTTATCTGATAGATCCTGAGAAAATAAACCATATTACTGGCCTGCTAAAGTGCCTGGACCTTGAAGGCTAAATTGACGATAAAAATAACCATAACTGATCCAAATGACATCTAGGCAGGCTAGATGCAGTTATTTCTTTTTTTATATACTTTGTTTTTATTGTAGGAACACAAAGAAAGCACAAATAAAGTCAAATAAAAGAACAACAAAAAAAGACCTGGCAGTTACAGTGCACTTCATACCTTCATCATCATATCATCATATTAGTTACATTGACATCTTTGAATTAGACCTTTTCCAAGTACGAAACCCATTTTTTTTACCAGTATTCTTGACCTCTCTCCTGTTGAGTTCTTAAAGCAAAGGTCATACGCTCCATGTGGTGTATTTGTTCTGCAATGTCTATCCATTGTGTCACTGTGGGAGGGTCTGTTTGTAGACATTTCCTAGTTATAGCCTTTTTACTGGCTGCCAGTAGGACATTCAAGAGGTACTTTTCTCTATTGTGTAAGTTATCAGGTATTTCCATGTACAAAGAAATGAATGTTTGTTCTATGTCAAATCCCATTATTTTTCCAATGTTAGATCTTATTTCTCCCCAGTAAATTTCGATTGCGGGTCAAGTGCAAAAGATATGAGAGTGGTCCCCCCTCAATAGACCGCATTCTCTCCAACAAGGGTGTAGTGAGCCAGTCTGTTTTGATTTCAGTTTAGGTGTTATGAAGAAACGTATAACATTCTTCCAACAGAATTCTCTCCATGACCTTGAGTTGGTGGAGCTTTGTTGAGTCTCTAATATGTTCAACCATGTTTCATCAGTTATTTCAATGTTAAAACCTCTTGAAACTTACCCATCCCGGATCCGGGAGAATTGTCATCAACTACACTAATTAGCATAGCGCAACGGTCAAAAAATATTACTAGAAAATATTCGTATTCATGAAATCACAAGTGAAATATAGTGAAACACAGCTTAGCCTTTTGTTAATCACCCTGTCATCTAAGATTTTGAAATGATGCTTTACAGCCAAAGCAAGACAAGCATTTGTGCAAGTTTATCGATAGCCAAGCATAGCATTATGTCCAGCTAGCAGCAGGAAGCTCGGTCACGAAAATCAGAAAAGCAATCAAATTAACCGTTTACCTTTGATGATCTTCGGATGTTTTCACTGACGAGACTCCCAGTCAGACAGCAAATGTTCCTTTTGTTCCATAAAGATTATTTTTATACCCAAAATACCTCCGTTTGTTGGTCACCTTATGTTGAGAAATCCACCGGAAATAGTGGTCATGACAACGCCGAAAAACAAATTATATCCATAATATCGACAGAAACATGGCAAACGTTTTTTATAATCAATCCTCAAGGTGTTTTTCAAATATTTATTCGATAATATATCAACCGGGACAATTAGCTTTTCAGTAGGAGCGAGAGGAAAAATGACTACCTCTGTCTTTTACGCAGGAATCACGCTGAGAGCCCTCAGCTGGCCACTTACGCAAAATGTAGTCGTTTACGCTCATTCTTCAACATAAAGGCGTGAAACTACGTCAAAATGCTGTAGACACCTTAGGGAATACGTAGAAAAAGGAATCTGGTTGATATCCCTTCCAATGGCCAATAGGGGTGCATAGGAACACAACGGTTTCAAAATAAGAGGCACTTCCTGATTGGATTTTCCTCAGGGTTTCGCCTGCAATATCAGTTCTGTTGTACTCACAGACAATATCTTGACAGTTTTGGAAACATTCGAGTGTTTTCTATCCTAAGCTGTCAATTATATGCATATTCTAGCATCTGGTCCTGAGAAATAGGCGGTTTACTTTGGGAACGTTATTTTTCCAAAATTAAAAATAGTGCCCCCTAGTTACAAGAGGTTATTAAGTTCCTCCTCCCATTTCTTTTTAATATAGTTTGTAGAATGTTTCTTTGAGGATTGAATACCCAAGTAGAGATTTGAAATCGTTTTTTTTGTTTCTCCCCAAGTTGTATGCGTTAGTGAATACTTTGATTAATTTAGGAGCTGCTCGAGGGTCAGTCACTTTTATCTCACTTAAGAAATAGTGTCGGGGCCTCCCGGGTGGCGCAGTGGTTAAGGGTGCTGTACTGCAGCGCCAGCTGTGCCATCAGAGTCCCTGGGTTCGCGCCCAGGCTCTGTCGTAACCGGCCACGACCGGGAGGTCCGTGGGGTGACGCACAATTGGCCTAGCGTCGTCCGGGTTAGGGAGGGATTGGTCGGTAGGGATCTCCTTGTCTCATCGCGCACCAGCGACTCCTGTGGCGGGCCGGGCGCAGTGCGCGATAGCCAAGGTTGCCAGGTGCACGGTGTAGCCTCCGACACATTGGTGCGGCTGGCTTCCGGGTTGGATGCGCGCTGTGTTAAGAAGCAGTACGGCTGGTTGGGTTGTGTATCGGAGGACGCATGACATTCAGCCTTCGTCTCTCCCGAGCCCGTACGGGAGTTGTAGCAATGAGACAAGATAGTAGCTACTACAACAATTGGATACCACGAAATTGGGGAGAAAAAGGGGGTAAAAAAAATACGAAAAAAAAGAAATAGTGTCGAACTTGTAGGTATCTGTAAAAATCTTGTTTATCCAAGCCATGTTTTTTACTTAGGTCCTGGAAGTTATCTAGGTTCCCATTCCTTATAATTGTACTGAATGATGTGATGCGTCCATTGTTTAAACCTGCTGTCCTGAGTAGCAGGGATGAAGCTGGGGTCGTATGCGGGCCAACTCAGCAGTTTGAGCTCTCTGTCTAAATTATTTTGTTTATCTACCCTAAACCATGTCTTCAGAGAGAAATGAATCCACTGATTTTGTCTATTGTATATTTCTTTTACCACGTCCTCATTTCCCAAAACTGACTGTATGGGTATCTCTGTCAAAGTAGTCTTCCATTTGGATTCGTATTCTGAATTGCACCAACACACCAGAGGTCTCAATTGGGCTGACACATAATAATCTTTTAGGTTTGGTAAGGCCACACCCCCACAGTGTTTTGGTAACTGTAGTGTTGTATATCTAGTTCTTGGTCTCTTACTGTTCCAGATAAACCTTGATATCCGTTTATCCCATTCCCTAAACTGTTTAGGTGGAATTTATATGGGCAGTGATTGGAACAAATACAGTAACCTTGGCAGGATGTTCATTTTGATGGTTTCAATTCTACCACTAAGATCTAAGGGAAGTGAATTCCACCTGTCTATGTCATCATATATTTTCTTGTTAATGTGATCGTAATTCATGCAATAAAGTGTGGGTGTATCTTCTGGTAGATACACTCCAAGATATTTAATGGATAAAGAGGTCCAGGTGAAGTTATACCTACTCTTCAGCTCTTCCTGTGGGGTATAATTATATACTAGGGCCTGGGTCTTGTGTACGTTAAGCACATGAATATGTTCCAAATGTTTGTTAAACATCCATCAATCTAGGTACACTTGAGCCTGGGTCTTTAAGGAATAACAGAACGTCATCAGCATACATACATATCTTATGTTCACTGTCTCTTATTATTCCCTCTAAGGTTGGGTCCTGTCTTATTGCCTGTGCTAATGGTTCGAGGTACAAGGAGAAGAGCGTGGGTGAAAGATTACAGCCTTGTCTTGCCCCTCACTCTAATTTTATCGTTCTTGTCAAATTTCCATTTATCTTTATTCTAGCGGTCGGACATGAATACAGTGTTTTGATGCACTGTATCACTTCTTTGTTGAAACCAAATCTTTCCATAACTTTGAATAGGTAATCCCATCCCACTTAAACAAATTATTTTTCTGCATCTAGGCTGATTAATATTGCACTTGTCTTATTCTGAGTAATGTGGTCCATGACATGTAGTGTTCTCCTTATATTGTCCTGTGTCTGCCTATTTTGTATGAAACCAGTTTGTTCTCCGTCAGTCAATTCTGGGATTATGTTCTCCATTCTTTTGGCTATTATTGATGCATATAGTTTATAATCTGTGTTAAGAATTGCGATAGGTCTATATGAACTGCATTCTTTCTCATCTTTACCCTCTTTTGGGATTACAGATATGATGGCCTCTCTCCAAGACGGTGGGAGACCCCCCTCCCCCAGAGTCCAGTTAAAACAGGGCTTAAGTAGAGGTGCTAATTGTTCTCTGAAGGTCTTGAACCATTCTGAAGGGAAGCCATCAGTGCCTGGAGACTTGTTGACTTTTAGTTGAGATGTTGCTTTAGTAATTTATTCGGTGTTCATTTCTAAAGTTAGTCTATCATTTTGCTCTGTCCCAATTGACGGGAGATCAAGTGAGTTCAAAAAGTGCTCTATTGTCTGTGCATCTGCCTTCTCTGGTTGCTTGTACAGATTTGTGTAATATGATTCAAATGCATTCTGTATTTCATCTCATTTGCATGTGATCTTTTTTGTTTTGGGGTCTTTTATTTTGAAAATGGTATTCTGTGCTTGTTGTTTCGTGAGTCTCCATGCTAGTAATTTGGTTTCCTTTGAGCCTGCTTCATAATATCGTTGTTTCAGGAACCTAAGCTTTTTCTCTACTTCTTCTCTATAAATCTGGGTAATTTCCTGTTTTACCTTTTGAATCTCTCGTAATATAAGAGGGTCTTTGTATTGACTATGAGATCGTTCTAAGTTTCTTAGGGTTTCCTGTAATTTCAGCAGTTTCTGTGCTTTAATCTTTTTCTTGAGAGATGATGTGGCTATGATCTTCCCTCTAATAACCACCTTAGCTGCATCCCACAATATAGCAGGAGATACTTTCCCATTATCATTATTCTCCAGATAGATGTTCAATTCTGTCTTTATTGATTCCTTGAATGCTGGATCATTCAGCATGCTTGTATTAAGTCTCCATATAGTATTTCTTGGTTTGCTATCAAGGTGAAAAGTTAAGTAAACTCCATTATGATCTGATAAGTCGCTCTGCCCGATCCTACAATCCTTAAGCCTGTGTCTATCTGCACTGTACATAAAAAGTAGTCTAACCTGGAGTATTCAGTGTGGCGGGCTGAGTAAAAAGTATATTCCTTATCGGTCTTGTGGGTGTCACGCCATACATCGAGCAGTCCTAGAGCCTGCAGTATCCTATTGATCTTTTTGGAAACTAGGCTCATTTTCCTATTTTGGTTTGTGCTGTCCAATTTTGAGTTTAGAATTGCGTTAAAGTCCCCTCCACAGATAAGAGTGCCAGTGGTTTCTGTGGCAATTAAATCAAACACATTCCCGTAGAAGACCATTACTTCTCTTGATGGCACTCCCCAGTCCGTTTACATTGAGACTTATGACCTTACTTCTCTTGATGTAACTCCCCAGTCCATTTACATTGAGACTTATGACCTTAAATTCCCCATGATGCATCGATATAAATAAAAAAAAACTGTGCACCATATCTGCCTGCTTATCATGAGCCTAAAAATGAACGACAAATCAAGAGCGATAATAAAGTAAACCAAAGTAGGAAAATATTTTGGTATTTGGACTCCCATGCCAGAGGACTGTCTGTCTCTTGCCTCTGGGGTTTGAGGGGATGAGCCTGTCCGCAGGACGGGCCCCTCGCTCAGATATGAAAATGCGTGACGTAGTCACAAACAAGACCTGGTGGAACCGAAAATAATAAGGGCGCCTATTTTGTCGCTTATACACATCGGTTAATTACAAGTGAAAACTATATTGGTCATGCTTGCATATCATGAATACTCCCCTTGATATTCCCTTCTGTCGCCCCGTTGTCAATGTGTCATTAATCCTTAGCTAATATACAGTGTGGCAAAAAAGTATTTAGTCAGCCACCAATTGTGCAAGTTCTCTCACTTAAAAAGAGGTACACTTCAACTATGACAGACAAAATGAGGGAAAAAATCCAGAAAAATCACATTGTAGGATTGCAAATTATGGTGGAAAATAAGTATTTTTTTTGCGCTAGCATTAGCTATTTCGGGTTCATCGACGATTATATCTTCTACTGTCTTGTTGTTGTTGTAGCTCCGCAACCTTTTCCTATTTTCCCCTTTTCCCTTTTGCCTAATGCTCAGAGTAAATAGTCAAATTTAGGGGGGGAAATACCCAACCGATGTGCAGTACGAAAAACTAGGCAGCCATTTCCTACGTTGCGTCACCGGAAGCCCTGATGCAGTTATTTCTAAATGAATATGCATTCAAAACACCGGGCTTATGAGCAGTTATTCAAATGACATAGGCTATTCCCTGTGGTTTACAGACTAGAGTTTTCTACTCCCTTGAAAACAATAACATTCTGCATTGCATTGTGTTGTTGTAGCCTAGGTAGGATACATTTATTGTCCCTAAAAAACAGAATCAATACAGTAGCTTTTTGAGCTGCGTGTCCGGGGACTGGAGCTAACATAACGAAATCATAGGTAGCCTATCTGATCACTTTTTTTCCCCACAGTGTAAATTAACACGATATATTCTCTTTATAAATGGATGGGTTTATGGGCATACGCTTCTAACTTACATGGAACCCAAACCGGCTGTGCGCGTGCACCATCGTGCATAAATATATTTTGTCCCCCCACACCAAACGTGATCACAACACGCAGGTTAAAATATCAAAACAAACTCTGACCAATTATATTAATTTGGGGACACTTGCTAGCTAATTTGCCCTATTTAGCTAGCTTGCTGATGCTAGCTAATTTGTCCTGGGATATAAACATTGAGTTGTTATTTTACCTGAAATGCACACGGTCCTCTACTCCGCCAATTAATGCACACATAAAACGGTCAACTGAATCATTTCTAGTCATCTCTCCTCCTTCCAGGCTTTTTCTTCTCCTGACTTTATATTGCAATTGGCAACTTTGTTCAACCTTGTTCGTCTTTCAGTCACCCACGTGCCATCTCCTCATTGGTTATACCATAAACCAATGAGGAGATGGGAGAGACAGGACTTGCAGCGTGAACTGTGTCAGAAATAGAACTGATTTCTATTTTAGCCCTTGGCAACACAGACGCTCATCGGCGCACGCGAGCAGTGTGGGTGCAATAATTGAATAACATTGATTTCTTACATTTATTTTGCAACGCTCACGCACGCAACGCGAGCGGCGTAGTCAGCCTGTTAGCATATACGTCTCGAGTCTGTCTGTCATCATTGTTCTGTTGCGCAATTACACAACTGGCCTCTCCGCCGCCTAGGCTATTCCTCTTAAATCGTGTGCAGTCCCAGGAAAAAATAGAGTACAAAAGCTGGTTGGACACTTATTTCCACATATTTTATTCACCGAGAGCCTATTGGAGGACAAATGCACCCTTGCTTGCGGAACGTAAAATAGGCTACAGCATTAACGAGGGGCGGGGAGTTGGAAAGGAGAAGCCTATAGTAGGCTGCCTATCTAAACACTGAAAGGCTACATCCTGACTAAATACACCATGAGTGGGCTGCAAATGTACCTTTCAGGACCTTCTAAACTATCGAGAATAGACCCAAACTGATCCAAATAGTTGTAGAATCGGGCCTAGGCTGTAGGCTATGCAATTATTTCGGCATGAAACAAAACAGGATGTTTGAGCGGTTATTCAAATTAGCCTAGATCACTGCAGTTTACTAATCTTGCTAACAACCGCCTCGCTGTGTGGTCACGTGGGTTGCGAGTCAGCCAGGCTAGCAGTTTACAGCCTATAGACAATAATTGTGTACTCACTTGTTAACAATAATACATTTCTCATTGCACTGTGTTTTTGTAGCCCAGGTAGAAATAATCATTTTCGTCTAAAAATGTAGGCCTAGGGCTAATCAATAGTAGACAGAGCCAGAACAAAATCAGTTGAGAGAGTTGATTTCTATAAGCAGGCCCGTTTTTTTTCCACAGGACCACGCATGCGCGTGCATGAATTTAACACTTTAAATTATACTCCACATACATTATCTTCACACATTTGAGATGCTTTTTCCTGACAGATGCTTCTCAGTAATCAACTAGGCCTATTACCACGTGCGTTGCCCATAAAGCTGGCTTGACAAATAGGCATATGCAGTTGTGATTTGAAACAATCCACATTTTTTTAAATAAGCTAAATGGTCCTCTGTGGCCAATTCAAACTCTCTGGTAAAGTATTTTGAAGGATTTTAGTAAGTAATTATTATATACATTTTGGCAAAACATCAATACACTATAGGGGAAGCCAGCATCCGAACAGTGCATTGTTCACCCGCCAACTTTCCTTTTTACTTTGCAAGTGTCTGAAACCAGAGATCTGTATACAATGATAAGGTGATCATGTCTCCTCCCTAACAACGTGAGTCGTTGGTCCAAAGTCGAGAATGCAGGCGACAAGGTTAGGTCTGCATATTAGAAACGCATTGTGCTTATTCAGAGCAGATTTTGGCAAAAGTGGGTTCTCTCGCTTCATTTCTTCCTCTCAGCTGAAACTGGAGAGCAAAACAGCACCCCTTTGTCTTACTATAAGTGGCCCATGTATCTGATGCTGTCTGGCCAGAAAAGGTATGACATGCCATACTCTTTTTGCCCAGACAGCATCAGATACAATACATGATCTACACCAGTGGAGGCTGAGAAAGGGAGGACAGCTCATAATGGTTGGAGCGGAAGGAATGGAATGGCATCAAACACATGGAAACCATGTTTGTGTTTGATACCATTCCACTTATACCAATCCAGCCATTACCACAACCCTGTCCTAACCAATTCAGGTGCCACCAACCTCCTGTGGTCTACACATACTGAGACAGAGGGGCACTGTTTTGCTCACTTGGATGCTTAAATCTGAGATTGATGAATCTTTGTCGGCATGCGTCTCGGTCAAATAAATAATAAATATGTCTATATTTATTTGGACGGGCAAGGGGGTCCGGTAGGGCGGGCCAGGCCCCCTGGGGCCCGCCCATAACGCCGGCCCTGATAGTGGAGCAGACTTGCTCTTGCTGAATGTAAAACAGGCCTGCAGAAAATTAACTGTCAGGGAAAGTTTAGGAGAGAAAGTGCATTGGTGTGATCACTTTTGGCCAGTTATGATAACATTGTTTTACTGATGCATTGCCATTTGCAAACAGTTGCACAGGACAGACAGAGAGATGAGCACAGTAAAACAAGACCCAAAGGACTTGACAACCATTAGAAAAATGGAAATCACTCGCAAACCATTTGAGCAACAAGGCAATATTGACATGCTGTAAAATATGTGCTATATTATTTTTCATTTGGCCTACACATGTACATTGAAGTAGCCTATTATTATCAGTTGTCAATATGACAAAAAACACACACTGAATGGACTTGTTACCACTTTATTAATAGGCAGCATGCTGTAGGATATGTTGATCAGATGATTGCAATGGTGGAAAAAGTATACTTGAGTAAAAGTAAAGATACCGTGATAGAAAATGACTCAAGTAGAAGTGAGGCACCCAGTAAAATACTACTCGAGTACAAATCTAAAAGTATTTGGTTTTAAATATACTTAAGTATAAAAAGTAAGTGTAAATAATTTCAAATTCCTTATATAAAGCAAACCAGACGGCATAATTATAATTATTATTTTTACGGATAGCCAGGGGCACGCTCCAACAGTCAGACATAATTTACAAAGCATGTGTTAAGTGAGTCCGCCAGATCAGAGGCAGTAGGGATGACCTGGGATGTTATCATGATAAGTGTGTAAATTAGACAATTGTCCTGTCCTGCTAAGCATCCAAAATGTAATGAGTACTTTTGGGTGTCAGGGAAAATGTATGGAGTAAAAAGTACATCATTTTTTAAGGATGTGGTGAAGTAAAAGTAAAAGTTGTTTAAAATATAAATAGTAAAGAAAAGCACAGATACGCCCCCAAAAACAACTTAAATCAAATCACATTTTATTTGTCACATGCACCGAATACATTGGATGGCCTATATAAGTAGTACTTTCAAGTGTTTTTACTTAAGTACTTTACACCACTGGTTGATTGACAGGTGTAGGACTGTAGAACAACAAACTCTCCTCTAGTGTTAATACTCACAAAGGTTTTATAGTTAAACTATAGGCTACATAGCCTATCGTTACACTTATACATGTTTACTTTACTTTTATGCTCTATAAATTGACTCCTAATAATTTACTCCAGCATCTTGAGGCAAGTTTGCCACCGGCGGGCTGCAGTAGGGAAGTAAAGTGGAAGTCGAATCCATCACTTCTGTTGTTTGGCTGTTCCATAGCAACATTTGAAAATGAGCTGGATAAGGCTAACTATGAGTAGTGACATGAGGAGCAACAAATTAATATCTGCCTCAAATCGAGCCAAGAAAATCGAGCCAAGAAACAAGCTCCAAACTCACTTGAGTTTGGGAAAACATACAGTAAGGGCACGAAAATAATTAGAAGGGGTCTGCATCAAAAACAAATAGCCTAAGTAAAGTCCATTAGCAGATGCACAGATTTACTAACGATACATATCCATTTTATAATGTAGACTAGACACTATGGGTTAGTCATTAGCGAATGGGTAGTTTTCATTTTGTAGTAGGGAAGTAGAAGAGCCCAAATGTAACAGAATGAGAGGAGAGAGACAGACAGTTAAACAGCCGTCTACCCACAGCATTAACATGGCATCATCTAGTAGAAACAACTTATTTTGCCATGTGTCATTTCTAACGAAACACTAAAAACACACAAAAATGCCTTCCACAATACAGGTGTTACAAATGAGATGCCAAGATGGAAAAACAAAAAGACATGATCGTACTCAGCCCGCACCCTGCCACACAAAAATC
Organism: Oncorhynchus clarkii lewisi; assembly: GCF_045791955.1. Lineage (NCBI taxonomy): Eukaryota > Metazoa > Chordata > Actinopteri > Salmoniformes > Salmonidae > Oncorhynchus > Oncorhynchus clarkii. The sequence continues at coordinate 22,208,506 of NC_092174.1, read as the reverse complement.
CAAGAAGTGGGTGACTCCTGTTTGAGTCATGGCTGAGGTACATCATCGATGACTAGGAATGGACCTGGCTGAGCTCAATCACTTCCTTTTATTTACACTTTAGTCATCTAGCAGAACCTCTTATCCAGAGCGACTTACAGGAGCAATTAGGGTTAAGTGCCTTGCTCAAGGGCACATACAGATTGTTTTTCACCTAGTCTGCTCAGGGATTCAAACCCAACAGGCCCAACAGTCTTAACCGCTAGGCTATCTGTCACCCTTAAACCCTCTCTTCATAGCAGAAGCCCCACATGACTTGAACCCCCCCCCAAACATTGTCACAGGAATCTCAAGAGCTAAATTGCATAATCCAGCATAAGCATGGCTTCGTCTCTAGTGGAAATCGGTGAAGCTTCAAAGAGGGGGACCTATTACGGCTTTATGAAACAACGTGGTGAGGTAGAGAGAGGACGATGTTTATAACAATCCCCCCCACCACACACACAGACCCTCCTACTCCCCCTTCTGTGAACAAGGGCTTTTTCTACAGCTGGGTAACAAAGCATGACCCAATAATCCTGAAGCCTGACTCAAAGCTGGAACCTCCTCTCTGAGGACTTTATAAGATTCTGCCTGGTGATGAGGAGACTGCTAGGCATGTGTGGGGGATTATACACAAACACACAACCAGCTTTGATTATTCTAATTATGACTAAAGCCCTGAGCAGATTATGAGCACAGGCTAATATGTGCAATGTGATGAGTTCACATGCAATACGGGACTTTAGAGTTAAGCACACCAGACAAAGGCATATATCTGGGCCAAAGTGGTATTCTTGTCTTTCAACTGATTACGCAGTTATACTAATTAATTTCAAAAATCCAAACACTGAATGTATTTATGAGCCACTGCATGCTAACTGTCCTGACTGCAGATGAGTTTGCCCCCATCGACACAAATAAAAAGCGCTGACTAAGGACTTTTGGGCTTACTGTTGCAGCATGTGAATTACAATTCTGGTGAAAAGAAGTGGTGGGCCCATCCAGACATGAGGCAATGGAGAGAGAGAGAGAGAGAGAGAGCGAGAGCTAGCAACAGGCCTGTTCCTGTCCTGTTCTGACAGTTGGCTAAATGTCTCAAGGCAGGTAACAAGGTTTTGGATGACTAGGAGTGGAATGTTCTGTCTGAACTATCAAACAAGCAAGGAAGACGTGCCAGTCGTCGAATCTAGACTCACGGAGTATACCAAAAGGTAGAACATAAACGGGCTGCATTCCCAAAGATGACATGTTCCTGGGTTTCTCCACCGCTTCATATAAGCTGTTAGTTTGTAAACATCCCATCTGCTTTGCAGGCCTGGAGCACCAGGCAGAACCCTCTAAATTAAAAATCACGTGCCAGGAGACCCACAGCATGGTTAAGATACAGGGAGCTGGTTAGTTCTGGCAGTCACAGAGAGCAAGTAGAAAACTATCCTAAATATTTTGAAGGCACAAGCAACCCTCATCTGTAGCTGGTTTATACCATGGGAATGTATGCACTTTGTAGAAAGGCTTGGTGGTGTAAACAAAGTTAATGTACCATAGTCTTTTTTAGACAAATATAAGATTGGAGAGACAAGATGCACACAAAAAAATGGCAGAAAAAGATTTCATTTCTACTTTATAGAAATCTCAGGGACCCATATGTGAACATTTACCTGCTTTCCATTTTGCTCATAAAAAGGTACACAGGCCTGTATTGACCCGGAGGAAAAATACATTATTTACGGCTAACTCTGGTAAGTGTCTCTTTTGAGGCACATTATAGCTTATATTTCAAGGGACAACTCAGACTCCACTGTGCTGATGTTGGTTGTATTTTCATACTCAGCCACACATTTCCATAGCGAAATCACTTGAGTTCACAAATTGACTGTCTCTCGTCGGACACAGATCTGCATAATTCATGTGGATTTTATATTTCTACATGCTATCATATTTCCTTATGCCTTACTGAACTTTGGGATTTATCATAATGTTTTTAGAATTTAATATGGTGTGCTTTATTATTTTCAAGTAATATTGTACAGAAACAATATGAAATCAAAGCATTTCCACATAGGCCAATAGCCCAGTCTTTGCTGTAACCTATAAAAACGTGTTCTAGGCCTATTCCGTTCCCAGTTGTCGGGATCTGTAAACCCACATGTTATCTGGCTCTTCGCCCTAGCCCCAAACAAAAGTTAATCAAACCCTCCATTGGTTTAGATAATGAGGATTTGATGTCTAACATTTTATGGAGTCAGACGCATGAATAAAACAATATTTCGTTGGAGAGAAGAGCCGCTGAATTGTCCCTTGGTCGAAAATAACCCTCAGTGGTGGCTATTTTGCAGTGATCGCATTGGAAATGCGAGACGGATATTGATAATCTCAACTGGAAAGCTATTGTGTAGCAGAGGAGCTACCCTGAGACACATTTTCCCAGCACTAATATGATTTGGTAAAATTTAAGGCATCCGGATCTATTTTAATACTTCTAAACTTGCGTTCGATGCTTGGTTAACATAGCAAAAAAAATGTCCATACTAGATTGGATACGAGTCCTTTGTCTTGTCCAACTAGCAAATAAACAAAAGATATAGGATTTGGATCAAAGCGGCTTATGTTGGTTTAATTATAATAAGATAACCAATAACCGCCTTTGTCTAACACAAACTACCATTTATCTATCAAAAAGACACAATCGAGTTGTAAAATAATAAAAATGTAAAACTGACTAATGGAGATCCATTTTATTCGCGTGTGTTAGATCCCCTCAGCGGCCAGTCCGGCGCACGGAAAGCGTAGCCTTCCATACTGTAGCCCTAGACGACGGAAAAAAGTGCTAAATGTTGCCAACACATAGCTGGGTCGGCTCAATCGACTCAACGTAATGTGAAGCGAGTCAGTGCTATATTGAGGCTATGGAAATTATACTTTGTCTCAGTTCGTGTGGTTAAAACCACAGTCACATTTTAACAAACGGCTACAATAAAGGCTCCTCAACTGACAGCCCTTTAATTTATTAACAGCTAAACCGATACAGACCAACATATCCTGCTTTCTACTGAAACAGAGTAGCCTAGCCAGACATCTGAATTTGCAAATCGAATGTAGATCATTCTGCTCACTTAATTCGAACCGAACCAAATTAATATTGGCGTATGCTAAAATTGCATCAACATAGACCAGGTTTTCAATACTTTTGTTTGTATGGAAAAACTTATAATTCCTAGAAGCCATCCGACCCTTCCTTGACCGAGTTAGCTGGTACAGATTCATGTGAAAATCTGTTTAAGAGGAGAAGAGCGACAAGGGCAAAGTGCTGCTTTTGTACCACTTACCGACTTGTAAGACATTTTCCACACAACCAGTCTCCAAAAGTCGTATGCCTCGGCGGAAAGGCAGTCCATCTCCGGTGCCCGCTGCCCCGACGGCGGCCGTCGTATTGGTAACCCCTCCAGGGACAGACCCGGATCCAGCGGGAGCCACTGTGCCCACCGCCGGACCCTCTTCGCCTGCGACGCGGCACTGAAACGACGAATACATACATATTTCCCTTTCGTTCCTCGGAAAGGACCAGTAGACTATACGGCGCTGTACGGGCTCTGGGATCCGCTCGAAGCGCTCCTCCACCCTCTCAAAGGCCCATTTCTCCGCTACAGCCTTCGCGGCACAGTCCAACAGAGATTCCGGGCAGCGAAACCGAGAGTTCGGAAAACCCGGACCAGGCCCCGGACCAGGCCCTCGGGGAGCCGGGCGCAAGCACGGTCGCTTGCTGGCCGGGGGTAAAGATAGATGAAGTGGCGGCTGAGGCGGTAGCTCTCCACGTCCCTCCGCCATGACGTCCAGATAAACACTGAGAACAGACGACCAGCTTCAGAATTGCACAAATGAGACACTGCACAACCGGAGAGGAGGGAGTGGGGTTGAGGGGGTGTATACGTCACCACCAATAACAAACACTCCCCAATCGCGATACTGCACTGACAACGCGCCACCGCTACTGGCCTCTTGGTGTGTGTGTGTGTATGTGTGTGTGTGTGTGTGTGTGTGCGTGCGTGCGTGCGTGCGTGTGTGTGTGTGTGCAGTGCCGCCTCTAGCCTTCTGTGGGCCCTAGGCGAGATTCTATCATTTATTCCTTGGTGAGAAAGTTTTGAAGCTAATTTCCTGCAATTCTACACATTTTGCCATGATTTATGCCATGTTCATATGATATCTGTTTGAGAGTGACTACAAAAGCAATGGGGGCCCCCTGGAGGTTTAGGGCCCCTGAGCACATGCCCTGTATGGCGGTTGGTAATTTGGTAATGAATAGGCCTACGACAAGATTTAGATAGCTGGCTAGACTACCTAACCTAGCAATTTTAAATAATTAGCTGACATTTGCTAATTGGGTGACTAGCATAACAACTGGACAACTGCTGATGCACTAGCAAATTCCGAACTTGCACCCTGTGTATTTATACGTTTCTAACTCTCAACAGTAAACTGACACTCTGACTGAGTTCATAAACCGGACGCAGCGCGTAGTCTGCCTGTTGGTTTGGTCGGTGTATAGGAAGAGGTGGCTCTGTGTGTGTAGTCTGCAACAAGGCAAACCATGCTCACCTCAACTTCAACCTTAGCCTATATATTCAAATTATGAATGACAACCAAAATAACCACATTAGTGTCCAATAAATCATAAAGAATGTTTTGAAATAAACATGACATTATGGAAATATAATGAACACATCCAAGTAGTGAAAACTTCCTATGCTGTATACACCTATTTTACTAATAAGTATCTTTCTTTAAGATGTATTACAAGCACTGACTTGCAAATCAAATTTACACCATTTACTTCTAGAATAAATGTCAATGTTTCCAATGCAGCAAATACTCGCGGGGTGTCAGATCTGGTGAATTGACAGGCCATATTCACAAACATTTACAAATATGCCAGGACTGAGAAGAGGACATATATTCAAACGTTTAAATTAATTAAATAATATCCATAATAATATTCACCAAGATACAGTGCATTTGAAAAGTGTTCAGACCCCTTCACTGTTTCCACATTTAGTTACGTTACAGCTTTATTCTAAAATTTATTCAATAGTTTTTTCCCCCTTCATCAATCTACACACAATACCCCATAATGACAAAGCAAAAACGGGATATAACAACAACAAAAAATGAAATATAACATTTACATAAGTATTCACAGACCCTTTACTCAGTACTTTGTTGAAGCACCTTTGGCAACGATTACAGCCTCAACTCTTCTTGGTTATGACTCTACAAGCTTGGCACAAATGTATTTGGGGAGTTTCTCCCATTTTTCTCTGCAGGTTGGATGGGGAGCGTCGCTGCACAGCTATTTTTACATCTCTCCAGAGATGTTCGATCGGATTCAAGTCCGAGCTCTGGCTGGAGGGCTGGAGTTCTGGCTGGACCACTCAAGGACAATCAGAGACTTGTCCTAAAGCCACTCCTGTATTGTCTTGGCTGTGTATTTCGGGTCGTTGTCCTGTTGGAAGGTGAACCTTTGCCCCAGTCCTGAGTGCTTTGGAGCAGGTTTTCATCAAGGATCTCTCTGTACTTTGCTCCGTTCATCTTTCCCTTGACACCTGACTAGTCTCCCAGTCCCTGCCACTGAAAAACATCCCCACAGCATGATGCTGCTACCACCATGCATCACTGTAGGGATGGTACTAGGTTTCCTCCAGAGGTGGCGCTTGGCATTCAGGCCAAAGAGTTCAATCTTGGTTTCATCATACCAAAGAGTCATTTAGGTGCCTTCTGGCAAACTCCCAAGCGGGCTATCATGTGCCTTTTACTGAGTAGTGGCTTCCGTAGGGCCACTCTACCATAAAGGCCTGATTGATGGAGTGCTGCAGAGATGGTTGTCCTTCTGGAAGGTTCCCCTTTATCTCCACAGAGGAACTCTGGAGCTCTGTCAGAGTGAACATCAGGTTGTTGGTCACATCTCTGACCAATGCCCGATTGCTCAGTTTGGCCAGGCAGCCAGCTCTAGGAAGAGTCTTGGTGGTTCCAAACCCTTTCCATTTAAGAATGACAGATGCCACTGTGTTCTTGGGGACCTTCAATGCTACATAATTCTTTTGGTACCCTTCCCCAGATCTGTACCTCGACACAATCCTGTGTCGGCGGTCTACAAACAATTCCTTTGACCTTATGGCTTGGTTTTTGCTCTGACTTGCACTGTCAACTCTGGGGCCTTATATAGAATTTGTGGAGTGGTTGAAAAACGAGTTTTAATGACTCCAATCTAAGTGTACGTAAACTTCCGACTTCAACTGTAGACAGGTGTGTGCCTTTCCAAATCATGTCCAATCAATTGAATTTACCACAGGTGGACTCAAATCAAGTTGTAGAAACATCACAAGGATGATCAATGGAAACAGAATGCACTTGAGCTCAATTTAGAGTCTCATATCAAAGGGTCTGAATACTTATGTAAATAAGATAAACATTTCTAAAACCCTGTTTTCGCTTTGTCATTATGGGGTATTGTGTCTAGATTGATTAGTGAAAACAAATATTGAATACACGTTACAGCCTTTAGAATAAGGCTGTAACGTAACAAAATGTGGGAAAAAAGTGAAGGGGTCTGAATACCTTCTGAATGCACCGTATGTAAAATACTCATATTGTATATACAACTGGCACATTATAGTCAATACCGTATGTGGCGTGAGTAACAACCAATGTAAAAAATAACCTACAGTATGTAGTCTAAAACCTCTTTAGCAGACTAATACACGGATGATTTAGGACAACCCCTTGTGCACTCTTTTCTTTGAAAATGTAATGGGTGGGTGTTGGTGGCAGGGAAGTCAGGCGCAGGAGAATCAAACTTGGTATAAACAGAGTTGTTTAATCAGTGCTTCACAAAACTCCAAAACCAAAATGACAAAATAATAAAAAGTGGGTACAAAACCTGTCGCGCACCAATACATAAACATACAATAAAACAATCTCCGACAAGGACATGAGGGGAAACAGAGGGTTAAATACACAACATGTTATTGATGGGATTGGGACCCAGGTGTGAAGGAAGACAAGACAAAACCAATGGAAAATGAAAAATGGATCAGTGATGGCTAGAAGTTCGGTGACGTCGACCGCCGAACACCGCCCGAACAAGGAGAGGGACCGACTTCGGTGGAAGTCGTGACAGAAAACTGAAAACACTGGTAAAAATAAGCATGGTACATAATCAGAAACTGGTAAAAATAAGCATTGTACATAATCAGAAACTGGTCAAAATAAGCATTGTACATAATCAGAAACTGGTAAAAATAAACATTGTACATAATCAGAAAGCCCTGAATAAGTATACATATTATCTCCAATAATGAAGTTTAAATCAGCAAGTGTCTCTGATCAATCATGCAGTCCTCATTTAGAGACAGTGACAAACATTATCAATGCTCGATTAAACCCAGACTGAGTGACTGAGTGGTATTTGCTCCAATTAACATTGTTATGAATAATTCATACAATGGGAATTCACAAACTGTACACACAAAATGAGGCTGTGTGTGTTTGGGAGATTCATAACATTGCCTTGGCTTGTCACAAAGATATACTTTTTAAAAACTTTTTTTAAATTGTCATTTTAGTCACCCAGGACTAACTAGGTGAATAGGGAATAGGGAATCATGAATTTACAGTTGTTTTACTTTTAATCAAACACCTTTTTAGTCAGTCTGTGTACATGAAAAATAAATATGTTCATATATATTTGAAGTCACTCTAATACTATTCTGGATTTTCCCCCATTGAATTTTTCAGCCAGCCTTTCCCATAAATATTTGACATAAAACTGTGAAAGTCGAGGTATTATTCTTCATCAGTGATGAAGAGCATAGATGTCCTTGGGATCCTTTCCAGACCTTAAAAATATATAAATGCATCTCAAGGGTGAGAGGGATCAGAATCAGACAGGCCTCTTCGTGAAGAGAGAGGTACGACTTTTACAAAAAAATAGAAATAAAAGGAGATTGGCATGAGGATGATTAGCAACTCAATGTCTGTGGTCAGGCATTGGTCAGCTCCTCTCCTCCCTACATGCCACCCCATGACTATTTGTGATGAAATATAAAGTTTCTGAAAGTTTTTCACTAGCTGACAATGTCTCACACACACACAAAAGGCAGAATATGCAATTGTGTGTGTGTGTTTTGAGGCCCTGGCCCCTCACCTTATTCCCCTACAGGGACAGGGACACTTCTGGAGGCTGCTGTTGTCCCTTCTCTCTCTTTTCTCTCTCCCTTTTCTCTCACTTCTCTTTTCTTTGAGGAGGTCGTGTCTCTTTGAGGCTCCTGGCCAAGGAGCTGTTTTGTCAGTCAGTGGAGATGAGATTGCCTGGCCTCATTGTGCTTCGAAGCTCACAGGGATCTATAAAGCCTCTTTCTATCTTAAAGACGGCCAGTTCTGGAGTCCAGCTGAGAGCTGTGTGAAGGGTGTGAAAAGGGAATCCGAAAGGTTCTTCCATCATGGGTGGCCCCCAGCAGTCCGTCTATGCTCCTTGTGGGCAAACACCCACAGATACTACGTATGAGCCATCCTTGTATAAGGAAGATAATGTTTTAGCACAGGCTGGACGGTGATAGTTAATGAGGGAGATCAGACATTTTGTGGCGTTTGAATGGGGAAAACGATGACAGCTCTTTCCACGGCAATGATAAGAGATGACAGTCATACAGGAGGAGGTTTTGGGTAAACACAGTGTATGTTTGTTGGTGTGTTCTTAGACAGAGCAAACAGCAGGTATGAGAGTAAGTAATGACAGGACTCCCAGCATGCCTGCTACGGTCCAGTCGAGTGCATAGAGGGAAAGATAACAGGATGACAGCCCACCACAGAGACAGGACACCATCTAATGCTCTGCTTGTGTTTGTGTGTGTGTGTGTGTGTGTGTGCCCGCTTGCACAGCTCTTCCATAATCCTCCCTCCCTATTCCTTGCAGTGTTCGATTGTGATATTGATACAATTGAATGACCAAAAAAATAATATTTTTTTCTCCATGTATTCCATTTCTACCTAAACATTGTTAGAACAAGTACTTGGAACCACCTCAGCCTCTATCGCCCTCCACCACATCCCTGCTCTCTTTGTATACGTCTGTGTCCCCTGTCTCAAAGAATCCCCTTTTGGCGCATAATTACATTGAACAATGGCCCAAACCCAATGGTGGATGCAACCAGTTACCAAGGCAACGATTATGATAAATTAAGGGGAGACAAGACAGGTAATTGGAAAAAGATTGATAGGGGACAAGGGAGTGGAAAAAGCCTATCAAAGGATATCTCAGAGGGAATTACAATTGCATAATGACAAGGCTTCTCTTCTTCCAAGCTGATAGGCCCTCGTTCGTCTGCCACAAGATAAAGGCCAGAACTGCTCTCTTTGTCATTCTCCTGCTATATTGACATCCACAAATATAGGCTTAGTGTTGTTTGATGACTTAATGGCAAACAAGGAATATTCAAATCAGGGTTTGAGGTATAAGTGATCTCTCAGGCAGGTGAATGTGCTATTATGGTGTGGTTAGTGTGTAATGCACTAACCAAAGTATTGTGTTGCATTCTACAGCCGTATCTACAATACATGACATCTGTAATGATGTATAGTCTTATTCAATACTCTTTTTTCTAATTCCATTCTTTTTTTCTGACCACCATTTCCTCTTCTCGCAAGAGAGAGAGAGAGAAAGAGAGAGAGAGAGAGAGAGAGAGAGAGAGAGAGAGAGAGAGAGAGAGAGAGAGAGAGAGAGAGAGAGAGAGAAAGAGAGAGAGAGAGAAATGCAGATATAGTTTTCTCCCCCTCTGCAGGTTCAGTTTAGACTTGGCATGTACACAACATAGACTGGGGTGTTGTTCACTCTCTTCTCTCTGACTCTCACCCTAAGAATGCACTTTATGTGGCTTGGGAGGTGTCAGCGGAAGTCCCTATCAATTTACCTGTCTCTCAGTGTATATAGCTGTATGTGCGTAGCTCGGATATAGACTTGGAGAGAGATATGGAAAGACACATCAGAGAATTCCCCTGGGACGTTGGGGTGGAGGACGGTGGTGATAGCCCTTCGTCTTCTGCTCGGTGACATCAGCAGTTTGTGGGCAGGTTGGGGCTTTGCACAGCGGCGGTTGGCGTACAGCAAACAATGGCTTTGTTGATAGAGGACCCAACACTACCTGTAGGGCCTAATTTCTATCACAAAGGCAGCAGAGAGAGGCCCTCCTCAACCCCATCCTCAGGGCCAGAGCTGTCAGCAACCTATCAGGAAGGCCCAGACAGCCATCAATACGACCATGTGAGTCAGAGTGGACACCGAGGAGCACAACACTACTCACCCGGTGTGAATAGGGAATTACCCACACAACCTTTTGTTTCACAATGACTCGACTAGAAGGGAACGTACGTAGCTGTGGAATGGGCTAGTGTTGCCATAAAATACCTTTGTCTCTAGGAAGGAACATCTTTTTTTGCCCTCTACTTAGGTGTTTGCGTATTGGCACGACACAGCTCCATAAAAGGCACAAGACATGGAGGTGATTTATACAACAGATAGCTCTTCTCAAGTGTGCCTCGCTCACCTTGGAGGACTTCCTCCCTTTGCCGCCTGATCCCCCAAGCCCCCCCAACTAGCCACACTTCCCCAGTCCTAGTTGGGTGATGAGAAGTTAATTAGTGGAAGTAGAAAATAGGCTACCCCCTCCTCCATGGCAGTGTGCCCATCATGTCCCCCCTAACACCAAATGTGGTAGAAGCTCTTAGCAGCCCTTCAAGTCTCTGTCCCCCTGTTCTGCACCCGTACTACTGAAAGCAATGGCTCTGACCACTTCACTGCAGTGGCTCTGACCACTTCACTGCAGTGGCTCTGTCCTCTGTCCACTTTTTACTCTGTATTGTACTCCTCCTCTCTCCTAATCCCCACCCCTCAGTCTCTTCTCTCCCTCTCTTTTCTTTCTCCTCTTTTCTTGAGGCCCTTCTCTATTGTTGTGGCCCAGAGGGTATTTCCAGCAGGAGGAGGAGAATGGACGTTCCAGCAGGAGGAGGAGAATGGACGTTGGTCTCTGGAGAGGCCTAAACACAAACACAGGGAGTGACCGGCCACTGATCTGGCTTGAGTGATGGGTGTTATCTAAAGGACACTGGCTTTTATTTTGGGATTCCAGTCAGATGACCGAGAGGCTCTATGGTTACGGCTGCAGAATGCTCAGCAGCAATTTAAGTAAAAGGGGGAAATGTGTCCAAATTGAGGCCATTTACTTGAATTCTTTCTCCAGTAATATCTTTCCCTGCAATCCATCTGTTATGAGATGATCTCAATGTGTCTCTCTGTTCTCTCTCCCTCTGCTATGAACTGAAGAAGCAGGAAATGACCAGTCCCTCCTCTGTTCTTGTCTAAAATGCAGCATTCCACCTCGCCTCAGCTTAATTGGATGAAAATGGCATGTGTTGAAATGGCTGTTGCCTGTCTCAGGCCTATGGTGTCTGATTGGTGGGATATCTCTAATGGTGTTAGGGGGTGATTTCATACCCAGCAGGTCTCCGGACTCCATCAGCTTCCATGCTGGCAAAGTGGCCTATGTGAATAGTGCGGTTGTGGGGAGGGGGGAGACCACCATTATGGTGATAGGCAAAATGGGTGTATTTGATCAAGGCTGATGCCCAGGTCCTGATTTGCATGTCCAAACAAGATTAAATATATTGAAATCAACTGAAATAAATACCATCCTTTAAAGTAGACAAATAGAAGAGATTAGCAATGTAGATAAGGCATCATCTTGGAGAACACTGCAATTTGGACTTGTTTTCCCCCCATATTTGGCAGTGCAATGACAGAGGAATAATATAATGTGTGGCATTTCTGTTTGAAAAGGTCTATTTTACCCTTCACCCTCCCATAGCTACTGTGTACTGACATTTCCTCACAATTTGACATGATTGCAACCAGCTTGCTTTTATTGCACATTTTAGTATAATGGTCAGTGTTGCTTCAGTGGAACAAATTGTGTGGAAATTTGAGTTCTGAACTGATCCTGATGTACTTGCTCCAGTGTTTGTCCCTCAGTAATAGTCATTGATATGTGTAGACATTACACAAGCAGACTACAGCCGACCAAGGCCCTGCCCACTGTGATGACTAATACACAGGTCATGTTCCATGCCGACTACATTCCAGGCATGCATCTGCAACGTACTCGGTCTGGAACATGGCCACAAGCAACGAGTGGGGCCTTGCCATTTCTCTAGTTAGCTTTCCGAGGCCCTTGGTTAGAGGTGAAGATATAGGTGGTGTGACTTTTATGGTTCCAAGCACTGGTTAGGGATAGGAAGGACAAGGAGGGTTGGGTTAAAGAGCGCCCCCAAGAGGAGAATGTTTGCTGCTGGGAGACGATTCCCGAAATATGCCTGTTTGACTTGTTCCCATCCATCTGTTTGGTATAGGCTATGCTTTCTAGAGTGTTCTATTCTGAATCTCTCTTTTTTTTTACAGCATCGGAAAGCAAAAGGCTATTCTTTATCAGATGATTTGGCAACATTTTAAATGTGTGCCATAAATAGGCCAACAGGATTCTGTGTCATTTTGCTTTTGAAGTTAATAGCCCTATTTAAGCTCCAGAGTCATTAACATTGAACATTAACAGAAATTTATGTTGGTACGAAGTCTCAAAAACTGTTTCGAAGGTACACATTTCATGATCTAGTCTACTGTTTTTTTTGCTCTGTTTAATTGAAGACAATAAAATTAGAAAATAACTTGCATAGAAATCCCCAACAGGTCATCAACAGGTAGTGGCAAAGTTCTGTTGGGCAAAACAATTTGGTTTTTGTTACCATCCTGATGTGGCATTGAAGGTAACCCTCAGTTAACCGTCAAAAGGGTCCCAGAGATAATGGTAAAGAAATTGTTAAGTGAAAAATATACTGTACAGGCCTGTGATGCAAACAATGCTACTTGAAATGATCCATTTGCTCAGAAAGTCATACTGTTGATCTTCATTTCCCTTTTTCATGTATTTCAGTTGATCAAAAAAAAATCCGTTTGTGACAGTCTATTCAAACTGTTGTTGACAAGCCTTATATTTACACATAACTTTATTTTATGTTCTTGTCATACAGAAACAAAAATAGTTATTCACATAGTGGTCCTTCACGTGGTCCTTCACGTGGTCCTTCACGTGGACCATTACATGTGAGAAGCAGTGTATTCAGAACCCTTGACTGATTCTACATTTAGTTGTCTTACAGCCTGACCTACAGACAATACCCCATAATGTCAAAGTGGAATTATGTTTTTTCGAAATGTAAACAAATGACCCCACACATGAGTTTACTCATCCAGAGCTAAGCTTTAGAAACGTTGCTAGTTATCCATAGGATATAGTGTATTTTTCATCTCATCTCCATTTTATCGCTTTAGCAAATGTATGATGAACATCAATTAATATACAGTACCACTCAAAAGTTTGGACACACCTACTCATTCCAGGGTTTGTCTTAATTTTTATTATTTTCTACATTGTAGAATAATAGTAAAGAAGTCACAATTTAAGAGAATGAACGAGATGTATTAATTTATTAAAGATACATTAAAAAAAACACCTTATTTACATAAGTATTCAGACCCTTTGCTATTAGACTCGAAATTGAGCTCAGGTCCATCCTGTTTCTATTGATCATCCTTGAGTTGTTTCTACAACTTGATTGGAGTCCACCTGTGGTAAATTCAATTGATTGGACATGGTTTGGAAAGGCACACACCTGACGAAAATAAGTTCCCACAGTTGACAGTGCAAAATCCAAGCCATGAGGTTGAAGGAATTGTACGTAGAGCTCTGAGACAGGATTGTGTCGAGGCACAGATCATATTTTTGCAGCATTGAAGGTGTCCAAGAACACAGTGGCCTCCATCATTCTTAAATGGAAGAGGATTGGAACCACCAAACTGAGCAATCGGGGGAGAAGGGCCTTAGTCAGCGAGGTGATCAAGAACCCGATGGTCACTCTGACAGAACTCCTCTGTGGAGATGGGAGAACCTTCCAGAAGGACAACCAACTCTGCAGCACTCCATCAATCAGTCCTTTATCGTAGAGTGGCCAGACGGAAACCCCTCCTCAGTAAAAGGCACATGACAGCCCACTTGGAGTTTGCCAAAAGACACCTAAAGGACTCTCAGACCATGAGAAACAAGATTCTCTGGTCTGACGAAACTAAGATTGAACTCTTTGGCCTGAATGCCAAGCGTCACCTCTGGAGGAAACCTGGCACCATCAATATGGTGAAGCATGGTGTTGGCAGCATCATGTTGTGGGGAGGTTTTTCAGCGGCAGGGACTGGGAGACTAGTCAGGTGTCAAGGGAAAGATGAACAGAGCAAAGTACAGAGAGATCCTTGATGAAAACCTGCTCCAAATCACTCATGACCTGACTGGGGCAAAGGTTCACCTTCCAACAGGACAACGACCCTAAATACACAGCCAAGACAACACAGGAGTGGCTTTGGGACACGTCTCTGAATGTCCTTGAGTGGTCCAGCCACATTGGCCTATATCACCCGATCGAACATCTCTCAAGAGACCTGACAGAGCTTGAGATCTGCAGAGAAGAATGGGAGAAACTCCCCAAATACAGGTGTGCCACTGTTGTATCATCATACCCAAGAAGACTTGAGGCTGGAATTGCTGAAAATGTGCTTCAACAAAGTACTGAGTAAAGGGCCTGAATACTTATGCAAATGAGATATCATTTTAAAAATCTTTAATAAATTAGCAAAAAATTCCAAACACCTGTTTTTGCTTTGTCATTATGGGGTATTGTGTATAGATTGATGAGAAAAACAACAACATTTTAATCCATTTTAGGAAAAGGCTGTAATGTAACAAAATGTGGAAAAAGTCAAGGGGTATGAATACTTTCCGAATTAACTGTAGTATCTCGAAATTTAGAATTTTGAGATTAGAAGTCTGAAACTTGGGTAGGACCAATATTTGGTGAGGTGTATGCTGTCTGACAAAATCACTATTTGAGTAGTTCTTCAAAATAAATAAAGCATACTTTCATGACTGCTAAATACCAACTATCAATCACGTAGATCATGTATTTTCAGGATGAGATACCTCGCGAAGCAACTGCTCCATCCCTCTTGATCGCACATTCTTCTCTCTTCTCCCTCTCCAGACAAGCATGCACAATGGATTATGGTCATTGTAGTTATTAATTACATATTTTTATGTGCTAATTTGTAGAATATTGGCCTGTTGGAAACTACAACTCCCCACCACATCGTACAGTTCGGGTTTGATCTGATTTATCTACTGAGCTATAATAGAGTAACACAGTGGAGGTGTCATAATACCCATAAAACCTAGCGGTCAAACAGGAAAATGATTCCACTCGTTTTTCCACCATTCACATTTCCCATAAGCTATTTTAGAAACACTTAAAATAAGGTCTGTGTTTCATGTAGGCTTACCCTGGCGTGACATTTTGATAACCATGTAAATCTCGGACAAGGTGACTTTTATCAATATCTTTGGCTCTATTTATTCTCAGTTTCTAAAATGCTAATTAGCATGAAAGTAGACATCATGCAAAACTACAAATCCCTGTGATCTTGCACAAGACAGTTCACAGAATTGTACATTAAAATAAATGTAGCCCGTTTGTTCATTACTACATTTAGCAAACATTAGATAGTTAATCCAGAGATTCTTACCTTTGCCTCGATTCAGCAGTCTCGTCCAGATCATCATGGTATTGTAGTTCTTTATGATAGCCACATTAGCATCTAATTAGCATTTCATTTTTGGTGGGTACATATAGGCAAATATGTTGATAAAAGTCACCTTGTCCTAGAGATATTTGTCTGCACAAACGCAGCCCTTATTTTAAGTGTTCCGAAAAATCCCTTATGGGAAAAATTAATGTGATGGAAAAACAATTGGGTTTTATGGGTATTATGACTCATACTGTGGTACTATATAGAACTAAAGACAGCCTCCAAGATGGCCAACCATTGTTTTCAACATAATCTACTCACAGTTGCATACACTGCCGATTCGTGGGGGCTAATATTTTGCTAGTTCCGGTTTCAGGAGCCCATTTAGTAGGCTACATGTGGATATTTCTATAGATAAGTGTGCCAATGTGTGACATTGGAATCAACATTTCGAAATGATTTGAAACAAAATGAAATGGATTTTCATGCAGTTCCACGTGTGTACTTAGAGGAATAAAAGTGAATATATGCACATTGGCCCATATCACTTATACAACATAGCCCTAGGACTATACATCATTTAAGCAGGGCTCATCCAGATATTGGCAAATAAAATTCAAGGTATTTTCTGGCACTTAATTGTAATTTCCAAGGACCTCAAAGTTATACAATTGTATAATTTATATAATTGTACATAGAGGGCCCAAAAAAAAACATGCAGAAATTGTAGGCCATTACCACTTTAAGAATTAGGTTGTTCTTTTTCGGCCTTGGCAATGCATGCTATTCAAATTATTATTACATTCTAAAATAATGTGGACATTGCCTGACTAAATAGATTGGATGCATGCATGCCGATTTTTCTTTAGCCTACACATTAAATCCATGAATAAGTTTTCATCACAAATTGAAGTATGGGGCGTTTCAGGCCACGAAGTGAACATAATTGTACACTCGCAAATTAGGGCAGAGGGGCTTACTTTGCGAAGTTCTCTTGTTTGGCTAATCGTTTGGACCGATGGCCAAGATGGTGATGGGGATTCCCCCAAAGGCATAAGGCGAGGGGGTAAGTGGGGGAGGGTATGTCTTTTATGAGTTTGAAACGCAGCCTATGACACCAGCACACTGTGTGGTCTTAAACTTACTTTCCCCCATCCTGATGAGAACTTCTACAGTTTACCCTCCTGCTGAACTTTTCCTCCTGTGGACTGAATCCCTGTATGTCTGATGTTTAATTGTGTGGGCATCATCGTAAGTGCCTTGAGATGTGTGTCATTATGTGGAGCTATGTTTTGTGGTCTATTGTGTATAATTACTGTGTGTTGGGCTTGTTAGCTAACTCACGCTCCCGCTAACACTACTGTTAGCATATTGCATTAGAATGCATGAGAATTTGAAAAAAAAAATTTGCATGAAAAAGTTTATTGTACACAGAGAGATGTGGAGTGCAGAACCTGGGTAGCGCAGATGAGTGGCAGGAAAAACAGAAGTGTAGAGTGAGGTTGGAGTTGACTGAGTTGAACAGGGTAAACAGGTCCTGAGGGGAATCCAAGGCAATGGTGGTGAGTGAAGTCCAGAGCAAGGTGGTTGGGTGGTGAGATGTGGTACAGGAGACAGGAGGCAGAGACAGAGCGGGAACTGCAACGAGAGGACAAAATGGTGTGAGGCAGGGAAACAAGCACAGCAGAGCAATATGATCTTGAGAACAAACAAAAGGCTAGGATAACACTGACAGCAGAGATTACAATCTGGCAGAGTGCATGTGGCAGTAATGAGTATATGTAGGGGTCTTGATTTATGGGACGATTTGCAGCTGGTAGGGATCTTCTTTGACTCCAGCACATCTGTCTCCAACCACACAAAGAAAGAGAGAGAGAGAGAGAGAGAGAAAGAGCGAGAGAGAGAGAGAGAGAGAGAGAGAGAGAGAGAGAGAGAGAGAGAGAGAGAGAGAGAGAGATACAAGGGGAGAACTGCAGGTTAGCAACGACCTGTGGAATAGTTACAGGGGGAGAGCAGGGGGATGAATGAGCCAATTGTAAGCTGGGGATGATTAGGTGACCGTGATGGTATGAGGGACAGCTTGGGAATTTAGCCAGGACACCAGGGTTAACATGCCTACTCTTACAATAAGTGCCATGGGATCTTTAATGACCTCAGAGAGTCAGGACACCCGTTTAAGGTCCCATCCGAAAGACAGCACCCTACAGAGGGCAGTGTCCCCTGCCCTGGGGCATTGGGATAAAAAAAATAAAAAAAATAAAAAAATGTAGACCAGAGGAAAAAGTGCCTCCTACTGGCCCTCCAACACCACTTCCAGCAGCATCTGGTCCCCCATCCAGGTACTGACCAGGACCAACCATGCTTAGCTTCAGAAACAAGCCAGCAGTGGGATACAGGGTGGTATCATAGCGTGAAGAAGCCAGTAGGCTGCAGTATCTAATTTGTTGTCATTATATCCAGAATAATTAATAGGAATAGCATTGGGTGTTGCGCAATACACTTAGAAAAATGGGTTCTTCAGCTGTCCCAATAGGAGGATCAACCAATCAAATGTATTTATAAAGCCCTTCTTACATCAGCTGATGTCTCAAAGTGCTGTACAGAAACCCAGCCTAAAACCCCAAACAGCAAGCAATGCAGGTGTAGAAGCACGGTGGCTAGAATAAACTCCCTAGAAAGTCCAGAACCTAGGAAGAAACATTGAGAGGAACCAGGCTATGAGGGGTGGCCAGTCCTCTTCTGGCTGTGCCGGGTGGAGATTATAACAAAACATGGCCAAGATGTTCCAATGTTCATAGACGACCAGCATGGTCAAATAACAATAATCACAGTAGTTGTAGAGGGTGCAACAGGTCAGTACCTCAGGAGTAAGTGTCAGTTGGCTTTTCATAGCCGATCATTCAGAGTATCTCTACCGCTCTTGCTGTCTCTAGAGAGTTGAAAACAGCAGGTCTGGGACAGGTAGCACGTCTGGTGAATAGGTCAGGGTTCCATTGCCGCAGGCAGAACAGTTTAAACTGGAGCAGCAGCACGACCAGGTGGACTGGGGACAGCAAGGAGTCATCAGGCCAGGTAGTCCTGAGGCATGGTCCTAGGGCTCAGGTCCTCCTCCTCCGAAAGAAAGAAAGAAAGAAAGAAAGAAAGAAAGAAAGAAAGAAAGAAAGAAAGAAAGAAAGAAAGAAAAAGAGAGAGCATACTTAAATTCACACAGGACACCGGATAGATAGGAGAAATACTCCAGATATAACAGACTAACCCTAGCCCCCCGACACATAAACTACTGCAGCATAAATACTGGAGGCTGAGACAGGAGGGGTCGGAAGACACTGTGGCCCCGACCAACGATACCCCCGGACAGGGCCAAACAGGCAGGGTATAACCCCACCCACTTTGCCAAAGCACAGCCACTACACCACTAGAGGGATATCTTCAACCACCAACTTACCATCCTGAGACCATCCGAAGACAAGGCCGAGTATAGCCCACGAAGATCTCCCCCACTGCACAACGCAAGGGGGGTTCCAACCTGGACAGGAAGACCATGTCTTGTGACCGTAGCGTACGTGTAGGTATGTACGGCAGGACCAAATCGGAAAGATAGGTAGGAGCAAGCACATTTAATGCTTTGTAGGTTAGCAGTAAAATCTTGAAATCAGTCCTTGTCTTAACAGGAAGCCAGTGTAGAGAGGCTAGCACTGGAGTAATATGATAAAAGTTTTTGGTTCTAGTCAAGATTCTAGCAGCCGTGTTCAGGGAAACATGGCTAGGGAAACATGGCTAGGGAAACATGGCTAGGGAAACCCTTCATCACCCAGTAACTCTCCCTATGACCATATTCTCCTCCTTCCTCTATGCCCCCAGGCACAGAGAAGAGGGATCACCAGCTCAGCTCATCAAACGGTTCAATCTCTGGAGGGGTCAACAAACATTGCTCAATCTGTGCAATGTTCGGCCCATGTGCCACTCAGTCGAACGGACTAATGTTTTAATGCATAAAGCCTTTAGCTATTGTATTTTAACATTTTGTATGTATTTCATACAAGCTTGCAGGTTGTGATGTTATTGCTTTGTAACTCTCAAACTAATCTGTAAATATACCCTGTAATCGTGTCCCTTAAATGTCAAACGGATGGACAGTGGACCAGCAGCAGTCAGTATGTAACCTGACACCACTGGAGGTCTTGATTGTATTTGTGTAGAAGAAGAAAAAAACAAGTAGGAGGCCAGTACAAGCAGACAACTTTCGAGAACTATTTACAAATGCCATGTGTAAAAGAATACAAATAAGTTGGAGCAGATCAGCCATAGTTTACAGTAAAATGAACGTAACTATATATCTGGCCAACGCCAGTAGCTCAGACAGTTCCATCCCAACGCTGATGTCCACTTACCCCAGAGCTCTCTGATCCACATACCACTTCTCCTCCTTTATGCCCTTATGAGGGCCCTGTGAAACTCCCTTGTCTTCTCCTGCATCACCCGGGGTGCCGGTGGAGGGCTGGCGGGCCATCCAAAATAGACAAAGTAATGAAATTTGTAAACAATGTGCTTATCACATTTGTTCAGGGTTTGGAAGGGCACTGGGTATGCCATCTTCACGTAAAACATAATAGCCCTGTCCCATTTCTGCGTGACAGAGTTCATTTCACCCTTTTGGGCAATGATACACAGTGGCAAGAAAAAGTATGTGAACCCTTTGGAATTACCTGGATTTCTAACTAAATTGGTCATAAAATTTGATCTGTCACAACAATAGACAAACGTAGTGTGCTTAAACTAATAACACTCAAATTATTGCATTTATATTTGACTATATTGAATACATAATTTAAACATTCAAGGAGTAGGTTGAAAATATGTGTATGTGATCCCCTAGGCTAATGACTTATCCAAAAGCTAATTGGAGTCAGGAGTCAGCTAACCTGGAGTCCAATCAATGAGACGAGATTGGAGATGTTGGTTAGAGCTGCCTTGCCCTTAAAAAACATGCTTCACTTCAGCCCCGTCGATGAGAATGGGGGCGTGCTCGGTCCTCCTTTTCCTGTAGTCCACAATCATCTTCTTTGTCTTGATCACACCTACCCTTACCACCTTGGCACGGCCCGTCAGGACGTCCAGGATCCAGTTGCAGAGGGAGGTGTTTAGTCCCAGGGTCCTTAGCTTTGAGGGCACTATGGTTTTGAACACTGAACTGTAGTCAATGAATATCATTCTCACATAGGTGTTCCTTTTGTTCAGATGGGAAAGGGCAGTGTGGAGTGCAATAGAGATTGCACCATCTGTGGATCTGTTGGTGCAGTATGCACATTTGAGTAGGTCTAAGGTTTCTGGGATAATGATGTTGATGTGAGCCATGATCAGCCTTTCAAAGCATTTCATGGCTACAGAGTGAGTGCTACAGGTTGGTAGTCATTTAGGCAGGTTACCTTGGTGTTCTTGGGCACAAGGACTATGGTGGTCTGCTTGAAACATGTTGGTATTACAGACTCTTACACGGAGAGGTTGAACATGTCAGTGAAGAGACTTGACAGTTGGTTAGCGCATGCTCGGAGTAGACGTCTTTGTAATTCGTCTGGCCCTGCAGCCTTGTGAATGTTGACCTGTTTAAAGTTCTTACTCACGTCGACTGCGGAGAGCGTGATCACACAGTCATCCGGAGCAGCTGATGCTCTCCTGCATGTTTCAGTGTTACTTGCCTCGAAGCAAGCGTAGAAGTTATTTAGCTCATCTGGCAGGCTATGGTCACATGGCAGTTCTCGGCTTTGCTTCCCTTTGTAGTCTGTAAAAGTTTGCAAGCCCTGCCAAGTCCGACGAATGTCGGAGGCGGTGTAGTACGATTCGATCTTAGTCCTGTGTTGACGCTTCGCCTGTTTGATGGTTCTTCGGGATTTCTTACAAGCTTCCGAGTTCCGCTCCTTGAAAGCGGCAGCTCTACCTTTTAGTTCAGTATGAATGTTGCCTGTAATCCAAGGCTTCTGTTTGGGGTATGTACATACAGTCACTTTGGGTATGACGCCCTTGATGCACTTATTGATAAAGCCAGTGCCTGATGTGGCGTACTCCTCAATGCCATCGGAAGAATCCCGGAACATATTCCAGTCTGTGCCTGCAAAACAGTGATGTAGTTTAGCATCTGCTTCATCTGACCACATTTTTATAGACCGAGTCACTGGTGCTTCCTGCTTTAATTTTAGCATCAGGAGGATAGTTATGGTCAGATTTGCCAAATGGGGGGCGGGGGAGAGCTTTCTACGCGTCTCTGCGTGTGGAGTAAAGGTGGTCTAGAATTATTTCACCTCTGGTTGCACATTTAACATGCTGATAGAAATGAGGTAAAACTGATTTATGTTCCTCTGCATTAATGTCCTCGGTCACTAGGAGCGCCGCCTCTGGATGAGCGTTTTCCTGTTTGGTTATGGTGGAATACAGCTCATTGAGTGTGGTTTTAGTGCCAGCCTCGGTCTGTGGTGTTGTGTAGACAGCTATGAAAATACAGATAAACTCTCTAGGTAGATAGTGTGGTCTACAGCTTATGAGTTAGAGGTAGAGCTTATCACTCTCAGGCGAGCAAAACCTTGAGACTAACTTAGATACCATGCAATATATCTAGCTATTGTTTACAAATGTGCATAGGTCCCCACCCCGTGTCTTACCAGAGGCTGCTGTTCTGTCCTGCCGATAGTGTGTATAACCCGCCAGGTGTATGTTCTTAATGTTGTCATTCAGCCACAACGGTGAAACATAACATATTACAGTTATTAATGTCCTGTTGGTAGGGTATAGGTGTTTTCAGTTCGGCCCATTTATTTTCCAGCGATTGAACGTTAGCTAGCAGGATGGAAGGCAAGGGCAGATTAGCCACTCGTCTTCTGATCCTCACAAGGCACCCTGATCTCTTTCCGCAAAACTTCAGTTTCCTTTTCCAGCGAATAACGGGGAGCTGGACCTGATCGGGTGTCTGTAGTAGTATATCCCCGCAGCCTTTCCAATGATGTCAAGCAAAGAGGCACTAAGTTTGAAGGTAGGCCTTGAAATACATCCACAGGTACACCTCCAATTGACTCAAATTATGTAAATTAGCCTATCAGCAGCTTCTAAAGCCATGACATAATTTTCTTGAATTTTCCAAGCTGTTAAGGCACAGTCAACTTAGTGTATGTAAACTTCTAACCCACTGGAATTGTGATACAGTGAATTATAAGTGAAATAATCTGTCTGTAAACAATTGTTGGAAAAATTACTTGTGTCATGCATAAAGTAGATGTCCTAACCGACTTGCCAAAACTATAGTTTGTTAAACCCTCTTGAGTGTAGGGGGCAGTATTTTGATGTTTGGATGAAAAACGTACCCAAATGAAACTATTTCTCAGGCCCAGAATCTAGAACATGCATATTGTTACGAATCCCTTTTGGCCCGACAGTCTAGGAGGGATGGTAATGAGACCTGTAACATAACAAATTATAATTGTGACACAGTAAAAGTGTGAACGAAATAACCACGACAACTGAAATCTACCGTCAAACTCATGGTTTATTGTAAAACACACGGTAATGGGGGGAGCAGGAAAAGGGGCTGAGCTGGACCCAAGGAAAGAAACAGTAAGTATGCAAAAACACCCCTAAGCTAGACTAGCCTACTTTAACAACAGCTAACTAACTAACCAAAAATACAGTGGGTGGTCCGCCCAGTTGTAACTAGTGTATTTAACAAAGTTTACCTACGGGTAGTGTATGCCCATGGGCGACTTGTCTTGGTTTCCCCTTTTTCCCACCAGCAACAAACAAACACCATAACCAAAAACAATACTCACAGATGAGGACAAAGTGCTATGGAGGTGCTCAAACAAAAGAGAGGTTTAAGACACAAAGAGAGAGTGAAACACAGAGACCTACAGACATGGCATTTACAGAGAGATGCAGCTCTAGAGCAAACTACTGATGGGTTTTTAAACCAACGGAAAGGAACTGTGATAGGGTAGGAAACAGGAGGAGGTGTGTCTTCTGATTGTTGATTGGATTGGTGACTGATTGGGGAGTGATGATTTTCACCTGTGAGGGGAAAAGGAGAGAAAAGAACACAGGATACACACACACACAGGATACACACACAGGCTAATGGTATCCGTAACACATATAATTGTCAGATTAGGATAGAAAACACTCTAAAGTTTCCAAAACTGTCAAAATATTGTCTGTGAGTATAACAGAACTGATATTGCAGGTGAAAACCTGAGGAAAATCCAACCAGGAAGTGCTGTTTTTCCTGAAACCTCTCTGTTCCATTGCATGCCTTCCTCCATTTAAAGGGATATCAACCAGATTCCCTTTCCTTTGGCTTCCACATGATGTGAACAGTCTTTAGACATAGTTTCAGGCTTTTATTCTGAAAAATGAGCGAGAAAGATCACATCGCGTCAGTGGATGGCTGGGTGCCAGCAGAGTTTTGCATGCGCGAGAAGCTTGGAGTAGACATTTTCTCTCTCACTCCTATTGAAAAAGCTACGGTCCGGTTGAAATATTATTGATTATTTATTGTAAAAACAACCTGAGGATTGATTATAAAAAACGTTTGACATGTTTCTACAAACTTTACGGATACTATTTGGAATTTTCGTCTGCCCCTTCGTGACCGCTCGAGCATGTGGATTTCTGAGCATAACGCGCCAATCAAATGGAGGTTTTTGGATTTAAACAGAATTGTTAAGGAACAAAAGGAACATTTATTGTGTAACTGGGAGTCTTGTGAGTGCAAACATCCAAAGATCATCAAAGGTAAGCGATTCATTTTATTACTTTTCTGACTTTCGTGACCAATCTACTTTGCTGCTAGCTGTTTGTAATGTTTTGTCTGCTGAGAGAGATGTCCTAACATAAACGCTTGGATAGTTTTCGCCGAAAAGCTTTTTTGAAAACTGACATGCCAGGTGGATTAACAACAAGCTAAGCTGTGTTTTGCTATATTGCACTTGTGATTTCATGAAAATGAAATATTTTTTGTAATTTAATTTGAATTTGGCGCGCTGCAATCCAGCGGATGTTGCAGAAAATGATCCCGCTAACGGGATGGGTGCGCCAAGAAGTTTTAACAGGACATTTTAGGAGTGGTTGAAAAACTAGTTTAATGACTTTAATGACAACTTTCGACTTCAACTGTACATCTGTGTGTTTGGTTTAGTCACGTTTTACTTACTTACCTACTTAGTTGTGTCATAGGATAGATATTGTTATGGACTCATCTGTCAGAATTAACATCATAAAACAAATCTGGATTTTTGTTGGAGTGGTCCCACCCAGAGACTTAAAGATATATCATTTGGAAAATACTTCCTTCAATCTCAGTTGGTCCAAGGTTCAAGGAATGGAGACATTCCCACAGTGCTTCCTAATTTCCTGCTCTAGCCCTAGAACATATCTCTGTTCAGACACTACTGAGGTCTGCCACAAAAAAATTAACTGGCTTGAAACCTGGTACTGAGTACACTGTCAGTGTCTCAACTTTGCTGAACAATGGGAAACAGAGTAAACCTGTCTCTAAAATCATTGTTACAGGTAAGAGATCTCCCTCACCTTATGGCAACGCATCATCTCTTTACCGGTGTGACATCTGTCCTGTTTTAGCTTATTTCTTCCTATACCAAAAGCAATTGGAAATACATGTTAAGCCATGGCTTTATTATACCTTTCCTCTTATAATACTGGAGTTACTGTAGCACTGACAATAATGTATTTTCCCTTAGTAATCCCTGCACCAGATAAGCTAAATGTTGACTCGGTGGACACCACATCAGCTACTGTGAGCTGGAGCCAGTCAGATGGAATCAAAGAAACTAAAAACCATTACCAGATCTCCTACCCCTGTCCAGGGACCGAACCACTGGACAACATCACTACCACATTCTCAACTAGTATCACTCTTTCAGATCTAGAGCCTGCCTCGGAGTACTGTATGACTGTCTGGACTGTGCTGGAAAATGGGGAGAGAAGTCAACCTCTGTCAACAACCTTCAGCACAAGTAAGGAAGAACAGTAACTATGACTAGTGTCAACTATTGATCAAAAGTGTAGGTCTCCTTGTTTCTTAAATAATTACATTGATTCATAAAGTCATTGTTAGTTTTCTCAAAGTTTATATTCTGCAGACCATATATGTTATGTCATTGCTCTCAAGACGCAGTGTGAAACTGAAAATGCAGCTTAGTGTATTGCTACGTATGCTGGCACAAGCAAGGGAACCTCTGCAAAAATTGGGGTGATGTTTCAGTTAATAGTCTTCACTCGACAAATGAAAGAAAGAATGGGACACCTCCACTAGCATCAACCACAATAGAACTCTTAGGACTGTGAAAGGTGTAGTGGATGGGTCTTAGTTGTTTAAACTCCAGGTGTGTTTGACACCAAGCATATCAAAGAGGTACTGGCAGAGCTTCTCCTTCTCTACTCCTGGCCCACATGTGTTCCTGATTGTCATTCCGTTGGGTAGATGCACACAGGAGAAGGAAACAGTGAAGATCCTTAACACAATTTTAAGTGAACAGGCAGAAAAGTGTGCAATGGTGCTATTTACATATGGACATCTACTGGGGGAGAAATCAATTGAAGACTATGTGAAAGGGGACTTATATCTTCAGAAAATCGTGGGATATCATGTCTTCAACAACGAGAATCACTCCCAGGTCATTGAGCTACTTAGGAAGATAGCAAGATGATCATGAAGAATGTAGGAAGCTACTACACCATTAGGATGTTTGAAGAGGCTGAGAGAGAAAAAAAGGGGTGCTGTATACAATGAATATTACTCTACTGCCATCCATCAATGTTGATGTGCCATGTCCGCATGGAAATATGTGATTTAATCAGCGTGTTATTGATTCAATTCCATGTATGATGACGGCCATTAGCCTTTGTGGTGGATGGGGGCTGAGGAAGGGCGGTATTTCTGAGGATCCCGAAAATGGCTCTTGAAAAATATAAAAAGCTGAGACTCACGAATGCGCATGTTCTTTTTGCCATGTGTGTGTGTGTTATTCAATGAGTTTCTATAGGCAAATAGCAGTAAATTCAATGTTTAATATATTTTTTGTACCTACAGGGGTCCTAAAATACTAAATTAAATAGCTAGATGGTACATTTTATTACTATCTTACATTTTTTTTCTCCATATGTTAGGTTAGTAGAGATCATAAAAAATAGCTTAGATCTTGAATATTCAGGGCCTTGAAAAAATTGAATATCTCAATGAGACTCACCTAAATAGATAAAGGATTCAAACAAATGTAATAAATTAATGAATTATAAACTGAGTCTACAAATCAATAGGAACACCTGCTATTTCCATGAAAGATTGACCAGGTGAAAGCTATGATCCCTTATTGATGTCACCTGTTACATCCACCAATCAATGTAGATAAAGGGAAGGAGACAGGTTAAAGAATGATTTTCAAACCGAGAGACAATTGAGCCATGGTTTGTGTATGTGTGCCACTCAGAGGGTGAATGGGAAAGGCAATATATTGATGTGCCTTTGAATGGGGTATGGTAGTAGGTGCCAGGGCGCACCGGTTTGAGTGTGTCAAGAACTGCAACACTGCTGGGTTTTTTAAAGAATGGTTCACCACCCAAAGGATATCCAGCCAACTTGACACAACAGTGGGAAGCATTGGAGTCAACATGGTGGAACGCTTTCGACACCTTGTAGAGTCCATGCCCCAACGAATTGAGGCTGTTCTGAGGGCAAAAAGGGGATCAACTCAATACTAGGAAGGTGTTCCTAATGTTTTGTACACTCAGTGTCCCAGCTTCCAATCAGATTATTTTGAACAATACTTATTTTTTTCTCTTTATTTACTTTTTGTCTACTGAGGTGGAACTACTTTATGGGGAGGTAGTGCTTGGGCTGCATTCACAATAGACAACTGTTAAATATACAATTAATTATTTTTTTTTTTAAGTATTCTATTGCGCTATTCTATCAACATTATTGTTTATCATGTATTATCTTTTCATTGATGTGAATTAGCATTATGTTGATTTTTTTTCTCTTGCTTGTTCATTCTCTTCTAGACTTTTTTTCTGTTACAACCATCACATTGATGATTGGTTTGTGTGTAATGTTTGAATAGTGATATAAATCCCCATATATTGAGCACATTGTTTCCTTGTTATGGAAAAGTCAATAGCCTCCATACTCTTTTATCCATAATACTGTGTGTGTGCAGTAATAGTGGAATGATACTGTGTTTCACAGTATTACTTACCTGCCAGTGTTGTGATTGGCTGTGATATTTGCCTATTGATTTCTCTAGCTTGAGAGGCATCTGGCCAATGTAGAAATTGTCATTTCCTGGTTGCTACAATTCTCCACTTTTCACTTAATTTCAGTTTATGTGAGAAAACAAGCACTGAATAGTTTCGTGAATCACTGTACCATCTAAATCGCTGTGAAATATATTATCAATAACAAAAATATAGTTTTTACAGCTTTTTGAAGCTGGTGGACCAAAACGGAAAGTAAAAGGCTCAAACACCCAATGTCTACGATGTTATGGGGAAATGTAATGTGGGGAAGGGGGTAGATTTGTTTTGATTGCAGCCTAGTGCTGTTGCAATTCACCAAGCTTTCACATACTGGAGAAATTAAAACATTTGTTTTACAAAACATCATGCTTATTTTAATCTCTTTTGATTTTATATGTAATTTTGAAATTCACAATAGCTGGAATATATTTTTGTTTTAAAGGTATAACTAACCTATATTTTTATCAGTTGTTAATCTACTCATTAACCCTGACCCTAACAAACATTGCACGGATTTTTCTAAATCTGTGATACATATAAGGGATAGTTAAGTGATTTTCTGTACTTAGATTGAACATTCTGCAAACAATTAGCAACATTAGCACTTTGGGATAATTGCGATTGCGTCATCTGTGGATCTGTTGGGGCGGTATGCGCATTGGAGCAGGTCTATGGTTTCCAGTATGATAGTGTTGATGTGAGCTGTGACCAGCCTTTCAAAGCACTTCATGGCTACCGATGTGAGTGGTATGGGGCGGTAATCATTTAGGCAGGTTACCATTCGCTTTCTTGGACACAGGGACTATGGTGGTCTGCTTCAAACATGTAGGTATTACAGACTCGGTCAGGGAGAGGTTGAAAATGTCAGTGAAGACACTTGCCAGTTGGTCCATGCATGCTTTGAGTAAGTTGGGGAATAATCAGAATTGGGTGGTAACATAGGTAAGATGTTTTATATTCATCATATGTTTGTAAGTTATTTCTCATAGGAATGTATTTTGTTGTACTATAGTGGTGGCCATTGGCAGTTATCTGTTCTATGTCAAGACTAAGTTGCATGGGCCACAGAGAGGGGAGAGGTCAATGTGTCATCATGTGTAAACATATATTTTGCTCCACTGTGTCTGTGTGCCAGTCACTCCCTACTTTTCCCATCGGGGAGAGGAGGATGGCAGTGTCTGGAATCATTCTATGCTCCCTGTGAGCTTGTCCAGGATTGGTTGTATTTAGAATTGGTTGTATCTAAATGACAATTTGATATATGCCTGTTGATTTGGAGGATTGGTTTATGGTTCTGGGTTTGAGTAAGGAGACAAAGCTGAACAATGTATTATGTCTATGCTGTCTGACTATGTGTGTTCTTTGCTATTAAAGGATCTCAGTTGCAATGTAGAAGGGGCTCTCAGAGAATTCATTGATAGACACCGAATTGATCTGAGAGTCACAGGGTTGTGATAGAGCTCATATAATTAAAGATGGACTTTAATAACTAACTCTGACTTGTGTTGTGGTTTGCGCTCATGATTTGGAAAATAGAGGAAATTTCCACGACAGTACACGTCCTTGTAATCAGTCTGGCCCTGAGGCTTTGTGACCTGTTTAAAAGTCTTGCTCACATCGGCTATGGAGAGTGTGATCACACAGTCATCCAGAACAGCTGGTGCCTCTCATGCATTTAGCTCATCTGGTTCGCTCACTTCACTGGGCAGCTCGCGGCTGGGTTTCCCTTTGTGGTCTGTAATAGTTTTCAAGCCTGCCACATCCGACGAGCATCAGAGACGGTGTAGATTCAATCTTGGATTCAATCTTAGTCCTGTATTGATGCTTTGCCTGTTTGATGGTTCATCTAAGGGCGTAGCAGGATTTCTTCTAAGCGTCCATATTAGTGTTCTGCTCCTTGAAAGCGGCAGCTCTAGCCTTTAGCTCGGTGCGGATGTTGCCTGTAATCCATGGCTTCTGGTTGGGATATGTACTGTATGTACGGTCACTGTGGGGACGATGTCGTCGATGCACTTATTGACGAAGCCGGTGACTGAGGTGGTATACTCCTCATTGGATGAATCCCTGAACATATTCCAGTCTGTGCTAGAAAAACAGTCCTGTAGCGTAGCATCCGCATCATTTGACCACTTCCGTATTGAGAGAGTCACTGGTACTTCCTACTTTAGTTTTTGCTTGTAAGCAGGAATCAGGAGAATATAATTATGGTTAGATTTTCCAAATGGAGGGTGAGGGATAGCTTTGAATGCGTCTGTCACGTTCGTTATAAGAATCGGACCAAGTCGCAGCGTTGTATGCGTACATTCTTATTTATTTAAAGAATGAACACTGAACAAAATAACAAAACTAAATGTGCCGCTATAAAAACCGAGTGCTGACAGGCAACTACACATATACAAGATCCCACAAACACCAAAGGGAAAGGGCTACCTAAATATAATCCCCAATCAGAGACAAAGATAAACAGCTGTCTCTGATTGGGAACCATATCAGGTCACCATAGACATACAAAAAATCTTAGACAATACAAAAACTAGCGTATACCCAACCTAGTCACACCCTGACCTAACCAAAATATAAAGAAAACAGAGATATCTCAGGTCAGGGCGTGACAGCGTCTCTGTGTGTGGAATAAAGCTGTTTTTTCCTTTGGTTGCACATGTGACATGCTGGTAGAAATGAGGAAAAACTGATTTAAGTTTGCCTGTATTAAAGTCTCTGGCCACTAGGAGAACCGCTTATGGATGAGCATTTTCTTGTTTGCTTATGGCCTTATACAGCTGGTTGAGTGTGGTCTTAGTGCCATCATCGGTTTGTGGTGGTAAATAGATGGCTATGAATAATATAGATGAGAACTGTCTTGGTAAATAGTGTGGTCTACAGTTCATCATGAGGTAATCTACCTCAGGCAAACAATACCTCAAGACTTCTTTAATGTTAAACATCGCGCACCAGCTGTTATTGACAAATAGACACACTCCCCCGCCCCTTGTTTTACCAGATGTAGCTGCTCTGTCCTGCCGATGCATGGAAAGCCCAGCCAGCTCTATATTATCCTTGTCGTCGTTCAGCCACGACTCTGTGAAACATAAGATATGTGACCCGATTCAGGAAACTAGGCATATGTTGCAAGTCACGACTTCACAGGAGAGCCGTTTGAACGTAATGGCTTTTTTTTTTTAATCAAAAGGCCTTATTAATAACATGTGCCTCATTAACAAACTTGTATGTCATCTGTAAATACGAATACAATTGTTAAATTCCGAGCCTTGTTGGATAAGCCACAGAAAAAGGGAGAAACCTTCCCACTAGCCATGATTGGCTAATGAGTGGGCTGGACATGTAGAGAGAGGACTTTTGATTGGTCTGCCATATTGAAGGCTTCTGTCTATTTGAGCTCATCTGTGTTGGTAATCCTGTCGAACACGGCTTTAAAAAAAAATGTATTGTGTAGTTGAGCTGCATACGCGTTGCTCTCCACTCTGGAGGATCACGTTTTGAAATCAGTGGAATTAGAGTATGCTAGCTAAAGAGATGGAGAAAACACCTGTCTCCAGATTACATCTTCAAACTAAGGGCAACCGGGGTATGGCATTCCTGAGAGGGAGATGCGTCCATCATGCATGATGATGTATACAGGTAAGATAGTCTAGTGTTAGCTAGCAACATTTTCAGATATTACACATTTCTAATTTTGACAGAAAGTGGTTTCATTTCAAGTTAAAGTGTACTGTTAGCTGGCTGGCTCCCTATCTGACGTTGTTATTCATTTCCCAGAGCCGTTGCTTTTCTAGTTAGAGCCTAATGTTAGCTAGTTAACATTGCACCTGGTTTGTTAGCTCCCAGCACTGTGGCATTGTTGGCACTTTGTTCATTGTTGTTTAACTAGCTAACGTTATCTGGCTGGTTGTTCGCTTACGTTACATGACGTGTGTGATCTTAAACGTTGTTTACCGAGCTAGGTTCCTTGTTTCCCTAGCTAGTTAGCTATATGTCTTAAGCTAAAGTGTACTGTTAGCTACCTAGATAACGTTAGCTGGCTGGCTCCCTGGCGGACGTTATTATTACAGCGTAATGAAATTGTTGCCAATAGAGTTGTTTAGGCTGTTTTCATGTTATCCAGAGGTAAGTGTGCATCAAGTGTGTGCTCCAAGAGTGAAATGAGACGGATGGGGCTAAAGCTTAAGAGGGTTTGAACGATGCTGAATGAGTGCAGACAAAGAAGAGCTCTTCACCAGATACCAAAACATTCAAATACGATTTTCTCAAAAGGGAGTTTACAAGTTGATCAACTTACAAAGCAGAATTACTTTCCCATTGTTCCTCAAATGCAGTGTATGATATACTTTTTCGTATCTCTGTGTCTCTACATTTATCCAATGTAAGAAACACCATTTCACATTTTGGTACATAAGAGCGAAGCCAGGTGGTGA
This sequence comes from Oncorhynchus clarkii lewisi, assembly GCF_045791955.1. Classification (NCBI taxonomy): domain Eukaryota; kingdom Metazoa; phylum Chordata; class Actinopteri; order Salmoniformes; family Salmonidae; genus Oncorhynchus; species Oncorhynchus clarkii. The sequence continues at coordinate 22,176,034 of NC_092174.1, read as the reverse complement.
GCCACATATTACAGTTTGTAATGTCCCATTGGTAGGATAGTCTTAATCATAGATCATCCAGGTCATTTTCCAATGATTGCATGTTGGCCAATAGTATGGATGGTAGTGGAGGGTTACTTACTCGCCTCCAATTTCTCATAAGGCACCCCGACCTCCGCCCCCTTTTATTCCATCTTTTCTTCACGCTAATGATGGGGATTGGGCCTGATCTCGAGAAAGCAGATATATCCTTTGCGTCGGACTCGTTAAAGAAAATATCTATGTCCAGTTTGAGGTGAGTAATCGCTGTTCTGATGTTCTGAAGCAACCACAACTTACTTTTGCAGACCGTGAAAGCGACAAGACAGATAAATAACAGCGCACATAGCTTCTGATGTGATCAAGCAAAAATGGCCTGCCTATATGAAAGCAAATATGATCAAATGCATGGTTGTTTCTAATTGAGGTAAACTACAATTGAAGTGTCCTGGCTGCGTATCAGTTCAAAAAAGAGACTAGTGACCTCCTGGGACTGTGTGTGTTTGCCTGCCAGCTTTGCTTAAGCAGCAGACGCAACTGAAAGACGTTATAGACCAATGAGAGGATTGCATGAAACAATATGCTGAACCATGCATGCTTATGATTGGACAAAACAGATGAAAAGGAGATTTCATGTCAAGTTGAATGTCCATTAGTCTCACATGGAATTCTCATCTCGTTACACTTGTCAACTAAAATGAAAAGTAATTTGTAATAGTAATAGTTTTTTCCGGGGCATCTCATCTTGTTATTGTCATTATTTTTCGTCAGGAAAAACAAGTATGATGCCGCCAGGTGATGTCATCAGTGTCTCCGGATGATGTCATCGGAAACAGTTCTCTCTGATTCAGAGGGGTTGGGTTAAATGCGGAAGAACACGTTTCAGTTGAAGACATTCAGTTGTGCAACTGACTAGGCATCCTTTCCCCTTCCTTTCTTTTATCTTTTTGACTACAAAACATAGAAACCAACCATTTTCACATATGTTGATCTTGGCATGTTGCTGAAGATGATACATTTGATGGGGGCGGCAGATAGCCTAGTGGTTAGAGCAAACAAAAGGTTGCAAGATCAAATCCCTGAGCTGACAAGGTACAAATCTGTCGTTCTGCCCCTGAACAAGGCAGTTAACCCACTGTTCCTAGGCTGTCATTGAAAATAAGTATTTGTTCTTAACTGACTTGCCTAGTTAAATGAAAAAGGGCAATGTGCACCTTTTAATAATAGCTTTCCAATATAAGTTCTGCATAAACATTCAGAATATATCACATATTTAGTGCAGGCGAGACTTTCCTCACATTCTGTTGGCCACATCTCAATTGTAGCCTAGGAATCCAAAGGGTATCTATGCCTGAAACACAGGGTTAGGGTCAGACCTGAATAAAAAAAAGCCATGTCGTTCTAGTGCAACATTATATTTTCAGTAGACTGGTTTTATATAATTTTTGTAATCTAAAATCTACGCACATACTCACTAAATTCTGCCAACTCGTATCTGCATGCTGTCCTCACCCATCTTTATGTCCACAGAACTGCAAGTGACCTTCGACAAATTCTACCTCTGTGTTGATATTGACGTTGTCCAACCCTGTTATTTGTCAAAAAAGGATATAGACATTTCTCTTTTGAAGGGATCCTCCATGTTTGCCACATACTGTAAGTCATAAAATCCCCTTCTACAATGGATTAGATTTTTACCTTGGAGGCTGAGAGAAAAGACAAACAATAGCCTGAAATGGATCTTCCTGAGTTAGGGCTCTATTCAGTCTGTATCGCTGAAGCATTACAGATTGCGTGATAGAAAATATTCAGCATGTACCGTGAATGCAGTCTCCGCTAGCACGGGAACATTGCGTTTAAATTTAAATCATGTTGTAACACTGAATTTCCGCGTTATGGATTGAATAAAGCCCTTTGACTCTTTCAAGCCCCTCAACTACAGAGGTTTGAATTGTTTACATTTTAATGTAATTGACACAGTCTACTGCCCAAAATACACTGAACAAAAATATAAAATGGAACAATTTCAAAGATTTTACTGAGTTACAGTTCAATTGAAATACATTCATTAGGCCCTAATCTATGGATGTCACATAACTGGGAATACAGATATGCATCTGTTGGTTACAGATACCTTAAAAAAAGTAGGGCCGTCAATCAGAATACCAGTCAGTATCTGGTGTGGCCACCATTTGCCTCATGCAGTAGGACACATCTCTTTCACATAGAGTGGATCAGGCTGTTAATTGTGGCCTGTGGAATGTTGTCCCAGTCCTCTTCAATGGCTGTGCAAAGTTTCTGTATATTGGCGGGAACTGGAACGCTCTGTCGTACACGTCGATCCAGAGCATCCCCAACATGCTCAATGGGTGATATGTCTGGTGAGTATGCAGGCCTTGGAAGAACTGGGACATTTTAAGCATTATCATGCTGAAACATGAGGTGATGGCGGCTTATGAATTGCACGACAATAGACCTTAGCATCTCATCATGGTATCTCGGTGCTTTCAAATTGCCAGTGATAAAATTAAATTGTTTTGTTGTCAGTAGCTTATGCCTGGCCATACCATAACCCCACCGCCACCATGGGTCACTCTGTTCACAACGTTGACATCAGCAAACCGCTCGCCCACACGACGCCATACATGCTGTCTATAATCTGCCCAGTACAGTTGAAACCGGGATTCATCCATGATAAGCATACTTCTCCAGCGTGCCAGTGGCTATTGTAAGTGAGCATTTTCCCACAGAATTCGGTTACGATGCCGAACTGCAGTCAGGTCAAGACCCTGGTGAGGACGACAAGCACCCAGATGAGCTTCCCTGAGACAGTTTCTGACAGTTTGTGCAAACCCACAGTTTCATCAGCTGTCCAGGTGGCCGGTCTCACATCATCCCACTGGTTAAGAACCCGGATGTGAAGGTCCTGGGCTGGCGTGGTTACACGTGGTCTGCGGTTGTGAGGCTGGTTGGACATACCAAATTCTCTAGAATGAGAAATGAACATGAAATTCTCTGGCAACAGCTCTAGTGGACATTCCTGCAGTCAGCATGCCAATTGCATGCTCCCACAAACCTTTAAACATCTGTGGCATTGTGTCGTGTGACTGCACATTTTAGAGTAGCCTTTTATTGTTTCCCAGCACAAGGTGCACCTGTGTAATGATCATTCTGTTTCACCCTTGTGTGGGGTTCATGTTTTTGTTATTCACCCAATGTTTGCGGGTCTGATGGACCCACAACATTATTGGGTTTTTAAAACATTACAGCCATAACAATTTACGTAAAAATACAAGCATACTTGGACAGCATACTTGGTTAATATTTACCATTTACCTCTGCTAGATCACATTTATCAATAAAAGTTTTTTTTGCTAATTAGTTTTTTTTGATAATGTGATTTTTGTAAACAAAAATCAATTATGATCAAGACATGGGTGAAATAAATCATGTTTTTATCACTATTGATGTTTATTGCTTTGAACTGAACAAATTGGAAGGACAAATACAGTACAGTATTTTATGGAAATGATAAATGAGCCCCATTGAACACAAATTAAGGCCGGTCTACACACAACATGAGGGACAGATTTTGACTGTGTGTGTGTTGCAAATGTATTGTATTTATTGCACTTTATGCATGTGTACTGTGTCTTCCTGTCCTTCTTGGATCCACACACATCGTAGCGCTTCTTTTTGTTGCTACCGGCTGCAATCTAGAATGATGAAAAAACGTACTAAATCTTACTCACTCACTCACTCACGTATATACTGTAGCTACAGCAGGCCAAGGTAGGCTAGTCAGACACGCACACATGCAACATCATCACTCACACTTACTTCCGGTATTGGAGTTGTTGGTTCTGTGAGTCGGGCGGATGGGGCACCAGCATCCTCCTCCTGAATCCTCCTCACGATGGCTACAGAAGCTGGTGTCCTTGGGATATGTTGCCTCCTCTGGAGTTGAGGTCTTACCAATGCCTTACCCAGCTCCTCAAGAAAGAGACGTCTCCTCTGGAGCTTCCCTCTGTTCCAATCTGGGTTCAACCCCAACCAAATGACAAACGCGTTATATGCCGAGATGTCCAAGATTTTGAAGAACATCACAAGTGGCCAGTGTAGGGTTCTTTTTTTGCAGCTCTAGTCAGACACCTGCTTCTCTAAATTATCCACCCCTCCTTTTGTGGCATTGTAATCCATTATAATTTTTTTTTATTTTTTATGTTCCTGGCCACAGATTCTACCATCCCTATGCATCATACCACGTTTGCCTTTCTTTGGCATGTAGGATACTAGGGACGTGTCGGCCGTAAACACAAACTTAGAGGAATTTTCGTACTGTTCCTACCATCGTCAGCTTCTTCTTGGGGAGATCCTGTCCCAGCTTGTGTGAAGTAAAAATGTGATGTTGTGGCCAGGACAACCTGCATCCCTTGGTTCTTCTCAGGGGCTCCTCCATCTGGCTTCCCCGTATACACTTACAAGTTCCACCCATATGATGAAGTAGCATCACAGGTAGCCCAGATCTTGATTCCATATTTTGAGGGTTTAGATGGTATGTACTGCCTGAAGGGGCAGCGGCCCCTAAATGGCATAAGCTGCTCATCAACAGTAACGTTTGGCCCAGGGTTGTAGAACAGGGGAAGGCGGTCCACCCACTTGTACCACACTGACCTGATTGCAGCTAGCTTGTCTCTCAGCCGCCGAGATGGTCTGGTGTCTCGGTTATCGAAGCGAATAATACTGGAAATGATGTGGAAAAGTTATCTGCCAGTTTCTGCATCCCACAGGATTCCCCATTGGATCTGAAAAAACCAGCAAGGATAAGAACCCCAAAGTATTTAAGTAAATTAGTTTGATCCATCTCCTTCCATCTCTCTCCAAAAACACGCATTCCCTTCAAATTAGTGCAGTCCAGAATGATTTCCTGGCTGGTGTCTGGGATGAACAGTTCAAAAGAAGACTTTATGTCCTGCACACGACTAACCGCCATCCGCTTCGGCTCTGGTTACATCCTTATCCCATTGGCAGCCATGCGGGATGGCTCATTCCTTGGGCAAGATCACCATTTAATTTCACACATTTTTTACATCCATATTTCTCCTCCTGCAGGCTGCTGATGAGCTGGTTGCTGACGGGCTGGTCCTGGGGCTGGCTGCTGACGGGCTGGTCCTGGAGCTGACTGAGGGTCAATCTCAGCCTCTTCTTCCAACTCATTGTCAGACTCCAGATTGACAGAGACATGATCCTCATATTTGTAAAATTCTTCATCTTCCATAGTGGAAGACGCTCCTTCCACACTACTGTAGCTTGTCTCTCTGCAAAAATGATTTCTAAGGCCCTCTGGGCAGAGATTTTTTTTGCCATACTGATTGATTGTGGTAAGGAGCCACACATGCAAAGCTATTTATTTGATGTGTCTCTCCCAATTTGCACCTGGCTGGGGTAGAGTGTGGGAAAATACAGCACTTTTTACAGTGTATTGAAATAATATATTGTAATAACATTGTGAAGGTTCCCGCAAGACATTGTTTAGTTTCACACACTACAAAGGGTAAATATAGAGTGCAAGAAAGACAGGAGACAGGCAGACAGGCATGGAGGCAGACAGGTTCTTGGTGCTATGTTGAAACAGCAGGCCCAGGGAGGAGGAAGACAGAGTGAAGGCACACAGCAAACTTTTTTGATAAATTTGTACTTGTTTTCACCTACACACACACTTTTCCACACTTTTATTACCCTCGGGTCCAGTGGACCCGAACACTACATATGTAATATAAATGTGTAGGGAGATGCACAGTGTACAATCAATGAAAATGTGTTCTTTTACATGTTCTTCACAGAAAATGAGCCAAGGCCAATGAGTCTCAGGTTGAAAAAATTATTCATTTTTATTTGAGTAAACATTGAAAATGAGGCCTCTGTCAACAAAAGCACAACAAACAAGAAACACTTAGTCAGCACTGTGAAATTGCATTTACAAGCAAATACACGCTGACAGTTAGGGAAGGTTATTCCAGAGATCTGGGGTAACTGCCACAACCAGACAGGGCATTAGCGGCGAGGGGCGACACACGGCACGCTGGCAGCGCCCCTCCTGCTCCCTCCTACCGCCTACCGCCACTGCCTTTATCATGGAGGAGGAGGCTAGGGTCTGGAGGCCTGGGCCCAGATTTACAAAACATTTTAAATTATATTTTTTTCCTTAACTATAGACTTATGAAGAAAGTTAAGCAAAAAGGTTCTTGGAAATGTTACTGTGCTATTTCTTATGTTTCTCCTTAAGCAAAAAGATAAGAAGAAATTTGATTCTTGAATATAAAGTTCTTAATTCCAAGATAGCTAAACCCTTGTCTTAAACTCTGGGCAGTGAGAGAACAAGCTCATGAAAGCAATTGAACATGTAATTCACTCACAAACTTCATCTGAAAGTTTCAGTATTGATTACTTTAAACCCAAGAACATGTTTTCGAACAGTAATCTCAGCATGAAATATGCTAACATGATTGCCATTGGTAGCTAGATAACTAGCTAAATCTTCAGAAGATTCGTAAGAAGATATTTGAGTTCGTAAGAAAATCATTAAATCGTAAGATATTGTTGAGGAATTACGAACTATCTAATAAACGTTTTTTTTTTTCCTTAAGAAACTTCTTAAGTTTTTGCATAAGAAGTGTTTTGTGAATCTGGGCCCTGGAGGCTGGGCTTGAGAGGTGGCGATGGCTAAAGGGAGGAGCTGGGCTGAGCTACACCTGAGCTACACCAGGGACGCTTAACATAATGCACTTGGAAGTGCAGTACATGAATTATCCTAAATCATACACAATTCACGAGAGACTCACTAGTACACCCTGCCCCATAACCCCCCCCCCCCCCCCTACCTCTCGCCCTCCCCTGTTAAGGGAGAGTAACAGTAGCATGGTTCTGGAGGGGGCTAGAGGGGCTAGGATTGCCTGGTCCTGTCAATGACCAGTGGTGGGGGGTTACTGATTGAACACAGTGTTCTGGACCACTGCACCCAATGAAGGTACCCCCCCACAGCCCCCCTCAGCCATTTCATATGAGACCATTGTTTGTTGAATATACCACCAGATGGTTTGCACCAGATTGGTGGAGGTATCAATTTGACAAGGCAACCTATGTGGGAGGTAGCGTAGGCCCAGCTAGCAGAATACAACTGGAGAGTAGTAACACATCCAGAAAAACAGGATAGTAGAGCTGTGTTTTACTTCCTGGAATTCTATCATTGTTGATTTCAGTATTGGGGATTATTCTCTAAGCTCCCTTATTCAGCCATACAACCATCCCAGGTATGGGGTGTAATATTAGAGGGCAAGAAGGAGAAAAGGAGATGTGTATAGGGAGAGAGGCAATCTACTGTAGCACAGGGTCACGGCCTCTCATAATCTGCTGCACTCTCACTAATGACTGATAACACGAGTCGACCAAGGTGTGTCAGCCTTCATCGCTCTTTTTAATTAGAGATTGCGTACACTCATTCTGTTTCCCTTGAGCCTGCCTTCTTTTTTCTCCACTCTGCTACACACACCTCAAGTCAGCCAATCACTCAGCAGCATCACTCAGCCTGCTATTCAGCTGAATGAGGACCCTCCCCCCTCTCCTCTCATATGGCACGGAGACCACACGAGCTATTAGATCTGTGTTCTCAATCCCACCACGCAGCATCAGGGCCTCTGTCTGGCTCATCCATAGCCCAGGTTGGAACATATGGGATAGGCAATATGAAAGCTTTAGCAGGTAGATAAAAACATACACATTAAGGTAGTGGTCTCAGCTATTACTCTTTTCTTCCACAGTTCCTGAATTCTGTAACCTCTGATCTAAAAACCAGATGACCTGTCACTGTGTATCCAAATCACTGATTAGGCCTACATTGCATGTGTGTCGGCTATAGCAACACCGCCAAGCCCTCACTACTGTTTACATTCACTGACACACACCCCATTTAATGAAGGGAGCAGAGGAGAGTGAGCAGAGCAGGGGGGGGGGGGGGGGGGGGGGGGGGGGGGGATAATTTTATTTTATATAACCTTTATTTAACTAGGCAAGTTAGTTAAGAACAAATTCTTATTTACAATGACAGCCTACCCGGGAACAGTGTGTTATCTGCCTTGTTCATGGGCAGAATAACAGATTTTTACCTTGTTAGCTCAGGGATTCAATCCAGCAACCTTTTGGTTACTGGCACAATGCTCTAACCACTAGGCTACCTGCCACCATCATTCATGACTGATATGGAGTGTTTCTTTTAAGCTAGTCCCCAGTGGCTAAACATAGCGAATCAGAATATAGGGAGGGGGTAGAGCATCATAGGGTCAAATTATAGGGAGGGGGTAGTGTATCATAGGGTCAAAACCTAAGTCAACCAGTGGCAGGGGTAGTGCCAGGTCTTCAAGTGAGCCTGTATAATGTAGTGTTTCCAGTGGTGTGTAATCCTTGTCATAAACAAAACCAGATAGCCTGACATTGAAACCTGGCATCCTTTTCTGTGGGTAGTATCTTAAAAAAAAACATAATTGATTGAGACAGAGAGAGAGAGAGGCCAGGAGGGCACAGTCATGCAGTTCTGTGGGTAGATAATATTGATACAAACCACAATCCCACCACCATGACTGTCTGAGCTAGACAGAGAGACAGAGGCCAGAGAGACAGAGGCCAGAGAGACAGAGGCCAGAGAGACAGAGGCCAGAGAGACAGAGGCCAGAGAGACAGAGGCCAGAGAGACCAGAGAGACAGAGGCCTGGCTTTGGCCCAGCTGTTTCATGGCACCATCTTCACGACCTGTTCTCTGTTGAGACTCCTCTGGTAACAAACATAAACCAAGTGCCTGGCTGAAAAATGTAGCTGGGCTTTAACAATAAACAGCCACCTCGGCTGAGAGAGAGGGAGAGAGGTCCACATCCATCAGCTGTGATGAAACAAAGTATTCGGGCACGGCCGAGTCAGAGGACTATGAATAGGTCTGTAGTAATGAACGTGATCACCTCTGACCTAATGAAATGACAACGTTACTGAGACATTTGGCATTTGTCTGGAGAGGGGAGAGACTAGTGATAGGTTTGTCTATGGAGTAATGTAGTTTTGACATTATTTGTGCAAGGCCTTTAGTTAGCTGTTGGGGGTGGAAGAGTTGGAAAGTTCAAATTAGTTGGAATTTGAACTTAGTAGCAATCAGCACTCCTCAAACCTCTGCACTTCTACTGTGCATCATGTGAAACTCACTTTAGAATGATTTAATTAAGTATAACCCGTTGCTGTGTAAATAGACTCGATCCATTTTGGGAAGATACGACCAACGGTTTGCTGAAAATCACAGGCCTGCTACCTGGAATGAGAGCTGACATTGTCCAAATACCTCATCACATTGTGTTGTGCAGACGGTGGGTAATTTCATGGTACTCAAGATATTAAAGTCAAAATTGTTTTGTTTACAAAACAGAGGATGAAAATGATCATGGCCGCAGTGACCAATCATAGATAATTATGAAAGCTTTTGCTCTTCCATAGTCCATATTAAAACAAGTGGGGAGCCTTTTTTTCCACAGAGATTCAGAAGAGGGCTTTTTTTAGCGAGGCAAATTTGGATTTCTCCCCTTAATGTCTTTCACAGTTTGTTTGTTAGTTGGCCAGCCATGCGGAATGCTCAGTAATGACACCACTGTGAGTGGAGACTGCAGGGATGATTAGCTAACTGGAGCACCAGCGACACCACACTCTGCGTGGACAGCTGTGGCATATACAACACACAGAAAGACACACAAAGTCTCGCATTCGCAGACATGCATGCACGTAGAACACCCATGTAACCCTGCTCAAAGAAACATTACAAAGAAGGTCCTCTGAAGTCACAGGCACTGCTTCCTCTATCTCTTTCTACACAACTTCCCAAAAGCCAACATCTCACCATCCTTTTCCTCTCCCCCCATTGAGTTCTGCCATGGGGGAAGTGCTTGTCTACATAGAGAGGGTAATCGAGCAAATTATTCAGGCACATTTGCAAGGGAGTAATTATTTCTGTGCTTGTCAATGGACAGAGAAATATTTGCACACAAAGTGGCCTCTCTCTCTCTCTGTCAGCGCTGATACACACACTGCACTCCCTGCACTCAATGCCATCTCTACTACCCACACTGTACCCTCTAGACCAGTGACATTCAAACTTTTTCAGCAGGGACCCGATTCTTTTGGCAGAATTTCCGGGGAACACATTTTTTTTCCGCCTTAAAATTAGTACATCAACAAATACATTTCCTCTCTTATCAAAATGAAAAGAAACCAATGAATACATTTACTCAATAAAATAAAAAAATGTATTACCTTTCTCAAAAACTTTTGTATATTGTCTCATACAATAATCTGTACTCTTAATTTTTGGACTCCACTGCAGTTCTCCCACGACCACACTCGGAGTTGTGACCCCTACCTTGAATACCACTGCTCTAGACCATAACCGCTACACATATGGCAGTGAACTCCCTGCACTGCCTCCCATCTCCGATGAAGATGAGGGGGAGGTTGTTTGCCCTTCAATTTGGGGTAGGAAGAGAGAGCCTTCTTTGCTGTGGTGGGTGACATGTTACTTTGTCTCTACGACAGCGCGTGACACAATGATGTCACCTACCAGATGTACAATAAATTGGCAGGAGGCCATAGCAGGTGCCATTGGGAGCAGCTGTCACTGTAGAGGACACAGGACAAGAAAAATTGGATGCTGTTTGCCAAATAAGGCGACATCAATTCATATGCTGCTAGCCCAATAGCAACGACAATGGTTTGTGACAGAGGCGCTGTATTATGTAAAAGTATTCTTTGTATTTGGAGTATTATTCACGGACCCCTCTCTCGCACAAGCCCACTGCTATGGCTTTCATCAACAGCCATGCATAAAAGAGGATAGGTGCTTACAGTCTAAAATGGCTTTCGACAGGCCCACTTGCAATGGGAGACAAAGTAGACGGGAGATGGGGAGAACATTTCAGTGGGTTCCTCCAAACAATGCTCCAACAGAGTGAGGGCTCTTGGGGCAGAGAGCTATTTGAAAGGATTCTGCGTGTAAATCTGGCAATCAAAGGATGATTCAAACTACAACACAAGCACTGGAGAACAAGTACTGAGACATTCACCGCTCGATGGGCAGAATAATTGCGTTTCCTTTCAAAATAAGAGTTGCATCTACACATGTACCTCGTGAGTTTGATGGTAGTTTATCAGCTGCTCCCAATTCTCTTTGTATCCGTTGACATTTTTTTGCAATTTAGCAGACACTCTTATCCAAAGCAACACAGTAGTGAGTGCATCATTTTTTTACTTCTTCATACTGGTCCACAGTGGGAATTGAACCCACAACCCTGGTGTTGCAAGCGCCATTCTTTACCAACTGAGCATCACGGGACCCCAAATTGATCCACCGCGGCATTACTTATACCTATCCAGAATCTTCAGATCTGCAAACATCGAAGGGTTAGGGCCAAGACAGAGGCGTACGGAGCGAATTGGAACCAACTCTATCGGCCTGTGCAGAGGTTGTCAGGGTTGTCAGGAGCTGCCAGGTTGTGATCTATGAGGCTGTGTTGCATTCAGATTGTAGTGATGTTAGCGAGGAGCTGCCACATTGTGATCATATAGGGCTGTATTTAGACTGTAGCGTTAACTAGAAGCTGCCAGGTTGTGATCCATGGTATTGTCAGCAGGGAAGCTGCGTCCTGCTGACAGATGTTACCCATGGATCACAGACCTGTTAGCCTGGCTCTGGGCTCGTCCCTCCATGCTGGGCTTGGCTAGGCAGGACTGCTAATATTCCATTCCTCTCCTCTTCGCTTTGATTCTCAGAAGCAGCAATCAGCTCCTATCAATGTCCATGCTCATTCTTAGGCAAACCACAATTACTTTCCTGCTGATTTCATTTCTCATAATTCTTTCTTTTAACTCAAGATGATATTTTGGTTTATATTACTGCATAGATGTATTTTAGATGTTGTGCCAGCAAAATGCTAATGGGATGTTGTTGGTGATGCAGGTAATATCCAAAAACTGCGTGATCTCTCCTAGTCATCCTCTATCAGGGAAGAGCACTCTCTCGCTCTACTATTTCTCTCTCTCTCTCTCTCTCGCTCTCTCTCTCTTTTAGCTCTGGGGCCTTTCATGTGCTCTTCACCTTTCTGCTCTTCACCTCTGATTGCATCAAAGGGCTGCTCTCCTCTGATTCTCTCTGAGCCTGACTATCACCTGACATCACCTCGTTCAGCCCTGAGAACACAACTCCCCATACCTCATAGCTTCTACCCTACACCTCATAGCCTCTACCCCCCCCCACACTTGTTCTCCTGTTCTCATCCTTTCCTTCATTCTCAGTCCATCTGATCTCTCTTTTCTGTTCTCTTCCAGAGAACAACATCCCTCTCTTATTCTCTTTCTCTATCTCTCTCTCTAGCCTCTCACCTTCTATAGCCATGATCCCTTCTATAGCCATGATCACCTGCCTCCTTTCATGTTCCCTTCTCTTAAGTTACCTGTTATATAAAACCTCAAACTTGTTCTTCTTCTTCTCCAACAATCCACCTTGTCCCTCCCTCCCACCACACAATCTCCAATCCCCTCTCTCTCTCCCAGTGCCTGGCTTCGATACCCTTCTCCGTAGCCCTCTACCCCACATTCCCTCCTGCTGTTGCTCCAGATATTAAAACAAATCAGCCGTGAAATAAGCTCCTTCCTCCATCCTTAGTCTAGCTGTCGGAACTCATTCCTGTCCACATCAGAAACATTTACCCACCCACCTCTCTGGATCACCCTCGTCCCATCTCCTCCTCCCTCCCTGGGCTAACTTCCCTAACAGTCTATCCTCCAACAGAGCCCAGTATTTGTGTGCAATACAGTGCCTTGTCAAAGCCTCACCTTTTTCATTTTCTGGAATAATCACTGACCGTCAGGTACTGTATGTTATTTGTATAGCTTTGTATTTGTATAGCTTTGTATTTGTATAGCTAGACGTTCACTTCACAATCACACAGCTATGAACTAAACATATTTGAACAGAACATCTTGTCTCACCTGGCCTTAAATCCCCAAGAACACGTCAATAATTCTAATTAAGAACCTGTCCATCATCAGACTTGGTATTTAGTAGAAACGAGAGGTGCAGAAATAAATCCTGTGTGTTGTGGGCTAGTGTGGAGGGGAAAATAGGGAGAAAAGAGAGCGTGGTCCTGGAGGGGGATGTATTTTCCGGTGCCGGTTGGTTGGATCTGTGTGCACTGGTTAGTACATCCTGGTGTGAATGATTTGTGATGCCAGCAGCGGGTAAATGTCATATTTTGGAGCACGTCCTTGAGATTTGTTACAGCTCAGTGTCCCTCGGGGGATGTACTCCTACACCAAATTTCCATTAAACAAATCCTTTGCGGGGACATCATGGCCTAGCCTGAAGTGTCCGCTCCAATTCTTTTGGATGGGAGAACAACAGCGGCCAGGGGGCTCTGTCTCAGATTGTCCTTTTCCTCTCAGGGAGCGGAAAAACACATTGTGTACTATCAGGTTTTATGTACCTTATTATCAGATGTTATCTTTTTTTTACTGTGGATTTAATGTGGACAGTCAAATGTTACACTCTATGATATTATGGTATGTTTTTTTCCTCTTTTTTACAGCTTTAAGCCAAATTGACAATTTTACGTAAAACATCAACTGTTGTGTCTTCAAATAGCAACAATATCATTTCCCTCCTACCATTGACCTTTCTTTCTGTCTTTTAAACATAAGTCTTGAAAGGATCCATCCTTCCATCCTTCACTGTCCCCACCTCACTCCAAATCAGATGCATTGACCCTTTATGTAGTCGTCTAATCCTGGATACCAAACGTCATGTCTTTCAATCGAATCCTTGGGGGTGTAACAACCACCTTCAAGAACCTCTGTCTAAAGCCATTGTCTGAAACTGCCATATTTAATGAGGGCTTGAGCCATATCACTGCTCTACTCTCAATGAGTATGCCTGGGGGCGGGATTTGGAAACCATGGTGTAGAAGAATGGGTCTGTTGGCCTCGCAAGCTGCCTGATCTCGCGAGTTTACGTGAATGTTCGCTACCATGGAATCAGTCTGGTAATTATGAGGCTATGGCACTGTGTCCCTCCCCATGAACTCTGCCTTCCAGGGGACCCATGGCTGCTCTGGGAATGTGAGGCATGACAGGGGAACAAAGACCTCCACTGTCCCCCAGGAGGAGGCTGGCCACTGGGCTAGAGTTACCAGTCAGCCCCTGGCCCTGGTCAACAGTCCCACTGGACAAATTTATGAGAGTGGATTACAACAAGAGAGCTAAGTGGGGAGCTATGATGGAGTGAGCGGGTGGCCCATGGCCCTGGATGCGAGACGCCCCGCTGCTCAGAGGAGGAGGGGTCAAAGGACTCCAGGCAAGCATGGTAATAATAGAGAAAGCCTGGGTCTTACTGAGAAAGCATGGCCAGCTGTGGTGGGGTGGCGGGTGGGAGGGGGTCAAACGATGAAAAATAGGCAAATGGGAGGACAAACATGTTAAGAGAAAATGCTAGAAACAAGATTTGTCTCTCGTCTTTTCTAAATGTGCTTGTAGTGTCCAGCCAGGAACGAATGGCACCTCCAGTCCAGCCTTGAAGAAACAGAGATCACAGATGGAATGAGACCACTGTGCGCAGCAGTATGGGCAAGAAGCAAGAGTGGTGGTTATTGTTGAAAAGAGTAGAGTATAGTATAGTATGAAAGAGATGGAAGAGAACATTCCTACAGCAGCCTGTGGCCAATACCTGAAATACAGTGCTTTCGGGAAAGTATTCAGACCACATGATTTTTTCACATTTTGTTACGTTACAGCCTTTTTCTAAAATGGATTAAATAAAACTATCTCAGCAATTTACACACAATAGCCCATAGTGACTAGGCAAAAACTGTATTTTATTTTATTTTTGCAAATGGATTAAAGATTTTAAAAAACATAAATAACTTATTTACGTAAGTATTCAGACCCTTTGCTGTGAGACTTGAAATTGAGCTCAGGTGCATCATGTTTCCATGGATCATCCTTGAGATGTTTCTACAACTTGATTTGAGTTCACATGTGGTAAATTCAATTGATTGGATATGATTTGGTAAAGCACACATCTGTCTACAGTTGAAGTCGGAAGTTTACGTACACTTAGGTTGGAGTCATTAAAACTTGTTTTTCAACCACTCCACAAATGTCTTGTTAACAAACTATAGTTTTGGCAAGTCGGTTAGGACATCTACTTTGTGCATGACACAAGTCATCTTTCCAATAATTGTTTACAGACAGATTATTTCACTTATAATTCACTGTATCACAATTCCAGTGGGTCAGACATTTACATACACTAAGTTGACTGTGCCTTTAAACAGCTTGGAAAATTCTGGGAAATTAGGTCATGGCTTTAGAAGCTTCTGATAGGCTAATTTACATAATCTGAGTCAATTGGAGGTGTACCTTTGGATGTATTTCAAGGCCTACCTTCAAACTCAGTGCCTCTTTGCTTGACATCATGGGAAAAAAAATTAAAATCAGCCAAGACTTCAGAAAAAAAAATTGTAGACCTCCACAAGTCTGGTTCATCCTTGGGAGAAATTTCCAAACGCCTGAAGGTACCACGTTCATCTGTACAAACAATAGTACCCAACTATAAACACCATGGGACCACACAGCCGTCATACTGCTCAGGAAGGAGACACATTCTGTCTCATTGAGATGAACATACTTTGGTGCAAAAAGTGCAGATCAATCCCAGAACAACAGCAAAGGACCTTGTGAAGATGCTGAAGGAAACAGGTACAAAAGTATCTATATCCACAGTAAAATGAGTCCGAGTATCGACATAACCTGAAAGGCCGCTCAGCAAGGAAGAAGCCACTGCTCCAAAACCTCCATAAAAAAGCCAGACTATGGTTTGCAACTGCACATGGGGACAAAGATCGTACTTTTTGGAGAAATGTCCTCTGGTCTGATGAAACAAAAATAGAACTGTTTGGCCATGATGACCATATTATGTTTGGAGGAAAAAGTGGGAGGCACTTCACAAAATAGATGGCATCATGAGGGAGGAAAATGATGTAGATATATTGAAGCAACATCTCAAGAAATCAGTCAGGAAGTTAAAGCTTGGTCGCAAATTGGTCTTCCAAATGGAAAATGACCCCAAGCATATGTCCAAAGTTGTGGGAAAATGGCTTAAGGACAACAAAGTCAAGGTATTGGAGTGGCCATCACAAGCCCTGACCTCAATCCTATAAAATATTTGTGTGCAGGACTGAACAAGTGTGTGCAAGAAAGGAGGCCTACAAACCTGACTCAGTTACACCAGCTCTGTCAGAAGGACTGGGCCAAAATTCACCCAACTTATTGTGGGAAGCTTGTGGAAGGCGACCCGTAATGTTCGACACAAGTTAAATTATTTAAAGGCAATGCTACCAAATACTAATTGAGTGTATATAAACTTCTGACCCACTGGGAATGTAATGAAATAAATGAAAGCTGAAATAAATAATTCTCTCTACTATTATTCCGACAATTCACATTCTTAAAATAAAGTGGTGATCCAAACTGACCTAAAACAGGGAATTTTTACTGGGATTGGGAAAAACTGAGTTGACATGTATTTGGCTAAGGTGTATGTAAACTTCCGACTTCAACTGTATATAAGGTCCCACAGTTGACAGTGCATGTCAGAGCAAAAACCAAGCCATGAGGTCGAAGGACTTGTCCGTAGAGCTCCGAGATAGGATTTTGTTGAGGCACAGATCTGCGAAAGAGTACCAAAACATTTCTGCAGCATTGAAGGTCCCCAAGAACATACTGGTCTCCATCATTCTTAAATGGAACAAGTTTTGAACCACCAAGACTCTTCCAAGATTTGACCGCCCGGACAGTTAAGGGAGAAGGGCCTTGGTCAGGGAGGTGATCAAGAACCCAATGGTCACACTGACAGAGCTCTAGAGTTCCTCTGTGGAGATGGGAGAACCTTCCAGAAGGACAACCATCTCTGCAGCACTCTACCAATCAGGCCTTTATGGTAGAGTGGAAAGACGGAAGCCACTCCTCAGGAAAAGGCACATGACAGCCCGGTTGGAGTTTGCCAAAAGCCACCTAAAGACTCTCAGACCATGAGAAACAAGATTCTCTGGTGTGATGAAACCAAGATTGCACTCTTTGGCCTGAATGCCAAGTGTCACCTCTGGAGGAAACCTGGCACCATCCCTCGGGTTAAGCATGGTGATGGCAGCATCATGCTGTGAGGGTGTTTTCACTGGCAGGGACTGGGAGACTAGTCAGGATTGAGGCCAAGATGAAAGGAGAAAGTACAGAGAGATAATTGATGAAAACCTGCTCCAGAGAATTCAGGACCTCAGACTTGGGCGAAGGTTCACCTTCCAACACGACAACGACCTTAAGCACACAGCCAAGACAATACAGGATTAGCTTCGGGACAAGTATCTGATTGTCCTTGAGTGGCCCAGCCAGAGCCCAGACTTAAACCAAATCTAACATCTCTGGAGAGACCTGAAAATAACTGTGCAACAACGCTCCCCATCCAACCTGACAGAACTTGAGTGGATCTGCAGAGAAGAAAGGGAGAAACTCCCAAAATAGAGCGTGCCAAGCTTGTAGCGTCAATCCCAAGAAGATTTGAGGCTGTAATCACTGTCAAAAGTGCTTCAACAAAGTTCTGAGTAAAGGGTCTGAATGCTTATGTTAAATGTGATATTTCAGTTTTATATCTTTAATAAATTAGCAAACATTTCTAAAAACCTGTCTTTGCTTTGTAATTATGGCGTATTGTGTGTAGATTGATGAGGGGGGAAATGGTTTAGTCAATTTTAGAATAACGTAACAAAATGTGGAAAAAGTCAAGGTGTCTGAATCCTTCCCGAATGCACTGTAGTTTGGTTCCAAGAAAAACATTCTAACATATATGGCACCTTGCTTACTCGTCATTTCACTATCTACCTCCAACTACTGTCATTCCTTTGGCGCACATTATGAACAACATGCATTGCGATCCCCCGCACCTCAGGGCTGCAAGGCATGCAGGGAATGTACATTTGCATAATATCTTTATTAATCAGAAAATTCCTCCTGCCTCCCCGCATTAAATGTCCTGGCATTGAGACAGAGCAGGGGGAGGCAACCTGCCTGGGAAATGAGCGCTCAGACCCGATCGATATGACATCTCATGGCACAACTGTGTCACTCAACCTGGCAACGGCATGAGGCAGAGGAAACTGGTGTTGCTGGTAGTTTTAAACAAAGAATTGCTATAATACCTCTGGATAAAGAATAGTACTTAAAGGTAAATTCAGCCACTTTTCAACCTCATATTCAACGTCTCT
The DNA here is from genome assembly GCF_045791955.1 of Oncorhynchus clarkii lewisi. NCBI lineage: Eukaryota > Metazoa > Chordata > Actinopteri > Salmoniformes > Salmonidae > Oncorhynchus > Oncorhynchus clarkii. The sequence goes on along the minus strand of NC_092174.1, from coordinate 22,157,627 downwards.
AGGACCCTACCAGTGTCTACATATGTGAAAATCGCACGTTTCTATGATCTGTGGATAAAGAGATAAGAAGAAAGATCCTAAAAAATGGTCTCTGTGATATCACAGGGTATGATTAAAAGTAAGACAAACAGTGGTTTTCAAACCTGCAACAAGTTTTTAGCCAGAGGGAGGCTATTTTCTTGCTCCCACATCCCTGTGAATCTCATAGTGTTTGAAAATCACTGTTTTTAAAGTGTTTTAACTTTTGATGGTCATCCAGTAGAACTATTTAACTTTATATTTTTTTCTACAAAATATAGAAATGTGTGGTTTTCACTTATGTAGACGCTGGTATTGTGCTGGAGATAATGAAAATGAGTTTGAAAAGTGATGGAATTGCCCTTTAAATTGAAATGTCTCATAATACTTACAACTGCCATACCAAAGGTGCCAGAGGATGGAAGCATGCTTTTGACTGCACCTACAGTGTTGCTTATGTACTGCAGTTGAACTGAATCACGGCAGAGAAAGACAATTCCCATTGACGGACCCACAGAGAAGTCCATTTGAGAACAAAACATCCATTGAATTATTCAAATTATAGTTGCTGAGGCCAATTTTTTTTTCATCATTACTTACAGCCAAAGATGTTAACATTTTATATCATGCTCTGAGGTCATGACGCCAGCTAGCCAGGGAAGTGCTGGTTGGCTTGTTTTGCTGTCCACATGTTCTCACAATACTGCTGTCTGTCCAGTGCGCACAGAGTGCTAGTGCGCAGGTGGAGTAATCACAATAAGAAAGATGGCAGCAACCACCAAACGGCGTAAGTAGATTACGTTGAAAACAAAAGTTGGCCATGTTGGATGAAGTCTAGTTCTTATTATACCCCAGTGGCCACACCAGTCAAATACACAGATAGCTAGGTTGTAAGAATACCCTTTTCTAGGCCTACTACTACTACTACTACTACAACTACTACTACTACTACTACTACTACTACTACTATTACTACCAACAACACCACTACTAGGACTACTAGTAGTAGTAGCACTACCACCTCTGTTACTTCTCCTTGAAATGTGGAGAAAAAAAATATCCCAAAGGAAATTAAGAGATAAAAAACACTCCCAGCATATATTTTTTATTTTTAGAGAAGCCATTTTGGAAAATAAGGACACCTTTCATGTAGGCAGATTGAATGCTGTGCCAGTACAATACATGATTTCCATAGCCTATACAAGTCTTATCTGTGGATCAAGTTGGGATCTGATTCCTTTTCAAAAGAAAAGCATTTCATAATCATAACCCTCAATACTAATGGCCTTCTTTAATGCCAGGAGAAAGGATCATGTAGAGAGCGCACCACTGCAGTCCTTTGTGACACAAATAAATGGCCACAATGCATACAAGGATATATAAGTTAAACTGAGCAAGGACTAATTTCTGACTCCCTTTTCCCCCCAAACCGTTATTTCTGAGACAAGAGAACTTTATGGCAATTACTCGGTTACCATGGTTATTTATGCTCAAAGTGCCAATCACGTCGAAGCTTCATCTGTTCATTATCTAAGCCAGGTTATTTCTTCCAACAGCAGAATGATTTAGCCTTGCACGATTGTAATCACAATTTGGAGCCTGTAGTTCATGGTAATTTGGAACTGTCTCTTTTGGGAGTGTAGATAGACACACTTGCTCATCAGAGAGACTGGGGCACAACAGCCTCTGTCTGACATTGTCATCATGGACGCCTATTGCTATCATGGTCACCTACGGTAGCCTTGTGTGATACTATAAAATGATCTGTCTGTCTGTCATCACTGGTGGATCTATAGTAGCTGAGGCAGATGATACAGGGCTGCTGGAAAATGGAACCATTTTGGACAGACAAACACAGAGTGGGTGTATTTGGATGTCACTCTTCCTCTACTGATGTCAAGCTGCCAAGATGGAGGAGCAGATAACCAATCACGACAGCAGAATAATGCAGTCAATTGGGTTCGCTTGTCTGCAAAGACAATTGGAGATTGCAGGCATATTGCAGCACTCACTGTACACTACAGTCTGCCTTCCCAAATGGGAATTCTGCTTGCTATTTGACAACCTAATTTCCCAAGCATACAATGATTTGATTGTGTTGATGTGGCTATTGGGAAGTGAACCTTCCCATTAAACTTCAAAACAATTTCCACCTTGGAGAGGGCTGCAGTCAGAGCAAATGTGTCCATGTTTAGTCTCTGGGATCATCTTAATCAGTCGGAAGAGCTTTTTCCCAAGGCCTCTCCCAATGCAGCTTTGGTCTGGCAAATAGATTCTTATGATGTTTACCTTTCCCCATCTTATGAATTAACCCATAAATGAGGGATTGCTTGCTTTAAAGTTCCTTTGAGGTGCTGATGGAATGAGCTGGTTAATGAACTTATTGTGCCTTTGGCTGGAAGCCATGGTTGAGGGAGATATTGCTGCAGAGGCTGGGAGAAGACAAACGGCTGGTTTGTCTGGCTTGTGGGGAGCCCCTGGTGACATCACCAGTGATCTCACACATATTTATTTTAGCAGTGGCGAAAGGGATTGATTTCTGATCACCCAGGCTATTGGCGAGCCAGGGATTCACAGAGATGCATTGACGGTTTAGGCGCAGTGGGATGGACAGACATAAATGTGAAGGAAAGGAAGACAAAGAGAGAGTGGCAAGGCAGGGAAAGTGAGAGTGAACTCTAGATTATACACTTTCAAAAACATTCTCTAGCTCTGTATCTCTCTCTATGTCTCTTTGTTGCCCAACAGCAAAACTCATTCAAAAGGTTTTGATGGAGTGTTCCTCAAGGGGTGGGTGGCTGAGAGAATGACCATGATTGATTGAGCAGAGCTACAGAGTATGATGATAATTACAGGCTCAACAGAGAGAGAGAGAGCGAGAGAGAAAGAGAGAGAGAGAGAGGGCAGGTATTGTCACACTGACTAGCTTCTGTGTTTATTCGCCTTTCTTCCCAGTTCAGCTCACCCTGAGGGGGAACCAGCTCCCCCGCCCTACCCCCTTTCTGCATGCTTAGAAATCTCTGAAATTCTTGAGTCTCCCTGTCTCCCTCTCGGTCTAAGGCTACATCCGCCATAGCTCCCAGCCTTGCTATTGTTTCACAATGTAGAATTTGTGACACTGTAGCAATGTGCTAATACCAGTGGTGGCTCGCCCATTAGGGCGTTAGGGGCGGCGCCCCGCTTGTGATTGGTCCTTAATATATACAGTGCCTTGCGAAAGTATTCGGCCCCCTTGAACTTTGCGACCTTTTGCCACATTTCAGGCTTCAAACATAAAGATATAAAACTGTATTTTTTTGTGAAGAATCAACAACAAGTGGGACACAATCATGAAGTGGAACGACATTTATTGGATATTTCAAACTTTTTTAACAAATCAAAAACTGAAGAATTGGGCGTGCAAAATTATTCAGCCCCTTTACTTTCAGTGCAGCAAACTCTCTCCAGAAGTTCAGTGAGGATCTCTGAATGATCCAATGTTGACCTAAATGACTAATGATGATAAATACAATCCACCTGTGTGTAATCAAGTCTCCGTATAAACTGAACTTCTGGAGAGAGTTTGCTGCACTGAAAGTAAAGGGGCTGAAAAATTTTGCACGCCCAATTTTTCAGTTTTTGATTTGTTAAAAAAGTTTGAAATATCCAATAAATGTTGTTCTACTTCATGATTGTGTCCCACTTGTTGTTGATTCTTCACAAAAAAATACATTTTTATATCTTTATGTTTGAAGCCTGAAATGTGGCAAAAGGTCGCAAAGTTCAAGGGGGCCGAATACTTTCGCAAGGCACTGTATATACAGTGCCTTTTGGAAAATATCCAGACCACTTCACTCTTTCCACATTTTGTTACATTACAGCCTTATTCTACAATGGATTAAATAAATAAATGAAAAAGTGAAAACAGGTTTTTGGAATGTTTTGCCCCCCAAAAATTCAGACCCTATGAGACTCGAAATTCAGTTCAGGTGCATCCTGTTTCCATTGATCATCCTTGAGATTATTCTACAACTTTATTGGAGACCACCTGTGGTAAGTTCAATTGATTTGGAAAGGCACACACATTTCTGTATAAGGTCCCACAGTTGACAGTGCATGTCAGAGCAAAAATCTATCTGTAAGGTCAAAGGAATTGTCCGTAGAGCTCCAAGGCAGGATTGTGTCGAGGCACAGATCTGGGGAAGGATACCAAAACATTTCTGCAGCATTGAAGGTCCCCAAGAACATAGTGGCCTCCAATATTCGAAAATGGAAGAAGTTTGGAACCACCAAGACTCTTCCTAGAGCTGGCTGCCAAGCCAAACTGAGCAATCGTGGGAGAAGGGCCTTGGTCAAGGAGGTGACCAAGAACTCAATGGTCACACTGACAGAGCTCTAGAGTTCCTCTGTGGAGATGGGAGAACCTTCCAGAAGAAAAAACATCTCTGCAGCACTCCCCCAATCAGGCCTTTATGGTAGAGTGGCCAGACAGAAGCCACTCCTCAGGAAAAGGCACATGACAGCCCGCTTGGAGTTTGCCAAAAGTCACCTAAAGACTCTCAGATCATGAGAAACAAGATTCTCTGGTCTGATGAAACCAAGATTGAACTCTTTTGCCTAAATGCCAAGCATCATGTTTGGAAGACACCTGGCACCATCCTTACAGTGAAGCATGGTATTGGCAGCCTCATGCTGTGGGGATGTTTATCGGCGTCAGGGACTGGGGGACTAGACAGGATCGAGGCAAAGATGAACGGAGCAAAGTACTGCTTCAGAGTGCTCAGGACCTCAGACTTGGGCGAAGGTTCACCTTCCAAAAGGACAGCAACCTTAAGCACACAGCCAAGACAATTCAGGAGTTGCTTAAGGACAAGTCTCTGAATGTCCTTGAGTGGCCCAGCCAGAGCCCAATCGAACATCTCTGGAGAGACCTGGAAATAGCTGTGCAGCAATGCTCCCATTCCAACATGACAGAGCTGGAGAGGATCTGCAGAGAAGAATGGGAGAAACTCCCTAAATACAGGTGTGCTAATAACACGCCCTGGCCATAGAGAGGCTTTTATTCTCTATTTTGGTTAGGCCAGGGTGTGACTTGGGTGGGCATTCAATGTTAATTTTCTATGTTTTGTATTACTTTGTTGTTTGGCCGGGTGTGGTTCTCAATCAGAGGCAGCTGTCTATCGTTGTCTCTGATTGAGAACCATACTTTGATAGCTTTTTCCCACATGGTTTTTGTGGGTTGTTAATTTCTGTTTAGTGTTTTCTGCACCTTACAGGACTGTTTCGGTTTCGTTTATTCACGTTGTTGTTTTGTGTTTTAGTGTTCAGTCAAATAAAAATCATGAACACGTACCACGCTGCGCTTTGGTCCACACCTTCTTCATGCAATGATGACCGTTACAGCTAAGCTTGTAACGTCATACTCAAGAAGAATCTAGGCTGTAATCGGTGCCAAAGGTGCTTCAACAAAGTACTGAGTAAAGGGTCTAAATACTTATGTGCATTTGAAGTCGGAAGTTTACATACACCTTAGCCAAATACATTTCAACTCAGTTTTTCACAATTCCTGACATTTAATCCTAGTTGAAACCCCTGTCTTAGGTCAGTTAGGATCACCACTTTATTTTAAGAATGTGAAATGTCAGAATAATAGTTGGGAGAATTATTTCTTTCAACTTTTATTTCTTTTATCACATTCCCAGTGGGTCAGAAGTTTACATACACTCAATTAGTATTTGGTAGCATTGCCTTTAAATTGTTTAACTTGGGTCAAATATTTCGGATTGCCTTCCACAAGCTTGCCACAATAAATTGGCTGAATTTTGCCCATTCCTTCTGACAGAGCTAGTGTAACTGAGTCAGAACGCTTTTTCAGTTCTGTCCACAAATGTTCTATAGGTTTGAGGTCAGGGCTTGTGATGGCCACTCCAATACCTTGTCTTTGTTGTCCTTAAGCTATTTTGCAACAACTTTGGAAATATGCTTGGGGTCATTATCCATTTGGAAGACCAATTTGCGACCAAGCTTTAACTTGATGTCTTGAGATGTTGCTTCAATATATCCACATAATTTTCCTCCCTTCATGATGCCATCTATTTTGTGAAGTGCACCAGTCCCTCCTGCAGCAAAGCACCCCCACAACATGATGCTGCCACCCCCATGCTTCATGGTTGGGATGGTGTTCTTCGGCTTGCAAGCCTCCCCCTTTTCCCTCCGAACATAACGATGGTCATTATGGCCAAACACTTATATTTTTGTTTCATCAGACCAGAGGACATTTCTCCAAAAAGTACGATCTTTGTCCACATGTGCAGTTGCAAACCATAGTCTGGCTTTTTTATGGTCATTTTGGAGTAGTGGCTTCTTCCTTGCTGAGCAGCCTTTCAGGTTTTGTCGATATAGGACTCGTTTTACTGTAGATATAGATACTTTTGTACCTGTTTCCTCCAGCATCTTCACAAGGTCCTTTGCTGTTGTTCTGGGATTGATCTGCACTTTTTGCACCAAAGTATGTTCATCTCAATGAGACAGAATGTGTCTCCTTCCTGAGCAGTATGACGGCTGTGTGGTCCCATGGTGTTTATAGTTGGGTACTATTGTTTGTACAGATGAACGTGGTACCTTCAGGCGTTTGGAAATTTCTCCCAAGGATGAACCAGACTTGTGGAGGTGTACAATTTTTTTTTCTGAAGTCTTGGCTGATTTTAAAATGTTTTCCCATGATGTCAAGCAAAGAGGCACTGAGTTTGAAGGTAGGCCTTGAAATACATCCAAAGGTACACCTCCAATTGACTCAAATGATGTCAATTAACCTATCAGAAGCTTCTAAAGCCATGATATCATTTTCTGGAATTTTACAAGCTGTTTAAAGGTACAGTCAACTTAGTGTATGTAAACTTTTGACCCACTGGAATTGTGATACAGTGAATCATTAATCAACAAGTTTTAATGTCTCCAACCTTAGTTTATGTAAACTTCCAACTTCAACTGTAAATGTGATATTTCAGTTTTTTTTTATACATTTGCTAAAATAAAAAAAGACAACGTTTTTGTCAGTATGGGGGTACCTAGATTGTTGAGGAAAAAAACAATGGAATACATTTTAGAATAAGACTGTAAAGTGACAGTGCCTCCCGAGTGATGCTGTGGTCTAAGGCACTGCATCGCAGTGCTAGCTGTGCCACTAGAGATCCTGTTTCGAGTCCAGGCTCTGTCACAGCAGGCCGCGACTGGGAGAACCATGGGGCGGCACACAATTGGCCCAGGGTTGTCCGAGGTAGGGGACAGTTTGGCCGGCAGGAATGTTCTTGTCCCATCGCGCACTAGCGACTCCTGTGGCGGGCCGGGCACAGTGCATGCTGAAACAGTCGCCAGGTGTACGCTGTTTCCTCCGACACATTGGTGCGGCTGGCTTCTGGATTAAGCGGGCATTGAGTCAAGAAGCAGTGCGGCTTATCTGGGTTGTGTTTCGGAGGACGGACGGCTCCAGAGTCCGTATGGGAGTTGCAGCGATGGGATAGGACTGTCACTACCAATTGGATACCATGAAATTGGGGAGAAAAAGGGGTATAAAAAAACGTTTTAAAAAAAGACTGTAACGTGACAAAATACTTTCCAAATGCACTGTATATACTGCATAATTCATGGCTTTTTATGCTTTAAATGTTAATGTTAATCAAAGTGTGGTAAATGTGTACATGTTTCTGTTTCAAAACAAGCTGTTCAGTTACTTACTACTCTGCTCCTTAGTGACTGCCAGCTACCGCAGCGCCGCCTCTGTGGGTGCATACGCCGTGTGAACATTGCTTGGATTGTTTTTTGGGGGAACTGCACCAATAAGGGAGGGAACAGCCTCAATAAAATTGCAGGATTTCATATCATAAATTATAACAGCACAAAGTTTGAATTTCTGTGTGCTCTAGTCTCCTTTTGTTATATTTAGAGAGTTTAATTGTCACGTGTACAGGGTTGCAGATTTGATTACAAAGTACAGTGAAATTATTGCGCTATGAGCTCCAACAGTGCATGACAAAGTCAAATAAAACAATATAAATATAATAAAAATTGTTTATAATAATACTGTATATAATGTTGTGTCTTTACTATGGATTAAGTGATATATGACATGCTATTTTATCAAATCAATTCTCTGTAATTTATATTACCTGATTAAACTAATGTAAATGTAATTAACTAGGAAGTCGGGGCACCACGGAAGAATGTTTATAGAGCTGTTGTCTTCTGAATAAACTCACAAGCCTACTAAACGAGCAAAATCACTTCTATGCGCGCTTTGAGGCAAGCAACACTGAGACATGCATGAGAGCATCAGCTATTCCGGACGACTGTGTGACCACAATCTCCATAGCCGACGTGAGTAAGACCTTTAAACAGGTCAACATACACAAGGGTGGGGGGCCAGACGGATTACCAGGACGTGTGCTGACCAACTGGTAGGTGTCTTCACTGACATTTTCAATATGTCCCTGATTGAGTCTGTAATACCAAGATGTTTCAAGCGGACCACCATAGTCCCTGTGCCCAAGAACACAAAGGCAACCTACCTAAATAGCAATCACGTCCGTAGCCATTAAGTGCTTTGAAAGGTTTGTAATGGCTCATATCAACACCATTATCCCAGAAACCCTAGACCCACTCCAATTTGCATTCCGCCCAAACAGATCCACAGTTGATGCAATCTCTATTGCACGCCACACTGCCCTTTCCCACCTGGACAAAAGGAACACTTATGTGAGAATGCTATTCATTGACTACAGCTCAGCGTTCAACATCATAGTACCCTCAAAGCTCATCACTAAGCTAAGGATCCTGGGACTAAACACCTCCCTCTGCAACTGGATCCTGGACTTCCTGACGGGCCGCCCCCAGGTGGTGAGGGTAGGTAGCAACACATCTGCCACGCTGATCCTCAACACTGGAGCTCCCCAGGGGTGCGTGCTCAGTCCCCTCCTGTACTCCCTGTTCACCCACGACTGCATGTATCACTTCTTTCGTGAATAATAGTTCAAAGTTCATACCAAGTTGCCATACTATAAGCTCATGCTATATTCTGGCTGGTATAGTCGAAATTCATCCTTCCAGCGTGGCGATCGTCACCTCCATGTTGAAATTCGCCCTTTTAAACGTATGGACATCAGTCCTAAACGTCATCGGGAACACAATGTTAATTTCGTTAGGTTGTCGTTCAACCATTCGCAACCAGAGCTCATGCTGAGGTTAGCTTAGTTTACCGTGAATTGGGTCATGGGGGCTCTTAAAAAATTTAGAAAAGGGGTTGGTTCATCATTTCCAACCAATGCCTATTCACGTGGGTGAGCATAGTAGAGCATATTGATTGAGCATATTTTACTGATTGAGCATATTTTACTTATGAAAACAATTCTCTAATTTTAAAAACTAAAATTACATTTAATCTTTCACAAATAGTTTCATATTTAAACATTTCAATTGCACAACAATTCCATGTGAATCTGATAACTAGAATGTGTAGACTTTCCAAGATACAGTTTATGTCTGTTATGCACGTGAGTGAGGACCCAAAAGCGGTTTAACAAAAACAGAGTCCTTTAATGTCAAAATAAACAACCCGCAGAGAGGGCGACAAATGAAACATAAAGTCCTTCTGAAATCACAGAAGAGTTCCCCTTCTAGCAGCAGAGGAGAATAGCTGGGTTAGCGGCGACAGACTGCTGGTCTCTCTGGGTAGGCGCGGGTCGTAGAGGACAGAGGTACCTGATCACACGTAGCATCAGATGAACAGGCAGATTCCGACAGGACAGGACAAGGGTGAAGCAAACGAGACGATAGTTTGGTTCTGGCATGAGAAACTCAAACGAGAATCTGACAAAGACAGAAGCAGGAACAGAGAGAGAAATAGAGACCTAATCAGAGGGAAAAAAGGGAACAGGTGGGAAAAGGGTGAACGAGGTAGTTAGAGAAGATGAGGAGCAGCTGGGGGAAGGAGAGGAAGAGAAGGTAACCTAATACGACCAGCAGAGGGAGACGGAGTGAAGAGAAAGAACAGGAACAAGACATAATATGACACTACATGACAGTACCCCCCCACTCACCGAGCGCCTCCTGGCGCACTCGAGGAGGAAACCTGGCGGCAACGGAGGAAATCATCGATCAGCGAACGGTCCAGCACGTCCCGAGAGGGAACCCAACTCCTTTCCTCAGGACCGTACCCCTCCCAATCCACTAGGTACTGATGACCACGGCCCCGAGGACGCATGTCCAAAATCTTACGGACCCTGTAGATAGGTGCGCCCTCGACAAGGATGGGGGGGGGGGGGGGAAGACGAGCGGGGGCGCGAAGAACGGGCTTAACACAGGAGACATGGAAGACCGGGTGGACGCGACGAAGATATCGCGGAAGAAGAACTCTGCGACAGGATTAATGATCTGAGAAATACGGAACGGACCAATGAACCGCGGGGTCAACTTGCGAGAAGCTGTCTTAAGGGGAAGGTTCTGAGTGGAGAGCCAAACTCTCTGACCGCAACAATATCTAGGACTCTTAGTTCTACGCTTATTAGCGGCTCTCACAGTCTGCGCCCTATAACGGCAAAGTGCAGACCTGACCCTCTTCCAGGTGCGCTCGCAACGTTGGACAAAAGCCTGATCGGAGGGGACGCTGGACTCGGCGAACTGAGACGAGAACAGCGGAGGCTGGTACCCGAGGCTACTCTGAAAAGGAGATAGCCCGGTCGCAGACGAAGGAAGCGAGTTGTGGGCGTATTCTGCCCAGGGGAGCTGTTCTGACCAAGACGCAGGGTTACGAAAAGAAAGACTGCGTAAGATGCGACCAATAGTCTGATTGGCCCGTTCTGCTTGACCGTTAGACTGGGGGTGAAAGCCGGAAGAGAGACTGACGGAAGCCCCAATCAAACGGCAAAACTCCTTCCAAAATTGAGACGTGAATTGCGGACCCCTGTCCGAAACGACGTCTGACGGAAGGCCATGAATTCTGAAAACATTCTCGATGATGATTTGTGCCGTTTCTTTAGCAGAAGGGAGCTTAGCGAGGGGAATAAAATGAGCCGCCTTAGAGAACCTATCGACAACCGTAAGAATAACAGTCTTCCCCGCTGACGAAGGCAGTCCGGTGATAAAATCTAAGACGATGTGAGACCACGGTCGAGAGGGAATGGGAAGCGGTCTGAGACGGCCGGCAGGAGGGGAGTTACCGGACTTAGTCTGCGCGCAGACCGAACAAGCAGCCACGAAACGACGCGTGTCATGCTCCCGAGTGGGCCACCAAAAACGCTGGCGAATGGAAGCAAGCATACCCCGAACGCCGGGGTGGCCGGCTAACTTGGCAGAGTGAGCCCACTGAAGAACGGCCAGACGAGTAGGAACGGGAACGAAAAGAAGGTTCCTAGGACAAGCGCGCGGCCACGGAGTGTGAGTGAGTGCTTGCTTTACCTGCCTCTCAATTCCCTAGACAGTCAACCCGACAACACGCCCCTCAGGGAGAATCCCCTCGGGGTCAGTGGAGGCTACTGAAGAACTGAAGAGACGAGATAAAGCATCAGGCTTGGTGTTCTTAGGGCCCGGACGATAAGAAATTACGAACTCGAAACGAGCGAAAAACAGCGCCCAACGAGCCTGACGCGCATTAAGTCGTTTGGCAGAACGGATGTACTCAAGGTTCCTATGGTCAGTCCAAACGACAAAAGGAACGGTCGCCCCCTCCAACCACTGTCGCCATTCGCCTAGGGCTAAGCGGATGGCGAGCAGTTCGCGGTTTCCAACATCATAGTCACGTTCCGACGGCGACAGGCGATGAGAAAAATACGCGCAAGGGTGGACCTTGTCGTCAGAGAGGGAGCGCTGAGAAAGAATGGCTCCCACGCCCACCTCTGACGCGTCAACCTCGACAACGAACTGTCTAGAGACGTCAGGTGTAACAAGGATAGGTGCGGATGTAAAACGATTCTTGAGGAGATCAAAAGCTCCCTGGGCGGAAACGGACCACTTAAAGCACGTCTTGACAGAAGTAAGGGCTGTGAGAGGAGCTGCCACCTGACCGAAATTACGGATGAAACGACGATAGAAATTCGCGAAGCCGAGAAAGCGCTGCAGCTCGACGCGTGACTTAGGGACGGGCCAATCAATGACAGCTTGGACCTTAGCGGGATCCATCTTAATGCCTTCAGCGGAAATAACAGAACCGAGAAATGTGACGGAGGAGGCATGAAAAGTGCACTTCTCAGCCTTCACAAAAAGACAATTCTCTAAAAGGCGCTGGAGGACACGTCGAACGTGCTGAACATGAATCTGGAGTGACGGTGAAAAAATCAGGATATCGTCAAGGTAAACGAAAACAAAGATGTTCAGCATGTCTCTCAGGACGTCATTGACTAATGCCTGAAAGACAGCTGGAGCGTTAGCGAGGCCGAAAGGAAGAACCCGGTATTCAAAGTGCCCTAACGTAGTGTTAAACGCCGTCTTCCACTCGTCCCCCTCCCTGATGCGCACGAGATGGTAAGCGTTACGAAGGTCCAACTTAGTGAAAAACCTGGCTCCCTGCAGGATCTCGAAGGCTGAAGACATAAGAGGGAGCGGATAACGATTCTTCACTGTTATGTCATTCAGCCCTCGATAATCTATGCAGGGGCGCAGGGACCCGTCCTTCTTCTTAACAAAAAAAAGCCCCGCTCCGGCGGGAGAGGAGGAGGGGACTATGGTACCGGCGTCAAGAGCTACAGACAAATAATCTTCGAGAGCCTTACGTTCGGGAGCCGACAGAGAGTATAGTCTACCCCGGGGGGGAGTGGTTCCCGGAAGGAGATCAATACTACAATCATACGACCGGTGTGGAGGAAGAGAGGTGGCCCTGGACCGACTGAACACCGTGCGCAGATCGTGATATTCCTCCGGCACCCCTGTCAAATCACCAGGCTCCTCCTGTGAAGAAGAGACAGAGGAAACAGGAGGGATAGCAGACATTAAACATTTCACATGACAAGAGACGTTCCAGGAGAGGATAGAATTACTAGACCAATTAATAGAAGGATTATGACAAACTAGCCAGGGATGGCCCAAAACAACAGGTGTAAAAGGTGAATGAAAAATTAAAAAAGAAAGGGTTTCGCTATGATTACCAGAGACAGTGAGGGTTAAAGGTAGCGTCTCACGCTGAATCCTGGGGAGAGAACTACCATCCAAAGCGAACAAGGCCGTGGGCTCCCTTAACTGTCTGAGAGGAATGTCATGTTCCCGAGCCCAGGTCTCGTCCATAAAACAGCCCTCCGCCCCAGAGTCTATCAAGGCACTGCAGGAAGCTGACGAACCGGTCCAGCGTAGATGGACCGACAAGGTAGTGCAGGATCTTGAAGGAGAGACCAGAGTAGTAGCGCTCACCAGTAGCCCTCCGCTTACTGATGAGCTCTGGCTTTTACTGGACATGAAGTGACAAAATGACCAGCGGAACCGCAATAGAGACAGAGGCGGTTGGTGATTCTCCGTTCCCTCTCCTTAGTCGAGATGCGGATACCCCCCAGCTGCATAGGCTCAGCACCCGAGCCGGCGGAGGAAGATGGTAGTGATGCGGAGAGGGGGGCAACGGAGAACGCAAGCTCCTTTCCACGAGCTCGGTGACGAAGATCAACCCGTCGCTCTATGCGAATAGCGAGTTCAATCAAGGAATCCACGCTGGAAGGAACCTCCCGGGAGAGAATCTCATCCTTTACCTCCGCGCGGAGACCCTCCAGAAAACGAGCGAGCAAAGCCGGCTCGTTCCAGTCACTGGAGGCAGCAAGAGTGCGAAACTCAATAGAGTAATCTGTTATGGATCGATTACCTTGACATAGGGAAGACAGGACCCTGGAAGCTTCCTCCCCAAAAACAGAACGATCAAAAACCCGTATCATCTCCTCCTTAAAGTCCTGATACTGGTTAGTACACTCAGCCCTCGCCTCCCAGATTGCCGTGTCCCACTCACGAGCCCGTCCAGTAAGGAGAGATATGACGTAGGCGATACGAGCTGTGCTCCTGGAGTAAGTGTTGGGCTGGAGAGAAAACACAATATCACACTGGGTGAGGAACGAGCGGCATTCAGTGGGCTCCCCAGAGTAACACGGCGGGTTATTGATTCTGGGCTCCGGAGATTCGAAAGCCCTGGAAGTGGCCGGTGGATCGAGGCGGAGATGGTGAATCTGTTCTGTGAGGTTGGAGACTTGGGCGGCCAGGGTCTCAACGGCATGTCGAGCAGCAGACAATTCCTGCTCGTGTCTGCCTAGCATCGCTCCCTGGATCTCGACGGCTGAGTGGAGAGGGTCCGAAGTCGCTGGGTCCATTCATGGTCAGATTCTTCTGTTATGCACGTGAGTGAGGACCCAAAAGCGGTTTAACAAAAACAGAGTCCTTTAATGTCAAAATAAACAACCCGCAGAGAGGGCGACAAATGAAACATAAAGTCCTTCTGAAATCACAGAAGAGTTCCCCTTCTAGCAGCAGAGGAGAATCGCTGGGTTAGAGTCCCCTTCTAGCAGCAGAGGAGAATAGCTGGGTTAGCGGCGACAGACTGCTGGTCTCTCTGGGTAGGCGCGGGTCGTAGAGGACAGAGGTACCTGATCACACGTAGCATCAGATGAACAGGCAGATTCCGACAGGACAGGACAAGGGTGAAGCAAACGAGACGATAGTTTGGTTCTGGCATGAGAAACTCAAACGAGAATCTGACAAAGACAGAAGCAGGAACAGAGAGAGAAATAGAGACCTAATCAGAGGGAAAAAAGTGAACAGGTGGGAAAAGGGTGAACGAGGTAGTTAGAGAAGATGAGGAGCAGCTGGGGGAAGGAGAGGAAGAGAAGGTAACCTAATACGACCAGCAGAGGGAGACGGAGTGAAGAGAAAGAACAGGAACAAGACATAATATGACACTACATGACAATGTCGTCCTATCATCAGTAATAATGTCTCAGATGACACCTGATCTGACATCATATTCTTTAAGTACCACGGACACTTTCAACTGGTTGGATTACATAAAGATAGTTATTTTCCCCAACCTGTTGATGTTACAATACTCTCTCTATGTTAACGAAGGGCTTTCCAACAGTCCATTCTGTAGAGTGGAGAGAAAAAGGGGTATTTATGGGGGGTCATAAACCTCCCCAACAGGGCAACGTCATGACAATAATAATGCTGTATATACATATTAACAACTGTGCACAAAGATACATGTCCAATGGGGTGGGGTCAGGGTAAACGTCCATTGAGGGGGGTGGGAAATGTCCATAGGGGGAGCAGCAGGGGGGGGAAGACCGGTAGGAAGTGCGGGGGAGTGGGAGGGATGGGGGACGGTGGGAGCAGTAACTGGCTAGTGGTGGCTATTCAACATGATAATATTCAGCAGCCAGATGTTCTGGGGGTAGAAGCTATTGGCCAGTCCTAAAGTTTTTGCCATGATACTCCTATACTGCCCGCTTCTGAGTGATGGAACGGGGAGAACAGACCATGGCTCGGGTGACTGTCCCTGAAAATCTTCTTGGCTTTCCTGCGAAATCTGGCGTTCTAGGTGTTCTGGAGGGCAGGCAGTGTGCAACCAATGGTGTGTTCGTCTGAGCGTACCACCCTCTGTAGTACCTTGCAGTCCGCCGTGGTGGAGTTTCCATACCAGGTTGTGATACAGCCCAACAGTATTCTCTCGATGGTGCTCCTGTGGGCCCTTGGGGAAACTATACATTTCTTCAGCATCCTGAGGTTGAAGAGTCGCTGTTGTGCTTTCTTCACCACAGTGTCCTTGTGGTTTGACCATTTCAGCTCCTCAGAGATGTGTACGCTGAGGAACTTGAAGTTTTTGTCCATCTCCACGACTTTGATGAGTGTGGGGGCGTGCCCAGCCTGGTTCCTTCTGAAGTCCACAATCAGCTCTTTTGTTTTTCTGACGTTGATGGAGAGGTTGTTTACCTGGCACCACACAGTTAAAGTACCTACCCCGTCACTGTAGGCCGGCTCGTCGTTGTTGGTAATCAGGCCTACTACTGTCGTGTCATCAGCGAACTTGATGATGGAGTTGGATATGTGTGAGCCCATGCAGTCGTGGGTATACAGAGACTACCAGAGGGGACTGAGGACACACCCTTGTGGGGCCCCCGTGTTGAGGATCAGTGTGGAGGAGGTAATGTTGCCTAGCTGTAGTCAATGAACAGCATCCTCACATATGCATTATTGTTGTCCAGGTGGGTGAGTGCAGTGTGCAGTGCAATGGCGACTGTGTCATCCGTGGATCTGTCGGTGTCGGGGAGGGAGGAGGTGATGTGGTCTTTGACTAGCCTCTCGAAGGAACTTCATGACGACGGAAGTGAATGCTACGGGTTGGTAATCATTCAGTTACTTTCCCTTTCTTGGGCATGGGGATGACAGTGGACATCTTGAGGCAGGTGGGGATAGCGACCTGAGCAAGAGAAAGATTGATCTCCACATGATCTGATGGCATGGCTAGGGATGCAAGGGTTAACAGGTTTGAATGACTAACACACATCCTCCGTGGGGTCTGTTAATATGTTGACCTCAGATGCTCTCCTCGGTCGCTCAGTAGTTGTTTTGCTCTAAGTGTGAGAAAAATATGTTTAGCTCATCCAGAAGGGCGGTGTTGGTGGATGGCTTTCTTTTTGTAATCCATAATCGTTAGGAGCCCCTGCCGCATACGCCTTGTATCCGACCCGCTGAATTGCTCTTCCACCTTGTCCCTATACTTGTGTTTCGCCATCTTGATCTATCTGCGTAGGTTGTATTTGTATTGTTTAACCATACACCCATCCCTGGTTACCTTACCGTGTTTGTAAGCAGCATCTCTCTCCTTCAGTTTCTTTACAAGTCTGCCAACAATCCACAGTTTTTGATTTGGGTATGTTTTGAAAGACATTATACATCATCTATGCATTTCTTTATGAATCCGGTGACTGAGTCAGCGTATCCATTGATGTTACTCCCAGGGGTGACCCAAAACATATTCCAGTCCACGTGATAAAAACAGTCTTGGAGCATGAATTCAGATTGGTCGGACCAGCATTGTACAGACCTGACCACCGGAACTTCCCTCTTGAGTCTTTGTTTCTAAGTGGGGAGAAGCAAAATGGAGTGGTAGTCAGATATGCTGAAAGTAGTCTCTTACGGCAGACAGCTTACTTCAATCTCGCACGTGAGACTAGATCTGCTCTATCAGGCACAGATGGTGCTAAAGTAAAAAGCAAATTGTAATTAACTTGTAAATAAATAATCATAGCAGTCATGGGAGCCTGGGAGCCGATAAACTGGACAACTACATCCAATAAGTGTCACGATCGTCGTAAGAACATTCGGACCAAAGTGCAGCGTGAAATCGGTTCGACATTTTTATTATAAGTGAACAATAAAGAATAAACGATACGGGAAGCTATGGAGTGCTCACAGGCAACTACACATAAACAAGATCCCACAAAAAACAGTGGGGAAATGGCTGCCTAAATATGATCCCCAATTAGAGACAACGCTAAACAGCTGCCTCTGATTGGGAACCATACCAGGCCAACATAGAAATAAAACAACGTAGATTACCCACCCTAGTCACACCCCGACCTAACCAAAATAGAGAATAAAAAGGCTCTCTATGGTCAGGGCGTGACAATAAGAGTTGAATGGCAGAGGGATACACTAGCTAGAACCTTCTCATCGCCTATCTGATAGGACAACAAAGCATGGCCAATTTTATTGTTTCCCCCGGGTTCACAATGTTCTACTGTAGGTGACCGGGCAACATGTTGTGTGGACTAAAACAGCATAAAACCAGGTGTATCACAAAGCATAATCAAATGAACCAGTTATCTACCTTTGATAAGCAGCTTGCTAGCTATAGCTAGCTGGTAGCTTGCAAGCTAGTTAGCTCCCATGCCAATTTCAAGTATTTCTAAAATAATATCTTACTAACTTGGAAATATGAAGTTATTTCAGAATGAAAGTTAACTGGCTAGCGCATCATGCTTTCTGACATTATGTTAGCTAGCTATCCCCAGTTAGATAATGTGTTTTCACTTCATGCATCTGCATGCTTGTTGCGTTCACCCTGGTGCCCTTTTGTTCATCTGTTCAAATTAGTGGCAGGATGTGCAGCAGTGGTCATTCTTTTTGACATGCAAAAGTGAAATAGGTGTATTTATGCTGTTTTTCAAATGCACAGATCACATTATATATCTTCTCAAAGAAACTACCGGTAGTTTGAAAAGTTTGAAAGCATCATATCATAACTCCAACCACCTCACGTCTTCAACCAATTAGCTGCTGCCACTGGCTAATACCACCGTGCAATTCCGAAACCCTTCCTGACATTTCTTCTAAGCCCACAGTAATGCATGATGCAAAGGTAGACATGCTTTAAGAAAAACAACCATTTGAGAAGCACTCTAGTTGCAGTTGCGAAAGTTGAGAAACATGATGGGTTGAGTCCCATATGGTCCTCTATTCACTATGGGGGGAATTCCAACCCGAGGTAAGCATGTGTAAATTGGACATAATTCCCTTTTTAAGCACTTTTATCGCTATGCGTATTCTGACCTTGAACTTAATTCCGCTATTTGTTTGGGGTAGGGATCTAATGAATTGAAGACGGAGGTGTGTCTACAGATACGTCGTATTCTGACCTTGATTTAATTCCCTCATAATTACACCAGCTTTACGCACAATGAAATTATGATTTTTTTGTCCTATAGAAATAACACCATTCTCCATGCACTGTAATTTACAAATTGATAAGAGCTATTGATAAGAGCTAGGTAAAGGAGTAACCCATTTAGATAAGGGGATTATAAATATAAATGACAATTGTTTTAAATCGCTAGATCGCTAGAGACAAATGTCAAACCAGTCATATGGCAGAAAACTGAAGGATTTCAACCTTTTCCACAAGTTTATGAAATGCTGGCCTTATAACTTGCAGGGATGACATTTGGAGACCCAAGCTATAGGCTTCTGTAGCCATATGCAAATGACAGTATAGTGCCAAACCTACCGAGTTGATTTAGGATTTCTAGAATATATTAATTTTATGCCCAGACTTTTCACTACATTTTTAGCAGATTTGTGCCGTGTTAAATATTAGCCACTATCAGTAGCCACCATCAGTTATACCCACAGACATTTAGAACTTGTCAGTTTAGTATTAGTTTCAATACATCTTGGATCATTCCATTCCATTGTTAGTTTACCATTCTTTCCTCTGCGTTCGTGTGGTTGTTCCTGAGGATCGCTAGTGACAGTGGATCATATTAGGCTAACTGATCTCTCTTTTGATGAACATATCAAGATTGTTTCAAGGACAGCTTTTTTCCATCTGCGTAACATTGCAAAGATCAGAAACTTTCTGTCCAAAATTGATGCAGAAAAATGTATCCATGCTTTTTTTACTTCTAGGTTAGACTACTGCAATGCTCTACTTTCCGGCTACCTGGATGAAGCACTAAATAAACATTAGTTAGTGCTAAATACGGCTGCTAGAATCCTGACTAGAACCTCAAAATTTGATTATATTACTCCAGTGCTAGCCTCCCTACACTGGCTTCCTGTTAAGTTAAGGGCTGATTTCAAGGTTTTACTGATAACCTACAAAGCATTACATGGGCTTGCTTGCTCCTACCTATCTTTACGATTTGGTCCTGCCGTACATACCTACACGTACGCTACGGTCACAAGACGCAGGTCTCCTAATTGTCTCTAGAATTTCTAAGCAAACAGCTGGAGGCAGGGCTTTCTCCTATAGAGCTCCATTTTTATGGAATGGTCTGCCTACCCATGTGAGAGACGCAGACTCGGTCTCAACCTTTAAGTCTTTATTGAAGACACTCTCTTCAGTAGGTCCTATGATTGAGTGTAGTCTGGCCCAGGAGTGTGAAAGTGAACTGAAAGGCACTGGAGCAACTAACCGCCCTTGCTGTCTCTGCCTAGCCAGTTCCCCTCTCTCCATTGGGATTCTCTGCCTCTAACCCTATTACAGGGGCCTAGGCACTGGCTTTCTGGTGCTTTTCCATGCCGTCCCTAGGAGGGGTGCGTCACTTGAGTGGGTTGAGTCACTGACGTGGTCTTCCTGTCTGGGTTGGTGCCCCCCCTTGGGTTGTGCCGTGGCAGAGATCTTTGTGGGCTATACTCGACCTTGTCTCAGGATGGTAAGTTGGTGGTTGAAGATATCCCTCTAGTTTTTTATTTTTTATTTCACCTTTATTTAACCAGGTAGGCAAGTTGAGAACAAGTTCTCATTTACAATTGCGACCTGGCCAAGATAAAGCAAAGCAGTTCGACACATACAACGACACAGAGTTACACATAGAGTAAAACAAACACACAGTCAATAATACGGTATAAACAAGTCTATATACGATGTGAGCAAATGAGGTGAGATAAGGGAGGTAAAGGCAAAAAAAGGCCATGGTGGCAAAGTAAATACAATATAGCAAGTAAAACACTGGAATGGTAGATTTGCAGTGGAAGAATGTGCAAAGTAGAAATAAAAATAACGGGGTGCAAAGGAGCAAAATAAATAAATAAATAAAATAAATACAGTAGGGAAAGAGGTAGTTGTTTGGGCTAAATTATAGGTGGGCTATGTACAGGTGCAGTAATCTGTGAGCTGCTCTGACAGTTGGTGCTTAAAGCTAGTGAGGGAGATAAGTGTTTCCAGTTTCAGAGATTTTTGTAGTTCGTTCCAGTCATTGGCAGCAGAGAACTGGAAGGAGAGGCGGCCAAAGAAAGAATTGGTTTTGGGGGTGACCAGAGTGATATACCTTCTGGAGCGCGTGCTACAGGTGGGTGATGCTATGGTGACCAGCGAGCTGAGATAAGGGGGGACTTTACCTAGCAGGGTCTTGTAGATGACATGGAGCCAGTGGGTTTGGCGACGAGTATGAAGCGAGGGCCAGCCAACGAGAGCGTACAGGTCGCAATGGTGGGTAGTATATGGGGCTTTGCTGACAAAACGGATTGCACTGTGATAACCTGCATCCAATTTGTTGAGTAGGGTATTGGAAGCTATTTTGTAAATGACATCGCCAAAATCGAGGATTGGTAGGATGGTCAGTTTTACAAGGGTGTGTTTGGCAGCATGAGTGAAGGATGCTTTGTTGCGAAATAGGAAGCCAATTCTAGATTTAACTTTGGATTGGAGATGTTTGATGTGGGTCTGGAAGGAGAGTTTACAGTCTAACCAGACACCTAGGTATTTGTAGTTGTCCACGTATTCTAAGTCAGAGCCGTCCAGAATAGTGATGTTGGATAGGCGGGCAGGTAGCGATCGGTTGAAGAGCATGCATTTAGTTTTACTTGTATTTAAGAGCAGTTGGAGGCCACGGAAGGAGAGTTGTATGGCATTGAAGCTTGCCTGGAGGGTTGTTAATACAGTATCCAAAGAAGGGCCAGAAGTATACAGAATGGTGTCGTCTGCGTAGAGGTGGATCAGAGACTCATCAGCAGCAAGAGCGACATCATTGATGTATACAGAGAAGAGAGTCGGTCCAAGAATTGAACCCTGGGGTGTTAAGCATGTTCCAGTTTAGGTCACCTAGCAGCACGAGCTCTGAAGATAGATGGGGAGCAAGCAGTTCACATATGGTGTCCAGAGCACAGCTGGGGGCAGAGGGTGGTCTATAGCAGGCGGCAACGGTGAGAGACTTGATTTTAGAGAGGTGGATTTTTAAAAGTAGAAGTTCAAATTGTTTGGTTACAGACCTGGATAGTAGGACAGAACTCTGCAGGCTATCTTTGCAGTAGATTGCAACACCGCCCCCTTTGGCAGTTCTATCTTGTCTGAAAATGTTGTAGTTTGGGATGACATTTTCAGAATTTTTGGTGGTCTTCCTAAGCCAGGATTCAGACACAGCTAGAACATCCGGGTTGGCAGAGTGTGCTAAAGCAGTGAATAAAACAAACTTAGGGAGGAGGCTTCTAATGTTAACATGCATGAAACCAAGGCTATTACGGTTACAGAAGTCATCAAAAGAGAGCGCCTGGGGAATAGGAGTTGAGCTAGGCACTGCAGATTCACCTCTACATCGCCAGAGGAACAGAGGAGGAGTAGGATAAGGGTACGGCTAAAAGCAATAAGAATTGGTCGTCTAGAACGTCTGGAACAGAGAGTAAAATAATAATTTACATTAAGGAGAGGCATGTTTAATCGAGTGATCAAAAGGGTCCAGTGAGTAGTGAGGTTGGTTAGGGTCACGGCGATTCAGACAGCTAGCCGGGCCATCGGTAGCAAGCTAGCATAGGATGGAGGTCTGTTTTTAGTCACCTCGTGCGTTTCCGTCGGTAGGATTAGTGGGGTTCCGTGTGGTAGGGGGGATCAATCCAATTCGCAAAAAAAACAATAGATATAGTTATAGAGGCCCAAGAAAAAATAAAAATAAAAATAAATAAATTGTCCGACAGGTCTATTCAGACAGCAGCCGATAAGACAGCTAATGATTTGCGGACCGCAGATGGGCGTTCAGGTAACGTCGCGACAGAGGAGCCAGCCGGATAACTCCCTCGGGTAGATAACGTCGGTAGTCCAGTTGTGAAGGCCCGGTGGGGCTCCGCGTTGGCAGTAAAACGGGTCCGGATAGGTGATTGTAGCCCAGGAGTGACTAATGGAACTCTTCAGCTGGCTAGCTTCGGAATAATTGATGTTTGCTACGGAATCGACGTAAGCCGATAGTCACACGGATAGCAGCTAGCTAGCTGCGAGATCCAGGTATAAATGTCCAGAGTTAGCGGTTGAAATCCGGGGACATGGAGACGGCGCGGTCCGTACAAAACTGGCGATAGATTTTCGAGCTAAAGGATAGCTGATGACCACAAACCGTGGTTAGCTGAATACTAACAATTAGCCAGTAAAGAAGCTAACTAGCTTCTGATTAGCTTCTGGTTAGCTTCTGGCTAGCTTCTGGATTAGCTTCTGGGATAGCTTCTGGCTAGCTTCTGGTTAGCTTCTATGGAGGATTACAGATTTGAGGTAAATAATACTTTCTTTTAAAAAATATATAAATTGGTGAGGTGGGTTGCAGGAGAGTGTTTTGAAGATAAAAGAAAATAAAAAATATATATAAAAAATGTATGCGAAGAAAGTTGTAAATATATATATATATATATATATATATATATATATATATATATATATATATATATACGGGACACGACAAGACGGGGACAAAAGACGTCTGAACTGCTATGCCATCTTGGAACGTTTGCTGTGGTGTGGGGGCTGTGCTTTGGCAAAGTGGGTGGGGTTATATCCTTCCTGTTTTGCCCTGTCTGGGGGTATCATCGGATGGGGCCACAGTGTCTCCCGACCCCTCCTGTCTCACCCTCCAGTATTTATGCTGCAGTAGTTTATGTGTCAGGGGGCTAGAGTCAGTCTGTTATATCTGGAGTATTTCTCCAGTGTCCTGTGTGAATTTAAGTATGCTCTCTCTAATTCTCTCTTTCTCTCTTTCTTTCTTTCTCTCTCTTTCGGGGGACCTGAGCCCTAGGACCATGCCTCAGGACACCCTTGCATGATGACTCCTTGCTGTCCCCAGTCCACCTGGCCGTGCTGCTGCTCCAGTTTCAACTGTTCTGCCTGCGCCTATGGAATCCTGACCTGTTCACCGGACGTGCTACCTGTCCCAGACCTGCTGTTTTCAATTCTCTAGAGACAGCAGGAGTGGTAGAGATACTCTTAATGATCAGCTATGAAAAGCTAACTGACATTTACTCCTGAGGTACTGACTTGCTGCACCCTCGACAACTACTGTGATTATTATTACTTGACCATGCTGGTCATTTATGAACATCTGAACATCTTGGCCATGTTCTGTTATAATCTCCACCCAGCACAGCCTAAAGAGGACTGGCCACCCCTCATAGCCTGGTTCCTCTCAATGTTTCTTCCTAGGTTTTGGCCTTTCTAGGGAGTTTTTCCTAGCCACTGTGCTTCTACACCTGCATTGCTTGCTGTTTGGGGTTTTAGGCTGGGTTTCTGTACAGCACTTTGAGATATCAGCTGATGTACAAAGGGCTATATAAATACATTTGATGTGATTTTGATTTGAACTACTGAGAAGTAAAAATGCATAAAAAATGAATACATTTCCTAAGTCTGAATCAGGCCCTATGTGTGTGACTTTTGACCAGAGCCCTGTGGGGAGTAGGATTCCATTTGGGATGAATACACAGAAGGAGGCTTGTGCTGTGAAGCTCCATTATTGTATTTTTCCTCTGAGTAGGGATTTTTATTAATGGCTCAGGCCAGACCTCCATCCCTCCTCCTCCCCCATGAAGAAGCCTAGTGGCTCTTGTGTCCTGGATGGCTCGACTGGTTCTAGTGGCGATGTGGAGTAGCCTAATGTGTCACACCCTGATCTGTTTCACATGTCCTTGTGATTGTCTCCACCCCCTCCAGGTGTCTTTTATTTTCCCCAGTGTATTTATCCCTGTGTTTCCTGTCTCTCTGTGCCAGTTCGTCTTGCATGTTTCTAAGTCAACCAGCGGTTTTCCCGTTCTCCTGCTTTTTGCATTCTCCTTTTTCTAGTCGTCCTGGTTTTGACCCATGCCTGTTTCTGGACTTTGTACCCGCCTGCCTGACCATTCTGCCTGTCCACGACCATTCTCTTGCCTACCCCTTTGGATTAATAAACATTGTAAGACTCCAACCATCTGCCTCCTGTGTCTGCATTTGGGTCTCGCCTTGTGCCTTGATATAATGGTCAATGCAGCAGAGCAGTACTACCGCACAGAGAGGACAAATGAGGCCAAGACCATTCAACGCAAAAAATCATACATTTTATTTGTTATTGTTGTCGCATTTCGTTCAACAGTGTATACCATGCGTATCCTGTACATCAGACAAATAAACTTGAACTTGAACAAAACACATGACAGATTCTCTCTTCTCCTGTCTTGTCTTGAGTGGGAGGAGGGGATGGTGGTTGGAGCCATCATCTAATCAGCCTGCTACCCGGCCCCATTCCCTTTCCCCATTAAGCCTCTCATGTGGAAAAGAAGGGGTAGGGAAAGAGAGATTCTTAAGACAGATACTTATTTTGTTTTGCGAGCGCATCATAAAAAGGGATTTGCCGGAGAAATTAACAAGAGCCCTTGATATGCAGATCAGTGCCCATTAATCAAAGAAATTAGATTAGGATTCCAAATGAGATGAAGAAAGGCTTCATTATCTTGGTTGAGTGTCATGTTTAATAATGTGGAACGGCTGTGTAATTCACTGGAGGAGTGGGCTGAGGAGAAGACGTAGCGGGTCCTTGGCGCGGTTATTTTAAGCGCTAGGTGACCCAGGGAGCAGGAAAACAGGGGGCTGGGGAGTGCAGGGGGCCAGGGGGAACCGCTCAGCAGACAGTGGAGGGAGAGGGGGGAAGAGAATCAAAAGAGTACGCTCCTACGGGAGCCAGGTGACTATGTGTGGTGCCTTTGATGTTAAAGTGTCTTGGCGTATTGTGGGGAGCAGTCCAGGTAAGGACTGGGTAATACACACAAACAAAGATAAACATAACCACCAGGCAAATGTTATAGAAAAGACTAGAGCTTCATATTAAATAGCCTGCCCATATACAGTATGAACAAAATGTGACATGTAAATGTAAATACTGTGCTGGGGCATCTCAAAATGTATTTTGACAAACTTCTTACCTCTAGGAAAAAAAACTGAAGTCACTGATGACTACAGGGCTGTACTCTCCCGCTCCTTGGTACTCGGGAGTCTGCGAAATTATGCTGGCATTCATATTTAATATTACGAGGAAAAGGAGAGAAACAAATGTGCCGGGTCCTTTGTCTTTGTGTCAAGTGAAATATGCTTGGAAAATCATTTGAAATGGAAGACATGGGAAATACAGCACTGTAACTTGGCGTTGTGGCTCTGAATAATGTAGAGAAGGACAGCCGGACCCCAGGTGGGGCGGTGAGTAGGTAGGCAAAGAGGGCCGGTTTAACACAGAAAATCTGCCCTACAACCAGAGAGGCCAGCCCAACACTTACTGTTTTTTTGTGATGAAATATGCAACAACCTTTGGCATGGGTTGACATGAATGAGCATCAAGTGCAAATTTGCAAAAGGTAATGTGTAAGTGCAAGTAGGAACTTACAGCCAGGGTCTCTGTACATCAATGAAATCCTCATATCTATTCTTAGTATAACTTTATACACATTTATTGAGTAATCAACTGATCATTTGATGGTTAGATGGTTACTGGATAGTGGAAATGTAAGTGCTTATTTCAGACATCCAATCAAAACAAATGTTTTCTCAGATCTATCACACATAAGAGGGACAGTGACCCCAACTAACTGACTCTGTGTGATTCCACTGAAAATGAAGTGAATGTCACAGCTCCCTTACATGCACGCACGCACACACACACACACACTTAGTGCTCTAAAGATGTCATGTAAAGCTATCAAGCCTTCGGACTGACCTTAGAATGACCTTGCAAGGAGATAGTACACAGAGATAGTATTCCCATCAGAATATGTTGTAAAAGAACGATTTGATGTACAGTCACAATGATATGGGTGAGTTTATAAGACTAGTTTATAAGCAGGTATGGACCACTAGTCCAATTCCAAGGAGCTTGATATGGCCTCTGATCTCACTAGAGGGCAGTGGCGCGATGCATTTGAGGAATATTTTAACCAAATAAAGTGTTAATATCAAAGAGGGCCCACTGTGTCTGTCGTAGGAGGCTCTGCATCACGGTTGTGTCAGTAAACCACAAAGTAGCTGTGTCCTTCTTACGATGATTTGCTAAGTCTACAGGGTACATAAGGGCCCACTTTAAGAACTGTGAGTGTGTGTGTGTGTGTGCGTTTGTGTGTGCGTGTTTGCTATGTCTGTGTGTGTGTGTCTGTATATGTGTGGGAGTGTATGTGACAGGTAGGCTGTCTGCACATTGGAATTGAACCTGACAGCACAGCTGCTGATTACAATTTGAACACAGAGGGAGGCCAGGCGGTGTGCTGCATTACAGCACTACTGATAAAGGTCAAGTCATCTCTATATGAGACCAGAGAGCTAGAGAACATCAGTCACAGACAAACCATCCATTCAGCGCAGGCTAGATTCCTATTCAAACCAGATATTAGGTCGCTGGAGACTGATGGTGGCTGAAGGTTATTAGTCTCACTCTTCTATGAGGGTTATACAAAAGGTAAACAATGCTAGACTAGGAGCCTTTGTAGCCCTTTGGCAGCCATTTTGTATTGCTCATCAGACACCCATAAAGGGTACAGCCTGGCAGCTACACAGTGTATTAACACAAATGTTGATAAGGTTTTCATGTTTCCTGATGAAAGTGGCCGTTCTTACCAGATTAATTATTCTGCACTCTTAGAAAACAGATGCTATCTAGAACCTAAAATGGTTCTACCTGGAAACAAAAAACTGGGGACATTTTGTTGGTCCCCACAAGTCAAATGCTATTTCGAAGGGGTTTAGGGATAGATAGAATTAGAGGGTTAAAATAGAATTAGAGTTAGGGTTAAGGTTAGGTTATGGGGTTAGGTTTAGGTTATGGGGTTAGGTTTAGGTTATGGGGTTAGGTTTAGGTTATGGGGTTAGGTTTAGGTTATGGGGTTAGGGTTAGGTTTAGGTTGTGGGGTTAGGGTTAGGTTTAGGTTATGGGGTTAGGGTTAGGGTTAGGTTTAGGTTATGGGGTTAGGGTTAGGTTTAGGTTATGGGGTTAGGGTTAGGTTTAGGGAAAATAGGATTTAGAATGGTTATAAATTGAGTGTCACCACAAGGTTAGTTAAACAAGATCGTGTGTGTGTGTGTGTGTGTGTGTGAGTGTGCGCGTGCGTAGGGATATCCACACACATTAGGCCGCTTCCATTAGGAACCAAATTATTAACTCTTGTTTCAACAAAACAATTTCCCATCCTTTCCTTCCATGTCTGTATAAACCTCTTCAGAACTCTCATACATACCTTACGCCCTGTACTGACCCCTTTACGAGTGCTAGCTGGTTGATTGGCTGAAACAAGAGGCTTAAATGAAAGCACTAGCTGAGATTGCTCACCCTCTTGTTAACCCTCTTTGTCTGAAACCAGTAGCTCACCTCAAGCACCATCATCAGCCGCTCGTTCCCCAGCCCCTCTCACTGACTCTGTGATTACCGACTGGCCCGGCTAAGGAGGGCTCACCCCCACTTTAAGGGATTACAAATTACAGTGTACAGACAAGGTGCTACTTGCTGTTACTGGGGAGACTACCAAACTAATTTATAAGTGACTCTACATCATCACTTTCTCTTGTTATCAGTGGTTGTGTTATGTTTCCTTCTCGCTGCCATAAGTGGTGTACCTTTGTTGATCTGTGGGACATTTTTAGAAGATAATGTCGCCATGTCTAGATGTGAGAGACTTGTGAACATGAGTTCTCATCTTGATTAGAGTTTAAGCTTTTAGACAACTAACATATATTTTTTCATGTGGAAGAGTGGGTATGGGTGTTTGTCAGTATACCTAGAACAGCATAGTGTAGCTGAGGACTGGACACAGGTGATTCAAATGACCCCTTGCTCAATCTCAAACCATTTGGCACCAGCCACTGAAGGTAAAATGGATCCCTTAATATCAGCCACAACCACGACATGCTAAACTAAAGAAAGGAAGAAACAGGGGGGAGTTAGGGGAGAGATTATCATTCCCTCCAACCTCTCTCTCACCACAAATGAATGTGCTTTCATCCACTTTCAATTCCCCTTATCAAACGGCAGTAGCAGAGGAAGCCTCCGATACTTAAAGTGACAGTGGCATTAAAGGATGGTCTTCATCTCCTGTCTCACGGGGAAAGTGACATTTAACTACACACCCAGGAACACGTCACTTGTTTATTGCACAAGACAGTCAGTGGATGAACGTTGAGGAGGGGAGGCCCCTACTGTAAATCAACGTGGCTGTAGACCACTGCATTCTCCCAGACGAGTCACATTAAAAGACAAGTTCCAAGAGGACATCTTGTCAGATATTATGTGACAGGCTTAGAGAGCCAAGGAGGAGTGTCGGCTGTGTCAAACTTTGATTAAAATGAGAGTGGTGGAAAATACTGGCTATCATTTATTTATCTGGCATTTGTGTGAACACAACGTACAGACATGAAATTGTGCTCTTAGGAGTAAGGAGACTCAGGGGTTTGTTTTCAAACACATCAGCACAGGCATGTGGTGTTGGATGGCTGGGATTGAAGACTGACAGCAATATATTGCTGGGAGAGGACACATGCCCCCAGAGCAATACTGCAAGCTGATTCCAGTGACAAATATGTCCAAATGTGCATCTGGCAATAAGCTGTGGGGTATGAGATGTGACACTCATACTTGCGAGGAAAACAGCAGCCATCTCACCAGCAGGATATGGTCTGTAACTCTACACAGCTGTATCTACACTATTAGAAAAAAGGGTTCCAAAAGGGTTCTTTTGCTGTCCCCATAGGAGAAACCTTTTTGGTTCCTGGTAGAACTCTTTGGGTTCCAGGTAGTACCCCCTTGTGTTCCATGTAGAACCCTCTGTGGAAAGGGTTCTACATGGAACACAAAAATGATTCTACATGGAACACAAAAATAATTCTACATGGAACACAAAAAGGTTCTACATGGAATACAAAAAGGATTCTACATGGAACACAAAAAGGTTCTACATGGAACACAAAAATGATTCTACATAGAACACAAAAATAATTCTACATGGAACCCAAAAAGGATTCTCCTATGGGGACAGCCAAAGAACCCTTTTAGGTTCTAGATAGCACCTTCTCTTCTTTTCTATTTTATTTTTATTTAACCGTTATTTTACCAGGTAAATTGACTGAGAACACATTCTCATTTATAGCAACAACCTGGGGAGTAGTTACAGGGGTGATGAATGAGCCAATTGTAAACTGGGGATGTAAACTGGGGATGATTAGGTATGAGGACCAGATTGGGAATTTAGCCAGGACACCGGGGTTAACACCACTACTCTTAAGATAAGTGCCATGGGATCTTTAGTGACCACAGAGATTCAGGACACCCGTTTAACATCCCATCCGAAAGACGGCACCCTATACAGGGCAATGTCCCCAATCACTGCCCTGGGGCATTGGGATATTTTTGGCCAGAGGGAAGAGTGCCTCCTACTTGTCCTCCAACACCACTTCCAGCAGCATCTGGTCTCCCATCTAAGGACCAATCAGGGCCAACCCTGCTTAGCTTCAGAACCAAGCCAGCAGTGGGTTACAGGGTGGTATGCTGCTGGCTAAGTGTGTACCAGAGACATTTCAAACCGGCTACTTTATATGGGGCCACAAAGCCCCTCAGTCCTTGGTCATGACACGAGTCACAAAGACGTCACAGTGCCTGCATGACTGAACTCTTAGTGATTGTTGTTGAACTGCTTTTTTAAAAGACAGCTGTCATGCAATTCAACACAACAGACTGAGCACATGCACTGCAATACAAGCTACGTCATTTTCCAGAACCCATGAATAGCGAGAGTTACACACCCAGGATGGAAAACTAGAACAGTCAGTCAATGGTGACACTATACGGAAAGACACTAATTGTCACTTGACTTTAAGGACTTTTAAAGAAGGAAGGGAAACAGGCGTATCAGTTTCAGTAATGAAATTAGGCTTTACTGTTCACAAGTCATAAAGTAGTGACATAAGATGGAAACCCCCTCAGAGTTATCCTCACTTGAATGGTTCAAATAGACATTGGAAACAGGATCAGCTAAAGGCGTCTGCAGGCTTTCCATCCGAAACAGTTTGTGCAAACAGTTTGTGCATATATTATAAAGACATTTTGTGAAATTTTTGTTAGTTTTGTTCTTTAGCAAGGGTTCTTCGGCTGTTCATAAGAACAAAAACAATTCTTGGTCAACAATAGGGATTCCTCAAGCGTTTGTTGTCATTCACAACGATAGATTACTTGTTTTCATGCAAAAAATAGTTCACTTGACAAATACTGCACCAAACATCTTAGCGACTTCTAAATGAAAAATGTCTAAGTGAATGACAGATTTTTTGAGTTATCTTAGATTAATTCTGACTAATTTGAGGAAGTGTATACTGGCTACGGCATCTCAAGGTGGACAAACAGTACTATTTACATTTTTTTTTATTTTCAAGCAAAAGTCTTCTAAGGGAGTATGCGAGCACACTTGTTCGGATCACCTAGTTGAGTTATTGGGACTCACAGAACAGAGTCAGAGAGGGAGAGAGTAGGAGGGGCACAGGGTGCGGTTTTAGACTGCCAGCTGACTTGCGATTGGCTAACCTCTCAGCCAATGACTACAAAGACAAATGAAGTGTCACAGAGAGAGATTAGATAAATAAGTGGAATGAAGAGTAGGAGGCCTGCTCAGGTTTATTTCAATTTGGCAGAGTCGCCAGAGCGTGGCTGGGACTTCATCCCTAATGACCTGGGAATGGGAGAGGGCTAGCTCTCTCTTGGTGTGTGTGTGTGTGTGTGTTACCCTGGTTGGAGGGGAGGCTGGAACAGAAAGAAAACAGAAGCTTATGTCCAGCGGATAGAGACCTGCTTTACTTAAACGTGAAGGGTCAATAAATATTTAAAAAACATACATGATCAATTTAATAAAAGTAATAATTGCCTCTACATCCGTGTCTCATGTCTGTTTGCTCTTCTTGGTGAGGTAGCTCTGATAGTAGAAGTTTCTGAAGAGTACGATGAGGCTGAGGGAGTAGGCAAACACCACAGCATTCATGGAGTCTGGGAAGTCGCAGTCAGTGAACAGGTTGTAGCTGGTGTGGATGGTCACTATGAAGAACTGGAGCTGGGGTCACAGAGGGTCAACATAACCAGTGTCAATAAGAAGAAAGCTCAGTTGTGGGCTTCTAGTGTGACCACATTGAAAGTACACAGTTGTAGAGCCAATAAAAAAATGTTGTGTATTCAGCACTGATGCAGCTTCATACAGTACATGCCGTATGATCCTATTGTCTTCACACAACAGTTATTAGCGGGGGTCTTACAGTAAGGCTTCAGGGTTAATAAGGTCAGTGATGATCTCAAAACATGGCTAAAACTATAATTTTGATATCATGGATAGTCAGTCTTTGCATACATAGCTCTTGCTTTGAATATGAGAGTGGTTCCTGTTCTCCAGGCCCATCCCTCAACTTTTCACCAAAACACAGGTGGGAAGACAGCTTTGTTATTGTTTCAATTAAGGATTCCAGCTGATAATGCAAAATGTAGATTTCTGCCGAAATAGACATACCCAAAAGTAATTCTTTTTTTATGAGACGGCCATAAACAATAACTAGTTAATTGCTGCATAGTTCTAGGAAAGTCTGGTTAAACATAGTTATACATTGCTGAAGTGTACTTACTTTCGAGGACACAAGCTCAAGTAAATATTACAAATATTATAAAAATATACAGTACCAGTCAAAAGTTTGGACACACCTACTCATTCCAGTGTTTTTCTTATTTTTCTTATTTTCTACATAAAGTAGTGAAGACATCAAAACTATGAAATAACATATGGAATCATGCCGTAATCAAGAAAGTGTTAAAGAAATGAAAATGTATTTTTATATTTGAGATCTTCAAAGTAACCACCCTTTGCCTTGATGACAGCTTTGCACACTTTTGGCATTCTCTCAACCAGCTTCATGAGGTAGTCACCTGGAATGCATTTCAATTAAAAGGTGTGCCTTGTTAAAAGTTAATTTGTGGAATTTCTTTCCTTCTTAATGCATTTGACCCAGTCATTTGTGTTGTAACATGGTAGGGGTGGTATACAGAAGATGGCCCTATTTGGTAAAATATCAAGTCCATATTATGGCAAGAACAGATGAAATAAGCAAAGAGAAACGACAGTCCATTTTACTTTAAGACATGAAGGTCAGTCGCAAAAACCATCAAGCAGCCAACAAATGCTCAGCATATGTGGGAACTCCTTCAAGACTGTTGGAAAATAATTCCTGGTGAAGCTGGTTGAGAGAATGCCAAGAGTGTACAAAGCTGTCATCAAGGCAAAGGGTGGCTACTTTGAAGAGTCAAAAATCGAAAATCTATTTTCATTTGTCCAAACTTTTGACTGGTACTGTATATTCAACAAGTGGAATAGCTCTTGAAATTACTGAAATGGTTTCTAAATAAATAAATAAAATTAGAAACAACTTACTATGAGATGTAATATTTATTTGAACTGTAAAATAAATATGATCATATTTAGTGACAGTACAAATGTGACCCCATTTCATGTACAGTGGAGCAAAAAAGTATTTAGTCAGCCACCAATTGTGCAAGTTCTCCCACTTAAAACGATGAGAGAGGCCTGTAATTTTCATCATAGGTACACTTCAACTATGACAGACAAAAAAATCCAGAAAAGATGAAAAAAAATCCAGAAAATCACATTGTAGGATTTTTAATGAATTTATTTGCAAATTATGGTGGAAAATAAGTATTTGGTCAATAGCAAAAGTTTATCTCAATACTTTGTTAAATACCCTTTGTTGGCAATGACAGAGGTCAAACGTTTTCTGTAAGTCTTCACAAGGTTTTCACATACTGTTGCGGGTATTTTGGCCCATTCCTCCATGCAGATCTCCTCTAGAGCAGTGATGTTTTGGGGCTGTTGCTGGGCAACACGGACTTTCAACTCCCTCCAAAGATTTTATATGGGGTTGAGATCTGGAGACTGGCTAGGCCACTCCAGGACCTTGAAATGCTTCTTACGAAGCCACTCCTTCGTTGCCCGGGCGGTGTGTTTGCGATCATTGTCATGCTGAAAGACCCAGCCACGTTTCATCTTCAATGCCCTTGCTGATGGAAGGAGGTTTTCACTCATGGCCCCATTCATTCTTTCCTTTACACGGATCAGTCGTCCTGGTCCCTTTGCAGAAAAACAGCCCCAAAATATGATGTTTCCACCCCCATGCTTCACAGTAGGTATAGTGTTCTTTGGATGCAACTCAGCATTCTTTGTCCTCCAAACACGACGAGTTGAGTTTTTACCAAAAAGTTATATTTTGGTTTCATCTGACCATATGACATTCTCCCAATCTTCTTCTGAATCATCCAAATGCTCTCTAGCAAACTTCTGGCACTGCAGGATTTGAGTCCCTGGCGGCGTAGTGTGTTACTGATGGTAGGCTTTGTTACTTTGGTCCCAGCTCTCTGCAGGTCATTCACTAGGTCCCCCCAGTGTGGTTCCAGGATTTTTGCTCACCGTTCTTGAGATCATTTTGACCCCACGGGGTGAGATCTTGCGTGGAGCCCCAGATCGAGGGAGATTATCAGTGGTCTTGTATGTCTTCCATTTCCTAATAAATGCTCCCACAGTTGATTTCTTCAAACCAAGCTGCTTACCTATTGCAGATTCAGTCTTCCCAGCCTGGTGCAGGTCTACAATTTTGTTTCTGGTGTCCTTTGACAGCTCTTTGGTCTTGGCCATAGTGGAGTTTGGAGTGTGACTGTTTGAGGTTGTGGACAGGTGTCTTTTATACTGATAACAAGTTCAAACAGGTGCCATTAATACAGGTAACGAGTGGAGGACAGAGGAGCCTCTTAAAGAAGTTACAGATCTGTGAGAGCCAGAAATCTTGCTTGTTTGTAGGTGACCAAATACTTATTTTCCACCATAATTTGCAAATAAATTCATAAAAATTCCTACAATGTGATTTTCTGGATTTTTTTTCTAATTTTGTCTGTCATAGTTGAAGTGCACCTATGATGAAAATTACAGGCCTCTCTCATCTTCTTAAGTCGGAGAACTTGCACATTTGGTGGCTGACTAAATAGTTTTTGCCCCACTGTAACTGAAGACAGAGCATTTTCTGCCAAGCCTCCTCTGAGCAACGCCATTCGAATTGCTGCAGACTCGTTACAACTTCAGCTTTACACACAAAGTGATGTTGTCCCTCAGTGACCAAAAGAAAGTGGTTGTGTTTCAATTCTATGAAATAATTTACAATGTTTTCATGTTGAGAGTTCTAAATCCGGCTCAGAATATCACAGTGAGATGAAACCATGATACCTGAAATCGCTAGACCCTCCCCTTTAATATGTTGTCTCAGTTGCTCAGAGGGAGAGCAAATCTATTATTTTTCTGAATAAGCCAGAAAATGTGACATGTCACTCCCTATGCTAATGTGGGGTCTGAAAACGTATACTTCTAGTCAGGTCTGCTGACAGAGTGTTAGTGGAGACAAGACGGATGGGGCTTTCTGCCAATATAAGACACTGGACCCTGTGAAGTTCACATAGTGAACATGTCAGTCAGAACCAGCCCAGAACCGGTAATATAGGGGACTTTTAAAGGGGGTTTTAAAGCAATTTGAGGTTCTTAGGGTAAAATCCCCTACAGGATATAAAGTAAATGTACATTTGTATTATCTCGACTCTAGTGAATGTACTGTGTGGGTGCTATTTTGGAGGCCATACTATAGCAGAGGCTCTGCATCAAGGCCACTCTACTCACCAGCTGCAGGGAAGTGAGGTAGCGCTTCCACCACAGATACTGCTGCATGTGAGGCCCCAGCGCTGCCAGCCCATAGTATAGATACATCACCACGTGCACCAATGAGTTGATAAGGCCTATAAGGAAGGCTGGAGGGAGGAGAACACACAATACACAGAGAATGGGCGATTCATTCAGTGATCCGTGTACAGCAGGTCTTCATTTATTACAAGGTCAGTTGTTTATAACTTGTTTCTAAAGCTGGGTTCTTTAATTGAATGTCAAGGCTTTGATTCATCCTTTATTTTATCTCAAGGCGTAACTAACTATCTGCCCATCTAAGTACATGCAATGTGAAAATAAATAGCCAGGCTGTGTTGACTATCTTTAAACCTAAAGGAGGGCAAATGCTGCACTAAGATGCTTCGCCAGCTGTTTTCTGCAAACTCACCGCCGTTTTAAACAAATTATACAGCATCTTAGTGCCAAAAACTTGTCTTAATCCTGCCGTTCTGTTCCTAGCTGGTCTATTTTGATGACTCCTTTGACCACTGCAAATGTCTTTTTCAAATAGCAGGGGTGTGGAACAGTTCCAAGGACACGGTAGGTATCACGGCATGTGTTCCAGAGTCATTGAAATGTCAGGTGCATTTCAATGTGTGGGTGTGTGTACTGTATGTCTCCTACAGAACAAGTCCTGTATGAATGGCCTAATCATTATTTCAACCAATACTGAGCAGGAAGCAGACACAAGAAATAGATTGTGCAGTGCTATACTGTTACATATAGGACATCATTGTCTGGGTCTAGCACCGGGTAAATGAATCACCGTCTCGGCTGTAGTAATGTGACAACCCTTACACTGGCCTCCTGCCACGTATTTGACCCCAGCCCACCAGTTGAAGATCATGGTGCCGTGGTGGTAGACATGCAGGAACGTCAGCTGACTGTTCTTCTTCCTCAGGATGAAGAAAAGCTGGAAGAGACGTGTCATATTTCATTTATTTATCAAACCTGACAGATATACAAGAATATGACAAGAAACACAATTAGCTACAGTCACATGGACAGAAGACAGCACATTAAAGATGTCTTGATAGAAGAGATGTAATAAGAGCACACCGTTTTTGCTTCAACCTGGGATAGTAGAATCCCTGAAGTGTACTTACAGTATCACTGAGCTCGATGACTTTGGAGAAGTAGAACCACCAGCAGACCTTGGCCATCTGTTCAGAACACATAGAAGATACATTTCGGCAGTAGGTTAAGATTAGAAATCATTTACACACAGTATATGTACATTAAGGCAATTGCAAAGCATTGCAGTGGATATGAGTTACCCGCATTGCCAGTGGGCTGGTGTTGTAGTCCACAGGCTGACATAATATACTATAGTTTGCCAACCAGGATGACGCTGTGAACTGAGGAGAGAGAAAAATGCATTAAAATACTATCTGCTTACAGGTAGAGAAATAGCTACTCATCATCACTTATTTACACATACACTATATAACAAGGATATAGATAGGTACTGTAATGTGTACAGTAGATCCAAAGCACATCCAATATGAGTAAAATAGCTACAAGTTATCCATGCTTTCCACTGTTTCCATACCTCATAGAACATATAGGCAGACAGGCAGACCATAGCAAAGTTGTAAATGATGAGCACAGGCTTGAGGTTGACTGGTTGTCTCTGAGCCATCAGCTTGGGGCCCACCCATATGAGGAGCAGGTAGCACAGGAAGATGCAAGTGATTGGCACAGGTGAGTACACCAGCAACCAGCTGTCAGTTCTTTTGTCTGAAAGCACACAGAGACAGCATTACTATAGGATAAGAAAATGGATAGGTGAAGCAATGATTCACGTATGTTGGTCTTGTACTGGTAACTTCAGTCAGCACGGTCTGGTTTTAGAAGCTGGGCACAGTTACCTCCATTATCTAGAACCCCTTGGTAGAACAGTTGGATTTTCTGCCATGTTGTGGCCATCCCTAAACGCTGCAAAAAAATGCATTATATGATGAGTTAAATGCATTTTTGCTCCTAGAAGTTTACATTTTAGAACTCATACAGCAGATTTCAGAAGGATGTCTATGAAAGCGACAGTACTGCCACCTAACGTCAGATTGGTCAATTATGAAAAGGGTCACAATTTCAAAACACGCACAGAAATACTGTATCTGAGGCGTTTTGTTGATAGGCTACTCAAATCAGTCGGCCAGCTGGATAAGCTAAAGCAGGTTTAGCTTCTTGCTTCAGGAGGATTTAGGAAATCCCTTACACAACGGCACAGCATATTGAACCTCGGATAACCTCTTCTGTATTTTAACTCTGTCGCCTACAAGAGTTACACATTTATGATTTTTTTCTCTCTCACAGAAGTGTGTATAGCTCTTTATGAAATAACAAGGTGTTGGCATGAATAGTGGAGATGATGACAATGGTGATGATCAAATGATTAAGGTATTTCCCTTGGTTATACCACTACAGTCTAGACTAGAGGGACATTCATTTTAGAAATTACAAAATAACTATTTAGGCTAGGCCTAACTGATTTTGTCATACGAAAGTTATTTATAATAGGCTGTAATTGTCTATATTCAGGTGCGAGATTAACAGAACTTACTTCGTAGGCTGCACTCATCGACCGGAATGCACAAATTGCAGATCTGATGGTCGCAAACCATCTAACCATGGTTGAATTTGTCCGCCATCCAACGCAGCATTCTCTCTGAGTGTTGATGGCGATATGAGTGAGCTGAATTGTCGTTTACCATCACCCCCCGCGGCAATGAGGTAATCCACCTGCTGTGCATGGTATTTTAGCCTATAGCCGAGCCCTAGGCTATCTATTTCATGCCTTGCCCACTTGTGAGAAGCTATTTAACTTGAATAAATGTATGGTTTCAAATAATAGTGAATAGATATAGGCCTAGGCCCAAACACAAACAGTAACATTGACCTATTATTCGTTAGGAAATAGCCTATGAGTTTACATAAAGGTGAAACAATATTGACGCTCAGTGCTTGATTTAGACAGGAGCTCACCAGTACTCCGGCACCACAAATGTTCTAATGCTTGAGC
The DNA here is from genome assembly GCF_045791955.1 of Oncorhynchus clarkii lewisi. Lineage (NCBI taxonomy): Eukaryota > Metazoa > Chordata > Actinopteri > Salmoniformes > Salmonidae > Oncorhynchus > Oncorhynchus clarkii. The sequence continues at coordinate 22,119,109 of NC_092174.1, read as the reverse complement.
TCCTGTTCTTCATAGAATATTAGCTCAAAAGTATTGTGGAGCTCCTGCATCTAAATATAAACAGTACCGGCACCCAACACCAGTACTGGCACCTATTTCAGTCCAAGTCAAACACTTAATGACACTGAGATGTAGCCCTACTGCTCATTAACAATGTATGGCTCACAGGTCAGTAGGAGCAAGGTAAGACTCATTCAACTAATTCAGCTCACCAACCGCTTCTCTGGCACATCAGTGATAGAGCAACAGAGTTGTTCATCAGCTCAGAGTCAGACTAGTGTCACGCCCTGACCTTAGTTATCTTTGTTTTCTTTATTATTTTGGTTAGGTCAGGGTGTGACGAGGGTGGTTTGTTAGTTTTTCTATTGTCTAGGGGATTTTGTATGTCTAGAGGTTTTTGTAAGGTTTATGTATGCCTTTGGTGACCTGAATTGATTCCCAATCAGAGGCAGCTGTTTATCGTTGTCTCTGATTGGGGACCATATTTAGGTAGCCATATTCCTTGGGTAGTTTGTGGGTTCTTATTCTATGTTTAGTTGCCTGTTCTGCACTTCTCATATTAGCTTCACGGTTCATTTTGTTGTTTTGTATAGATTGTTCAGTGTTTTTTCTTTAATAAAAAAGTGTGTAAGCTTACCACGCTGCGCCTTGGTCTCCTCCATATGACGACTGTGACAACTAGATCCAAACTGCATTACGAATTCCCTACTCCTGTCTGCCCCCTCCCCACTGTCTGCCCTGGGTGCTTGTCTTAGATCACTTTATGAAACTCTTATTATTTCTTCTTTTTAAGTTTTGCTGATGTATTCATATTCGGTTTCCTCCCTGTATCCACTGTCAGTAACTCCAGACCAGTGGTGTAAAGTACTTAAGTAAAAATACTTGAAAGTACTACTTAAGTCTTTTTTTTTTGTTGGTACTGTATCTGTACTTTACTTTACTATTTATATTTTAAACAACTTTTACTTTAACTTCACCACATTCCTAAAGAAAATTATGTACTTTCTACTCCATACATTTTCCCTGACACCCAAAAGTACTCATTTTGAATGCTTAGCAGGACAGGACAATTGTCTAATTCACACACTTATAAAGAGAACATTCCTGGTCATCCCTACTGCCTCTGATCTGGCGGACCCACTAAACACATGTTTGTTTGTAAATTATGTCTGAGTTGGAGCGTGCCCCTAGCTATACTTAACTTAAAAAATAAAAAAAATGGTGCCGTCTAGTTTGCTTAATACAAGGAATTTGAAATTATTTCTACTTTTACTTTTGGTACCTAAGTATACTTTAGCAATTACATTTACTTTTGATACTTAAGTTTTCTTTTTAAACCAAATACGTTTAGACTTTTACTCAAGTAGGATTTCACTGGGTGACTTTTACTTGAGTCATTTTCTATTAAGGTATCTTTACTGTTACTCAAGTATGACAGTTGGGTACTTTCCCCACCACTGCTCCAGACAAGCAAAATAAACCTACCCTGCCCCACCCTTTATGAACATAGAAACACAACAAATTGAAATGATTTTGATGACATTCATACAACAACATAATCATACTTTTAATTGTGAACAAGCAGCAACCTGGAACGTAAATCTTATGTCGGAGTCCGGAACGTATATATCATGTATATATACACTACCGTTCAAAAGTTTGGGGTCCCTTAGAAATGTATTTGTTTTCCATGAAAACATATATGAAATGAAAGTTGCAAAATGAATAGGAAATATAGTCAATGACGTTGACAAATATACCCTGAAGTCCAGCACACTGCCCTGCATGGGTTCGGTGACTGTCAGTCCAACTTTCCTTAGCACAGCATCTATCTACAGACACCTCCGTAGGGTTTGACCTGCAGACTTCATAAACTGCAGAGGAGAGCAGGACCTGTCACCAGACCACATGTAGGGAAGACATACTGTATTTCAAGGGCCTAAATAATTCCAGTTTACTGTACAGATTTGCCTTATCAGACACAATTGACAGGCACAGACAAAATCTAATTTAATTCATACAAAACTATTTATCGGACTGTCAAGTCACTGACACAAGCCACCACCACCACCATGCTAATTAACAATTACTCATCTCAGAAACGACACAGACAATGTTAATTGGAGTCCTGTTTATCTGCATCTGACCCATGATTGTGGTGGTGCTGATGCTGCTGCTGGTGGTGGTGGGGGTACTGATGATGCTGATGATGTATGTGTGACATGTTACCACCCCCCTCAGCTGACATCTGGGGTCCATCACTTGGAACTGGGTTGCTGACGGTATCGACATCAATAGACCTCACTGTACTGTCTGTCTCGTTAACACGCATCTCTGAACTGCTCAGTGTCTCGTTTCTCCGGGTGCTGTTCCACCCAGCTGAGGAGGTTGTGTTGGAGTCCACCTGTAAAAGAGTAGAACAAACTAACGTTAACAAAATAGGTACAAGCTAAAAATACACCTAGGAGATCCGCAGAGAGATCTCTATTATTTGGTTTACTAATCAGAACCTTTATTACGCTTCAAGGCCAAATCATAGAGAGAGAATTACTAGAAAGAGAAGAGTCTGTGGGGTTTTCCTGTTCTAGTAATTGTATTTCTATGGAGCACTTCTGCAGACAGTAGTGTTTTCAATTAAAGGAGCCAAACTGAAATTAAATGTCTACAGTTCCCTTAATAATTGTGCTTTCACTTACGGTGCAGTTGCCACAGATGTCCTTGTGGTAGGTGGCTCTGACGGCTGCCTCTATGTAGGGGTAGTGGAGGAAGCTGTAGGGTAGGACTATGTGGAACGTCAGTCTCCCACATCTGTCAGAGAGAGGAGGGGAAAGGAGAGAGATACATTACATGGCCACACAAATGAGGTGTCACACCAGTTCTAAAGATCTCTGTAGATAGAAAATGTCTCAATAAAACCTGATAGATACTTCATAACATTAAAGTTAAAGAGCAGTGGTAAGCTTTAGATTAGGGCTGACGAGTTTCCTTCCATCAATACAAGCCCATTTCTTATTCATGAGAGATGTATCATTTTGAGAAACAACATGACAGTATTTTGGCCCTCTTTGATGGCTCTTACCTGCATATTGAAGTGAAGATGTAATTCAGTTACTCTTGGAGGACAGTGGAAGTTGAAAAAATGACTTATTTATTGTTTAAGACCCAAAAGAGTGAAATTGTGAAAATGATGATAATGTCCTGTTAGTGTAAGAGCTGTTTAAAAAGACAGACTGAAATGTCAGCATGTTTTGGTGGGATGGTGTTTTGGTCTGTAAATGAGTTAATAGACCAATAAGAAAGAGAGTTCCAAACCTCTGCCAGTAACAGTTCGTTTTCAGTTTTTCCCTCCCCACTCAAGACAGTCCTAGCAAAATTATTCCTGGAGAAATGTATCTTTGCTAAGAAGCTATTTTTTCAAAAAGTTAACATTTTAATGGAAAACAATCACCATGAGGTTGGTCTACTTAATTGTTACCCAGAAATAATTTGATATTGAGAAAAAAACTGCTGCATTGGACCTTTAAGTAAAACCAAGGCATTTCACCATTATCATGGTCCATCAGGGTTTTTGAGCCTCAATTTCTGCACATTGGTTGGAAAGCGAGGTAATAGCGGCAGTGTACCTTCCATTATTACCTGTCATATACCAGGAAGTCGTCCTTGTCTCCATCCAAGGCCTCCCAGACGTCGTCCTGTAGCGGGGCCTGTTGGTAGACAGGGATGCCTGGGGGGGCCCTCCTCTTCAGCTCCCAGTACATGGCTCTGGACTGGGCCTCCCTCTCGTTCACGATGAGGAACGACACGTCTGTCAGGTTGCTGCGGAGCAGCTTGTCACGCAGGCCTCCTAGTCTACTCAGCAGCAACAGGACAATGGCAGATCAGTCATGACGAGGTGCCACTTGATTGCCACTAGATGGCGTTATTTACTAATTTCCCATTATTTCATAATTCAGATCATTTCTCTCTACTGTTTGGGAAGGCTGTTCTCAATAAATCTGAAATGGATCACCAGCAGCATTACATCAACAACTTTACATCCATTTGTTTGTAAATACATTATTATAACATCTTACTGATTTCTATACCAAATCTTTGCACAGTGGTATAATAACAGTATGTTGCAGTAGGTTTACAGTAATGTTATGCAAGACAGATTCTGAAGACTTCTCTCTTACTTGGAGGCCTGTGTGCGGCAGAAGTGTCAGCTTGCTTTCAGCAGAGCCAGAACAACTACATTTCCCAGCAGCTCCTTCATGGGGGCCCCATGGCCCTTGATCTCCCAGTGCGGTGCAGGCTTGCAGATCTTGGAGGCATCATTGTCCCCTTCTACTAACAGAGGCGATGCGCATAGGAGCCCTGGCAGAGCAGCACACAGCCACAGAGTCAAGAGACCCTGCATCATGTCCTCCAAACCTCACCTAAAAAGAGTTCCAAGAGAGAGGCCGATGTCAGAAGTTCATTTTCAGTTGTGACGGTCATTACAACTCTCCGTATGTATCACTAGCAAGGAACATAGCCATAGTCTCTGCTACATGCAGTATGCAAAATATGGACTACTGAATGACATGATACCTGGACTGACCTCTGTCCTCGTTGAGCCTATCTTCTGCTTCACACAACTAAGCAACACAATGTTACGCTGCTGTTTTTAAGCCCTTATCTCAGGTAAGCACTGCCCCCAAAACAAACAAAGTAAGCCAGTGTTTACTTTAGGGTAAGAGGGTTGTGAAACCCAACACTAACCTGTCAATTCCAGATATGTTTTCTTCTCTATGAGGCTACATTTTTGGATAATGTAATTAATGGTCAGGAAAATTTGTCAAATGGTATTGTATTCTAATGAATGTTATAGACACCAGATTCCATGCTGAATTCCATGCTCATTCCATGCTGATTCCATGCTCTTTCCATGCTGATTCCATGCTCATATACTGTGTGTGATGGCTGACAAATAATGCCAAAACATGAAAACTATAGAACAAAAAGGATTGTGTAAATCTTCAAAAACAACATTATCAAACTGATTGTATATATACTCCACAATGCGGAATCATTGATCACAATTTAGCAAGGTTTACCAAGAAGTGGGTCAGAAGTCCAACTGTGTGGGAGTAGAATAAATGCGTGACATACAAACACGTCTACAAGTAGCATGTCTGATTCTGAGAACTCCAAATAACTTCAGCACCAAAGGTCTTTTCATATTTGGAGTAACAAAAATCAGAAACGTCTTTTCTGCACCTCTTTTGGCTCTCAGAATTTTGGAAAAACACTGCAATTGATTTTGACCATAGCAATGCTCTTTCTACCCTGAATGATTAGGTCAAAGTACAGTACAGGCTAAAAGTAAATATACAGGGTGGTGGGCATGGCTTTTCAAAGGTCACAACATTCCAGAGGAGCGCTATATTAATACTAATCCAAATATGATAAATATGTCAACAGAATAGTTCCTGTTTCATGAATCAGTTTCATAGTATCTATTCTGAACAAAAATATCAATGCAACATGCAGTTACTGATTTACAGTTCATACAAGGAAATCAGTCAATTTAAATAAATTCATTAGGCCCTAATCTATGGATTTCACATAACTGGACAGGGGCTCAGCCATGGGTGGGCCTGGGAGGGCATTGGCCCACCCACTTAGGAACCAACCAATCAGAAGGAGTTTTACCCCACAAAAGGTCTTCATTACAGACAGAACTACTTAGTTTCATCAGCTGTCCGGGTGGCTGGTCTCAGACGATCCCGCAGGTGAAGAAGCCGGATGTGGCATCCTGGGCTGGAGGGTTACATGTGATATGCGGTTGTGAGGCCGGGTGGACGTACTGCCAAATTCTCTAAAACGACGTTGGAGGCAGCTTACGGTAGAGAAATGAACATTCAATTCTCTGGCAGCAGCTCTGGTGGACATTCCTGCAGTCATCATGCCAATTGGATGCTCCCTCAAAACTTGAGACATATGTGGCATTGTGTTGTGTGACAAAACTGCACATTTTAAAGTGGCCTTTTAATGCCCCCAGCACAAGGTGCACCTGTGTAATGATCATGCTGTTTAATCAGCTTCTTGATGTCACACATGTCAGGTGGATGGATTATCTGGGCAAAGGAGACATTCTCAATAACACAGATCTAAACAAATTTGTGCACAAAATTTGAGAAGAAGCAGCTTTTTGTGCATATGGAACATTTCTGTGATCTTTAATTTCAGTTCATGAAACATGGGACCAACACTTTACATGTTGCATTTATATTTTTGTTCAGTATAGTTATAGTACTATGAGTAAGGTATGGTCTCCTTTGCAAAACAATGTTTCACACTGTTGATAAAAGTGAACACTTCAACATCACAAAAAACAAAAGCCACAAACATAGGCAGCCTACTTGATAGTAGTGATGAAAAAAAAATTGAGTTACATATTGGTATATTTTTTTGACAATGTATCATTTTGACAATATTGCAATACTATATTTGCGCTGGTTGACTGTACCTGCACCAAAACTCTAGTATTTCTTATTCATAGCTTGTTCACCATCTTCTTCTTAAATATGGAGCCAATTTGTTTTCAGCACTTTTATTTCCATGACTGATCAAAACTTGTTTTCTCAAGTCTCTTTCTTGACCCTTTGCAGAAGAGTGATATGTTTGGAACACTTGACTAAGAGTTGAGGAGACTGAATGCATCACTTCTTTTTATAAGAAACATTGATGTGTTAAAAATCCCAAATTGTTTGCAAAGTCAACTTACAGACAGTTCTGACACACACTTACCTCACCAGACATGCCACCAGGGGTCTTTTCAGTGCCCAAATCTTGAATGAATTCAAGAAAGCGTACAGTATTATATAGAGCCATTATTGCATGGAGCTGCGTTCCATCTCATATTGCTCAAATGAACAGCAAATCTAAAAGAAAAACCCAGATAAAGCAGTGCCTCTACCCTGTTTGACCTAGAGGGTTTGTGTGTATGTATTGACATGTAGGCTACGTATGCATTTTTTTTGTGTCTATTAATGTTCTGTATTATTTCACATTTCATGTTTTGTGTTGACCCCAGGAAGAGTATCTGCTGCAACAGCTAAGGGGATTCTAATAAAATACCAAACATCGAATCGGCACCAAAGTACTGTGATAATATTGTATCATGAGGTCCCTGGCGATTCCCAGCCCTACTAGATAGATTTCTTTATTATTTTACAGTACCATTGTTTTGATCAGGGTACTGCATACTCTCCTGCCTCTTTAGTGTGTTTTCTACAACCCTCCTCCCACCCAGAGGTTCTGCTTGCTGGCTAATATCCCATTAGTGATTGTAACAAAAGAAGCCTCAGGTTATTCAGCCTAAGTTCAGGGGGCGCAGCCAGTATACCATGCAGCTACCAGTTCTCCAAAGGCTGCATACTGCATTGCAGTTTCCAAATGCAGCTAAACAGATTCCCATTACAAAATACAAACGAATCCTCCAATTTGTCCACTTAACATAAGTGACAATGAAGAGCAACTAAAAACAGGGGTAAAAATTCTGCTCTTCCTTTGCATTTGTCAAACATTCTGAAGAAAAAAGGTGCACAACAAATGATTTAGCGTAGCTTCTGAATTATGACCTCACATTGAGCACAAAGGTGATTTGAAATTGCAGCTTCAAAGCTTAAAGGAGCAATCAGCAGTTGCTACATCCATTTTTGGACATAGAAATGAATGTGTACTCATTGATTCTTGAAGAATATAACTTATGTCTCATGAACTTAGTTCAACTGTCAAACCCCATTAGAACTCCAAATATAAGCTTGTTTTACTCCAATGTTTGTAGACAAAGAAAATGTAACAAACACTATATAGCCTCAAAACATTATTAAAACTATAATTTTGATATCATGGATGGTCAATCCTTGCATCTACAGGTCTATGAATTTGAGTGATTCAATTTCTCCAGCCCCATCGCTCAGCTTTTTACTGAGCCAGGGGTGGGGAGGCCGCTTTGTTATTGTTTCTACTGCCGATTGCCGCTTTAAGGCAGATGACTGCTGCTCTTTATTGTTTTGAAGGAGCTGATGTTTCATTCCCAAAATAAAACACCAAATTCTTTAGCATGAGTAAACCATTCTAAAAAAAACAACCTTTTATGTGAAACCAAGTCCAGAAGCAAGAACGCTTTAACACTAACATCTCCCATTGTACATATGCTTCCACATGTTCTTCACCGCATAGGGCTACTAGCTGTCCTCAGTCTCTGTTATATTGTCCTGTCATTTTGCCTTGCATTCTTCAAAATGAAACACATAGTCAAACAAATTGATCAAATATCTCTCATTCATGAGTCATGACATCACTCCAATGAAAGCCTCCTCATTGTCCCCATCTCCCTCTGGACTGTCACATGTAGATATGATTCCTAGACCAAGCTCTGCAAGCTCATCACAGCCCATGGCTGTCGTCACCATGATTTTTTCCTCCAGGCGGTTGCATAAAGTTCTATAAGAGGGCAAAGGGTAGCCTAACTCCCGAAGGAATTCATAACCCTTGGCACCGACTGCACATCGGATTTTACGAGCCTTCAGCACTGTCTCGTGGGACCACACAGCTCTCCGGGAACGCTTGGTCAGGGTCAGGGCACGGATCTGGTCTTCATACAGAAATGTCTGGAGGCCCCTCTCTATTCTGTCCAGTTTGAACATCCTCTTCTTCATTTCCTCAGCCTGCACACAAGTTAACATGTTGAGGAGGTGTTATCTTTTCCAAGATTCTCACAAAATGCTATGTTGTTCTTCTGTGAGAAAATTCTAATGACTGAAAGTGTAAAGGGTCCATTGTATAATTTCACATAACATAATTTACACTGAAAAGATTTGACTAGAGAAAGATGTTTTAGGAAATATGAGGCAATCGTTTGAAATTAGTTGGGAAAAGGTAGCTACCAACACACCTCTTTCTGAAGTCTGGCAGTGTGTTGCATTTCTTGTTCCAGAAGGGTTTTGTAAGGTTGACAATGGGTGCAAGGACGTTCCTCTGCCTTGTGTAGTTCATCAGCATCTTCCTCCATGCCCAGAGTTGGTTGCCGCCGTGCATAGCCATGATCCCCCACATTCAGATCTCTCTCTACTAGGTATACAGAGAACATTAACAACACATCTGAATCACTCACTTGATCCACTGTTACAATCAGGAACTAACAGTTTAAAAAAAAAAATGTTAGCACAACTGGACCAACATTTGCATTAGGCCTACCAGTATTCAACAATCTGATAATGTGTCAATATCTATTTTGACAGATGTTGTGATTTTGAGAAATGAAGAAAAAAGTAGTTACCTGGCTCTGGTTTGAAAGGTAGCACTATCTGTGGGGTGATGGGATAAGGTGGATTTTGCACACTGAAAAGAGTGGGGATAGCGTTTGGTTTCAGCTTCTTTCCCCCTGCTGGCGACCTGGCTATTTCTTCAAACTGACTCAGCTCAAAATGGTCCTGCAAGAAGACATAGCTGTAGGATTAGCTGGCTAAATATCGATGTATTTTCTCTTGGTGCATTATATATTGCACTAAATCAAATAAGTTATTATATTCAAAGTGTAGACAAACATGTCAACATGTTTTGTTCTAATTTGGAGTTGGGAATTGTTGACTGGTGGACCAAACTAGCTAACGTTAGCTAGCCAGTAAAGGTTAACATTAGTCACCCATAAACTTGCCTGGCACAGTCTGGAATGTGGAGTTGGTACAAAATTACGCCGGCAGTTTACAAGCCATTTATTCTTGCGTATAGGCTCTTTCGGAAAACGAAATAGTTGCTTCCCAATGGTTGTTGAGTTTGAGCAATTTGGAGCGGAACACCCACCCATACCTATCGCGCTAACAAGTCAAAACTGCTGCATGCAGCTAGCTAGCAAGCGAACTATAGCCCCAGTTACTTGCATTCCAATCAAACAACAGAGCTAGCTTGTAGCTAGCGAAGGCTACCAGAACTTTACACTTGTTCTCATAGGAAACCAAACTAAATAGAACATGGTTGAACCATGAGCTCACATAAGATATTTTATCATCCCAAAGGTTCACAAAAGTATTAAGCGATGTTAGCATGCCAAATAATATGAAATTGCAAAGTAAATAATTTCCGACTTTGTTTGAGCCAAAATGGCGCACCTGCCCTCAACGGTTGTTTGATAACGTCACGGGTTTGAGCTGCCCATGTGACTGCATGTTTCAAATATTTCTTCCAGAGAACTATAAAGTATCCTCCATTAAAATTCGATTGATGCAGACTAACAAAATATACAATATATATTTAGTCAACATCGTCCCCATATTGAAAGGATGGTTATAGGATGGTAAAAACGAAGGTTTAACATTTTAAATTGGAAAACTTTGTCCACTCCTACTGGGGTCCTTTGTGTGTTGCTGGTGTACAATCTGTAAGGACCCATTCAGACCACGTTGGTTGGATGTTTACAGCTGCGCTTAATTCTTGCCAAGAATTTGGGTCTTCCTCCCTGAAAACGATTGTTGAGAAACGAATCAATGCAATCCGACAAACGAAGAATAACGCATAGTAGTGAACAGGAAGCTTTCACTGGACAACCGAAAACCTTTTGCAATGAGCTCCCTGATCATTCAATAAGTCTAATCACTCCCCGTGTTCAGTTAGCTAACTAGCTTACACTGAGTTGAACATTTTGGTTGTGTTCCATATATTAACTAGTTAGCTATGACATCCTCCATGATAGTCCCTGTTATTGATGTGCAAAATGATAATTTCAAAGAACTGTGGCCTGCTATGGTCCTTGCAATCAAGACAGCCTCCTTCATTGCACTGGATACAGTAAGTGTTACAGCGAGCTTTGCAGACAAACGGCTGTGGGTACATTGATGGTTTTACGTCTCTATGTAAGCCCATTGACACTAATGTCATATAATGTCTGCATGTTTTGTTTCAGGAATTGAGTGGTCTTGGAAGCAGAAAAGCTCTGCTGGCAGAGTAAGTATGGTTGATTCTGGGTTTTTCTTCATTATTTAATGTAGCAAATGGGGTAAATCCATTTGAATTCAGTCACTTTTTTGACAGAACCCCTTTTGATTTAAACAAAACCTCCCATGCATTTTGCCAATTGTAGAAGTTTTTAGAAAGCAACTCTGGACCTGAGTGCCAACATATTCAAGAGATAAAGGTGCTCAAAGTTGACCCATTTTGCATACCATACCATGAGACATCCATCTTTTCAATAGGCTGAGATTTATATCATTTAAAAGCTTATACACAGGGTTGTCAAACTTTTCTATAAGTATTTTATTTTTTCATTAACTTCAAGTCTATTTACAAAAGAAATGTACATTCCTATTTTTCTTCTTCATATTTGCATATGTTGTAGCTTATACCCTATTTGACATCATCTAAGGTTTTTATTGTGCCTGCTATCAGTTCAGACACAACATGCTCTTGGATACAGGGTGGGTGTCATGTTTTGGCTGATAAATGAACTAAAATGGGAATAACATTGAAATGTCAACTTTAAAATGGTACTACAAAGATGGAGGTCCATACATCAGGGAATGTTGACTTGAATGGGCATATCTGTTCCTTTAAATTATACTATCAAACCTCCATAGGAAACCCTTTGAAATATAGATAATAGAAAATACATGATTTAAGTTGATATTCGACAGTGGCGGTGATCTTTGTTGTACTAATTAGATGTTCAAATTTCAATTCAATTTACATTTCGATGGTATACCAGCTAAGTTGCTGTGGTCTGAAGGGATAGGTCCATTCTATGAAATGTATTTCTAGGATTGAAATGACAGCCACCCGGTATTCAAGAGCATGCTGTCTCAGCTGATGGCGGGCACAACACAAAAACTTCCGATGTGAAATAGGATCTAAACATATGCAAATATAACATCTAATACTATTTTGATTAAATTATCAAACTCAACCGTTTATCTTTTCCGGTGATGAAGAAAGACGGATGTCTCATGGTATGGTATGCAAAATGGGTCAACCTTGACCACCTCTATCTCCTAAACGTTTTGTCATTCAGGTCCAAAAATGCACTTCTTCCACAGGCAAACATGTATGGAAAGTTTTGTTTAAGTCTAAAGGGATGCGGTCAAAAGGGATTTAATTCAATTGGGTTTACCCAATGTACTTTCACTATGCTATCTCAATCTCAAGTTTTACATTAGATCTCTGTTTTAATTTTAAGATGCATAGAGGACCGTTACAAAGCCATATGCAATGCAGCTCGCACACGCTCCATTCTCTCCCTTGGGTTTGCTTGCTTTAAGAAACTTGAAAACAAGGTAAATGTATCCTTTGCACATTCTGACATTCAGAAAGCTTAACATAAAATGTTACATTGTTTTATTTGATGTATTATATCTCTTTGCAGGATGATGATACGTACCTTGTTCAGGTGTACAACCTGACATTGCTCTGCAGTGAGGAGTATGTAATTGAACCACAATCTGTGCAGTTCCTGGTGCAACATGGATTTGACTTCAACAAACAATATGCTGAGGGTGTTCCTTATCTCAAGGGCAATGACAAGGTGAGATAAAGTTGTGATCCGTCATAGATCCTGGACTATTCCTTATTTTTTACATTTAAGTGATCCAGAGTTCTGTTCCTTCCTTGTATCCAGGGAGGGGATTCCCATGGAATAAACATGCGGATGCTGTTTGTGGAACTCCTGCGTGCTCGCAAGCCATTGATTCTACACAATGGCTTGATCGACATGGTGTTCCTGTATCAGTGCTTCTATGCCCACCTGCCAGATAAACTTGGCACTTTCACTGCTGACCTGTCCCAGATGTTCCCAGCTGGGATATATGACACCAAGTACGCCACAGAGTATGAGCTGCGCTTTGCTGCCTCTTACCTGGAGTATGCCTACAAGAAATGGTTAGTAAACTAAACATGACACATACTACTACTACACATTCAAGGAAGTAGTTAGTATTTTTGGTGCTCTTTTTTCCCCCACAGTAAATTGGACAACAGCAAGTCTCTTGAGGTTGGTGGTAATGGGCACCATCTGTTCCTGGAGTTCTGCAAATACTCAGGCCACCTGTCCAGCTATGTGGACTTCAGGCCCTGCCTGGCCGGGTCTAGCCTGGAGGGACCGCTGAATGTCTGCCAGCGTTTCTCTGTAAGTACATCACTTCTTAAACTTGTAGGCAACCCCAGATTCTGTTTTAAAGGATCCCAAAAATGTGTGCCATAATGATCAGCACTGGGGCATTTCATGGACTGTTATGCAATAACTAGTGTATAACCAAGCTATTTTTCTAATGATAATAAAACTGAATCTGAACAATGCAGTGTCTTGACCCTGCATTATGACCCTGTTATACTTCAGCTGACACACGTGCAATGGGGTAATAAGTATTTTATTTTTACACATGCAACTCGTAATAAGACTAAGCAATTAACCCATTCAATTAATTATCTGCCTACATAAGATAACTAGCCCTATGCAAGACACTATGTAAACCTTGTGCACCCAAGTATTATGCATTTGGCCGACTAAGATCAAGGAATGGTAATGAGGAGCGAATATCAAAGCAAGTATTATTTAATAACTTGAATGGGTTCACATACAAGGCAAAGCCTAAGTTACAAAGCATGTTGAGTGGGAGAGGTGCACCATGGCTCATGGGAAAGTGTAGGTATCGCAGCACATCAGTTCAGGAACAAAAAAGTGAAAGACCCTTTTATAAGTATCCGAGTTGTTTGGATTCAAAAGTTAACCTCCCATCAGATATCAGACCTGTAAAAACAACAGAACCTCTGCTTCTCAGGTGTGACAATGTGGGTTGGCAAGATAAGAGAATGCTTTTATACAGTTGATAAGAAATCATTTCAGGGGCTGTGCTGCCATACAAATAAGTCCAATTTCTCTATTTTGTTAACTTAACATTCTGTATTTTGCAGGCTTACGGTTGGTGCCCCAATGGGTCACAGTGTCCCTTGTCACATGACACTGACCTCATCATCCAGCACGATGAAAAAAACAAGGTGGAAACGAAAAAGAAACGGAAGAGGAAAAGAAAAAACTCTTCTCAGGGAAACGTGGACTTTGAAGGTGCCTCCGAGAATAAGCAGGCCCATATGGAGCTGAAGGATGGAGAGCAGGGCCCGGACCAGGTGATCCCTGACACAGACAGCAAACCTCCCGCTGCCACAGAGCAGGTAGATGGGACTCCGGTACAGGGGTCAGAGAGTGGTGAGAAAATGATAACCGAGAAGGTAGAGGAAGGCAACGGAGTCGCAGAGCCACAGGCTGTGTCTGCAGATGAAGAAATTAAGACTGACAAAGAAAAGGTGGAAGGCAATGATGTGTCAGAGCCACAGCCTCTGGCCACATCTGATGCAGCGAAGAAAGAAAAGTCCAAGAGGAAGAAGCTGGAAGGAGGTTCCCACCGGGCAGGGTTCGATGCATTCATGACCGGCTACATCTTCTCCTACGCCACCACTCTGACAGAGAGAGTAGGTGAGCCACCGTGTTCAGAGTCCTGGCTCCCTGAGTGCCTGAACAAAGTTTACCTCAGTGGCAAATCTGTCCCGATGCATATTGTCAAGAGCACCTTCTCCAAGTCCTCCAAGGCTCACATGCACAAGATGGACATTGTGTGGGGAAAAAGCTTTTCTAGCAGTGTGGCTAGCAAAGCAGAGGGAACTATATAAACATTCAATGGAACCAAATGTATTCCGGGTTTATAATAAAGCCTTTTTAGTTAGACATGCTTTGTTGCACATCTTAAATGTTTGTTGATACAGTATTATGTTTCAATAAAAAGGCTTTACCTTGGTTATGACAAACATGGCCATTTGTGTCTTAACAACTTTATGTGAGGTTTGGCAGGAAAAGTGAGACGATTTCACATTAGTCCCCATCAGCCTGTAGTGCACTCGGTATGACTATGTTCATAGGATCACACTGAAATAAGCATAAGAAGCTAAAGTTAGCTATTTATTTTTAAAACGATTGCCGACACATGTTCTTTATCAACGTAAAAAACTATTGAATTGTAATCTCTTCAGCTTTGCCTGAAAGATCCTGTTACATGTTCAAACATCAGCCAAGATGAAGGAAAAAACAGGATAGTTCTAACATCTCCATCCCACCATGGCATCCACACACACCTCAAACAGTAAGACCTAAAAAGGAACATTGATTTTTACATCAAAATAGAGCCTCTATGTAAAATTATCCTGATGCAGTTTACATTTATTGCATAGAAATTGTGATAAAAGTTCAAATGTTTTCCTTTCAAGTGCAATTTTCTATTAAAGTGGTTAGACAGGAAAATTTCAGTAGACCAAAACATGTGCCAAGAGAGTAGTGAACCAAAGTGTGTGAGTGATCCATCCATGCCAACTGGTGTGTGTGTGTGTGTGTGTGTGTGTGAGTGAGAGAGACGCATCCATGCCAACTAGTGTTCCTTATACCCAACAGAGCTTTCAAATTAAGGCCAAAATAGGACCCACCTCAACATGTGATCCCACATTCAAGCCACACCTAATTCCACAAGTTTAACACATCAATCATGAAGCCATAATTTTTCATGATGGAGGACGGACATAAAATAACCCCCCCGCCCTCAGAACAACCTCAGTTTGTCAGGGCATGGACTCTAGAAGGTGTCGAAAGCCTTCGACAGGGATGCTGGCCCATGTTGACTCCAATGCCTCCCACAGTTGTGTCAAGTTGGCTGGATGTCCTTTGGGTGGTGGACAATTCTGATTCACACGGGAAACTGTTGAGCGTGAAAAACCCAGCAGCGTTGCAGTTCACTCAAACTGGTACACCTGGCAATTACTACCATTCCCCGTTCAAAGGCACTTAAATATTTTGTCTTGTCCATTCACCCTCTGAATGACACACACACAAGCCATGTCTCAAGGTTTAAAAATCCTTATTTAACCTGTCTCCCCTTCATCTATACTGAAGTGGATTTAACAGGTGACATCATAGCTTTCAACTGGTCAGTCTGTCATGGAAACAGCAGTTCCCAATGTTTGGACACTCAGGTTATACCAAACGCTTAAATCATAGAAATGTTAAAAACGTACGTACAAACCATTTCCAGTGCACGTGGGCGTGCACATTTACACAAACAGTATTTGGTTTTACTGCAAATTTAAGAGCAGTTTATTTTTAGTCTCCATAAGAGACCTCTGTAGTCTGGTGAACCACACTAATTTTACTAGCCTTGATATGGTCTGGCTCTGGCTCCTCTTTCTGGCAGGCACCATTGTATAGTACAGAAATACCACTAATCAAGATGATGCAGGGGTGGGGGTCTCAATGTTGGAAAGACAGTGAGTATGCTGTTTTTCATTCAGAATTCAACCCTTTCTCCCTAGTAAGTGTTAGAAGTGTTACTTTAATATCATATGCATCTACTCTCCTACATTTCCACATGGGGCAGAAGATAAACACAATACCATTGAATATCAAGGAGAAGGCAGTGATTTAAAACCAGCATACACACAGAACCTCAACGAATTATGAGACCCCTGGTTTAGGGGTGCCTTTTTAAGAAATAAAATACATGTTTTTCAGTATATTAAATAGAAATCTTTAAAAAATAAAGAATATCTGCAGAGCATTGATCATCATCACACGTCACACGTCATCATTCCTATCTGAGGAGTGTCTCTCTAGGTTAAAAACAAGTTCACACAAGGCTCCCTTTCTCCTTGACCTGTTTAAGGCCTAGATGATGTCACACTTAGAGGGCAGTTCTGTGGAGGAGTGTGGGGCCGTACAAGGCACCAGTATGATGGGATTCAGATGGTCTTGGTTTGTGGCTGGGCTGATAGTGACAGTTGGACAGGGAGTGCTCTGCAGCTGCATGCCCTCCTGGTCTTCAGCCTCCATCTCCTCAGACAAAGCATCCCTACTGTCCTTCACTGGGCCTCCATTCTGGGCCTGCATGGGGCAGCAGACATGTTTGTCTTTGACGTTGTCCTCCTCTGGACTCCCTTGGCTGCTAGAGCAGTCCATAGCCTCTGTACGGTCACTGGGCATGGGAGAGAGAGACCCGCTCTCATCTACTCTGTTCTCCTTCTCTATTGTTTCTTTCCCCCCACAGTATGGAGGGATCTCCATCACAGCATATTTCCCGGCCCAGGCGCTGAGCACCTTCTGTCGGACTTCTTGGCCCAGCTGTGCCGGGTCACACTTGGAGACAGTGGCAGAAAGGGGGCAGCAGCCATCCAAGAGGGCCAGCTGGGGGGAGGCGGGCAGAGAGCGGCACTGTCTGCCAGTAAACCAGGTCTCCTGCCACATACCTGGGTGGATGTGGGCTCCAGAGTGGATCTGGGTCCCAGAGGAGAACACATTGTCCTGGGGAGAGTGCAGGTCGAACATCAGGGAGAACACAGACTTGCTGGGCACGTCGAAGAACTTGATCTTGCCTCCGCACAGGTCCTCGCGGGCATTGAAGGGGTTGATCTTGCGGGCCCCTGGTACAGCCCTGGGGCCCGGGTTGTAGTAGGGGTCGTGGACATTGACCTTCCGGCTGGGCTTGCGGGAGAAGATGTCTGACTGGCTGCGGGACAGCCAGATGTTGCGGCGAGGACGAGGTGACTTGGGAGAGATCTTATCATCCTCCAGATCCAACGGGTTCAACCTCTTAATCCCCTGGACCTTGTCACCTGGACAGAGAGAGACAGAGAGAGACAGAGAGAAAGAGACACGGAGAAAGAGCGAGACAAGTCAAATCTCTACTACACAACACATGATTGTTTTGAAGTGTTTGTTCCCAATGTAGCCACCAGGGGGCAATATATGCAAAGATATAAAAATAAACGAGGCACAGTCAAATTCTTACATTGAAGTAAATGGCATAGGGCAAAACATTATGGGAAATACATGCAAATAATTAAGATAAGTGGACTGGGCCTCAGAGAAAGTAGATCCAGAAGGTAAACAAACAGTGAAGAGGGAATGACTGGCCAAGGAATGAAAGCCAGCTAAACAAAAACAAAGCCATGCCCTAACATTCCAAATGGCCCCTGAACCAAATTAGAATTGAAATAGGATCTGAGAAAATACAAATTATTTACAACCTACTCAAAAGGATACATGGTGGTTTCCACCTAACAACAAATAACCGTATTGTATCTTATTCTTTGCTTCAAAGAATCAGGTGATTGCGAAACACTCATGAGGTTAGAGATTTACCTCGTGCTAAATTGTAAGGCAACTTGAACCTGCAAGCAGACACTGTGCATCATAAAAGTAGAGGAAAGGACTGAGGGGACTATTTGGGACAGGGCTTGGGAGGGAAAGGACATCCCTGGCTTGCAACTGGACCTATTTAGAGTAGACCTGGGGTACATCCAAAATGGCGCCCTATTCCCTACATAGTGTGGGTTGTGGTCAAAGGTATTACACTACAAAAGGGAATAGGGTGCCATTTGGGAGGCACAACAGCTTCTTCCTGGTTCCAAGAAACCATTGGTCTGCACTGTGCAGCTATTACATGGAAACTGGGTGTCAATGACTGCGGGGTGCAGGACTGCGGGCTAACATGGCAGGCATGCGAGGCAAGCTTTCATTGCCTGTAGAAATGTACATTGAAGGGAAATGGATTGCTGAGGGGCATCTTTACACAGTTTGTGTTGTTTTATGGAGTTTGTTAGGTGGTGATGTTTATGGTTTTGATCGTGCATATGATATGCTATCCTCATAAAATGATGTTTGATCATGCTATTCCATGAAACAGAGTCACCATGGCAGTCAGGGGTTAGATAGGAGGTTGGAGGCATCACCTTTAGGGATGGTTTTCTTATCGATGTCCCCACAGAGGGGGATCCTCTCTCGTTCAGACTCCTCGGCCTTTAGCCGACACAGGATCTCCTCCAGCCTCTTTACCAGCTCAGGGAACGAGGGTCGCAGCTTGGGGTCCATCTGGAGAAAGTGGACACGGACATGGTGAGGGGGGGAATACAGCAGCCAGGTCAAACAAGATCAGGGGTACTGCTCGATCAGATTGTGTTTCTAGTTTCTATTCCACACAAGGGAATAAAGATTTTGGAAGCAGTTGTGTTTTGGGAAAACGAAGAGATTGAGGGCCTACTTACATTGCAGCAGTTGAAGGCCAGCTGCAGGAAGTCAGGAGGACAGTCTCCTACCATGTGCTGGAAGGCATGATAATCCAGGCCAAAGTTCTATCATGGAGGGAGTAGGGAGAGAGAGAGGTCAGGCAGGAAATTCATTTCAACTAAATACCAGATATGGGTCTTATGTAATGTGATGTATCAAGGGGATGAGGAGGACTGAGGAAATGGAGCAATACTCACTTCAGTGCGAGGAAGGTAATCGGGGTCGGCCTGTATTCGGGCAATAATCTCACAGAGGACAATACCGTAGGAGAACACATCTGCCTGGAAACGGAAGAAAACAGAGAGACAGGCGTTTGAGATGAGTTCTTAGCTTGAGGGGTTGATGTGTATCAGACCAGTAGTCCTGTCCAGTCCTGTCAAGAGTAGAGGTCAAGGGTTAGAGATCAGGGACCTACCTTAAGGCTCCATGGATTGATGAGGAATTGAAAAACTGTATAGTTGAAAGAGATGGGGCAAAAGGAGTAAGTCTGGCTGTACATCTGAATGGCTTACTTACTGAAAATTTAGAAATTATGTGACTAAACAAAAATAATAAGAATCTTTATTAGAAGCCAAGATCAATGATATAAAGATTGAATGGGAAAAAAACTGGAGTACTTTAAATTAAATTATGGGCAGAAAGACAAATTCAAAACCATTTTTCAACGAATCAGATGGCTTATTCATCACAAAACCATTTGATGTTGCCAATTATTTAATTGGCAAAGTGGGCAAACTTAGGCAGGAAATGCCCACGACAAACAGTGAGTAATTATATTAATGTATAAAAAACAAATAATGAAAGAAAAGCAGTGCAAGTTTGAATTTTGTAAAGTTATTGTGGAAGAGGTGGAAAAATAATTGTTAACCATGAAAAATGACAAACCTCCTGGCATTGACAACTTAGATGGAAAGCTACTGAGGATGGTAGCTGAATCTATAGCCACTCCTTTCTGTCATATCTTTAATCTGAGCCTAGAGGACTGTCTTTGTCCTCAGTCCTGGAGGGAAGCTAAAGTAATTCCGCTACCTAAGAGTTGTAAAGCGGCCTTTACTGGTTCTAACAGCAGACCTATAAGCTTGCTGCCAGCACTTAGCAAACTGCTGAAAAGAATGTGTGTTTGACCAAATACAATGCTATTTCTCTGTAAACAAATTAACAACAGACTTTCAGCATGCTTATAGAGAAGGGAAACATGTACTGCACTGACACAAATGACTGATTGGTTGAAAGAAATTGATAAGAAGATTGTGGGAGCTGTACTGTTAGATGTCAGTGCAGCCTTTGATATTATTGACCATAAAAAAAAAACTTTTCCAAACACTGTACACTTAGAAAGAATTAGATATATTCTGAACAATAAATTATCAACATTTGATCAAATCTGGCAGCCTTTCCTCTCCTACTTGGACGAGTCGGCGCTGTGAATTTGTACTTATTAACGCACTCTCAACTGTAATATTTTAATCTACCTTTGGGCAGCATGTGATGGCCCTGCCACCCGAGCAGTTGGGGGGGGGGGACATCTTCCCTCTTTCTTTCTACGTGTCCTTATTTTGTATGTCGTGTTTTGTATTATTTGTTCTGCACCCAGAACTCTGGGTCTTGTTGTTCCTGTATGCTCTTTTATGTTTAGATAAGAATTGTATACCTGTCTTGTATTATACACCATTCTTGTGTGTGTTTAATAAAAAATATTTGAAACAAAAAAACAAAAAGAAAAAAAAAAACTTTTCAACCTCGGCTCTGAATCCTTAATATGGCAATATAATAGAATTCAAAGGGTTTTCTTTAATGGAAGGATCTCAAATCAAAGTTTGTCACGTGCGCCAAATACAACAGGTGTAGTAGACCTTACAGTGAACTGCTTACTTACAGGCTCTAACCAATAGTGCAAAAAAAGGTATTAGGTGAACAATAGGTAAGTAAAGAAATAAAACAGTAAAAAGACAGGCTATATACAGTAGTGAGGCTACATACAGACACCGGTTAGTCAGGCTGATTGAGGTAGTATGTACATGTAGATATGGTTAAAGTGACTATGCATATATGATGAACAGAGAGCAGCAGTAGCATAAAAGAGGGTTTGGCGGATGGTAGGACACAATGCAGAAGCCAGGTTAGCCAATGTGCGGGAGCACTGGTTGGTCGGCCCAATTGAAGTAGTATGTACATGAATGTATAGTTAAAGCGACTATGCATATATGAAAAACAGAGAGTAGTAGCAGCGTAAAATAGGGCTTGGGGGGGGCACACAATGCAAATAGTCCGGGTAGCCATTTGATTACTTGTTCAGGAGTCTTACGGCTTGGGGGTAAAAACTGTTGAGAATCCTTTTTGTCCTAGACTTGGCACTCTGGTACTGCTTGCCATGCAGTAGTAGAGAGAACAGTCTATGACTGGGGTGGCTAGGGTCTTTGACAATTTTTAGGGCCTTCCTCTGACACCGCCTGGTGTAGAGGTCCTGGATGGCAGGCAGCTTAGCCCCAGTGGTGTACTGGGCCGTACGCACTACCCTCTGTAGTGCCTTGGGGTCAGAGGCCGAGCAATTGCCATACCAGGCAGTGATGCAACCATGCTCTTGATGTTGCAGCTGTGGAACCTTTTGAGGATCTGAGGACCCATTCCAAATCGTTTCAGTTTCCTGAGGGGGAATAGGCTTTGTCGTGCCCTCTTCACAACTGTCTTGGTGTGTTTGGACCATTCTAGTTTGTTGTTGATGTGGACACCAAGGAACTTGAAGCTCTCAACCTGCTCCACTACAGCCCCGTCGATGAGAATGGGGGTGTGCTCGGTCCTCCTTTTCCTGTAGTCCACAATCATCTCCTTAGTCTTGGTTACGTTGAGGGATAGGTTGTTATTTTGGCACCACCCGGCCAGGTCTCTGACCTCCTCCCTATAGGCTGTCTCGTCGTCGGTGATCAGGCCTACCACTGTTGTGTCGTCTGCAAACTTAATGATTGTGTTGGAGTTGTGCCTGGCCATGCAGTCGTAGGTGAACAGGGAGTACAGGAGGGGTCTGAGCACACACCCCTGGGGAGCTCCAGTGTTGAGGATCAGTGTGGTAGATGTGTTGCTACCTACCCTCACCACCTGGGGGCGGCCCATTAGGAAGTCCAGGATCCAGTTGCAGAGGGAGGTGTTTAGTCCCAGGATCCTTAGCTTAGTGATGAGCTTTGAGGGTACTATGGTGTTGAACGCTGAACTGTAGTCAATTAATAGCATTCTCACATAAGTGTTCCTTTTGTCCAGGTGGGAAAGGCAGTGTGAAGTGCAATAGAGATTGCATCATCTGTGGATCTGTTTGGTTTACCGCAGGGCAGCTCTCTAGGCCCTCTACTCTTTTCTATTTTTACCAATGACCTGCCACTGGCATTAAACAAAGCATGTGTGTCCATGTATGCTGATGATTCAACCATATATGGATCAGCAACCACAGCTAATGAAGTCACTGAAACCCTTTAAGAGTTGCAGTCTGTTTTGGAATGGGTGGCCAGTAATAAACTGGTAGTGCACATCTCTAAAACTAGGAGCATTATATTTGGTACAAATCATTCCCTAAATTCTTGACCTCAGCTGAATCTGCTAATGAATGGTGTGGCTGTTGGACAAGTTGAGGAGAAAAAAATATGACTTGGCGTTACCTTCAATGGTAAAGATGTGGAGAGGTCTAACCGTAATAAAGAGATGCTCTGCTTTTTTGACACCACACTCCACAAAGCTCTGCAGACTCTAGTTGTCTAATCTTGATTATTGTCCAGTCATGTGGTCCGGTGCTGCTAGGAAAGTCCGAGTTAAGCTGCAGCCCAGAACAGAACGACACGTTTTGATCTTAATTGTAATCATAGGGCTGATATAAATACTATGCATGCCAGTCTCTCTTGGCTAAGAGTTGAGGAGAGACAGACTGTATCACTTCTTTTTATAAGAAACAATGTGTTGAAAATACCAAATTGTTTGTATAGTCAACTTACAGACAGCTCTGACACACACACACACTTATCGCTCCAGGGATCTTTTCATAGTCCCCAAATCCAGAACAAATTCAAGAAAACATACAGTATTATAAAGAGCCCTTATTGCATGGAACTTCCTTCCATCTCATATTGCTCAAATAAACAGCAAACCTGGTTTCAAAAAACAGATAAAGCAACACCTCGCGGCACAACGCCTCTCTCCAATTTGACCTAGATAGTTTGTGTGTATGTATTGATATGTAGGCTACGTGTGCCTTTTTAAAAATGTATGTAGTTCTGTCCTTGAGCTGTTCTTGTCTAATGATGTTCTGTATTATGTATCATGTTTTGTGTGGACCCCAGAAAGAGCTGCTGCTGCTTTTGCAACAGCTAATGGGGATCTTAATAAAATACCAATACCTTCTCATTGTAGGGTTCATCTCGCAGCACCTCAGGGGCCATCCAGAAGGGAGAGCCCACCACAGCCAGCTTCTCCCCCTCACCACTGCAGGCACAAGTACAGGAAGATAAACATTAGACTGGAGGTTACAAGCCTTTTGGGTGAGGGAATAATGCAATTAATTACAGTAGATCGGGGTGGCAGGTAGCCTAGTGGTTAGAGCGTTGGACTAGTAACCGAAAGGTTGCAAGATCGAATCCCCGAGCTGACAAGGTAAAACAATCTGTCGTTCTGCCCCTGAACAAGGCAGTTAACCCACTGTTCCTAGGCCGTCATTGAAAACAATAATTTGTTCTTAACTGACTTGCCTAGTTAAATAAAAGGTTAGAAAACAAAATTGGACTATTTTTGCAATATTTATCACAACAATTATCAGACAAGCCAAAATATTTGTTATGAAAGCAGGTCGATTCTTCATCAGATTAATATGTAATAATGAAGTCATAGCCTGGAGAGAGAAAGAGAGCGGCCTTCTTAACCTGCTCTGGTATTATTAGCCTAGAGCACCAGTTTATTCCAAAACAGTACTTCATGTTCCTGCCTAATCAAATGACCCTCCCCCCTACTGGCACTTGTCCATCCCTTTACCTCCCAGCCCCACATTCATTTACTAGAGACATTTCACTGGACTCAAAGAAGCAAATCTTGATTTTCTTTTTAGAGTTAAAAAAATAAAATAATAATTAAACATGGGATTCAATTTCAGTCCTGATCTTAAATCTTATGTATCGTGCTAAAAACTGTTTAAGCAATGAATGTAAACCAACATTGTGTTTGTATAGCACTGGCCCCTGTTTAATATATAACCGTTACCATGGAAATGACTTACTCATAGTTGGGAATCTTCTCAGCGAGACCAAAGTCTCCAACCACTGCAGTGTAGCAGTTCTCATCGGACTTGATCAGGCAGTTCTGAGGACAAACAGTGAGCACAAATTCCATGATGAGCTTCTAAAATGACTGACATTTATGAAGGGAAAGTGTCAGTGAATGCTCAGTCAGTCATACTTGAACTGAATCACAAATGAACTTGATGTACTGCATGTTGGTTGATTAGATTCAAGTCAAAGAGATTTACACCCTGCATGAGTCAAAGCACCACGTGGCTCAGTTTCAACCTGCAATACAAGAAACCGATACAGCCAGAGAATCACAATAACGTCAAGTACTATTGCATGGAAACCAGGTCCCAACTCCTAAGGTTTGAAGAAAATGCACTGGAACACACGTTAATGTATATAAATGCTGACTAGATCTATTATCTCTGTTTCAGAAAGGAAACAGTGCACCACATTTCAGACGCATCCACCCACAGTCAACTGCCACCCACTTTGGAGGTGAGGTCCCGGTGGAAGATGCCTTTGGAGTGCAGGTAGCCCAGGCCATTGGCGATCTCACAGGCCAGCTTGATCCTGGCTGCCCAACTCAGAGGCTTGTTGCTGTCCAACAGCTGCTCCAGGTTCCCACCGTTGATGTACTGCAGAAAGGTCGAGAGGGGGAAAACAGAACAATTTAGGAAGGTTTCAAATGAAAGTTGTCCTCTGTCACAGGCTTTCACCTTGATGTGAGCAAAAAGTACACATTATCAGTAAATGTACACTATTGAATTCAATGACTATCGTGTACATACTCTACATGAGTAATTGAGATATGAAGTAATGTTCTGTACAGACATTGTTACAGCATCCTGTTGGTCAATTGGGGCTATGCCCCGCCCCATTCAGGAAGACCAGTCAAAGTCAATCGACTTACTCTGAGCACTCTAAACATAGATTGATGCTAATGCCAAGCACAGCTGAGGACAATGACAGACAAGACTGCCTGCTTGCAGAAAAAGCTAAGTGAATTGGAAATCCACTCAGTAGTTTTAAAAGTAGCTCTGTCGGCTCGGAAGAGGCTTGGCTGTCCCACACAGAACTAGCCTAACCTATATCATGTAGAATGATTAATCCATCCACAAAACAAAAGTTTGGAAAATAACTACGGAGAGAAATTAAAGTAGATAAGGGTCACGAAAAGAGACCGGGGTCCCTGGACTGACCAGACTTCTCTGGGCCTCCCTTGTGATTCTAGACTGGTGTGTTTTAGGTTTCTTGTCAAACTGTCAATGAATACATTGAGGACTTCTAGAAAAGAGAATATTAGTCAAAACGCATCCGTCTTCCCCCAGTTGGAACTGTAAATAAATGTATGTGAACGAAGACTAAACTCCCTTAGCCTGTACCTTTAACAGCTTAACCTTTCAATGGAATTTAGCCCGCCCAAAGCGGAGGTTAAAGCATCACACACATTTGACTTGTGCTGCAGTCTTCTACCTTTGTTCAGGTAGAATGTTGGAAGTAGGCCTAATAATAAGTCAACCTAGAAACACACCAACTCGTGTGTGCACGCGCGTCATTTGGTCTTACGCGCTGAAAGGCCACCGCGCTGTAATACTCTCTCCCCCTGCCCTGCAGCCCATCCCCAAACCAATCCCAGACGCAGGAGAGGATTACAGCTTGTTTGCCTTACAAATTCCTCTGTAGCCCCCCGCATCTGTCGTCTGCCAGCCTAGCGCTCCACTAGGAGCCTCCACTTCACAGGGGTAAAGCCCAGACAAATCCTGCTGCCAGTCGGTCAGTGCAGACATGATCCACTCCATGCACCATGTGGGTTGAGGCGATAGTCTCCAGATCAGATGAATGAGCCAAGGCCAAAAGTTAGGCACACAAGTAAGGTTACAAGGCCACATCAACTCACCTCCACCCCAAACCCTGACAAGGTAATCTGGAGAAGGGAAGGCCATTAACACAGAGAGCAAGAGTAATGGACTGGAGGATAAAAGGGCAGAACCCAGGCAGTGAAAATGTGACTAAACAGGATATGTTGATGGAGAAACAAATCTAGCAATGTTTTCCACAAGCGCCGGCTGTCGGCTAAATGGACGATAACAAACACATTGTCAGCTGGCTACTTTTCCCCCACTTCATTAACTAGGCTTCTTTTCATTTAAATGTTTAAATTGGCTAGTCAGAAAAGTCTGTATAGCCTTTTTCCACTAGAATGAACAATATGCATCTTGTGGTGATCTATTGATAGCACAGGCCCGTCAGTCACAGCCAGCGATGACAGGCGCCTTTGTCAAAGCCAAACTTCTGGTTTGCCAGTCTGCTGTCTCACCTGCCGCTCAGTACCGGTGTTATTTTTGTGCGCTGTGGTTGGCTGCGGTAACATTTCTTTTCACAGAGGAGGGAGAGCATGATGCTTATTCGTCGTCTCCTGTGAGTGAATTTATGTCCCATGTAATGTAAGTGGTAAAGATGAGTTGGAATCCACGTAATTATTGTTTTATGGCACATTCACTTACATTTTATTTTGCGTGTTAAGCCAGCCACAGAATCGGTGGTCATATAGGCTATTTACTGTTATTTGAATGGTAGACCAAGCTTGTGCTGAGTAGTTCATTAAAAGGTGTCAAACAGACTGAATAAAGTCAAATCTCCTATATCCCGCTTTTCAATTCATGAATCATACAACGTAGTTATATGTCCATGGCATCAGGACATGTAAACCAAAGATCTTGTTTGTATTTTCCTAGGAGTCGAAGCCCACGTCGAGACCTGCCGGTAACCGCTAAAGTGACTCATCAGCGTAGTCCCATACAGTCACTGGTGTAGCCTAGTGATGGGTTGTTTGTGAACGGACGTCATTCATTTTGCCCATTCTAACGTTCAATCGTACAGTAACTGAATAGCTTTATATGGCAAGCCATTGCTAAGTGACTGAACTGGACACTGAGTGGATAATTGTGTTTACACAGTATATTAATAGGAAAGGTGTACAGCAGTAGTTATATAGGATGAGCCATAACTAGAATATAGTTTATACATATAAAGTGGGTAAAACAGTATGTAAACATGATTAAAGTGACTAGTGTTCAATGACTATGTACATAGAACAAAGCAGTCTCTAATGTGCAGGGCAGAGTACTGGGTGGTAGCTGGCTAGAACAGTGATTAAGGTTCAGGGCAGAGTACTGGGTGGTAGCTGGCTAGAACAGTGATTAAGGTTCAGGGCAGAGTACTGGGTGGTAGCTGGCTAGAACAGTGATTAAGGTTCAGGGCAGGGTACTGGGCGGCTAGTGGTGACTGTTTAACTGTCTGATGGCCTGGAGACAGAATCTGTTTATCAGGTCTCAGCTTTGATGCACCTGTACGGTCTCTCCTCCTTCTAGATGGATGAACAGGTCGTGGCTCGGGTCTTCTTGGCCTTCCTGGGCTCTTCTTGGCCTTCCTGTGACACCAGGTGCTGTAGATGTCCTGGAAGGAAGGCAGTGTGCCCCTGGTGATGTGTTGGGCTGACCATACCACCCTCTGGAGAGCCCTGCAGTTGTGGGCAGTGTAGTTGTCGTACCATGCGGAGATACAGCCCGACAGAAGTTTGTGAGGGTCTTTATGGGTCAAGCCACATTCCTTTAGTCTCCTGAGGTTGAAGAGGCGCTGTGGAGGGACCATTTCACATCCTGAGGAACTTGCTGAGGAACTTGAAGCTTTTGACCCTCTCCACTGTGGCCTCGATGTGGTTGGGGCGTGCGCTCTCTGCTGTTGACGGAGAGTTATTTTCCTAGCACCACTCCCAGGGATTTCGCCAGGGCTCTCACCTACACCATATAGGCGGTCTCATCATTGTTGGTAATCAGGCCTATGTTTAACACCTGTTTTATTGTTCAAATCATACCTGTCGGTCTATTCATGGGCGCCTGACTTTGTATAAAAGCAGAGGTGCACAAAATCAGAAAATGTTTGCCAATTTTTTTTTTCTTAAATAGATTCCCTATTGAGAAACAATATGTTACTTGACAGAACACAACCTTTTTTCTTAGATTTTAACCACAATAAACTACATTGAAAGGGTAGACTAGACTATTTATTCTGTCTAGATTAGTAATCTACTGCCTTCTGTTAATGTCTCACCAACAGTGATTGATTGACAGGTCTGAAACCCTACCAACTCTGCCTCAAACATCCCACCCACAGTGATTGATTGACAGGCAAAACAGTTAATGGGATAGATCATCCATATTACCCTGTGTCCATAGCAGCAGAGACACTAAAATACATCATTTTAACAAACATTGTTGTAATTCATATCTTGCAGTAAAACTAAACATGACTTCAATCTCAAGAGAAGACAGTTTTAATGTTAAAAAAGGTAATCTTACTTAGAAGATAGTAGCCTAGGCCTGGACAATATCCAAAACAACTAACATGCATAAAACACTGTTCTAGGCAGGTGCAACTCTTAGAAATCATTAACTGATACACGTCGCTGAAGACAAGGCTTTCCCTGAGCCTTCGTGAATTAAAGCTAAGAAAGCCAGAAAGGAAATGGGAATTAATTGTCTCGTGACCACTGCGAGCAGCTTCAAATAATAGTCTAATCCCCCCAGTGGCTCATGGATTACCCAGATTATAATGCTCCTAATCGGTCTTTGCCTAATGTGTAAACGAGGTCTGTCAGGCAGTGGGAAGCAGAGCAGAGGTTACTGTGCCAACCCGATGGGCCCTGGCAGGGCCAGCGGAGTCAAAGGGTGTTTTGATCGGAGGAGCAGGGCTTTACAAGGAGCAGGGCTTTACAAGGAGGAGGGCTTTACAAGGAGCAGGGCTTTACAAGGAGCAAGTGATTCTAAATGGAAAAGTGTAGCCACACAAAGAAATGTAGGAACACAATGAAAAATATGAGGTAATAAAGCTAGAATCATTCATTTTTCTAGGCGCACTGGTCCTCCTAAATTAAGATTCTAGGTCACACAGCAAAATATTTAGGCATATGTGGGAATAAAATGGTCAC
This sequence comes from Oncorhynchus clarkii lewisi, assembly GCF_045791955.1. Taxonomy (NCBI): domain Eukaryota; kingdom Metazoa; phylum Chordata; class Actinopteri; order Salmoniformes; family Salmonidae; genus Oncorhynchus; species Oncorhynchus clarkii. Next base: position 22,089,753 of record NC_092174.1, on the reverse strand, counting down.
ACTGTAGAGCCCTGATGAGTGATTGCATCTCTAAGCCTGTGGCTGCACGGTAACTTGACTTCATTTCCTACCATGGAGACTCGTCAGGTCCGTTGCTAAGGCCAGGATCCAGCCAGAGCAGACAGTGCTGGTAGCTAGCAACTAGTTCTGTTTATACAGCAGTAGCAGCAAAACATAACCCCATGATGCCATGTTTTCAGTATTCACAGCCTGGCTTGAGGCTGCTGACACCACAGCCCCAGGAGACTGGTGTGTGAGAAGTTTCCCCTCTCTCCCAGTCTTCATCTCCATGGATCCACATTTGGATAACTTCCTGCTATCATTCACTTCACACGAGTGCTTGGGCTCAGATGGGGCAGTCAGTCGTAAAGCTACTCCCCTTACTAATCGACGCTTATCATTAGCGCAGGGCTATCTATTTAGATTACATGGACACACCGACTCAGGTTAAAAATAGGTCAAGACATTTTGTGCACAATTTGACAGAAATATAAAACATAACCCTTAGCCCTAATGGAACCCATCCCCTGGCTTTTCATTGAGAACATCAACACAGCTTTATTTGCTCACATGTAAACGATACAGGGAAACACAAGGTTCTTTCAATTACAGGTTGCTGTCCTTCTGGGTGAAGTGGCACTGTTTAGTGTTCACCTGAAGAAAAACCCTTGATAAAAATTCACAATACCTTTTCATTATAATCATGGCTATGAGGTCACCTTTCAGTGAGTTATACTTATCTGAGACTTACATTACATAACAAGCTGACCATACTGCAACAGGACTCAATGAGCAATATGACAGTATTAGCTACAAGTAAAAAGCATTTAGGCCTATACTGATGCTAGAAAACCCATCATTTCTAGAATCACATTCCATAATAGAGTGGATGAAAAAACAGAATAAGACAGTGTCCCAACATCCCGACCTGAAACACGACAGCAAGCGGTGCAGTCATGTTTGAGGTGTAGGCCATCTATACAAGGCTCTAAGTCACAAAGACAAACAGTGGTTCCTCTTACCTCAGTCAGAGCATGGAGCTGGCCTTCCTGAACACACACACCCATGAACCTAGAGGAAGACAAAGACATCAGTCAGTTATTGTTTATGTATAATGAACATTTCATGAACTGAAATAAAATAAAAAAGCCCAGACATTTTCCATACGAACAAAAAGCTTATTTCTGTCAAATTGTGCACACAAATGTGTTTACATCCCTGTTAGTGAGAATTGTTCCTTTGCCATGATAATCCAGCCACCTGACAGGTGTGGCATATCAAGAAGCTGAAGAAACAGCATGATCATTACACAGGTGCACCTTGTACTGGGGACAATACAAAGCCACTAAAATGTGCAGTTGCCACACAACAATGTCCACCAGAGCTTTCGACAGAGAATCAAATATTTATTTCTCTACCATAAGCTTCCTCCAACATCGTTTGAGAGAATTTGGCATTACATCCAACCGGCTTCACAACCGCAGACCACGTGTTACCACGCCAGCCCAGGACCTCCACTTCCGGCTTGTTCACTTGTGGGATCGGCTGAGACCAGCCACCCGGACAGCTAATGAAACTGACAATTATTTCGGTCTTTAATTAACTTCTACGGGATCAGTGTCCCCCCCACGGGACGGTTGAGCTAACGTGCACTAACGTGATTAGCATGACATTGTAAGTAACAAGAACATTTCCCAGGACATAGACATGTCTTATATGGGCAGAAAGCTTAAATTCTTGTTCAATCTAACTGCACTGTCCAATTTACAAAGATAAAATGTAGCATAGTTTTGTTTGATAAAATACATTTTTTAATTCAAATGTAGGAACTGGGTTCTACAGTTTGAAGCCCCTTGGCTGCACCCCTGCCCAGTCATGGGAAATCCATATATTAGGGCCTAATGAATTTATATAAACTATAACTCAGTAACATCATTGAAATTGTTGCGTTTATATTGTTGTTCAGTAGATTTACCACAAAATACCATGAGACATGTGGTGGATGCATATTTATGGATCTCCTGTTATGCTCTTCTCATGTTGACATGACAAAGCTAAGCTATGGGGTCTAGAGTTTAAGATTTGAGTGGGTCTATATGTAGCTCAAAAAAGTTAATTATCTGGCCCAAGGACGACAGCAAAGTCCTTTCGAGAGCAAAATGACAAATCTCTTGGTGGTTAAATACTTCTGCACTGGAAGAAAAGACCCAACAAGAGCAGTGCAAACAAGAAAGTCATTTCTAGGGGGAAACGTGGCTCACTCTCCTGACCCACATTCCATCTCTTTTTCTCCCTCTTTTTTTTGAGCCACTGCATCCAAATCTTAAGAGGCTGGAGTCACAGTCAAGGCCGTCTGTTTTTGTAAATGACAAACTGGTTGTATGAATATCCTAACACACGAGCCAGGCTGTACACACAGCGAGTGTTGGCACCCCTGAGTTATGACCCAATAAATGAGACAGAGGGTTATTCGAAGGGTTTCTCAGACAAAGAACCCCTCAGAATTCTCGTCAGCCAACCACCACAGAACTGCCACAAAGCTGTGATTGTAACACAGCACACACAGACCATCTCTTTCCTACCCACCACCTACAGCAGAATGTGAGCTCTGTAGTATATCATGCAAAGCCTAGGTCAGCCTAATCCATTTGAGGATAGGAAATTCAGATTGTTCCATATTAATTGTCCATGACAACATAAAACATTGTCATACAATAATAAATCCCAAACTATTTGTTCTATCATGATGAGTTTGGTCAAATATGTATGTGTGCCGATTTTGCAGGCTCCCAACTTAATACGAAAATAAACGGCTTTGGTGAGAAATGAAAAGGGAAAGGTTGTTCCTCATAAAGGGAATTCATGTCAATGAAATTCAAACTCAGGATGTTGTTCTAGAAAAATCCATTGTGGAATACTGTGGAACAGCGGAGATCAAGGTCACACCCCATACGTAAAATGTATGCACGTATTACTGTAATTTGGATAAAAGAGTCTGCTAAATGGCATATTTTTAAGCAATAAGGCATGAGGGGGTGTGGTATATGGCCAATATTCCACGGCTAAGGGCTGTTCTTATGTACGACGCAACACGGAGTGTCTTGAGACAGCCCTTAGCTGTGGAATATTGCCCATATACCACAAACCCCAGAGGTGCCTTATTGCTATTATAAAAAGTGATTACAAACATAATTAGAACAGTAAAAATAAAATGTTTTGTCATACCTGTGGTATACGTTCTGATATACCACGGATTTCAGCCAATCAGCATTCAGGGCTCGAACCACCCAGTTCATCATATTATTTATTACCCCACTGATTCCATTATTAAAGGGGAGGCTAATGTCATTTTGACAGAAAGCTACAGATCAAAGTATCTTTCAAAGATGAAGGATTCACAAATGACTTAAGAGTCACTTTCTAGAAAAAAAGGGGATTAGGCCATTAGTCAGTAAGAAAATGACACCATTTCTGAATATGGCACCATAACTGAACTTTTCCAGCCCTGTATTGTACCCATTTTTTGAGTAGCCCCTTGAGATTGTTATTAAAAAGCTGGGATAATTTAATCAGTAACTGACCAAGAATGAAAAATAATTGTATAATATCGCAGAAGGCATTTTAGTTCCGTTTCTCCAAAAGGACAGATTGAGATTCAAACTATACAAAATATTGGAGGATGGTGCCGTGCCCCCCCCAAAAAAAATCAACTGTCCAAAATGTAGTGGAAGACAGATGTTTTGTTTCCTGGAGGTCACCTGAGGATGTTGGGATGGGACAGTCTGTTCATCAGTTGGACTTCTCTCAGCATGTTGGCGCGGTTACTGCTCAGTTTGTTCATCTTCAGAGCCATCACCTGGCCCGACACTCTGTGGCGTACCTGCAACGAACACAACAAGCCGGTCATTTAGGCATTATCTGAATGCTTATCTTTAACACTACCGTTCCCTTATCAATATTCCCTTATCATGGGGACACTTCTCTATTATCGTTTTTCCAAGATCATGGAGAAAGATTCTCTTTCTGCAACAAAATGAATGTCCTTCCACATTCAGAACCATAACAACGGGAAGTAAAACAGTCCATTTCTCCTGTGAATTAGGTCAGTCACTGGCCTTCCTTGCAGCATTAACTCCAATGTGATCAAAGATGAGTGGCTGGCTTTTCATATTCTTGGCCGAGGCCAAGAATATGAATGTTTTGATATGTAACCTAGGTGTTAGCCTATCACAACTACCTAAAATGTAACCCTTTTCTTTGGCAGAGAAGGCAGAACACTTTTCTAACTACAACAATACAAACAAAACTATTTCCCAACGATCAGATTGATTTGCTTCCTCAAAGCCATAACAACCACAGGAAGTTATGAGTCAGGGTGAGAAAAATAAGCTGTATCTGCTACTGCTCACTTCCTCCAGATGAAATATTAAGACACTGAAACTAGTGAATAAGAAGTTAAAGTCAACTCAGGTCGGTCTGCGAATACAGTAACAGATACAATGCCTATCTGTTTATATAGCTAGTTTACAGGTTACATTTGTTGGAGAGCAGAGATAAAAGGAAGTTTGAGGTACAGAAAAGGGAAGCAGGCCGATCTAGGCCTTATTTACATAGCACTTGGATGAGTATCCAGTTCATAGTGCTTCTTTAGCCGCTCTTGAAGTTCTAGTACAAAGGTGCAGCTAGTCTTCCCTGTAGGAGAAGAGCAGGCAGCAGATGGCCTCCTCTAGACCACCTCCCCCACTCCCATCCTCTGCCCACCAGGAGAGAGAGTGCAGCCTGGCTCAAACAAAGACCCATAATGTTGCCCCAGCAAGACCCTGCACCTCCAATCTGTTCCATCAATCCAGCTAGCCTCCTCAATACCTAGCCCTGTAGACAGGACACACAGTCGAAGACAAACAGATAATTATATTTTATGTAGATCCATTGTCCCCTTGCTTAGACAAATATGGAACTCTCATTACACAGGAAACATGTGTCCGTTAAGCATTTAGAGAAGCAAGTCTGAGGCAACGAGGGTCAATATTGCAAGTGAGAAGCAACGAGGGTAAATATTGTTGTACTAATAGAGCTGAAGTCATAATTTTGACTTGAGAGGAAACAGCTGCAATATAACAATATTATGGCCCCAAGGATTAAACAGCACCTTTTAAAACATGGTTGAGCATGTGTGTGTGAATAAAGGAAGCTTTTTCTTAAGGTTTGTTCAACAAGGACTATTTGTAAAGGCCCCAGTCATATTCAGGTTGGATGGGCATTTCCTCCCTAAAATACATGGTGTGATGACAGCCCCCTCAGGCAGCCTGGGGCAGGACCCTACACGCTGCCCTTCCCTCACCAAGTCAGCACTGGATCCTTTGCATTAACCCTTTGAATCCAATGAGCAGTGATTGAGTAGTTCTAAGGCAGACCACTGTGGCCATGCTCTGAAGCGCCCATTAGATTACTGTGCATCACAGCTCCAGACATAGTGACACTTCTATTCCTTTCTGTAATTAGGCTAGTTTCCTGTTTGAGCTAAGAAACTAATCTGAATTCTATTTCCAGTCCATCAGTATGCATGACTCATACATACGGATGGAAAGGAAATAGTATGACTAAGATAGAGGCATGAGATAGAAAGTGCTGACATTGTGGTGGTTGTGACAACATCAATATAGAATGCCCTGACTCCGACTTTTCAGTAGGTGAAGCTGAAGTCTATAGCCTATAACTAATTGAAAGTCCCTCATTGAAAGTAAAAGTCACTTTCATGAGCGCTGACGCTGGTTGGAGGAAATTACAATGTGGCTTACACCAAAAGTGAACGTAGCTAACATGACCTCAAAATGTCAGTAAAGGAGTTGAACATTAACCTCAACAGCCATATCTGTTGAAGTACCAACCCTGTCAGGTTGTTAGTGTAATGGACGATATAGCACTTAGACAGCCATTGTAGCCTAACGTCTAGTCGCCATCATAAACCTCTTCAGCCCTTCTATATTTTCATGTCGTAACTAGAGCGACGTGGAAATAAAGGGCTTTTCGCACATCCTATATCAGTCGATTGTGAGACAATAGCCTAGATCAATGTAATAAGGAGCGGCCACAGTATCTGTGTGCTAGAGGTGTTCACGGATCCACCTGTACCCGAATACCTGAGACCCAATCCAGAATTCTAAATAATGTCACAGGTTTGGGTTGGATCTGATTGATACGGGTATGTGTCATTTTAATTGACTTATCCGGAAGGGCCTGTACATATCAGAACGCGACTGCTGTGCGTGCGCGAGGGAGAAATTGGATCATTTATGCCGCTGCTCTTGATTTTCACGAAAGTGGAGTGGTGCATTTAGCTTGTTTTTGTTGCCCAATCATAAGTCCTCAAAGCGACAATAGGCTACAGTCAGAGCCTCTGCGCGTTTAAAAAGAGATATGTATACATGCATGCGCACACACAAATGTTTGGACACCTACTCATTCAAGGGTTTCTCTTTATTTTTACTATTTTCGACATTGGAGAATAATAGTGAAGACATCAAAAATAGGAAAATACAAATTTAAATATCTTGAGATTCCTCAAAGTAGCCAGCCTTCGCCTTGATGACAGCTTTGCACACTCTTGGAATTCTCTCAACCAGCTTCATGAGGTAGTCACCTGGAATGAATTTCAATTGACAGGTGTGCCTTGTTAAAAGTTCGAGCCAATCAGTTGTGTTGTGACAAGGTATACTGAAGACAGCCCTATTTGGGAAAAGACCAAGTCCATATTATGGCAACAACAGTCCATCATTATTTTAAGACATGAAGGTCAGTCAATACAGAACATTTCAATCACTTTGAAAGTTTCTTAAAATGCAGTCGCAATAACCATCAAGCTCTGATGAAACGGTCTCTCATGAGGACTATCACAAGAAAGACACAGAATTACCTCTGTTAGAGTTAACTGCACCTCAGATTGCAGCCTAAATAAATTCTTCAGAGTTCAAGTAACAGACATCAACTGCTCAGAAGAGACTATGTGAATCAGCCCTTGTTGGTCGAATTGCTGCAAAGAAACCACTACTAAAAGGACACCAATAAGAAGACGAGACTTGCTTGGGCCAAGAAACTTGAGCAATGGACATTCGACCGGTGGAAATCTGTCCTTTGGTCTGATGAGTCCAAATGTGAGATTTTTGGTTCCAACCACTGTCTTTGTGAGACGCAGAGAAGGTGAACGGATGATCTCTGCATACGTCGTTCCCACCGTGAAGCATAGAGGAGGAGATGTGATGGTGTTGGGGTGCTTTGCTGGTGACATTGTCAGTGATTAATTTAGAATTCAAGCTACACTTAACCAGCATGGCTACCACAGCATTCTGCAGCGATAAGCCATCCCATCTGGTTTGCGCTTAGTGGGACTATCATTTGTTTCTCAACAGGATAATGACCCAACACACCTCCAGGCTATGTAAGGGCTACTTGACAACAGAGTAATGGAGTGCTGCTTTAGATGACCTGGCCTCCACAATCACCTGACCTCAACCCAATTGAGATGGCTTAGGATGAGTTGGATCGCAGAGTGAAGGAAAAGCAGTCAACAAGTACTCAGCATATGTGGGAACTCCTTCAAGACTGTTGGAAAAGCATTCCATGTGAAGCTGGTTGAGATAATGCCAAGAATGTGCAAAGCTGTCATCAAGGCAAAGGGTGGCTACTTTAAGGAATCGAAAATACATTGATTTGTTGAACACTTTTTTGGTTACTACATGATTCCATGTGTTATTTCATAGGTGATGTATTCACTATTATTCTACAATGTAGAAAATAGTAAAAATAAAGAAAAACCTTTGAATGAGTAGCTATGTCCAAACGTTTCACTGGTACTGTATGTATGCATGTTACACTACCGATCAAAGGTTTGGGGTCACTTAGAAATGTCCTCATTTTTGAAAGAAAAGCACATTTGTTTATTAAAATAACAAAATGTATCAGAAATACAGCGTAGACATTGTTTATGCTATAAATGACTATTGTAGCTGGAAACGGCAGATTTTTTGTGGAACATCTACATAGACATACAAAGGCCCATTATCAGCAACCATCACTCCTGTAATCCAATGGCACGGTGTGTTAGCTAATCCAAGTTGATAATTTTAAAAAGGCTGATCATCAGAAAACCCTTTTGCAATTATGTTAGCACAGCTAAAAACTGTTGTCCTAATTAAAGAAGCAATAAAACTGGCCTTCAGACTAGTTGAGTATCTGGAGCATCAGTGGGTTTGATTACAGACTCAAAATGTCCAGAAACAGAGACCTTTCTTCTGAAACTCGTCAGTCTATTCTTGTTCTGAAAAATGAAGGCTATTCCATGCGAGAAATTGCCAAGAAACTGAATATCTCATACAACACTGTACTACTCCCTTCACAGAACAGCACAAGCTGGCTCTAACCAGAATAGAAAGAGGAGTGGGAGGCCCCAGTGCACAACTGAGCAAGATGACAAGTAGAGTGTCTAGTTTGAGAAGACGCCTCACAAATCCTCAACTGACAGCTTCATTAAATAGTACCCGCAAAACACCAGTCTCAACGTCAACAGAGAAAAGGCAACTCCGGGATGCTGGCCTTCTAGGCAGAGTTGCAAAGAAAAAGCCATATCTCAGACTGGCCAATAAAAATAAAGATTCATATGGGCAAAAGAACAAGACACTGACTGAACCTCTGCCTAGAAGGCCAGCATTCCGGAGTCGCCTCTTCACTGTTGATGTTGAGACTGGTGTTTTGCGGGTACTAGTTATTGAAGCTGCCAGCTTAATTTCTCTTATTCTTATCTGTATTTTTATTAAACTGCACTGTCGGTTAGGGGCTCATGAGTAAGCATTTCACTGTAAGGTCTACACCGGTTGTATTCGGCGCATGTAACCAATAACATTTGATTTGATGCTCCAGATACTCCACTAGTCTAAAGAAGGCCAGTTTTATTGCTTCTTTAAATCAGCACAACAGTTTTCAGCTGTGCTAACATAACTGCAAAAGGGTTTTCTAATGATCAATTTGCCTGTTAAAATTATAAACTTGGATTAGCTAACACAACATGCCATTGGAACACAGGAGTGATGGTTACCGATAATGGGCCTCTGTACGTCTATGTAGATATTCCATAAATGTTTTTTTTGTTGGTTTAAAAAAATCATTTAAAAAGCTGTTTTCAGCTACAATGGTAATTTACAACATTAACAATGTCTACACTGTATTTCTGATCAATTTGATGTTATTTTAAGAAAATGGACGAAAACAAAATGTGCTTTCCTTTCAAAATCAAGGACATTTCTAAGTGACCCCAAACTTTTGAACGGTAGTGAGTGAGTATGTATAAATAAACACAGTATGTGGACACAGCTTCAAATTAATGGATTCGGCTATTTCCGTACACCGTTGCTATCAGGTGTATAGAATCAAGCACACAGTCATGCAATCTTTATAGACAAACATTGGTAGTAGAATGGCCTTCCTGAAGAGCTTAGTGACTTTCAACGTGGTACAGTCATAGGATGTCACCTTTCCAACAAGTTAATTCGTCAAATTTATACCATGCTAGAGCTGCCCCGGGCCAACTAAGTGCTGTTATTGTGAAGTGGAAACGTCTAGAAGTAATAACGGCTCAGCTGCTGAGTGCTAGGCCACAAAAGCTCACAGAACGGGACTGCCGAGTGCTGAAGCGAGTAAAAAAAAATCGCCTGTCCTCGATTACAACCCTCACTACCGAGTTCTAAACCACCTCTGGAAGCAACGTCAGCACAATAACTATTCGTTGGGCGCTTCATAAAATGGGTTTCCATGGCCGAGCAGCCGCACACAAGCCTAAGATCGCAATGCCAGGCGTCGGGCAGAGTGGTCTAAAGCTTGCCGCCATTGTACTCCGGAGCAGTGGAAACACGTTCTCTGAAGTGATGAATCACCATCTTCACCATCTGGCAATTTGACGGATTAATCTGGGTTTGGCGGATGCAGGAGAACGCTACCTGCCCGAATGCATAGTGCCAACTGTAAGGTTTGGTGGAGGAGGAACAATGATCAAGGGCTGTTTTTCAATGGTTCGGGCAAGGCCCCTTAGTTCCAGTGAAGGAAAATCTTAACACTACAGCATACAATGACATTCTAGAGTAGACAATTCTGTGCTTCCAACTGTATGGCAACAGATTGGGGGAGGCCCTTTCTTGTTTCAGCATGACAACAGCCGCCTGCACAAAGTGATGTCCATACAGAAATTGTTCGTCGAGATCGGCGTGGAAGAACTTGACTGGCCTGCACAGAGCCCTGACCTCAACCCTATCGAATACCTTCAGAATGAATTGGTACACCAACTGCGAACCAGGCCTAATCACCCAACATCAATGCCCGACCTCACTAATGCTCGTGGCTGAATGGAAGCAAGTCCCCGGAGCAATGCTCCAACATCTAGTGGAAATCCTTCCCAGAAGAGTGGAGGCTGTTATAGCAGCAAGGGGGGGGGGGGGGGGGCAACTACATATTAATACCCATGATTTTGGAAAGAGATATTCGACAAACAGGTGTCCATATACACTACATGACCAAAAGTATCTAATCAATGGAAGTGACAGAATTAAAAGTTAAAGGAGAACGATAGGCTACAATGACTAAGACGCCAACAGGCAGACTACTTAATATTCTGAACAGATTGTTATTTGTAACTGTAGGATGAGAATGTGCTTGCAATTTAAAAAAATGCTTTGCAGCCTCAATTACCCTAGCTAGCTCACATTAGATAGCTTAACTAGCTTCTCCCAGTTTGATGCAGTCAAGATAGGTACTACGTCATCAACCTCGCTATGGTAGCTATTATCCTACTATGGTAGCTATTAGCTATTAGTCTACTATGGTAGCTATTAGTCTACTATGGTAGCTATTAGTCTACTATAGCGATAGGGGCGGCAGGTAGCCTAGTGGTTAGAGCGTTGGCCAGTAACCGAAAGGTTGCCAGATCGAATCCCCGAGCTGACAGGATAAATATCTGACGTTCTGCACCTGAACAAGACCGTTAACCCACTGTTCCTAGGCGGTCATTGTAAAATATAATTTGTTCTTAACTGACTTGCCTAGTTAAATAAAAAAAATAAAAAGTCCTCTTGGTTGGTTGCCGTCTCCTCGTCACTCGCTCAATGTATTAACTAACTGTATTCTGCACCACACACTGAGGTTTAATAACAGAATGAGGGCTGAGACATCTCAGGGTGTGAGATATGTTTCTAAGTAATCCTGGTGATGACATACCATAGCTTTTCTGCTAGCCTAGCCTAAACCATACGTTGATATGAATGAATAAGCAGTCCTCACACAATCTACTATTTACCTACCTACCATAAAACTCTTGCATTTCAGGTCAATCATAACATAAACCCACCTTGTAGACCTCTGAGAAGAAGCCGGAGCCAATCCACTCGCAGATGAAGTCATCAAGGCGCGTCAGACAGGAGAAGGCACTGATGAGGGCGCGGTAGGATGAGGGGCACACTCTTCCCACCTGAGACGGGGCCCACTCCCCTCCACCATCCAGGTCATCAAGACGATCTGGCCTCATGGAGGGGAAGCCGGCAATGGAGTTGCGCTTGTTCCGATCCATCATTGTCTCTTCACTGGTAACTCTGTGGGGGACTTCTCCATGAAGGTTTCACATTTTCAATAACTGCTTGGCAACCCTTTACAGCCCTAAGAGGAAGGAAACATCAAAATCCATTCTCAGCAGGCAGACTGAGAAAATTGTGTGCTTTGGTGCCAGCTAATAATATTTGTACTTTCCTGTAGTTTAGAATGTACAGTACAAGCTTATGGTTCACAGGACACAAATAACAAGCCAGAAAACACTGATCGTTTCAGCTAGTATCTGTATGGAAAACATGGTGTTTTATGTACCCCTGAAGTATAATAAATCAGTGTGTGTGTTTTTTTAATCACCATTCTGTTCATTTAAACAGAACACAGCTGTGTTGTCATGAGGGGGATAATGAGCCTAATCTATTTTATCACATTCCTCTGACATTTCCTCCAACTTTTTTCAAATACTAAGACAAAAGCATTACTTCACACAAGATCAATCTACTTAGACACACATGACAGGGGTCCTAACCCGCCTCTGGTCTGACAAGCCTACAAATAATGGCTCTAATAGGGATGGATTGTCCAATTATATGAGATAAAGATATATGAGACAAGATAAAGCCAAAGCCCAAGACTGGGATCCTAAAACGAACAAGGGAGCATGTACAGGAACACAAGGAGACATAATAACCCCAGAGTAATGACCATAGGAAGAAGTCCTTTGATTTAAATGACTGAGTGAGGGCGAGGATGACCTTTCACATGGCACTAGTACTTTGAAGCATCCAGCACTTGTTAAGGACCCCTGATTTCCCCAGCATGCACAGGTCTATTGAGCTTACTCGATGGGCTGGTTGTAACTAGGCGATGTCTCTGGATTATTCTGCTGTCCTCCCCTTTCCTTGAGTTAGAGACTAGAGAGAAGCTATTAAAAACTCTGGGAGAAGAATGCTATTCTTAATTCAACCTTGTGTGATTCCCATCCCCCATCCAATCCCAAATGAAAACAACTGAAATCAAATCATCCAAAGTTACTGGACTAGTTCTGGGATCTTTTTGCTGCTCCAGCCGTACCCTTAAAAGGATGTTATCCTCCTCCATTACTAAAGGCATTTTTTGCCATTTTGCAAGTGTATGACAATGATCAGACTCGGTCTGCCAAGAATGTTTAAAGCAGCTATTTTAGTAAATCTGCTTTTCAGAAGCAGAACGGATGTATAACATATGAGGGCTGTTTTTCCATTTCAATTGCTGCTAGGCCTAGTCGTCTGGGTTCACAAGAACAAGTCATAAATGTCATTAAAATTATAAAATGTCCCTTCATTCAAAGCAGAAACACTTAACAGCGTCATATCAATAATGCAGAGAGTGAATTCATGACTTCTCCAGTCTGAACCCTTTCTTCCCTCACTCCCTCCCTCCCTAGCATCTCAGCAGCAACCTACATTTTGTAGCTGGTGAGAATACAACTACAGTGCCTTCAGAACATATTCACACCCCTGGACTTTTTGCACATTTTGTTGTGTTATAGCTTGAATTTGAAATGGATGACATTTAGATTTGTCACTGTCCTATACACAATAGCCCACAATGTCAAAGTGGAATTGTATTTTTTTGAGAGAATAAAAAAGTTAAATGAAAAGCTGAAATGTCTTGAGTCAATAAGTATTCAAACCCTTTGTTATGGTAAGCCTAAATAAGTTCAGGAGTAAAAATGTGCTTAACAGGTCACATGATTTTTGAATGACTACCTCATCTCTGTACCCCACATACAGATAGATAATTGTAAGGTCCCTCAGCCGAACAGTGAATTTCAAAACACAGATTCAACCACAAAGACCAAGGAGATTTTCCAATGCCTCGCAAAGGGCACCTATTGATAGATAGATTAAAAAAATTTTTTTTTTTTTTAAAAACTGACATTGAATATCCCTTTGAGCATGGGTAAGTCAATAATTACACTTTGGATGGTGTATCAAAAACACCCAGTCACTACAAAGACACAGGCATCCTTGCTAACTCAGTTGCCAGAGAGGAAGGAAACCGCTCAGGGATTTTACCATGAGGCCAATGATGTAACAGTTACAGAGTTCAGTGGCTGTGATAGGAGAAAACAGGATGGATCAACAACGTTGTAGTTACTCCACAATACTAACCTAATTGACAGAGTGAAAAAAAGGAATCCTGTTCAGAATAAAAAAATATTCCAAAACATGCTTCCTGTTTGCAACAAGGCACTAAAGTAATACTGCAAAAAATGTGGCAAAGCAATTAACATTTTGTATTCAGGACACAAAAAAAGTTGTTTGGGGCAAATCCAATACAACACATTACTGAGTACAACTCTCCATATTTTCAAGCTCAATGGTGGCTGCATCATGTTATGGGAATGCTTGTAATCGTTAGGACTGGGGAATTTTTCAGGATAAAAAAAAAAACAGAATGGAGCTAAGCACAGGTAAAATCCTAGAGGAAAATCTAGTTACGTTTGTTTTCCAACAGAGACTGGGAGATGAATTCACCTTTCAGCAGGATAATAACACAAACACTAGTATACACTGGAGTTGCTTACCAAGAAGACAGTGAATATTCCTGTGTGGCAGAGTTACAGTTTTGACTTAATCATTTTCAGATCTTGCCGTAGAGTTTAACAACCAATTTGACAGAGCTTGAAAATTTTTGAAAAAAAAAAATATTAAATGGGCAAATGTTGCACAATCCAGGTATGGAAAGGTCTTAGAGACTTACCCAGAAACACCAACGGTTGTAATCACTGCCAAAGGTGCTTCTACAAAGAATTGATTCAGGGGTGTGAATACTTATGCAAATGAGATTTCTGTATTTAATGTTCAATACATTTGCACTTTGTCATTATGGGGTATTGAGTGTAGATGGGTGAGATTTTCTTTTCTCAACTGAAACCATTTTGAATTCAAACTGGTCACATATTGTGGAATAAGTCAAGGGGTATGAATACTTTGAAGGCACTGTAGGCTTGTGTGGACATAAGGCATTTTTCCAAAGCGATAAATCAGTCAATGATAATGAACTGGAGGAAGTAGAGGCATTTTACAATGGGCCACTAATGACAAAATTACAGATGAGGGCAATTCCACGGTAACAGATTTAAACTTTGAAATCAGTTTTTCAATTTAAAATGTATACCAAAAAAATATATATATATTTCAAAGTTTAACAAATACAACTCCATGCACAAGGACTACATAATGATTTCCACTGAAAAAAATATATACAAAAAATATTTTTGTGGATGAATGGTATTGTGTGGTCACAATACCAGTATCACAATACTAGGAAGAAAGGAAGCAAAACACAAAGCGGAAAATCTGGTATCGCAGTGGTCCTTTGTAACTCAGTTGGTGGAGCATGGTGCTTGTAACGACAGGATAGTGGGTTTGATTCCCGGGACCACCCATATGTAACATGTATGCAAGCATGATTGGATGAAAGTGTCTGCTAAATGGCATTTATTATCGCAATACTGGTATCTTAACACTAGAACTGTGCAGATGCAAACTTTGGTAACATCTCCCTTTTAATGAGAAGGGTCCATCTACAACCTCTCAGAGCAGTCATCCCTCAGGGTCTCTATAATGTCACCTACTGATATGTCATCGCTCAATGCATCTCTCAGGAAAAGTGGGGGAGTCAAAAATAATCATATTGAGAAGTGGGGGGTTTGAAAGGTACCACTCAAGACATGATTTGGGTTATCGGACGTCAGTCATGGCCTGCAGAGTTGACAGTAAGACATTTCAGTTGTGCAAAAAATAATATATGTCTATTCACTCACTATGAGCTGCGTCTTTGAACGTTACCTATCAGTAGCAATGTATGTAAGGTTTAGTATACTGTAAATGTAAATGCTAACTAACTTTAGCTACCTTAATTTTTTAAAATGTAAGTTATTATTGAATATTTGAAATAACAATCATTGAAATATCAAGTCATGGCGGTTCTAGTAATTAATGGAATTCCAGCGCTCCTACTGTTAAGACTGTTTGAAACCCCCAGTTCTCCTTATAATGGTTCCATTCGACACCCCCACTCTTCTTGAGAGATGCACTGAGCGATGCCATCTCAGTAGGTGGAAGCATAGAGACCCTGTGGATGACTGCCCTGAGAGATGAGGTCGCAGCTGGACCCTATTGCTTTTACGCAACCACATTTTACAAAAACATAAATATTTGCTACGAATTAAGATTAAAATACACTACATCACCAAAAGTATGTGGACACCCCATTCAAATTAGTGGATTCGGATATTTCAACCACATGTCACCAACAGGTGTATAAAATAAAGCACACAACTACGCAATCTCCAAAGAACTTGACTGGCCTGCACAAAGCCCTGACCTCAAAACCCATCAAACACCTTTAGGATGAATTGGTACGCCAACTGTGAGCCAGACCTAATCACCCAACATCAGTGCCTGACCTCACTAATGCTTGTGGCTTAATTGAAGCAAGTCCCCACGGCAATGTTCCAACATCTAGTGGAAATCCTTCCCAGAAGAGTGGAGGCTGTCATAGTAGCAAAAGGGGGAGGGGGGGGACCAACTCCATATTAAAGCCCATGATTCTGGAATGAGATATTCGACGAGCATGTGTTCACATACTTTTGGCCATGTAGTGTACGTCTGCAGAGAGAATGGGATGCCAACTATGACATGGCACCTTGAGTTTAAAATATATATATATATAGTTTGGTTATTGAACTACAGTAAGTGAAGTGGATTTACACCCGGTAACAGAATTACATCATGTTTACCTGATCTATTCTACACAGATATGCATAAGTGTGGATATGACTGTCATTCTCCTCATGTTTCACAAGTTTGGACATCACAGCACAGTAGAGTACAGTGTAGTACAATACAGCAGAGCAGAGTTCAGTACTGTATATTTCAGTACAATATACTGTACTACTGCATTGTACTGTACTCTGCTTTGCTATCCAAACTTGTGAAACTAGTTAGGTTCAGATTCGGGCCAGTCCGGTCCGTCTGTGGACGCTAACGTCAAGGCCAGGGTGGACCGAACAAATGTCAACATCCATGGACGTCCGGTTCTCAGTGGGTGAGGATGCTGGTTACAGTAACTGGAAAGAGAGGGGGCTCATGGGTAGGTGTCACTAAGAGCTGTGAGAGTTGACATTAACTGGAAAGAGAGAGGTAGAGGGAAGGGTTGTCCAGACTCCGACTGTGTGCGGTGAATCGTAGTTTGACCACCAGACAATAGAAAGAAAGAAAACAGTAATGAGCTGAACGTCACAGTATGCCAGTGGAAGGGAGGAGAGTAGCAGGTGACCCAACTGTGGTTTGTGACTGATTTCCCATTGTAGCCAATTCAGATGCAGTAATTCCGTTACGGATATTTTGGTAATTCTGTTACCAATTTGTTTTAAATCACTTAATAATTCATAAACAAAATTGATATCAGTAAAATCACTATAACTAAATCAGGTCTACCATTACTTGTTACTTCTGTGAACATTTATTATCCTCCCTCCACATCAGGGAGCGAAATGATTAAAGATCTTAAAGATGTGTGTGCTTTTGGTAATGGACAAGACACAAGACAAATATATATATATATATATTTTTTTAAACATCCTCAATCTACATACAATACCCCATAATGACAAAGCAAAAACAGGTTTAGAATTTTTGCTAATTGGTTAAAAAAAAAGAGAAAACACTAATATCACATTTACATAAGTATTCAGACCCTTTACCCAGTACTTTGGTGAAGCACCTTTGGCAGCGATTACAGCTTCGAGTCTTGTTGGGTACGATGCGAAAATGAGCACAATTTCGAGTCTCATATCAAAGGGTCTGAATACTTGGCACACCTGTATTTGGGGAGTTTCTCACATTCATCTCTGCAGATTTTCTCAAGCTCTGTCAGGTTGGATGGGGAGCCTCACTGCACAGCTATTTTCAGGTCTCTCCAGAGATGTTCGATCAGGTTCAAGTCCAGGCCACAAAGACATTCAGAGACTTGTCCTGAACACACTCGTGCGTTGTCTTGGCTTTGTGCTTAGGGGCATTGTCCTGTTGGAAGATGAACCTTTGCCCCAATCTGAGGTCCTGAACAGGTTCTTCAAGGATCTCTCTGTACTTTGCTCAGTTCATCTTTCCCTCGATCCTGACTAGTCTCCCAGTCCTTGCCGCTGAAAAACATCCCCATGGCAGGAGGCTGCCACCACCATGCTTCATGGTAAGGATAGTGCCAGATTGTCTCCAGACATGACGCTTGGCATTCAGGCCAAATAGTTCAATCTTGGTTTCATCAGACCAGAGACCCAAGTGGGCTGTAATGTGCCTTTTACTGAGGAGTGGCTTCTGTCCAGCCACTCTACCATAAAGGCCTGATTGGTGGAGTGCTGCAGAGATGGTTGTCCTTCTGGGAAGTTCACCCATCTCCACAGAGGAACTCTAGAGCTCTGTCAGAGTGACAATCAGGTTCTTTGTCACCTCTCCCCCGATTGCTCAGCTTGGTCAGGCGGCCAGCTCTAGGAAGAGTCTTGGTGGTTCCAAACTTCTTCCATTTAAGAATGATGGAGGCCACTGTGTTCTTGGGGACCTTCAATGCTGTAGAAATATTTTGGTATCTTTCCCCAGATCTGTGCCTCGAAACAATCCTGTCTTGGAGCTTTACTGACTTTTCCTTTGACCTCATGGCTTGGTTTTTGCTCTGACATGCACCGTCAACTATGGGACCTTATATAGACAAGTGTTTGTCATTCCAAAGCACGTCCAATCAATTTAATTTACCACAGGTGGACTCCAATCAAGTTGTAGAAACATCTCAATGATTATCAATGGAAACAGGATGCACCTGAGCTCAATTTCGAGTCTCATATCAAAGGGTCTGAATACTTATGTAAATAGGATAAACATTTCTAAAACCCTGTTTTCGCTTTGTCATTATGGGGTAGTGTGTGTAGATTGATTAGTATTATATTTTTAATCCATTTTACAGTAAGGCTGTAATGTAAAGAAATAAATAAAAATGTAACAAAATGCAGAAAAGGGGAAGGGGTCTGAATACTTTCCGAATGCATTGGAAGTGTTGATGTTAGTTGGCAGGGGACTATGTAAACATTGTGTTTTGATGAATACCTTTTCAGAGCTTTCTAGTAGATTCTTGCTAAAACACCTTTTTCATCTGTTAATCCAGAAATCAAAGCCTTTACTTGTTCTTTTTTTATTTTTTATTATGGAAAATGGTTGAAAAATATCTTTATGCCTTCATTTCCCAAAAACATAGACTAAGCTTCCATTTGACACCCAATTTGATATATGGTCCTATGAACGTCACGTTTGTGCTCATGGGTCCTTTTCGATGGAAATGCCCATGGGACATCAGGGCTCGACTTGCCCGGGAGGTTTTGAAAACCCTCCTGGCAAGTTGCTCATCCCTGTCAGTGGCCCGCTTGTACAAAATATTGTAATAATGCTATTATTTTTTTTTTTCTTTTTCTTTTTTATCTAGGCTATTTAACTGATAAAAAACGGATTAATTCATGAAACTGTTAATTCGTCATGTCGATGATTTATCACACGCGCATCGCTGTGCGCCGCACAAATAAAGCCTAATTTGAGATTGGTGTCCTATCGAGTTGCTGCAACAGCGGTAGGAAAGATGTTCCAAGTTATGATATATACTAGTAAATACTAAGGCAATAATCAAGAATGGGTATGCAAACCAGCTATAAAAACTTCAGTTTTAGTTGATGGTTGAATATTTGCTATGCGCAATTCACTCATCATGGAATAGCCTAACTTGACATTTCCTCGAGGCTATTTGGTCCTTAAAGCCCTTGAAGTTATGGTAGCCGATTTTGAAGTTCTACTGCTCAAAATAATTATTCTGTGATTTAATTTCTGATAAATGTTTATGAGATGTAGCCGCTTTCATTTGTTTCGGGTGTTGCGCTAGTCTGTTGCGGTAAAACATGCATTATTCTCTAAGTGTTAATGCAGATGTTTTTTATATTGGCTATTATAACAATTAGATATAAAATGTAGTCAAATAAAAATGACAATTAAGTGCATGAAAAAGTATTTGAAAGACCTTGAATTTGTATGCTACTTGCTCAGCCCAAATGAAAGAAAATAACCTGCAATTGAAATTATGCGCGCATCATTTGCTTCCCTGACAGATCCTGACCCGGGACAATATTTTGTTCATTTTATTTGGGCCAGTAGCTTTCGGTTGGCACTTGTCCGGTGTGCCATTGGCATCTTTGCCTGAATGTCAAGCCCTAGACATCCATGTGGTCGCCTGACACCAGGTATTTGTGCTCTATCCAGCTGTTCAAATGTGCTACAATAAAATATGTTTATTGTTAAATCGCCAACAGGAGGGTCATCTGGTTATGATGAAACGCAAGATCAAGAATCCCCATGAAAAAAAAGAGGGATGATCAGAGAGTGTTTGAGGGTAGAGAACATTTAGTTAGGTTTCTATTCTGTTGTGAAATAGTCAATGGATTCTATTCATTAAAATGTATTTTTTATGATCACTCTCAGAGCCCAGTCAGCTGTAAAGGATGGGTATCCGAGGCAGCAACGGCATACCTGACATTTTAAATAATGACCCAGTCTTGTTCATAGGGGAGGGACCAGTTTCTTCTGATCTGATAACATCTGTTTATAACCTACAATACGAGTTCGGATACAATACGCTAATCAAATACCTGGCCAGCATTATCTGAACACTTGCCGTTTGATTAGTTCAGTGCAATAATCCATTATAAACAATTAGTTACTGCATTAGCTACAACGTTGAAACTATTTAATTAAAGTAACTTTGTTGTTACTGGTACCTAGCTACTACTTGCAACAAATGTTGGTCTGTTTACCCCACGCCTTTCACTTTCCGTGATTACGTTAGCTTATTTTAGCTTGCTAAACTAGCTGACCAACTAGCTCACGTTAACGTTAGTTACGAAACGGACACATACTGAGTGGCAGGCTTCATCCGCCAACGTTAACGTTACCTAGCTAGCAAACTTCGCATGCTGGCAGAGCTAGCCAGAGTTCTTACCTTGTCGTTTGTCATGAAGATGATGAGATGTTGGACTCTTCAACAACAACTTGATGAAATGACAGGCCAAACTCAGTTACTTCCATCTCATTGCAATAGTTTGCAGGCCAGTCGGTCTACTCACCATGCACGAGCTAGTAGCGGCCAGTTGGCTAACTTGCTTGTAGTTAGCTGGTCTCGGTAACGTTAGTTTAGTTTGTCAACAAGAGAAGATGAGAAGCTAGTTAACGGTAGCCACTCCACTTTGCTAACAAACGAGAAGTTACGCAGCCAACGCCGAAGTAACTCTTAACTACACGAATTATAGCTTACCTCAAATCGAAATGTAAACTCGCGGTTCACCTTATGTGGCATTTGTTTTCTCATTAAAACACAATCGCAGTGGTTAAAGACAGTTCAGTCGTTTGACAGCTCTGCTACGCAGTGTTGACTGGCTCCCCTAAGAGCCAATTTATGCTTGATCCGAAAATGTGGTCGGAGGCCATATGGATGGTGTGACGCAATTTTGCGGAGCACCCAGAGACACACAGAAGCACATATTGAGCTCTGTGCCGCATCGCTGTGCGCCTCTTAAATGTTTTAACATTGTGGATGGCTCCGCATTGACATGATTGGTTGACGGTCGGTGAAGGCGGGAGGTCCTGTATAACCTAAACATAAACTCACTTTCTTGACAACTTCCTTCACAACAGCTCTGCGCTTATCTGCGAAGCGCAAGAGGTATGAATGGCCATATCACCGTAATGCTGCACGGTCAGTGCAGGCAGCAGATTGACCATGTACCGCCTTTAACACTCCCACTAAACTGCGATCCCCTTTTTCACGTCCAGATTGACAGCTGAGGCTTCCATTCAGGGACAAGAATGCAACACACTAATGTTTTTGTTTTTGATGGGGTGTGTGTAATGTACAATATTTGACTGTGTTAACTCGAATATTGATGGTAGTTTGACCGTATATAATAATTTCACCAGCTGTGAATACTAATTTACCTCTACTATGCATTGACTCTAGAAGTCTACAGTTATTTCACATTTCACACTACTAACTTACAACACTCATCACATAATGTGGTACAGGGTACACCTCTAAATATATTTTGGTCAAACGAAATAAATTACAAAATTGTTATTCCACAGATTGCATAATGTTGTCAAATAATTGTTATTCTGAGTGAAATATTCGATTCGTTTTCTACTGTAGCTTGAAAACTCAAATATGGATATTGGCTGTCATCTCGTGGAGGAACATGGAACTGAATGTATAGTGAAGGGAAAACGAACCAATCAGAAACAATGAACGAACAACTCTTGACTTCCGTAGCGACTAGCGAACCTGCGAGAACGTTGAGGTTCAGCGCATCAGCCAAATGAATCGTATAGCAAAAGGGCTCATTATT
The DNA here is from genome assembly GCF_045791955.1 of Oncorhynchus clarkii lewisi. NCBI lineage: Eukaryota > Metazoa > Chordata > Actinopteri > Salmoniformes > Salmonidae > Oncorhynchus > Oncorhynchus clarkii. The sequence continues at coordinate 22,067,696 of NC_092174.1, read as the reverse complement.
CTGTAATATAATCGGCTACAGAATGGAAGATGATGGCATGGACTATAACATTGTGTTTCCAGATGCATTGATCTCGGGTGAGCACTTTATCTAGCCTTGCTTAGGCTAGCTAACAACACTAATCTAGCTAACGTTAGCTGTCAGACAGACCCATGAGCTATTTAGACAACGTTAACGTGGGCACTGGCAGGTTTGTCCATAATTCATTTATAGCTGAATTGGACTGACTCAAAGACTGCTTGCTAGCTAGCTAAATTCGTTTTCCTGGTTATGCAGTTAGTTTACTTAACAGATAACTGATTTGTTTTTCTCCTTTTAGAAAGACACTGGCATGGAACAAAGGAACCAGTTGTCATACTGCTGGGATGGGCTGGTTGCAGAGACAAACATCTTGCCAAGTACAGCTCCATTTATAACGAACAGGTTGGCGTAAAAACTATTATTGTGGTGGTAAATGTCTCCTGTCATTTCAATAAATGATTATTCTACTTCATTATTCATGTGTGACTTACCTTTCTCCCTCTCTTTGTTCCAGGGTTGTGTCACTATTTGCTATACTGCGCCCTTGAAGACAGTATTCGTCTCTGAATCATTTGGCTACAAGGAGCTGAGTAATACTGCCCACAAACTACTTGAGATACTCTATGATTACGAGGTGGAAAACAGCCCTATATTTTTCCACGTGTTCAGCAACGGGGGATTCATGCTGTACCGCTACATTGTTGAGCTCTTGCACAGTCATAAACAGTTCAGTACCCTATGTATAGTTGGGACTGTGGTGGACAGTGCCCCAGGCAGTGGAAATGTGAGGGGGGCATTACGGGCTCTTACAGCCACTCTGGGACCCAAAATCAATGTGATGTTGAGGTGTGTTCTCTTGGCACTGTTTGCTGTAACTGTTTTCCTGCTTAGGGTGGTTCTGTACCCCATAACCAAGTACATCCACAAGAACCACTATGATGCCATCCGGGAGCACCCTCCTACCTGGCCCCAGCTGTACCTGTACTCCAGAGCTGATCGAGTGATTCGGTACAGTGATGTTGAGCTCATGGTCAACACTCTAAAGGAGAAAGGGGTGTCTGTGGAAAGCTTTGACTTCAAAACCCCTGCCCACGTGAGCCATTTCCGTGACTTTCCAGAGGAGTACTCCAAGAGATGCCTGGATTTCCTGACCAACTGCATGAAGGATTCAACACCGCAAATAAAAAAGCGACACTTGATCCAGCATTGAAAGCACACTAATTAATGTTTCTCAAAAGTCTGTGGCACTTATGTTTTTGTGATTCTACTGTAATGTTACACATGTATAAATCTGTACTTGGAAATCTGCAGCTCCACTGAACATCTTATTTCAAATGCTTAAGTTTTAAGAGTTGAAGACAATTAAGCAAAAATAGACAAGTGATAACCAAAGTGCCAGTGCTGTGAATTTTGATTGGTACTATTTGTGAATCTTTAATCCAGTGATTGATATTTCAAAAGAATGTGATTGACTAAGAATGTATGTACTTACTAAACACGTGTCTAACTATTGTGCCTTCTATAAATTAAAGAAGCGTTATGTCAACATGTGCATTTCTTTTGGTCTACTTGTTTGAAAATGCGGAACCTTGGATTACTCTGGAAGATGAACTATTACAGTTAGCAATGGCCATTACATGAATTAAGTTTCTTGTGAAATTATAGGGTTGAACACATGATTACAATTCAATAACATTTCACAGTTGTAGTAAAGCAGTGCAGCATTCTTATTGCCTATACTGTAAATATTGCATCACACAAAAGGTCATTTAAAAAAAATATTATTTCTGATGAGACAATCTGTATGATGCTGCGATTGGGGAAGGACCCCTTCCTCTCAACCCAGCACTGCAGGTTGTGCATGGCTACCTTTGGCCTTGTCTAAACTCAGCCTTTACCTCGCCAGACATCAGTGATAGTTTGAAGAGCAGTGCTCTAAGTTGGTCAGGTAGAGATGATTATTGAATTATTCTGGATGTCAAATTTGACATTTTGGAGAGAGGCATGGGCATTTGTCTCTACAGAAAACTCACCCTGGCACATCAAACATCATTTATATCCACTCAAAGGAGAAGGGAAAAGTTTACACATCTGCAGACACAGATGAACAAAGCTTATTGGAGTACATACTAGATACTATTTGTTAGTTGGGTGGCTGCATGGCTCACATTGCCAAATGGTTGTTTTGGGAATGTTTTCCAGAGATGCAGACTCGTCCTGCTGATCTGATTTAAACCTAACTGCCTCCCTGACTTTAAGAGATGAAGAGCAAACATGAATAACAATTTGGATGGTGTGCCCAATTAATGAAAGTCTGAATAGCAATATTACAAAAGACAGAAAATAATGAATTACTGAGGTGATTTGTGGATAAACTATTGGCCTACGTTGTGACAATACAGACTCATACACACTGTCCCCTAATAGCAAGGATGTGCCAAATACACAAACATGAAAAGGAGTGTGTGTGATCTGTGTTCTTTATCTTCTTTGTGGATGTTTATTTCTTTTAGCTTGTATGACCTGAATATGCCTGCCTTATGGAGGGATTTATTCTAATGAAATCTAAAATCTTTGATTAAGTGTTTTGGTTCAAATGGTTTTGTCTCTAGCATCAATCAGATGATGCTAATCGGGTTAAGTTGACACTAAAATGTGTTTAAAAAAAAATAAAAAAATAAATAAACAATAGCTTGGTGGAAATGGGAAACGTCATCAACCACGGGACTTTTTGAAGCAGAAAAAGGTCAGGAGTCAGATTATGTTAGCTAGCAAATTCATGGAACGCCGTTTGTGTCTTTTGCGTGTCAAAAAAGACACAGGTCAAATAACACTATTTGGGATTCTGCGAGATTTAGGTTGTTTTTCTACTTACCCAGAGTCAAATGAACTCATGAATACCATTTTTATTTCTCTGCGTGTAGTTTGGAGATTATTGGAGTTAGCATATCGTTAGCTTAGCACAATTGTTGGAAGTCTCCTGGTACAGTAGCCAGCAGATCGCAAAGTTGCATCTGTCTCAATGGTGCGCTTACAGATGTCATAATGAAACAAACACAATATTGTGATGCCAACGGCAAAGTGAATGACAAATTGGATAAAATCTTGTTTCTTATGATTATCAGTAAAATAAACAAATATATACAATCTAGATGACTATGTATTGCCTTGAAAGACTATAAATGACTAACCACCCCACCCAGCTTTGTAGTAGTTAGAATGTCTATTTCCATGTTTTTGAGAGGAGCTACTGTGGGAGACTTCCAGTAATTGTGCTAAGCTAACAATATGCTTACTTCAATAATCTCAATCAGAAATTGGCTTTGACAAAGTACCCAAACAAGGCCAAAAGGAGAAGGAGAGCGATGAGCAGCCGCAGCAAGCCCATGTGATTCCATGTCTATGTATATAGGGCAGCAGCCTCTAAGGTGCAGGGTTGAGTAACCAGGTGGTAGCCGGCTAGTGATGCCAAGCCAAGCAGCTAGCTCCACGTGTTAAGCTTACCCACCCTTCAACAAGTGCTGCCAGGATAATGGATCCACAGCCCCCTCCACTGACTGTTCCTGACCATCTTGGAAGAGAGGAGCCAGCGCAGGTTAGCCTATAATCCTACCCTAGCTGCAGGTTTTCTGTCCCAAAACATTCTATTTGACTTTGATTTTGGCCTTTACTACCATTGCCCATAGAAACGCATTGAATGATTGATTCATGAATGGCAAAACAGACAGTCAAAAAGTGTTTCATAAGGAATAAGATGTTGATGTGTCTGTCCTATATCTAAGATATATAAGAAAGCTCAGAAGTTTTTTTGGACACATATTTAATACTCTTTTATTTGTTGGCACCAAACTACATCCATACTTCCATTCATTTTTTTTTATTTCTACCAGTTCAGGGTTACCTTCAGAGGAGTCACATGACACTTGTGGGGGATGTAGCAAAACTGCAAAAATCTGTTCATAAAAATCTCATCTTTCATAGAGTGGTCATATTCATTTGTAGGCCAAAACGTTTGGACACTCACAGATGTTTTCATGAGAAGACCGATTTTCGGGATTTCTCATGGTCTGACAAACACCACTGTAGCTCTGCCACCTTCTACAGCAGATGCGGAAGGCCTACATAGATACATCAAAGCTGGGACCGAGAGACTGAAAAACAGCTTCTATCTCAAGGCCGTCAGACTGTTAAACAGCCATCACTAGCCGGCTACCACCTGGTTACTCAACCCTGCACCTTAGAGGCTGCTGCCCTATATACAAAGACATGGAATCACATGCCACTTTAATAATGGAATACTAGGCACTTTAATAATGCTATATACTGCTTTACTCATCTCATATTTATAAACTGTATTCTATTTCTTAATTCCATTCTTTTAATTTTAGATTTGTATGTATTGTTGTGTATTGTTAAATACTGCTGCACTGTTGAAACACAAGCATTTCACTACGCCCGCAATAACATCTGCTAAATATGTACAGTGCCTTGCGAAAGTATTCGGCCCCCTTGAACTTTGCGACCTTTTGCCATATTTCAGGCTTCAAACATAAAGATATAAAACTGTATTTTTTTGTGAAGAATCAACAACAAGTGGGACACAATCATTAAGTGGAACGACATTTATTGGATATTTCAAACTTTTTTAACAAATCAAAAACTGAAAAATTGGGCTTGGGGTATGTCTCTATCAGTTTTGCACATCGAGAGACTGAATTTTTTTCCCATTCCTCCTTGCAAAACAGCTCGAGCTCAGTGAGGTTGGATGGAGAGCATTTGTGAAAAGCAGTTTTCAGTTCTTTCCACAGATTCTAGATTGGATTCAGGTCTGGACTTTGACTTGGCCATTCTAACACCTGGATATGTTTATTTTTGAACCATTCCATTGTAGATTTTGCTTTATGTTTTGGATCATTGTCTTGTTGGAAGACAAATCTCCGTCCCAGTCTCAGGTCTTTTGCAGACTCCATCAGGTTTTCTTCCAGAATGGTCCTGTATTTGGCTCCATCCATCTTCCCATCAATTTTAACCATCTTCCCTGTCCCTGCTGAAGAAAAGCAGGCCCAAACCATGATGCTGCCACCACCATGTTTGACAGTGGGGATGGTGTGTTCAGCTGTGTTGCTTTTACGCCAAACATAACATTTTGCATTGTTGCCAAAAAGTTCAATTTTGGTTTCATCTGACCAGAGCACCTTCTTCCACATGTTTAGTGTGTCTCCCAGGTGGCTTGTGGCAAACTTTAAACAACACTTTTTATGGATATCTTTAAGAAATGGCTTTCTTCTTGCCACTCTTCCATAAAGGCCAGATTTGTGCAATATACTCTCATGAGAAAATGAGACTGTGAGATTGTTGTCCTATGGACAGAGTCTCCCACCCCAGCTGTAGATCTCTGCAGTTCATCCAGAGTGATCATGGGCCTCTTGGCTGCATCTCTGATCAGTCTTCTCCTTTTATGAGCTGAATGTTTAGAGGGACGGCCAGGTCTTGGTAGATTTGCAGTGGTCTGATACTCCTTCCATTTCAATATTATCGCTTGCACAGTGCTCCTTGGGATGTTTAAAGCTTGGGAAATCTTTTTGTATCCAAATCCGGCTTTAAACTTCTTCACAACAGTATCTCGGACCTGCCTGGTGTGTTCCTTGTTCTTCATGATGCTCTCTGCGCTTTTAACGGACCTCTGAGACTATCACAGTGCAGGTGCATTTATACGGATACTTGATTACACACAGGTGGATTGTATTTATCATCATTAGTCATTTAGGTCAACATTGGATCATTCAGAGATCCTCACTGAACTTCTGGAGAGAGTTTGCTGCACTGAAAGTAAAGGGGCTGAATAATTTTGCACGCCCAATTTTTCAGTTTTTGATTTGTTAAAAAAGTTTGAAATATCCAATAAATGTCGTTCCACTTCATGATTGTGTCCCACTTGTTGTTGATTCTTCACAAAAAAATACAGTTTTATATCTTTATGTTTGAAGCCTGAAATGTGGCAAAAGGTCGCAAAGTTCAAGGGGGCCAAATACTTTCGCAAGGCACTGTATGTGATCAATAACATTTGATTTGATTTGATAGGCGGATCTGGTGGATTGAGATGCAGCCCATGTAACAAAAAAAATGTATCTCTAGCTAAAACTGACAGATTTTTATGAGGATGCATCAATAGACTCGTATTAATAGAAACTGGCTCATAGGAAGATAGTGGCTGGAAAGCTTGGTTACTGCAGATGAGGCATTTTGTTTCCTATAGTAGGCTACGATTTGCTTTACTGTGTACCTTTCCAAATCATGTCCAATCAATTGAATTTACCACAGCTGGACTCCAATAAAGTTGTATAAACATCTTGAGGATGATCAATGAAACAGGCTGCACCTGAGCTCAATTTCGAGTCTCATAGCAAAGGCTCTGAATACTTATGTAAATGAGGTATTTCTGTTTTTCTAAAAAACTGTTTTTGCTTTGTCATTATGGTGTATTGTGTGTAGATTGATAAGGAAAACTTAATTTAATCAATTTTATAATAAGGCTGTAATATAATAACATTTGGAAAAAGAAAAGGGTCTAAATACTTTCCGAATGCACTGACCTAACAGTATTCATACTTATACAACAGTATTCATACTGACATAACAGTATTCATACTGACACAACAGTATTCATACTGATACAACAGTATTCATACTGACACAACAGTATTCATACTGATACAACAGTATTCATACTGATACAACAGTATTCATACTGACACAACAGTATTCATACTGATACAACAGTATTCATACTGACATAACAGTATTCATACTGATACAACAGTATTCATACTGATACAACAGTATTCATACTGATACAACAGTATTCATACTGACACAACAGTATTCATACTGACACAACAGTATTCATACTGACGCAACAGTATTCATACTGACGCAACAGTATTCATACTGATACAACAGTATTCATACTGACACAACAGTATTCATACTGACACAACAGTATTCATACTGATACAACAGTATTCATACTGACATAACAGTATTCATACTGACACAACAGTATTCATACTGATACAACAGTATTCATACTGACACAACAGTATTCATACTGATACAACAGTATTCATACTGACATAACAGTATTCATACTGACACAACAGTATTCATACTGACATAACAGTATTCATAATGACATAACAGTATTCAAACTGATACAACAGTATTCATACTGACACAACAGTATTCATACTGACATAACAGTATTAATACTGATACAACAGTATTCATACTGACATAACAGTATTCATACTGACACAACAGTATTCATACTGACATAACAGTATTCATACTGACATAACAGTATTCATACTGATACAACAGTATTCATACTGACAAAACAGTATTCATACTGACCTAACAGTATTCATACTGACACAACAGTATTCATACTGACCTAACAGTATTCATACTGACACAACAGTATTCATACTGAAATAACAGTATTCATACTGACATAACAGTATTCATACTGATACAACAGTATTCATACTGACATAACAGTATTCATACTGACATAACAGTATTCATACTGATACAACAGTATTCATACTGATACAACAGTATTCATACTGACATAACAGTATTCATACTGACCTAACAGTATTCATACTGACACAACAGTATTCATACTGACATAACAGTATTCATACTGATACAACAGTATTCATACTGATACAACAGTATTCATACTGACACAACAGTATTTATACTGACACAACAATATTCATACTGACATAACAGTATTCATACTGACACAAGAGTATTCATACTGACACAACAGTATTCATACTGACACAACAGTATTCATACTGACCTAACAGTATTCATACTGACACAACAGTATTCATACTGACCTAACAGTATTCATACTGACACAACAGTATTCATACTGACACAACAGTATTCATACTGACACAACAGTATTCATACTGACCTAACAGTATTCATACTGACACAACAGTATTCATACTGACAAAACAGTATTCATACTGACCTAACAGTATTCATACTGACACAACAGTATTCATACTGACCTAACAGTATTCATACTGACCTAACAGTATTCATACTGACACAACAGTATTCATACTGACACAACAGTATTCATACTGACCTAACAGTATTCATACTGACCTAACAGTATTCATACTGACACAACAGTATTCATACTGACCTAACAGTATTCATACTGACCTAACAATATTCATACTGATACAACAGTATTCATACTGACCTAACAGTATTCATACTGATACAACAGTATTCATACTGACCTAACAGTATTCATACTGACACAACAGTATTCATTCTGATACAACAGTATTCATACTGACACAACAGTATTCATTCTGATACAACAGTATTCATACTGACACAACAGTATTCATTCTGATACAACAGTATTCATACTGACCTAACAGTATTCATACTGACACAACAGTATTCATTCTGATACAACAGTATTCATACTGACACAACAGTATTCATTCTGATACAACAGTATTCATACTGACACAACAGTATTCATTCTGATACAACAATATTCATACTGACACAACAGTATTCACACTGATACAACAGTATTCCTACTGACACAACAGCATTCACCTGCAAGTGTAGAGAATCCAAACCCAATCCCCGTCCCCACAGGAGGCCTTTTGGTAGGCCGTCATTGTAAATAATAATTAGTTCTAAACTGACTTGCCTAGTTATTAAATAAAGGTTAAATAAAAATAAATAAATAAACTGGGTTCTACAGTTTGAACACCTGCTGTGTCTGTGTCCAACAGTACTTTATACTGATCCAAAAGTATTTTATAGTGATCAAACAATATTTTACACTGAACTAACAGTATTCTAAACTGATCCAAAAGTATTTACACTGATCCAACAGTCTTCACCTGCAAGTGTAGAGAAACCAATCTCTATTTAAATACTGCCCCAACAGTATTTTCACGTGATTGTAGGAAAACCAATCCTTACTATTAGACACCCCTGTGCTCCCATTGATCAATGTTAACTGGCCAGATGAATTATTATAGGAAAATATAGAAAAGTATTGAACCCTAACATTTTGTGGATGAAGAGGGCAAGAGATCTTTCACCATTAAGGCTTGGCTGGAAAACAAACAGTCCCTCTTACCTTCTTAATTGTGGCCAGAGTTATGTCTGTGTCCCAGCTGAGTGAAACGGGCCAAAAAGTCAAGTCGCTCTCATCCGTGTTACGACACCAAATGTTGTTGATAATTAGATCCAAAGATTAAGGCAGAGACTGTTTAATTGTATAATAGAAAAATCTTTAATGCATACGAGCAGCTGGCAGGTAGATCCGTCTCTGATCGCAGTCAGGGAAGGAGCTTGAACAGTAAATGGTTACATGTTCCTTATATAGTGGGAGGTGATAATATAATCATATTGTTACACAACAGTTATTTTATACAGGCAACCGTTCCAGAACACAATGACATTTTGTTAGGGTGCAGTGATAATAGCAGTCTATGAAATGCATCACAGTCTAACACAGAGCAATAGCATAACCCTTGAGAAGTTACAACAGCCATTACCAATTCTACCACAACATCTCTGTAACTCTAAATTTCCATGATACGGATTGAATAGAGCCCTAGGTTGGGTGAGAGCCGGGCAAAGCGCTAAAGATCTTTGCTTGTGTTAGCCTTGATGTAAATCTGCCCACTCTTGCTTCACCAGTCAATTTCTCAGCATTTCTGTTAATACACATTAACATTTTACTACTGTGTGTGCAGCTTGTTACTTCCTCTTATTTTCACTGCTCTCACTGTGCCTGGACTTTGCAGTCTCCCTGTTCAAGTCCTCCTTCAGAGACTGGTTACCTGCCTACAGAGGACAAGTGTCAGGCAGATTCGCCTGCAATACACACTCCCTATTCCACAGGCTAGGACACCCTTTGAGTATCTCCACACGTATATGTAAATACTGTCACATGACTGTCATGTGCACCAATATTGAGTTTTAAAAGCCTGTTATATTAAATTAAGTTTCCTTTGAAGTTGGAATCCTTAACGGTGAGAATTCCTCATCCGTTTTGCAATATAACAACAACAAAGATGTTACTGCATCAACAAACAGTTTTTCCCCTCAGACATCATTGCACAAACGATAGAACACCACGTTGCACGACGCTCACCTCCACTTCGTCAACAATAACAATGGAGGTGGGACTGACAGTGGCTCTATTTCCCCTACTGCAGATCTTTAATATAAACCACATGTAAAATTCAATACATCTGATTATATATATGAATAAAGACTTGCTAAAGTCCCTCAGTGCACTCTCTGTGATTTCTAGGAAGATTTTAACCCACTTAACCCCAGTTAAGATTATTATTATTGTCACGCCCTGGCCATAGAGAGGCTTTTTATTCTCTATTTGGTTAGGCCAGGGTGTGACTAGGTTGGGCATTCTATGTTATTTTTTCTATATTTTATATTTCTTTGTTTTTGGCTGGGTATGGTTCTCAATCAGGGACAGCTGTCTGTCGTTGTCTCTGATTGAGAACCATACTTAGGTAGCCTTTTCCCACCTGTGTTTTGTGGATAATTATTTTTCCGTGTGTGTTTGTGGGCACTGCGGTTGCGCCACGGTTGTTGCTGTTTACCTGTTTGTTTTTTTGGTTGTTTCACTTTCATTAAAAGATGTGGAACTACATGCACGCTGTGCCTTGGTTGATTTCTGACAGGGAGTTTGATGATAGCGAGCGTGACAATTATTTATTTAATGTGATTTATTTACGTATGTCCCTCATGACAAGGTCAACACAGTTACGTGAACTGAACTCTCATTTTAATATGGTGAAACTTTTGCTTTTATTTTTTGTCAAAAGAAACATTGAACTTCTAGTGTAAAAGCAGGTGAGCTGGTTCTAATCTTCATTTTCTGGTGTTTTATGGTGGAAAACTGAGCGGGTCGAGCATAACGTCAACCCTTTTACCAATAGGTAGACAATTTCAAATTTGCATTCAATTGCCCCTCCCTGTTGCACACAAGCTTCCATTCCCCCTTTACAGTCAACCTTTTTTGTATTTAACCTGTTGAGATTGGAAAATATATTTCTTTATTAAATTGTAATCTTGTAAGATTACCATGTAATCTTTACTACAGAATGTTAAAATTTGGTGAAAGACCAAGTTGCACTACCCAAAAAGGTACTCAATTGGTGGAATGACCCACATATTATAAAACACTTTCCTCAATAGATATTATTACTTTGGGGAAGGTTTTGTGAGGGAGAAGCAGAGTCAGACATCAGTGCCTACCCCATGCAATCCAAGCTGGATGTTGCTCTAGAACTCTGATCTGGAGCAGTGCTCACATATTGGTCCTTGTGTGTGGGAGATGTACGCAGAGATTGGTACTCCAAGGGCAGGAACTATGGCAGATGTGCAGAGAAGGTATGATTAGAACTGTGCTGCATTGGAAGAGGAGTTATACAATTGTTTTGTTGCCTATGGAGTGATACTGCTGCCTTTATTGCCTCTGCAGAAGGTTGAAGTTAGTAAGCAATGTTCTTTCTATCCCAAGGGCAGAAACTATGGCAGATGCCTGATATTCAAAAAATGCATTTGAGTTGTGCCGGCCTGGGCTTATGGTTTGGTTTGCACAACATTGTAGCCTATAGACCAACACGTGGCTATTGCGGTGGTGAGATAGAGGTGTGGTGAGAGAGGTGCTCACCTATATCTCTCACAGAACTAGAATGACATTCCCTTTCTCGCTCTGCTCTGATAGACACGAGCCTGCAGCTTTCATCTCTTCAGCATTTCACTTCATCATTTATTTCCTTTTATAAACTGGGTGGTTCGAGCCCTGAATGCTGATTGGCTGACAGCCGTGGTATATTTGAATGTATACCATGGGCAAGACAAAATATAAAATTGTACTGCTCTAATTACATTGGTAACCAGTTTATAATCGCAATAAGGCACCTTGGGGGCTTGTGGTATATATCCAATATACCACGGCTAAAGGCTGTGTCCAGGCACTCGGCGTCGCGGATAAGAACAGCCCTTAGCCGTGGTATATTGGCCATATACCACAACCCCTCAGGCCTTATTGCTTAAATAGAATCATAGCTGCGAGAAGATTGCTGGAGGTGCCGCAGCACCCCTGAAAAATGTTAATATATTTAACAAAGTTATATATGTCTGTTCAGAAATAAAGGAAATAATTCAGAAGACTACACCAGCCGTAGGCCTATAATTTAACCACAGAGGGTCAATAACTTGTAAAAAAATTATTTTAGCTGTCGATTCTGTGTAGCCCAATCACAAGACATGCTTACAGTTCGGCACACACGGCAAATCTGTCAGTGAACAAACAGCATGCAGCCAAAACAGGCCAATATTTCAAATGCAATCGCGGGAAAACACAGATTGGAAAGCAAATGGCTCCTGCTGAAAAGAGAAAACAAATCTGCCTGTAGGCTACCAAATATGTTATCAACTTCCAAATAGGCCTATTGAGTGAGCAGCATTGTTTTCCATAGTAAAACAAGACAGAGGTTTTTTGACACAGCTATTGCAGGTGAGTGAGCTGCGCATCATTGGGTGAGTCAGTGTAACTTGGAAGCTTTTTTTACACTATAATTTCCTCCTCATATTGTACAATATGTGTCTCCACACACACCTACTGTAGGTCTAGGCTATTAATGGATTCAAGACAAGGTCATTTTTTATTGATCACAGATTCTCAGTGTGTCAGTGTACAATTGCCTGTAATTTCCATAATTTGTGAGGTATTTAAAAAAAAAATGCGTCTAAAGTCTCCAGTCATTTAAAAGGATGTAGAATTGCATGAAATGCGTTTATAAAAAGCCTAAATTTGCCTGGACCATAGGCTACAAACCTTTTTACCCATGTGTGCACACCTCTCCTCTACTGCTCTATGCCAGTACGCAGAAGTGACACTAATGCATGTAAACTTTATTATAAAGGTGATAATCTTTTCGTTCTGGAACATCAGAGCCCCCCAGGTCAGGTCAGGTTTTAGTTTTTTGGGGGGCCAATATGAAAAGGGGTTTTCAAGCTTTTCTTTCTAATAGGGTTTTCAAGATTCTGAATCTGACGGGTCACATTGAGATTGACTTTATCATTTACAGGTAGATTCAGCAAGTTGACGTTGCCACGAGCAGCACCGCAGACAATAGGCGTGTCTGAGTGGTAAGACTAAAGCAACCGACTGTAGATAAAAGTCGAGGAGTGAAATAGGGGGAGGTGCATCTGCGACAGCCGAAAGTCGGACACTGGTTTTCTAACAGCAAGGCCCACATCAACATGGCAGGTCATCATTCTAAATAATAATTTGTTCATAATTGACTTAACTGTATAAATAAAGGTGAAATTAAATACAATACATGTTTTTTTATAATGTTGAAATAAATATGGACAGGTAGCTACCAAAATAATGTAAACACCAACATAAAGTGTCTTAATAGGGGGTTAGGCCACCACGACCCAGAACAGCTTCAATCCATCTTAGCATAGATTCTGCAAGTGTCTGGACCTCTTTTGGAGGGATGCCCCACCATTCTTCCACAAGAAAAGCTGTCTAAGGCACCGCTCCAGAATCTCTCATAAATGTTAAATTGGGTTAAGATCTGGTGACTGAGAGCCATGGAATATGGTTTACATCGTTTTTATGCTCATCAAACCAGTCGATGACAACTCAAGCCCTGTGGATGGGGGCATTGTCATTCTATGGGGGCATAGCCATGGTAGCCAAAATAATGGCCTGCCCAGCATTTTTATACATGACTCTAAGCATGAACAGATATGAATTAATTCACTCAGGAACCACACCTGTGTGGAAGCACCTGCTTTCAATACACTTTTTATCCTTCATTTACTCAAGTGTTTCCATTATTTTGGCAGTTACCTGTATCTAACCCCATATCACATACTCACAAACTGAAATCATAATATAATATTAGGTGTGTACACGTTGTACAATCAGTTACTGAGAGAGAGCCTCAAATATCAAATGTATTTGTATATATCCACTGTACACATTAATCACGACAAATTGGTTCCTGTTTCAGTCATGTCTTTGGTCACATTTGTGTGGGTCAAACAAAAACAACCATATGATTGGTTGACAAAAGAGCCTCTCACAATGCAGGCGATGGCTGCAGGGTGAAGTTGGTGAAGAGCAATTGCAGAAACTTGCAGTTGACTGCAGTCAAAACTTCTTGACCTTTGATCACATGATTTTTGTAATGCTCCTACAAGTCAGACTATTTTTAATCCCCAGAATGCAACACCCTTGAAAGGCGGTGACCAATGCATGTGCACGGGTGTGCTTCACACTGCTACAACGTGGTACCTACAGGACCAAAACATCAGAGAAGTTTAGTCTCGCTCTTCACGCTCCTCGTTGTTGCAGAAATTGACCCACTAGAAGTCAGTGATAAAGGGAAACAGGTTGACAATTACATTGGTTGAAGTTTTTATGCTTTTTTACCGCTTTTCACAGATGGATCCAAGGACACAGAGATTCTGCTGGGTCCCAGCACATTCAGGTGTGGAAGGGAATGACATTATAGACCAGTTAGCTAAAGAGCTTTGAAACAAGATAGAATTGATATTAATGTTCCACTGTGTAGAGGTGAGACCAAATGTAAGATCAGAGCCATTTTGATAGATATGTGGCAGAAGAGATGGGACTCTGAGCCCAAGGGCTGGTATTTATATGCCCTCAAAAGGAAGGTTGGTGGACCAAGATTAAAAAGTCCGATTAGGAAGGAGAGGTGGTGTTTGCTCAATTGCACTTAGGACATTATACATTGAAGTCGTCATTACGTCTGGTTGGCAAGCACATGAATGATTTGTCTGGAGTGTATGGTCAATGAAACGGTGGAGCATGTGTTGTTATATTGTTGCAAGTATGTTGAGGAGAGGGAACGATTGAAGTGTATGGTCATTGAGGTTGGACAGGGTTGGGGGGGTTTGGAAGGGATTTTGGGGATGGGGGAGGGTCTAGTAGAAGTTAGTAGGGCTCTTTTTTATTTTCCCAGAAGTACTCAGTTACATAGGTGTCACGACTTCCGCCGAAGTCGGTCCCTCTCCTTGTTCGAGCGGCGTTCGGCGGTCGAAGTCACCAACTTTCTAGCCATCGCTGATCCTCTTTTCATTTTCCTTTGGTTTGGTCTTGTCTTCCATCATACCTGGTTCCAATCCCAACAACTACATGTTGTGTATTTAACTCTCTGTTCCCCCTCATGTCCTTGTCGGTGATTGTTTTTTGTAAGTGCTTGTGAACGTCTGTCCTGGTGTGCGTTTGGGTGATGTACCCATTTATTTTATTGTTCTGTTTTCCGGTGGGTTTTGTTAATAACTGCGCCGTCTGACTTCTCTGCCGCCAGTTCGCACCCCTTACAATAGGAGGATTTAGAAATGCTGTAAACTGATTACCACACACTCCAGCACAGTGGGTGGTGGCATGCACCCATAACATCGGTTTGCGGAATTCCATTATATCATAGAAGAAGAAGAGTCTTCTGGTGACAGTTCCCCTTGCAAGTCTTCAGATGTAAAATCCTTGAGTCCCAAAAACTTTTCTTCTGCAGCCACAATAATGTCCAGTTTCTTCGACTTCTTTGAGACTTGTGCTCTGCAGTTTATAACTGTGGCGATGAACGCAACAATACCTTTTTTTAAACACACAGATTCTTTTTTGTCTGGCAGCAGACATTTACGGCAGGCTCTGGTGTATCCACTACCATTATCTTCACTAGCATCACTTATTTTCTCCCCCAAAAATGATCACCTCTGCATAGGACATTCAATTGACCACTCTAACTTTTAGCTCCTCAATTTCCTTCACCCTTACAGGGAACTCCAGGAACTCGGGATCATGATCCCCACCACAATTGCAACACCGTTGTCTTTATCATAAAACAACAGGACTGACGGACTTTCTTATTTTTCTCCATTCACCCAGCAGATTAGACGCTGGGCACCAACCACACCAGGAATTTTCTTCAGGTATTCAACCTGAACATCCGTCGTCACCCCTGAGATGACTCCTTTGACGGGTGCTCTACTCCGAAGATCAAAACAACTTATGTTGTCCAGATTCTTTTGAGGTCCACTGCAATCTTCCTCTGCTTTTCAGAAAATACAATGAATCAAAATAAGACCACTCCTGGTCACTCTGACAGACTCCACTTTTCCAAGCGCATACTTCACCATTTTCCACACCTCAAACAGGTTTCCCGCATATGTATCCTTACTCAAATTTACATCAGCTGATATCTCAAAGTGCTGTACAGAAACCCAGCCTAAAACCCCAAACAGCAAGCAATGCAGGTGTAGAAGCACAGTGGTTAGGAAAAACTCCCTAGAAAGGCCAGAACCTAGGAAGAAACCTAGAGAGGAACCAGGCTATGAGGGGTGGCCAGTCCTCTTCTGGTTGTGCCGGGTGGAGATTATAACAGAATATGGCCAAGATGTTCAAATGTTCATAGATGACCAGCAGGATCAAATAATAATAGTCACAGTGGTTGTCGAGGGTGCAACAGGTCAGCACCTCAGGAGCAAATGTCAGTTGGCTTTTCATAGCCGATCATTGAGAGTATCTCTACCACTCCTGCTGTCTCTAGAGAGTTGAAAACAGCAGGTCTGGGACAGGTAGCACGTCCGGTGAACAGGTCAGGGTTCGATAGCCGCAGGCAGAACAGTTGAAACTGGAGCAGCAGCATGGCCAGGTGGACTGGGGACAGCAAGGAGTCATCAGGCCAGGTAGTCCTGAGGCATGGTCCTAGGGCTCAGGTCCTCCGAGAGAGAGAGCGAGAGAGAGAGAGAGAGAGAGAGAGAGAAAGAGACAGAAAGAAAGAAAGAGACAGAGACAGAGAGAGAGAGAGAGAGAGAGAGAGAATTAGAGAGAGCATACTTAAATTCACACACCGGATAAGACAGGAGAAATACTCCAGATATAACAGACTGACCCTAGCCCCCCGACACAAACTACTGCAGCATAAATACGGGATGTACTCAACAAACGCATCCCAACAAGAAACAATTCATTATCATTCATACATATATTCTCCACTCCAATTTTAGACAACTTCCTTTTTGTTCCAGTTTTCGATAGTACTGTTGTCCATTTAGAACATTCGTCTTCACCAAATTCACTCGATGTGCTTAATTCGAACTCAGCATCCACTTCAGCCATCTTCCCGTTGCTAGCCCACTGCAGTCAGGCATATGCAGGGGCCCTGTTCAACCAATGAGCAGCAGTCTCTTCACCGTCATAACACACATCACATGATGTGTTCCTACTGTACCTAGATTCAGTGGTGTAAAGTACTTGAAAGTACTACTTAAGTAGTGTTCTGGGGTATCTGTTCTTTAATTTACTATTCATATTTTTGATTACTTTTACTTTTACTTCACTACATTCCTAAAGAAAATTCGTTACTTTTCACTCCATGCATTTTTCCTGACACACAACACTACTCGCTCCATTTTCAATGGTTAGCAGGACAGAAACATCCCTACTGCCTCTG
Source organism: Oncorhynchus clarkii lewisi (assembly GCF_045791955.1). NCBI lineage: Eukaryota > Metazoa > Chordata > Actinopteri > Salmoniformes > Salmonidae > Oncorhynchus > Oncorhynchus clarkii. The sequence continues at coordinate 22,050,072 of NC_092174.1, read as the reverse complement.
ATCTGGCAGACTCACTAAACACATGCCTCGTTTGTAAATTATGTCTGAGTGTTGGAGCATGCCCCTGGCTAACCGTACATTTAAAATACAAGAAAATGGTGCCACCTGTTTTGCTTTATATAAGGAATTTGAAAATATTTATACTTTTACTTTTGATACAGGATCAGACGCTTTTTTTCAATTTTCGCCTAAAATGACATACCCAAATCTAACTGCCTGTAGCTCAGGACCTGAAGCAAGGATATGCATATTATTGATACCATTTGAAGGAAACACTTTGAAGTTTGTGGAAATGTGAAAGGAATGTAGGAGAATATAACACAATAGAACTGGTAAAAGATAATACAAAGAAAAAACAAACATTTTTTTTGTACCAGCATCTTTGAAATGCAAGAGAAAGGCCATAATGTATTATTCCAGCTCAGGTGCAATTTAGATTTTGGAAACTAGATGGCAGCAGTGTATGTGAAACATTTCAGACTGATCCAATGAACAATTTGCATTTCTGTTCAAAATGTCTGCCCAAATGTGCCTAATTTGTTTATTAATAACTTTTCATGTTCAAAACTGTGCACTCTCCTCAAACAATAGCAGGGTATTATTTCACTGTAATAGCTACTGTAAATTGGACAGTGCAGTTAGTTTAACAAGAATTTAAGCTTTCTGCCAATATCAGATATGTCTATGTCCTGGGAAATGTTCTTGTTACTTCTAACCTTATGCTAATCGCATTAACGTTAGCTCAACCATCCCACAGGGGGCCCACTGATCCTGAGGAAGTTTTAATTAACCTGTTTATACACCTATTTTGTTTTAGTTTGCTTTTATTTATTACTACAGCAAAACAAACCGTGGTTATTCCAATGTTAGGACAAAGCATTCAAACCAATTATTCTAGAAACGCAGGACATTCCAGTGTGCATTTATACAAATGTATTTCAGAACTTGTTCTTGCTCTTACAGGTCGGGTCAATATTCAATCACAAAGTGGCTGAAGTGCATTGGCCTGCATCTCAATATTTAACAGATAAAAAAGCAAAGGTATGGTCATGTTAGAGTTGTTTTTGGGGGTTGGTCAAGTCAATGCCCCATCTGGTCCTCCATTATTTAAAACGGAACAGGTAGCGTCTGTTCAATCAAACTGGATGCTGGATTAACAGAGTAAATCCAACAAATGTTGGTTCAGAGAGCCCAGTATATCAATGGGGCCAAGCTCCCGGCCATCCAGGACCTCTATATCAGCCGGTGTAAAAGGAAAGCCCGGAAAAAAATAGTTGGAGACTCCAACCAGCCAAGCCATAGACGGTTCTCTCTGCTTCCGCACGGTAAGCGATACTGGTGCATTAAGACTGCCGGCAACAGGCTCCTGAACAGCTTCTATCCCCAAGCCATAAGACTACTACTGTAAATACACTGAATAAAAATATAAACGCAACATGAAACAGTTTGCAAGACTTTACTGAGTTACAGAGTGGATCAGGCTGGTGATTGTGGCTTGTGGAATATTGTCCCACTCTTCTTCAATGGCTGCGCGAAGTTGCTGGATATTGGCAGGAACTGGAACATGCTATAGTACACATCGATGCAGAGCATCCCAAACATGCTCAACGGGTGACATGTCTGGTGAGTGTGCAGGCCATGGAAGAACTGGGACATTTTCAGCTTCCAGGAATTGTGTACAGATCGTTGCGACATGGGGCTGTGCATTATCATGCTGAAACATGATGGCGTAGGAAGAATGGCATGAGAATGGACCTCAGGATCTCATCACGGTATCTCTGTGCATTCAAATTGCCGTCAATAAAATGCAATTGTGTTTGTAGCTTATCTTTTTATGGCTGCAGGGGCAGTATTGAGTAGCTTGGATGAAAAGGTGCCCATTGTAAATGGCCAGCTCCTCAGTCTCAGTTGCTAATATATGCATATTATTATTACTATTGGATAGAAAACACTCTGAAGTTTCTAAAACTGTTTGAATTATGTCTGTGAGTATAACAGAACTCATATTGCAGGCAAAAACCTGAGAAATTCCACTTCCTGTTTGGATTTTTTCTGGGGGTGGCAGATCTTCTTTTTCTGGGTACAACCAAGCTCTCATTAAAATTACAGCGAGATATGGATGAGTTTTCATATGGATGAGTTTCACTTCATACACCTTCCACTAGATGTCAACAGTCAATAGAACTTCGTCTGATGACTCTAATGTGAAGGGGGGTCGAATGAGACAGGAAATAGTCACCACTGCCACGAGTTGACCATGCTTTCACCATGTGCATTCACAGGGGAAGGACCTGCGTTCCACCGGTCATCTGAAGTCATCCTAATTCTCCGGTTGGAACGTTATTCAAGATATATGTAAACAACATTCTAAAGATTGATTCAGTACATCGTTTGACATGTTTCTACTGACAGTTACGGAACTTTTGGACATTTCGTCACGTTTTAGCTTTGTGACTTTGGAATTGTTTACCAAACGCTCTAACCAAAGTAGCTAATTGGACATAAATAAGTTCAACAAAGGTAAGGAAACATTTATCATGTATTTTCTGGTTTCTGTTGACTCCAACATGGAGGCTAATTTGGCTACTGTTCTGAGCTCCGTCTCAGATTATTGCATGGTGTGCTTTTTCCGTAAACTTTTTTTGAAATCTGACACAGCGGTTGCATTAAGGAGAGTTATATCTATAATTCCATGTGTATAACTTGTATTATCATCTACATTTATGATGAGTATTTCTGTTGAAACGATGTGGCTATGCAAAATCACGATGTTTTTGGAACTAGTGAATCTAATACGCCAATGTAAACTCCGATTTTTTTTATAGAAATATGAACTTTATCAAACAAAACATGCATGTATTGTGTAATATGAAGTCCTATGAGTGTCATCTGATGAAGATAATTCAAGGTTAGTGATTCATTTTATCTCTATTTCTGCTTTTTGTGAATGCTATATTTCGCTGGAAAATGGCTGTGCTTATTGTGGTTTGGTGGAGACCTAACATAATCGTTTGTAGTGCTTTTGCTGAAAAGCATATTTGAAATCGGACACTTTGGTGGGATTAACAACAAGATTACCTTTAAAATAATATAAGACACATGTATGTTTTAGGAATTGTAATTATGAGATTTCCGCGGTTTGAATTTGGCGCCCTCTATTTTCTCTGGTAGTTGTCATATCAATCCTGTTAGTGGGATTGCAGCCATAACAAGTTATGCCTGCTCATACGAAAACCCCACCACCACAATGGGGCACTCTGTTCACAACGTTGACATCAGCAAACCGCTCAACCACATAACGCCATACGTCTGCCATCTCCCCGGTACAGTTGAAAGGATTCAGTGGCCATCGAAGGTGAGCATTTGTCCACTGAAGATGATTGCGACGCCGAACTGCAGTCAGGTCAAGACCCTGGTAAAGACCACGAGCATGCAGATGAGCTTCCCTGAGATGGTTTCTGACAGTTTGTACAGGAATTCGTCGGTTGTGTAAGCCCACAGTTTCATCAGCTGTCCAGGTGGCTGGTCTCAGATGATCCTGCAGGTGAAGAAGCCAGATATGTAGGAACATTTTTAGGATATTTTATTTCAGGTCATGAAACATGGGACCAACACTTTACATATTGCGTTTATATTTTCGTTCAGTGTAGCTAACAGAATGGCTACAGGGTTGACCCTTGTACAGTCGACGCCAAAAGTTTTGAGAATGACACAAAAATTAATTTACGCAAAGTTTACTGCTTCAGTGTCTTTAGATATTTTTGTCAGATGTTACTATGGAATACTGAAGTATAATTACAAGCATTTCATAAATGTCAAAGGCTTTAATTGACAATTACATGAAGTTGATGCAAAGAAAATTTGCAGTGTTGACCCTTCTTTTTCAAGACCTCTGCAATCCGCCCTGGCATAATGTCAATTAACTTCTCGGCCACATCCTGACTGATGGCAGCCCATTCTTGCATAATCAATGCTTGGAGTTTGTCAGAATTTGTGGGTTTTTGTTTGTCCACCCGCCTCTTGAGGATTGACCACAAGTTCTCAGTGGGATTAAGGTCTGGATTAGTTTCCTGGCCATGGACCTTAAATATCGATGTTTTGTTCCCCAAGCCACTTAGTTATCACTTTTGCCTTATGGCAAGGTGCTCCATCATGCTGGAAACAGCATTGTTCGTCACCAAACTGTTCCTGGATGGTTGGGAGAAGTTGCTCTCTGAGAATGTGTTGGTACCATTCTTTATTCATGGCTGTGTTCTTAGGCAAAATTGTGAGTGAGACCACTCCCTTGGCTGAGAAGCAACCCCACACATGAATGGTCTCAGGATGCTTTACTGTTGGCATGACACAGGACTGATGGTAGCACTCACCTTGTCTTCTCGGGACAAGCTTTTTTTCCGGATGCCCCAAACAATCAGAAAGGGGATTCATCAGAGAAAATGACTTTACCCCAGTCCTCAGCAGTCCAATCCCTGTACCTTTTGCAGAATATCAGTCTGTCCCTGATGTTTTTCCTGGAGAGAAGTGGCTTCTTTGCTGCCCTTCCTGACACCAGGCCACCCTCCAAAAGTCTTCACCTCACTGTGCGTGCAGATGCTCTCACACCTGCCTGCTGCCATTCCTAAGCAAGCTCTGTACTGGTGGTGCCCCGATCCCGCAGCTGAATCAACTTTAGGAGATGGTCCTGGCGCTTGCTGGACATTCTTGGGCGCCCTGAAGCCTTCTTCACAACAATTGAACCGCTCTCCTTGAAGTTCTTGATGATCCGATAAATGGTTGATTTAGGTGCAATCTTACTGGCAGCAATATCCTTGCCTGTGAAGCCTTTTTTTTGTGCAAAGCAATGATGACGGCACGTGTTTCCTTGCAGGTAACCACGATTGACAGAGGAAGAACAATGATTCCAAGCACCACCCTTCTTTTGAAGCTTCCAGTCTGTTATTCTAACTCAATCAGCATGACAGAGTGATCTCCAGCCTTGTCCTCGTCAACACTCACACCTGTGTTAACGAGAGAATCACTGACATAATGTCAGCTGGTCCTTTTGTGGCAGGGCTGAAATGCAGTGGAAATGTTTTGGGGTATTCAGTTCATTTGCATGGCAAAGAGGGATTTTGCAATTAATTGCAATTCATCTGATCACTCTTCATGACATTCTGGAGTATATGCAAATTGCCATTATACAAAGTGAGACAGCAGACTTTGTGAAAATGTATATTTTCATTCTCAAAACTTTTGGCCACGACTGTATTAGATGTTTGCACTGTCTCTATGCACAACATGCACTCACATTTATACTGACTCTACACACACACACAATTCAATACATTTTAGAATAAGGCTGTAATGTAACAAAATGTGGAAAAGTCAAGGGGCCTGAATAATTTCCTGAATCTACTGTAGAAAGGTTAGTGTCTGAATCTCACCCTCTCACTACTGGTCTCCCCTAGGTCTCAGTGCTAGGTCCCCTTTGGTCCTCTCTGTAAACAAAGTCACAAATTGGTTCTGTCACATCCTCATCGCTCTTATCACTGTTATGCTAACGCAATTCAACTATTTTTGTCCCACCGCCCTTGTTACAGGGGTCGGTAATCCAGAGTAGGGGCAAAGGCACAGGACGGCAGGCAGGCTCAGAGTCAGGACAAGCAAGGGTCAAAACCAAGAGGATGAGAAAAAGAGAGAATGGGGAAAAGCAGGAGCTGACACAAAACGCTGGTTGACTTGAACAAACAAGACGAACTGGCAACAGACAAACAGAGAACACAGGTATAAGTACCCAGGGGATAATGGGTAAGATGGGCGACACCTGCAGGGGGGTGGAGACAAGCACAAGGACAGGTGGAATAGATAAGGGCATGACAGGTCTTTCTTAACACTGTTATTCTGATGGCGCTCAACTCTTTTCTCCCAACCCCACCTGTATGATCTGTCAGTGTCCGGCAGACCTCTTCACTTCCATGTTGGCCCACCACCTCAACCTCTACATAAAGACAACACTGCTATTCCTTCATCGGGAAGTCCTTCCCGCTCCAAGACCTCTCCACCACTGTTGGCAACTCTCTTGTGTCCACCTCCCAGACTGTGACGTTTTGACCTTGGACAACACCCTGTTGTGGAGTTGTGAGGTAGGCTTTTGTGGTGTATGTTCAGGGAGGAGTCAGACAAGGACGGTCAGGTGCAATTTCTCAGAATGGGCTTTTATTAACAGTTGAGGAATAAGTTGGTGAAACTGTATAAAATATATTATAATAACATCAACAATAACAACAAACAGGATGATGAAACTATGGGATAATATCTGGCATTCCAACCACAAACTATACTACATTTTATTCTTTGCAATCATTGCTGCAACACAAATAGTCTTTCGAAAAAGGTTTTGATAATATTACTTTATATACTTTTCTATAATAATTTCTAGAATTATTAATGCACAGAGATTTGATTAGAGAGTTCAGAGCCGAACCGATGGTGCTACGATGTAGCCCAAAGGCAGACAGATGGCGATATTGAGACGTTTAATCTTACCATCCAAAGGGAATCTATACAGCTGGCTAAACCCACTTGTACCCCCGTAGACCAGTTCGTACATAAAATATTCTCCATTCAGGCTTCAAAGGCATCGATTTCCTCCTTTACTCAATTTAATGGCGAGAAGGCAGAAAAAAAATGGGGAAGATAGTCATGCTGTCTTTATGAAACACAATTTTCCACCACGCTGCAGTGCCTAATGCTAGTACCAGATGCGTATCGTGTTCAGCCAATCAGGTTGGAGCATTCCGTTTTTTTACCCCTGGTCTGATTGGCTAAACGAGATACGCTCAGTCTGTAATTTTCTTCTATACTGTCACAGTCCCGTAACAATCTTGTCCTTTTGAAAATCTCCCCCATTCCGTCCCATCTTGTACAACGCAGAATTGATCCTGTAATCCACCAGTTGTGCTACTGTATTTATTTATTTACATTGTTTTACTCAACATAAGACTGTTAAAATATGAACACTAAGTCTAAAAAGGTAAAAGTACCCTCTTTAAAAATGTGTTCTCGCATCTATTATCATTTAAAACAAAAGAACATTGGTTCTATTCACCAGTAGGCTAATTATGTTTATATCTCCATTTTGTCTGAGTGTGCATCCAGATCCATTATTATTTACTGTAGCAGGCCCTAGTGTTAGTAAAATTAAATTTTTTAGTAAACATTTTAATTACAAAAAACTTTGTATCACTTTTTGGGGGGGGGTAACAAAATAGCTGTAGAAACACCATAAAACAAAGTTATTTTTGTCCTCCGGTGGGGTGGTAGATGGCCCAAAACAGCTTGTAATCAATAATAAACTTGTCATCTGTAATAAAAATTTTAACTTTGTAATTTTCTTAACCTGCCTCATTCTTTATTTTGTTCTCTTAAAAAAAAAGTGTAACAACTTGCCACTCTTTTTTAGGCTTTCCCCCACAACAAGGTCCAGATCACTGAAGTGTAAAAAATACCTCCCCAAAATGTCTGTATTTTTTTCATGAACTCATCCAATATCAATCCAATGAACTATTCAATCTTCTTTCTAACAGGTCTATAGTGACTATTATGGCACTATTGTTGTGAGTCAAACGCTGGAAAACTCTAGGTCTAAGAGCCATGTGTTCACATAGGCTTACAGTAGTTGAGCGTGTATTGTGACCACAGTAACATGCCTATGCCTGTGGAGGGCAGCATTTACCCATTATTTTCAACAACCTATTGTTATCAGTCATTCCGCATCTCATCACAGTATACTGTATACCTACACACGCAATGTTTTTCTTCAAATGTTGTTAAGCACTGTACCCTTTCTCATTGCTCTTCAAATATTAAAGGTGTAATTGCTCACATTTTACTGTGTATTTTCTAGTATATTATTTACACAATTTTACCATTCAATGGCCTTCAAATAACCGCAATGCCAAACACTTTATTATAGGATATGCCTTCATTGATGTACCAGTAGTAGGGCTGTGTAACTGACTCTAAGGAGGTTGCTCTGATCTGAAAATGTGTTGAAATTGCCCTAAAAGTTAATGAAGTCTCTCGACACGATGAGGGAAAATTGTAGTGAGGAGGGGTCAATGGGCCTCTTTAGCCTCCTCTTCCATAGAAAATGGTAACTGTCAAGCTCCTTACATTAGAGGACGCTCAGCGTTCGTACAGCAAGCAAGGCAAGCACTAAGATGAATGGTGTTAAGTGGTAGCATTTGGTAATTGAGCAACATTTTCTCAGTTTAATCTGATAGTCTCATATACGTCTCAAGCATTTCGAGTCTTGCTCTTCAGGGGGCAGTGCCTGCCTAACAACATGAGATTGGAAGATGTGAATCAATGCTGGTCACAGGAGCTAATGGATTTCTGTAAGTTTTCTGTAGGCATCAGTCAGTATAATGTCCCTTAAGTAAATGGCCGTCTTAAATATGGATGGATGTGTCACCAGTATACTGCCTGGTGTGTAGACCATCAACCTTGTACAGTAGCACCAACCCTACAAGAGAGAATGATCTCTCTTTCAGAAGGCTGCTTTTGCTCTGAGTTTAATGTCAAGCTATGTGTCTGATTTAAGCTGAGGGCTTTTGAGGTGGAAAACTGTATTTTGATTTATTACAGTTTGCAGGCAATAGGCCAATGTATTATCCAAGTACTGCTATTAACCAAGTTTAGATAGAATCGCTCACATCTCTCACTATGCACACACTGGTTGACTGAACTTTGTTGAACCAGCGTGGAATAGACATTGAGTTGACATCTGTGCCCAGTTGGCTGTCTACTCTCCTCAGATGATGTGCGCGGGCGGATATGATGAGGCATAACTATCCTTATGACATTTAGATGCAATATTGAACAAATTTAAGTTCACTGAATTTTATTCACATTCAACATTCGGTATGTTATATGTGTTGTAATTCTGACCAAATCAATTACAGTAAAACCATGCAAATAGCAAAGTGTTATATATAGTATATATAGTTGAATAAAGGTTAATTATATTTTTTTAAATAAATAATAATAAAGGTAGTATAAAACAGCCCCTCTACCCACCTTCAGGGCCAACCTCCCTATTCATCCCACTACATGATACTTATACTTAAAAAGTGTCTCGGTCATAAAGGTTTAATGTGAACAGATATGTCTGGTCATCTTGTTCCTTTTGTATCTGGCTGTCTAAGCTCGTAGGCATTTGTTTTCCATCCCTGACTGTCTGGAGTCAGGAAACACACCAGACAGCATCCCTGTTTTGTCTTTCCGCCTCTACTGCCCTCACACTACTCTGGCACAGAACACTGGCATTTACTGAAAACACACTCAGGGTTGATCCTACTTCCTGGTCCTACCCTTTCCTCAGCACCTGTTTTGGCTGACTGACTTGTGATCAAGTTGAGCAGGGAGCCACAAACCAGTCCCCTCTTCACTAATGAGCAAAGTGTCCTGTGGAACATGCTGGGGGTGACAGCACGACACCCACCCTCTCTGTTTCAAAGCCAGGAAGCTATAGGGACCAAAGTTGGCGCTGCTTAGAGACACTTTCAAATGTTTTACTGGTGCTTGGATTGAAGAATGAAGAGAGAGAGTGTGTGTGGGGGTTTGAGCTGGACTAGACATGGAACCAACTGTCATCATCAGAATCCCCGTCTCCCATCCGCCCTTCAGGGAAATAAAGAAAGAGACAGACACGGAAGCCCTCAGCCCACAGCACCTCTCAGCACACAGGGCGAGCAGCAGCCAGCGCGGCCTGTTCAAAAGTGACTCTGCTGCTTCACAGATGCCCTTCAACAGAACACCTCCAGCTCAGCTGTGTGCTGCCGGCACATTTGACAAGATGCAGTCTCTCTAGTTAAAGCACTGTCAAATTAAATGTACAAAACAAACTGTGTGTCAGCTAGGCATCGCCGGTGTGATGGCAGTGACGGTGCACTGGGCTGTGTGTGTGTGCTCTTGTTTATGTGTGTGTTTAATTTGGCTCGGAGTGGGAGAGAGGCACACAGGGAGTGGCAGTGGGGAAGGGTGTCTAATGAGGGGGAGAGCAGTGCCTGCGTCTGACAGGCCACCACTGTGGGACTCTCAAAAGCCACGAGCCAGACACACACAGGACCAGGCACAAGCTAGCAGCCTTTTGATACTGTCTCACGCCTTGTCGTCAAGCCTCCTGTCGACATGAACTGTCTTTGTGTGTTTTTGTTTATTCCAAGAAACCTCTAGGTTATAGGTTTTATACGGTTTAAAATACAGGGCCACAAAATACAGTTATCTTTGTTAAATGAATTTGATAATTATCAATGGTGAGTAATTAACCTCTATTTTGTACAGTATGTATACAATCTGGGGTATCCTTATGTGAATTTCATGCAGTTTCATAGTGTATTTGTAGGTTATAAAGTAAATGTATAATCTCTCCCTTTTAAGTTTATTTTAATAGTCAGCTTAAAGGTTAAAGGTCCAATGCAGCCCTTTTTATCTCAATATCAACTCATTTCTGGGGAACAATTAATTACCTTACTGTGATTATTTTCAATTAAGATGTTCCAAAAAGAAACAAAAGAGCAATTTCTCAATGAAGGGTTTTGCTAGGACAGTCTGGGAGTGGTCTGAGTGGGGAGGTGAAAACTGAAAACTAGCTGTTGTTGTCAGAGGTTTGGAACTCTCTAATTAGTCTATTAACTCATTTACCACCTGGTGATGTCACCGGGCAGCCCAAAACTCCATCCCTCCAAAACAGGCTGAAATTTCAGGGGGTCTTTTTAAACAGCTCTTACACTAAAAAGGATATTCCCACTGGGTTTCCACATCATTTCAACCCTCAAAAATCTATGTGATGACGTTGAATCAACATGGGAAACCGATTGGATTTGCAAAAAGTCATCCACAAAAGGGCATTTCATATTTTTTTGCGAAACTTCTAACCAAAAATGTTGTTGGTGATTTCGAGTTGAATTCTTGTTAGTTGACAACTCAACCAAATATAAATCAAAACTACACGTTGAACTGAAGTCTGTGCCCACTGGGTTATCATTATTTTCACAATTTCACAGTATCATTCCAACCTCATAGTTTGGAAATGATATATATACAGTATCAGTCAGGACACACCTACTCATTCAAGTTTTTTTTTTTTTTTTTACTATTTTCTAGATTGTAGAATAATAGCGAAGACAAATATGAAATAAAACATATGGAGCAATGTAGTAACCCAAAAAATGTATAAACAAATATTTATTATTATTTTTTATTCTTCAAAGTAGCCACACTTTGCCTTGATGACAGCTTTGCATACACTTGGCATTCTCTCAACCAGCTTCACCTGGAATGCTTTTCCAACATTCTTGATGGTGTATCCCTGCAGAATGCTGTGGTAGCCATGCTGGTTAAGTGTGCCTTGAATTCTGAAATAAATAATTGACACTGTCACCAGCAAAGCACCCCACACACCATCACACCTCCTCCATGCTTCATGGTGGAAACCACACATGTAGAGATCATCCATTCACCTACTCTGCGTCTCACAAAGACACAGCGGTTGGAACAAAAAATCTCCAATTTGGACTCATCAGATCAAAGGACAGATTTCCACCGGTCTAATGTTCATTGCTCGTCTTTCTTGGCCCAAACAAGTCTCTTCTTCTCATTGGCATCCTTTAGTAGTGGTTTCTTTGCAGCAAATCAACCATAAAGGCCTGATTCACCCATTTTCCTCTGAACTGTTGATATTAAGATGTGTCTGTTACTTGAACTCTGTGAAGCATTTATTTGGGCTGCAATTTATGATGCTAGTAACTCTAATGAACTTTTCCTGGAGTGGTCCTCATGAGAGCCAGTTTCATCTTTGCGACTGCACCTAAAGAAACTTTAAAAGTTATTGTAATTTTTGGGATTGACTGACCTTCATGTCTTAAAGTAATGATGGAATGTTGTTTCTCTTTGCTGATTTGAGCTGTTCTTGCCATAATATGGACTTGGTATTTTACCAAATAGGGCTATCTTCTGTATACAACCCCTACCTTGTGACAACAACTGATTGACTCAAACGCATTAAGAAGGAAACAAATTCCACAAACAAACTTTTATCAAGACACACCTGTTAATTGACATGCATTCCAGGTGACTACCTCATGAAGCTAGTTGAGAGAATGCCAAGAGTGTGCAAAGCTGTCATCAAGGCAGAGGGTGGCTATTTGAAGAATCTCAAATATAAAATATATTTTGATTTGTTTAAACCTCTTTCCCGTTACTACATGATCCATATGAGTTATTTCATAGTTTTGATGTCTTTACTATTATTCTACAATGTAGAAATAGTAAAATAAAGATCAAATAAATAACATTAAAATTAAAACCCTTGAATGAGTCGGTGTCCAAACTTTTGTCTGGTACTGTAACGGCTCTCGTTGGTGGTAGAAAGAGTAAACCAAAGTGCAGCGTGGAAAGTGTTCATGATTTTAATTTAAAAAACACTCAAACAAAATAACAAAATCGAAAACAAAAGTGCACAGTTCTATCAGGAAACAGTAACTAAACAGAAAACAAGATCCCACAAACTCAGGCTGCCTAAGTATGATTCCCAATCAGAGACAACGATAGATAGCTGTCTCTGATTGGGAACCACACTCGGCCAAAAACAAGGAAACAGAAAACAGAATTTCCCATCCGAGACACGCCCTGACCTAAGTAAACATAGAGAATAATAAGGATCTCTAAGGTCAGGGCGTGACAGTACCCCCCCCAGGTACAGGTACTGTGTGTATATTTATATATATAACACAGCAAAATCAAGTTTTTGACTGCACCGCACCTTTAATAATCCACATTTTCACACTATTCTCGCCATCTCTCTATGTAATCTTTTCATGAGAGGTAAACACACAGTAGGTCAACACTCTACCATTAGTATGTGTCCTATGCAGAGGCAAACAGTATGAATTACACTATGATAATGTAGTAGTTAATTGAAATAAATATCAATGATTAATGGCTTTATGCTTATGTAAAGTCAGCTTCCCTGTGGGCTGTGTGGACACAAAACTCCATGTAAATAAAGGGGCAACCTATTCCCTTTGTATTGTACTACTATTGACCAAGGCCCATAGTGCTCTAGTAAAAAGTAGTGTTCTTTAAAGGGAATAGGGTGTCGTTTGGGCACAAGCTTCATGTAAATAAAGAGGACCTTTGCCTGCCTGCATGGGAGAACAAATGGCCAAGGCAGCATCATCATAATCCTCCTCCATGTGTGCTTAAAAGGGTGGGAGGAGTGTTTAACTTTGCTCCCATTAGTAAAATGTTATGATTTATGCAGTTGCCGGCAGACTAATATCTTTAGAATTTTGCCTAGGAAGCCGATTCATCTTTAAGAGTGATGAGGGGAGGTTGCTCTCTATGCAAAATGCATTAAATCTAAATGAGGAGTCTATTACTCAAATGTGGCTGATAATCCGTTAGCTAGACCCCACTAACTAAGAAGATTTAGATATGTCACAGCGATGACAGCCCCACCTCAGAAGTGCATTACATGAACTTAACTTTCCAGTGACCCCCACCCCCGCAATTTTCCCTGACACACACCACTTATCTGCATACAGTGCATCCTTACAAGCTCACTTAATAGAATTAATTCTCTCTCCCCGTCCCCCATCCCAGTTATGTGGAGAATGCACAAGGGACTCGTGATGTGCCTGTGTTTGTGTGAGTATGGTCTATTCATCATGGCTTGATTAACATATAAGGCTTTAATCTCCCTCCCATCTAACATGGTGCTCCTAGTCTCTCAGCTACTCCGCCAAAGATTCAGATCATGCTTTTAGTCATCGCTGCTCTCCTCTTTTCCCATTGTAGCGATGCTAAATAATACTAATATTATACTACTAATACATATAATCTGGTTAGTTCTTATTCCCCAAAAAAATAAAAATCTACATAAAAATAGAAGAATGGTTTTTAAAATTTCCATCATTATAATCTAATGGAGAAAAAAATACAGGTTAACAGAATGTATAGCAGCACAACCAATAAATAACATTGAAAAATGAATTGAAACAAAGATAAACTGCAGAAGGGAGATGTCTGTGACCTCTGCAGTAATAACTGGTTTCATGGCATGAAAAGGTGGTGGAAAAAATACTGTCTTTGGAGAGGAAATGACACTGTGGGGTAGATCAATTTTGGCTTCATTCCCCAGGAAAGGAGAATCCTGTCACCAGGGTCCATCTGAATTTGTCAACACTGTTCTTTAGTCTTTTTAATTGTACTTAGTTCTTTACATTTATGCTGTTTACAAAATTAGTGATAATAGAGGTAGGATATTTTAGGTCCTCCACTTCTGTTGTCACCTACAGTGCCTTGCGAAAGTATTCGGCCCCCTTGAACTTTGCGACCTTTTGCCACATTTCAGGCTTCAAACATAAAGATATAAAACTGTATTTTTTTGTGAAGAATCAACAACAAGTGGGACACAATCATGAAGTGGAACGACATTTATTGGATATTTCAAACTTTTTTAACAAATCAAAAACTGAAAAATTGGGGGTGCAAAATTATTCAGCCCCTTTACTTTCAGTCCAGCAAACTCTCTCCAGAAGTTCTGTGAGGATCTCTGAATGATCCAATGTTACCCTAAATGACTAATGATGATAAATACAATCCACCTGTGTGTAATCAAGTCTCCGTATAAATGCACCTGCACTGTGATAGTCTCAGAGGTCCGTTAAAAGCGCAGAGAGCATCATAAAGAACAAGGAACACACCAGGCAGGTCCGAGATACTGTTGTGAAGAAGTTTAAAGCCGGATTTGGATACAAAAAGATTTCCCAAGCTTTAAACATCCCAAGGAGCACTGTGCAAGCGATAATATTGAAATGGAAGGAGTATCAGACCACTGCAAATCTACCAAAACCTGGCCGTCCCTCTAAACTTTCAGCTCATACAAGGAGAAGACTAATCAGAGATGCAGCCAAGAGGCCCATGATCACTCTGGATGAACTGCAGAGATCTACAGCTGAGGTGGGAGACTCTGTCCATAGGACAACAATCTCACGGTCTCATTTTCTCATGAGAGTATATTGCACAAATCTGGCCTTTATGGAAGAGTGGCAAGAAGAAAGCCATTTCTTAAAGATATCCATAAAAAGTGTTGTTTAAAGTTTGCCACAAGCCACCTGGGAGACACACCAAACATGTGGAAGAAGGTGCTCTGGTCAGATGAAGCCAAAATTGAACTTTTTGGCAACAATGCAAAACGTTATGTTTGGCGTAAAAGCAACACAGCTGAACACACCATCCCTACTGTCAAACATGGTGGTGGCAGCATCATGGTTTGGGCCTGCTTTTCTTCAGCAGGGACAGGGAAGATGGTTAAAATTGATGGGAAGATGGATGGAGCCAAATACAGGACCATTCTGGAAGAAAACCTGATGGAGTCTGCAAAAGACCTGAGACTGGGACGGAGATTTTTCTTCCAACAAGACAATGATCCAAAACATAAAGCAAAATCTACAATGGAATGGTTCAAAAATAAACATATCCAGGTGTTAGAATGGCCAAGTCAAAGTCCAGACCTGAATCCAATCGAGAATCTGTGGAAAGAACTGAAAACTGCTGTTCACAACTGCTCTCCATCCAACCTCACTGAGCTCGAGCTGTTTTGCAAGGAGGAATGGGAAAAAATTTCAGTCTCTCGATGTGCAAAACTGATAGAGAAAACCCCAAGCGACTTACAGCTGTAATCGCAGCAAAAGATGGCGCTACAAAGTATTAACTTAAGGGGGCTGAATAATTTTGCACGCCCAATTTTTCAGTTTTTGATTAGTTAAAAAAGTTTGAAATATCCAATAAATGGCGTTCCACTTCATGATTGTGTCCCACTTGTTGTTGATTCTTCACAAAAAAATACAGTTTTATATCTTTATGTTTGAAGCCTGAAATGTGGCAAAAGGTCGCAAAGTTCAAAGGGGCCGAATACTTTCGCAAGGCACTGTAATTGCCACTTTAAAATGGGCAGAAAACAATGCAATACAGTTTTCTTAGCATCAATATTTTCTCGTATTCCTGTTTCATCAGTGGCTTTTATTAAATATTTTCATGTGTCCCTTTTGAACAATACTATAATATTAAATTAACTAAAGCCAATGAAATGTTTGGAAGGCAAGGATAAGCCCACGTACTCAGGAGTAGCTACACAGCAGCCAAGAGACAAACCACAAGTCCACAGTACATCTTGTTGTTCCATGATCCATGATAATATCAAGCAATCACATAATCCATAACAGCATCAGCAGCTCAATAATTATAACGACAAACTGACGGTTCAAATAACTGCTTTCTCATAAATGGCATATGCAAGGCATCATTTAGGCAGCTATAATCTGCATTAGGAGAAACTGTATTGATGTGATACATTCCAGCTACAGTGGGCATGCAGTCAGCAGGACTCCTGCTCTAAGCCTTGGATGTCCACTCCACTCCAGCCAAATGAGAAAGGCAACACTAGAGCGCTGCAAAATTGGTGACCTATACAAGGCAGATCTTGTTTTGAATGGCCGTTTGGTACTAATTAATGGACTAGGGTCCATTCCTGGCCGTGAGTTAAACCAACGGTATGAATTAAACATGGTGCATCCTTCGTCTTGGCACTGCAAACTCAGGGAGGCAAAACAATATGGAACGCCGGTGACCGCCGCTGCCATTCAGGGCTAAATGCATCACGAAGTGCACTTCACTTGACCCTACCCCCCTGCGCATAAATTGATATCTCCATGGTTGCCAGTGGCATTAGCACCCAACAAGATCACCTCGGCTGACAAAAGTTAATTTGCGCTAATGATGCTTTATTTCCCCCATTACATTAAATCATCTTGTTCCTCCCTATTCACTGTCTGCTGTGTATGTGCCAGGACAGCCAGGCCAGCATGGTTCCTTCCTTCCTGCTACAATGTCATTATATAATAGAAACCTTATCTGGAAAATATTACAGCTCCTTTACCTGATCTAGACACTATTTACCTGACCCTTAGCCATCCTCTCTACTATGTAGTACAGATGTAGTACAGTCAGTGTGGCTGCTGCCACTGCTGGAACCTACTCTTGATGATCCAACAAGGCCTTATGGCAGGCGTTTGGATTGCATTGTTGTGTATAGAAATAGATGGGACATTTTAATTTATGTTGTTTGATATTCTGTTTAGTCCCTGGCTACAATAGCAAATTCAGGAGATTTGGACACTTCCTCTCTGAACCTACAAGTGAATTCAGGAGGAGTGAAATACAACCTTTCCAATTTGAGGGTGGCAAAAACATATAATGAAATTGCAATGATTGTATGAATCCCTCATCAAGCACTTTCCCCCCAGCCGCATAACAAAGGACTGGTGGAGAGAGAACGATATGGAGACACTGTGCTCTGTTAGATATTGTACATAATCCTGTAATTACTAGTAGTTCTGCAGTTAATTTGAGAGAGAATATCTGTTAACACATGAGCACTATATGCACATAACATTTTTAACGACGCAACTGTAACGAGTGCGCTGAGAGTCGGGAAGCAAGTTCAGGGAGTGAGTGTTTTAATAAAATAAAAAAACAATGAACACGAAACACAAACAACGCACCGACATGACAACAGTCAATAACACCTGAGGAAAGAGCCAAGGGGAGTGACAGATATAGGGAAGATAATCAAGGAGGTGATGGAGTCCAGGTGAGTGTGATGAGGCGCAGGTGCGTGAGAAGATGGTGACAAGTGTGCGGGATAATCAGCAGCCTGATGACCTAGAGGCCGGAGAGGGAGTATACGTGACAGCAACACAATGGTCTTATTTATGATGTATGCTTAAATTGAGGATTATAGTCATTAAGCCTAGTAACAAATAGATTTAACATTAATTAAAAAATGAAGGCTTGCTAGGGAAGCTAGTGTGGGTGTAAAATACTATTTTACACTCTCTAAACTTTTGCTTTGTTTCCCTACAGAAGCCATATCATCCTATACAGTAAAGAAAAGTTTAGTTTTCAGAGTGAGTGCACCGGCCTCCCATCACATAAACTCTAACCTTTGATTAATGAAATAAATGATTTTAGTCTGAAAACCCCCCCATTAAATTACACTTTGCAGCACATTCATAAGGAGTAATTTTACAATTGGTTCAGAATTATGGATTCTGCATCTGGGAATCTGTTTGAAATAATAGGCAATATTAATTTGTTATCTTTAATTGTTCCCGAGGAGAGGCTTTTAGTATGATGACATGATTCTATTAGAAAAGTGTTGCTTTTTTCATTTACATAAAACAGACATGAATAATTCTATTTGGACTGTTTTCAGGGGGAGGGTGGATCAAGGTTATTATAGTAAACTGAAACTAAAACTAATCATGAAAAAACAATTCAGTAAATTGAAATAAAATAATCAACAAACATGTTTAAAAAACTATATTGAAACTATTATCTTTGACTCCATAATAAAATAAAATCCATCATGAATTATGTTAAAGTTTTTTTCTAAATTTTGGTCAAAAATCTGGGGTTTTCAATGGGGTTATCCATCTACTGAATCTGGAGGGTAAATGCGACCAGGAGATGGCGATGTTTCAAATAAGCCTAGCTTGTGTATCACTATCACTAGCTATCACTAGCTAACAGAAAGAAAAAACTGTCTGGTTAGCTAACTTGAATCTTCTTACATGCACTACTAAAACGGAGTGCCTGCGGATTCAATTTGTGCAAAGCATCTGTGCAAATGTATGATTCTCTACTTTAAGCACAGTCTCTTCTCTACTCATAGAAAAAAGGCTACACTGGCGAATGCTGCGTGTTTAATAAAGTTAGATCAAAGCTGAATCAATGTAGGCTAAAGACCACATAATGTTAGAATTACTAATAACATAACCAAATATAATAGCATGGTATAATGTTACTTACTATAAGACAAAAAACACCACCTAATTTCTTATGAAATTTCAGGATGATTGTGCGAATGGTCAATTTTTTCTCTTGTGTGGCGCCACTAGGCAAAATATATGCTTTGATTGAAACTAAAACACAGGTAGGTTATGCTACAGTTAACACCCTCTGATCTAAAATTCACTCACTGCACATCATTCAAAACAACACTGTGGGCTACTTCGAAACAGCTTACAGATAACTACGGATCCACAGCCAAGGTGTAAACATGGGAGGGTTTCATCTGGCCATATTTTTTGCAACAGTCTTTGCACAATTCCTTTTAAATTCAAGTCACATTGAGATTGACTTTATAATTGAAACCTAACCTAACCCATCACCCTATATATTACTGATCGCCATTGCAAGAAGTGATGTCCCAAAAAACACGCCCACAAAAAAGTGGCTCCCAGCCTCCCGCGCATGCTTTCTGTCCGTAACACTAAAACTGAAACTAAATCATATAAAAACAAAATGGAAATATTTTGACACAATTCAAACTAAATACAAACTAGCAAATCTGTTCTGAAAACTAAGTGAAAATAAACAGAATTTCGAATAGAAATATAAACACAAAACTATAATAACCTTGGACGTGACCTTTTATAAGTTCTGCTGTTGTGGCGCACATGAATCTATCTGCTTGAATACAAGCATGCTCCCAATGTCAAAGTTCTGTAGAAATACATCAATTCTTGGCCAAGACTAAACGTTTTCTCATGAACAGACTATTGTTCATCTGGAATGGAGTGTATGTGTTACTTTGTTGCGGTGTCTTATATGTAGAACATATTTCAAAACGAGTTGACTGACTGTGTCTCTGTGTACTTGTATGTTACATGTATTTCTTTTAGATTGCAGCACACATTATCAATTGATGTAACAGACCTTTTTTTCTGAATCTTAATCAAGTACAGTACATTCTCCACGGTGACCTTTAATATATATGTGGTAGCACTTTATAATAACTCCAGGTAATAAAACATGTATTAGTAAATAGTTTATTAATCATTACTCCAGTCACCAGATGATTAATATAGGTCCTTATAAACGATTTACTAATCACTAGTTAAGTCTTGTTGCCAGGGCCTTAGCCAGGGTCTGCCTTCATCTAAGAAATGTTTAGAAAGTTGAAGCTGATTTACTGCATTTCTACACAGTTTAAAAACACTTAAATGTTATTTGGAGAACAGTAAAAACAAGCCAAAATTACTCCAGCCATTATCACATTGGTTGCTGTAACTTATCCTCAGTCAATCTACAAACACATAGCCTATTAGCTATACAAATTAGCTGCTATACATTAGCACAGCGCAGGAATTAATAACTACAATTGAATATATACTGAGGGATCTGTTAGCAGAAAAACTATTTTATTAACAAAAGGTAAACGAATAAGTTTGCTATCCATACCAAACTTTAAATGTATTTCCAGGCACTAGCATTTTGTCCCATCCTAAATTGATTTAGATATAGTTAGAGAGAAATATGATGTATCCCATTGCCCTGGGAGAGGTGGACTTCACTGATATATCACTTAAACAATGTAAACTACACTTTGGTCCTATTATGTCTCACACAATCTCTATTTGGTGCAAAATTGAAAAACAATGTAACTGGGTATCAAAACGGCATACCCATAATCCAATATTTCACAATAACGCCCTGTGATCTGGAGGGCGGCCTTTTGCATCCCCCCCAATGGTCCAAATGTGGAATCCGTACCCTTGCCGATATCATGGACAGTAATGGTTTGAGAACATTCCAAAACTCCTTTTTTCTATATTAACAACTTATGTCAGCTGTGCTTGCCTATGGAGTCCCTTGGGAAAACCAACTACCGAGCCATCCAATGATGGGATTTATAAATCAATTATCTGGGCTCCCAAAAGGTCTGATCTCTATAATATATAAACAACCCTTGGAAAGTTAATATTCTGAGCTAGCCATTAAAAAAGTAAGGTCCACAGATCTAAGTGAATATGAACAACCCTTTAACTGGAACAGAATATGGACAAATATGACCTTGGCTCACTTCTTTTATTTATCTTTTTTCTCTCTCTTTTTACATACTACAGTATTATTGTTACTTTTTGGCTCTGTGTTATGATCATGGTGACCAATAATTTGTATTTGTGTTTTTCTTATTTTTGATTGGCAGCCCACAGATGAATGAGAGCTAACTATTAAATCATATGAACTTATGTATTGTGCATATAAAAAAAAAGAATAAAGATTTGGCCACCTGTCACGCCCTGACCTTAGTATTCTTTGTTTCTTTATTATATTGGTTAGGTCAGGGTGTGACATGGGTGATGTATGTGTTTTTGTACTATCTAGGTGTTTAAGTATGTCTATGGTTGCCTAGATTGGTTCTCAATTAGAGGCAGCTGTTTATCGTTGTCTCTGATTGGGAACCATATTTAGGCAGCCATCTTCTTTGGGTATTTCGTGGGTTATTGTCTGTGTAGTTGCCTGTGTCTGCACTCGTTGTCATGGCGTCACGGTTGTTTTGTTTAAGTGTTCTTCATTCATTAAAGGAAGAATGTATTCACGCTGTGCTTTGGTCTCCTTTTTACGACGATCGTGACACCACCAAAAAAAAAAAACTATAATTGAATAAATACTGAGGGATTAACAAAAGGTAAACAAATAAATTAGCTTTACAGAAGAAGCAAACAAATATTCAGTTTTACAGCAAATTCCCTGCAATTCTACACATTTTGCCATGGGGTGGGGAGACATTTTTGCAGTTTTAAAGCAAATTTCTTGTAATTTTACACATTTTGCCATGATTTACGCCAGGTTAATATGATATCTGAGCGACAGTGACTAACAAAATCGATGTGGACCCCCTGTAGCTCAGGGGTCCCTGCGTTTAGATAGCTGGTTAGACTAATTTACCAATTAATTATTTTTACTGACATGGGCTAATTGGGTCGTCAGTGAGTGAATATATATCTTGAGGAAAACTGCTCTCCCATACACAACAATTCATACTGTGTAAGAACTCTTCACAAGACTTTTCTCACATTCTTTAGCCCCACCAGCCCATTCCCTTTGTTGACTGATCCTTCCTCTCAAAAGCAAATATTTTTGTGGATATCTTGTCTATTTCAAGTCTTCTCTCATTGATCGAGACAGGTGGGTGTCCACCCCAAAGTGCTGCATGTCATGATGACAGAGACCTGAGAAGACTTGAATTAGACATGATGGAGGTGCACATATTGTTGGAATACTTTATGGAGCAAAAAAAAAGAAGTATTTTATTGTTTTTTTGTCTTCCCAGTCAAATCCTGTCCTGCACTGGTCAAGCCTCTGACACCTCAACTCATGCCTCATACCCTCATTCAATCACTGCTGTGATCCCTTTCCAACACTGTAAGTAACCCTATCTTTCCCATTCCCCATAATTTTGTACTATAAATGTCTTTATTAACTGCTTTAGTTACAATAATGAGTCTTTGACGATTTCTGAAACGCACTCTGTCGTCTCCGAGCGTTCCGCGCCTATACTGTGGGTCTCCCATCCTCCTCAATTATTCAAGTCACCAGCCTCCACTGGTTGGGTAATTGTTCTTGAAAAACGAATGAAAGCGCAAACCAGATTGGATGGCGTATAGCTGAAGAATGCTGTGGTAGCCATGCTGGTTAAGTGTGCCTTGAATTCAAAATAAATCAGACAGTGTCACCAGCAAAGCACCCCCATACCATCACACCTCCTCCTCCATGCTTCACGGTGGAAATCACACATGCAGAAATCATCCATTCACCTACTCTGTGTCTCACAAAGACACGGCGGTTGGAAACAAAAATCGCAAATTTGGACTCATCAGATCAAGGGACAAATTTCCACCGGTCTAATGTTCATTGCTCGTCTTTCTTGGCCCAAGCAAGTTTCTTCTTATTATTGGTGTCCTTTAGTAGTGGTTTCTTTGCAGCAATTTGACCATGAATGCCTGATTCACAGTCTTCTCTGAACTGTTGATGAGTCTGTTACTTGAACTCTGTGAAGCATTTATTTGGGCTGCAATTTCTGAGGCTGGCAATTCTAATGAACTTTTCCTCTGCAGCGGAGGTAACTCCGGGTCTTTCTTTCCTGTGGTGGTCCTCATGAGAGCCAGTTTCATCTTAGCACTTGATGGTTTTTGCGACTGCACTTGAAGAAATGTTCACACCTGTTAATTGAAATGCATTCCTGTCACACCCTGACCTTAGTTATCTATGTTTTCTGTATTATTTTGGTCAGGTCAGGATGTGACGAGGGTGGGTATATGTGTTTTACCCTGTCTAGGGTTTTTGTATGTTTATGGGGGTTTTCTGGTCTAGGTGTTTAAGCCAGAAGGCTGCATTTCTCTCAATTGAGTATTCTAACTAATCAAAGGTTTCAAACGACTTGTGTTGAAAGGCCCTCTTTTGCAATCCAGTCGAAGGGATACTGGGGTAGCTTAACTTGTTTTCGGCCTGTGTCTGGGTCACCAAAACCATCCTCTTCCCTACCAGTTGCCCCTGGCTGCTGCTGTTCAAAGTGCTCCACTGGCCTGCTGTTCTCATCTGTCCTTCTCCTTGGCTTCTGCAAGGTAGCAAGGTAAGAGGTGCAACACATCATTAGTTAGTTTTAAAGTTACTGTACACGACCAGGGCAACTCTACTGTAAAGAAAAATGTAAGTGTCCATTAAGACTCACACAGCTCCGAACATGACAGATAAGAAGCTACATAACCTATTTGAATATAAACCTCTTAAGGATCCGCCCCTTTTTTTCCAATTTTAGCCTAAAACGACATACCCAAATCTAACTGCCTGTAACTCAGGTCCTGAAGCAAGGATATGCATTTTCTTGGTACCATTTGAAAGGAAACACTTTGAAGTCTGTGGAAATGTGAAAGGAATGTAGGAGAATATAACACAATAGATTTGGTAAAAGATAATACAAATAAAAAATTAACTGCTTGCATTATTCCAGCCCAGATGCAATTTAGATGCAAAGTTTTAGAGTGATCCAATGAATCATTGTATTTCTGTTCAAAATGTTGTATCAAGACTGCCCAAATGTGCCTAATTTGTTTATTAATAACTTTTCATGATCAAAACTGTGCACTCTCCTCAAACAATAGCATGGTATTATTTCACTGTAATAGCTACTGTAAATTGGACAGTGCAGTTAGATTAACAAGAATTTAAGCTTTCTGCCAATACCAGATATGTCTATGTCCTGGGAAATTCTCGCTGAATGGGACACCGATCCCAAAGAAGTTTTAAGGGATGAGCCAAAAATGTTTACCTGTAGAATGGAATGGGTTATAAGACCCCTATGATTAATTTAATCAGTTCTACCACCTCAACATTGCCCATTTTAAACATGGTTGAATATCTAGTTGTAGTAAAGTTCAGCTTCAGTCCAAAGGGGAGGCACTGTGTCACTGTCAGAAGATATGTGCTTCCGTCAGAAAAATGTTTTCTGAAGTCTCTTCGGTCAGTAGCTACTGAAGTGACTAGCCAGCTAAACTAGCTACAGAAACGAAACCCATAAAAATAAATATATTTTCCTAATATCATAACTTATGTCAACATCCTTATGTCAACACCTACCATTAAATAACTCTGACTGACAACCAATAGCTTATGGATGCTAAGCGCTAACTTATTAGCATTAGCCAACCCTTATGCTGAGGGAGACTAGCTAGTTAGCTAGTTGGCTACCACCAACCCTGCACAAACCTGTGGCTAACTCTGCTGCTATTGCACTTTAACTTTCTGTCTGTTTCCGCCATCTCCACCTCATTCCCTGCTGCCTGCTCACGCTCAATTAATTTGCTTGTTTTGCCTCTCTTTCCCGAATATCCTGCATATCCTGCTGCAGACTCTGACTGAGTGACAGTCGTTTGTCTTAGTGCTGGCTACCCTGTCTCCCTCTGCTGGTCGTTGTTAGGTTACCTTTTCTCCCCCGCTTTCCCCCAGCTGTTCCTTGTCTCCTCTAACTACCCATTCACCCCGTTTCCCACCTGTTCCCTTTTTCCCTCTGATTAGGTCCCTATATCTCTCTCTGTTTCTGTTCCTGTCCTTGTCGGATTCTTGTTTGTTGTGTTTCATGCCTGAGCCAGACTATCGTCATGTTTGCTGTGATCTGCTGGTCTATCTGAGCCTACCTATGTTTGGTTATTAAAGAAGCTCTGTTTAAGTTAGTTCGCTTTTGGGTCCTCATTCACTCACCATAACTCCGAACCCAGCGACTTCGGATCCTCTCCACTCAGCCGTCGGGATCCAGGGAGCGATGCTAGGCAGACACGAGCAGGAAGTGTCTGCTGCTCGACATGCCGTTGAGACCCTGGCCACCCAAGTCTCCAACCTCACAGAACAGGTTCACCATCTCCGCCTCGATCCACCGGCCACTTCCAGGGCTTTCGAATCTCCGGAGCCCAGAATCAATAACCCGCCGTGTTACTCTGGGGAGCCCACTGAATGCCGCTCGTTCCTCACCCAGTGTGATATTGTGTTTTCTCTCCAGCCCAACACTTACTCCAGGAGCACTGCTCGTGTCGCCTACGTCATATCTCTCCTTATTGGACGGGCTCTCAGGACTTTAAGGAGGAGATGATACGGGTTTTTGATCGATCTGTTTTTGGGGAGGAGGCTTCCAGGGCCCTGTCTTCCCTATGTCAAGGCAATCGATCCATAACAGACTACTCTATTGAGTTTCGCACTCTTGCTGTCTCCAGTGGCTGGAACGAGCCGGCCTTGCTCGCTCGTCTTCTGGAGGGTTTCCGCGCAGAGGTAAAGGATGAGATTCTCTCCCGGGAGGTTCCTTCCAGCGTGGATTCCTTGATTGAACTCGCTATTCGCATTGAGCGACGGGTTGATCTTCGTCACCGAGCTCGTGGAAAGGAGCTCGCGCTCTCCGTCGCCTCCCTCTCCGCATCACTACCATCTTCCTCTGCCGGCTCGGGTGCTGAGCCCATGCAGCTGGGAGGTATCCGCATCTCGACTAAGGAGAGGGAACGGAGAATCACCAACCGCCTCTGTCTCTATTGCGGTTCCGCTGGTCATTTTGTCACTTCATGTCCAGTAAAAGGCCAGAGCTCGTCAGTAAGCGGAGGGCTACTGGTGAGCGCTACTACTCCTGTCTCTCCTTCAAGATCCTGCACTACCTTGTCGGTCCATCTACGCTGGACCGGTTCGTCAGCTTCCTGCAGTGCCTTAATAGACTCTGGGGCGGAGGGCTGTTTTATGGACGAGACCTGGGCTCGGGAACATGACATTCCTCTCAGACAGTTAAAGGAGCCCACGGCCTTGTTCGCCCTGGATGGTAGTCCTCTCCCCAGGATTCAGCGTGAGACGCTACCTTTAACCCTCACTGTTTCTGGTAATCATAGTGAAACCATTTCTTTTTTAATTTTTCGTTCACCTTTTACACCTGTTGTTTTGGGCCATCCCTGGCTAGTTTGTCATAATCCTTCCATTAATTGGTCTAGTAATTCTATCCTCTCCTGGAACGTCTCTTGTCATGTGAAATGTTTAATGTCTGCTATCCCTCCTGTTTCCTCTGTCTCTTCTTCACAGGAGGAGCCTGGTGATTTGACAGGGGTGCCGGAGGAATATCACGATCTGCGCACGGTGTTCAGTCGGTCCAGGGCCACCTCTCTTCCTCCACACCGGTCGTATGATTGTAGTATTGATCTCCTTCCGGGAACCACCCCCCCCCGGGGTAGACTATACTCTCTGTCGGCTCCCGAACGTAAGGCTCTCGAAGATTATTTGTCTGTAGCTCTTGACGCCGGTACCATAGTCCCCTCCTCCTCTCCCGCCGGAGCGGGGTTTTTTTTTGTCAAGAAGAAGGACGGGCTTGAAGAACACCAAGCCTGATGCTTTGTCTCGTCTCTTCAGTTCTTCAGTAGCCTCCACTGATCCCGAGGGGATTCTCCCTGAGGGGCGTGTTGTCGGGTTGACTGTCTGGGGAATTGAGAGGCAGGTAAAACAAGCGCTCACTCACACTCCGTCGCCGCGCGCTTGTCCTAGGAACCTTCTTTTCGTTCCCGTTCCTACTCGTCTGGCCGTTCTTCAGTGGGCTCACTCTGCCAAGTTAGCCGGCCACCCTGGCGTTCGGGGTACGCTTGCTTCCATTCGCCAGCGTTTTTGGTGGCCCACCCGGGAGCATGACACGCGTCGGCCGGCCGTCTCAGGCCGCTTCCTATTCCCTCTCGACCGTGGTCTCACATCGCCTTAGATTTTGTCACCGGACTGCCTTCGTCAGCGGGGAAGACTGTTATTCTTACGGTTGTCGATAGGTTCTCTAAGGCGGCTCATTTCATTCCCCTTGCTAAGCTTCCTTCTGCTAAAGAGACGGCACAAATCATCATCGAGAATGTTTTCAGAATTCATGGCCTTCCGTCGTTTCGGACAGAGGTCCGCAATTCACGTCTCAATTTTGGAATTGGGGCTTCCGTCAGTCTCAGACTATTGGTCGCATCTTACGCAGTCTTTCTTTTCGTAACCCTGCGTCTTGGTCATCCCCTGGGCAGAATACGCCCACAACTCGCTTCCTTCGTCTGCGACCGGGCTATCTCCTTTTCAGAGTAGCCTCGGGTACCAGCCTCCGCTGTTCTCATCTCAGTTCAGTCCAGCGTCCCCTCCGCTCAGGCTTTTGTCCAACGTTGCGAGCGCACCTGGAAGAGGGTCAGGTCTGCACTTTGCCGTTATAGGACGCAGACTGTGAGGGCTGCTAGAGTCCTAGATATTGTCGCGGTCAGAGAGTTTGGCTCTCCACTCAGAACCTTCCCCTTAAGACGGCTTCTCGCAAGTTGACCCCGCGGTTCATTGGTCCGTTCCGTATTTCTCGGGTCATTAATCCTGTCGCAGTTCGACTTCTTCTTCCGCGATACCTTCGTCGCGTCCACCCGGTCTTCCATGTCTCCTGCATCAAGCCCGTCCTTCGCGCCCCCGCTCGTCTTCCCCCCCCCCCCCCCATCCTTGTCGAGGGCGCACCCATCTACAGGGTCCGTAGAATTTTGGACATGCGTCCTCGGGGCCGTGGTCACCAGTACCTCGTAGATTGGGAGGGGTACGGTCCTGAGGAGAGGAGTTGGGTTCCCTCTCGGGACGTGCTGGACCGTGCGCTGATCGAGGATTTCCTCCGTTGCCGCCAGGTTTCCTCCTCGAGTGCGCCAGGAGGCGCTCGGTGAGTGGGGGGGTACTGTCATGTACTGTCATGTTGTGTCTTGTCTCTGTCCTTTCCCTTCACCCTGTCAGTGCCTGCTACTACCTAGTGCAGTATATTGTATTGTTAATTTTTGTCATAAAAAAAAAAAATTGTCAGTAAAAAAATGTTTCAATGCTGCATAGCTCAAGTGATGTACGGTTATGGAAACTCATATCAGACGTACAGCCTGAAATTTAAAAAAATATACAAATATTTATTTTATTGGACCATCAAAAGGTTCAGGGCTGGACCAAAAACATCCAGGCCTTAAGATACCACTGTTTGGGACTCAATCTACGTCTGCAGCTCTGAGATGCATCCTATTATTTATCCCCCTCCTAGGCAACGACAGAAAGTCTGATGTCACCAATAAGACAGTAATCCAGTTGTCCATGAGTGACATACAGTGGAACTGGGGTCGAGAATATCTGACATACAGTATCTATGAAAGCAAAGGGTCATGAGCTACTGAATGATGGCTCAACAGTTCAAATGACAAGCCCATTATTAGTTCCTGCTTTGACATCTGCTCCAAAACGAAGGCTTGACATTTTGCTTCGTAATTCCGAGACAGTCTTTCTCCAGTATGGATTTGATATTTGTTGAAGGTCTATCCTTTCTGATTCTCTCTAACAGATCTCTAACAACACTCACGATGAATGGTTGGGAATATTCAAGTCAGACATTGATATTTTTGGTCATATTCAGAAAGCTCTCTTAGGTCTGGGAGTCATAGCGACCACGTATCCTTTCACTGTGGAATTTTTTTTATAGAGGAGAGCAATGCTTGTATGATCATTTTCAGGGTTCTGCTCCTAAAAACATGAACCCCATAGCCTACATATTTGGCATTTCCCGATCCGTCACATGATTTACGTTCAAATAAGACAGTTACATTAACAATTAACCATAAACACCATTGCTGTAGACTCTCTTGGCTTTTGACACTCAAGGAGTTAAGTAGCCCTTTGCATGGGTGACATGTGAATGAAACATAATAAAGGTAATTTACTGCAAGGCAAATTCCATAGCTAAAGGGTTCCCATGTTAAATAGCTCTTTGACCTTTACCGGCTGATTTCATAAAGAAGGCACAATCAGATTAGTCCAGGGAGGGAAAGGTCAAGCGCATTCACAGTTGTGGCTGTTCGGCTCGACCATGTAGAGCTTGTTTCAAAGTGGCATCCCAGAAAGCACCTATTGGCTCCAAGCGATGGGGCAGTTAGCCTTTGTGGCCCCAAGAGCCGTTTACATAAAGGGCAAGATCATGACATGATTCGCATGTCCTTTTTTATGTCCCAAATGGATACCTGGCTGAGAACATCTTCAACCTCAGTGATTCCCTCTAAGAATATTTGTCTTGGTTTCTCTGTTTCTATTAATGGGCTTAGAAAATGGCGTCATTCAATTCTATAGAATGAACCAGATGCTGACTATCCTCAAACCTTATCACGTTGTCTGTCTCCCCATCACCTCAAGCCTTTCTGCCATGATTGTACCCTGCTACCACTGGACTTTAAATTACATGTCATTCCATTATATTCATCCCTCTTACACCTCTCGAGTGTCCCTTTTACTCCAAAATGAAGTCACATATAACCTGTAAATTGCTGTGGGGCACTAATCGTGGGACGGGAGAGATGGAGAATGGCTTTAATCTAAATGAAGGGCAGAGGCAGCAGACAGTGCTTGTATCCCAAATGGCACCCCATTCCCCATAGTGGCACTTTCTGACCAGAGCCCTATGGACCCTGGACAAAAGTAGTGCACCATGTAGGGAATAGGGTACCATTTGGGATGCAGTCAGTGGCTGTGAAGGGGGATGATGCAATCAGTCGCCACAGCACAGACCACATTAACTCTGACTTTACCTCTCTGCTCACTCACTTTCAGACAGATGTCTCTCTCACACACCTCTTTGGCATGTCTCTTAGTTTGTCTTTGTAGCAATGTCATAAACATGCAATAATTATCTGTAGCCTACAACTTCTTTGTAATTGTACGAAATCTGACACAGCACTAATGGAGGATATTAATATAAGCATGATGCATAATGTGCAATGCATGCATAATGCCTTCTATCAAATCTTAGTGTATTAAATTATCATTCATTGGTACACAATATATACAACAGTATGTGGACACCCCTTCAAATTGGTGGATTCAGCTATTTCTGCCACACCTGTTGCTGACAGGTGTATAAAATTAAGCACACAGCCATGCAATCTCCATAGGAAACACTGGCAGTAAAATTGCCTTCTTGAAGAGCCCAGTGACTTCCAACGTGGCACTGTCATAGGATGTCATCTTTCCATCAAGTCAGTTTGTCAAATTTCTGCCCTGCTAGTGCTGCCCCGGTCAACTATAAGTGCTGTTATTGTAAATTGGAATGTCTAGGAGCAACAATGGCTCAGCAGTGCATTGGTAGGCCACACAAGCTCACAGAATGGGATCGCTGGGTGCTGAAGCATGTAAAAATCGTCGGTCCTCGGTTGCAACACTCACTATCGAGTTCCAAACTACTAACGCATGGCAAGTGGTACCGGAGTGCCAAGTCTAGGACAAAAAGGCTTCTCAACAGTTTTTACCCCCAAGCCATAAGACTCCTGAACAGGTAATCAAATGGCTACCCGGACTATTTGCATTGTGTGCCACCCCCCTAACTCCCCCCAACCCCTATTTTACGCTGCTGCTACTCTCTGTTTATCATATATGCATAGACACTTTAACTATACATTCATGTACATACTACCTCAATCAGCCTGACTAACCGGTGTCTGTATGTAGCCTCGCCACTTTTATAGCCTCGCTAATGTATATAGCCTGACTTTTTACTGTTGTTTTATTTCTTTACTTACCTATTGTTCACCTAATACCTTTTTTGCGCTATTGGTTAGAGCCTGTAAGTAAGCATTTCACTGTAAGATCTGTACCTGTTGTATTTGGCGCACGTGACAAATAAACTTTGATTTGATTTCAACTGCCTCTGGAAGCAACATCAGTACAATAACTGTTTGTTATGTTTCCAGGGCCGATCAGCCGCACACAAGCCTAAGATCACCATGTGCAATGCTAAGCCTCTGGAGTGGTGTAAAGCGTGGTGCAATTGGACTCTGGAGCAGTGGAAACGCATTCTCTGGTGTGATGAATCACGCGTCACCATCTGCTAGTCCAACGGACAAATCTGGGTTTGGTGGATGCCAGGAGAACACTACCTGCCCAAATGCATAGTGCCAACTGTAAAGTTTAGGGTAGGAGGAATAATGGTCTGGTTTGGGCTAGGCCCCTTAGTTCCAGTGTAGGGAAATCTTAAAGCTACAGTACAGCATACACAGACATTCTAGAATATTTTGTGCTTCCAACTTTATGGCAACAGATTGGGGGAGGCCCTTTCCTGTTTCAGCATGAGAATGCCCCCGTGCACAAAGCGAGGTCCATACCGAAATGGTTCGTCAAGATCGGTGTGGAAGAACTTGACTGGCCTACACAGAGCCCTGACCTCATCCTCATCGAACACCTTTGGAAAGAATTTAAACACAGACTGCGAGCCAGGCCTAATCGCCCAACATCAGTGCCTGACTTCACTAATGCTCTTGTGGCTGAATGGAAGCAAATCCTTGCAGCAATGTTCCAACATCTCGTAGAAAGGCTTCCCAAAAGGGTGGAGGTGGTAATAGCAGCAAAGGGGGGACCAACTCCATATTAATGCCCGTGATTTTGGAATGAGATGTTCGGGGAGCAGGTGTCCACATACTGTTGGTCATGTAGTGTACTTCATAACAGTCGATACTGTATAAATACACAGCCCATGGCCCTTTACAACATATGCTTTCATAATGCACTATTCACAGGTCTTACACAATATTCTTTATCAGACTGTAACTGACACAGTCAGTGCTGAGGTACTAATAAGGAAATAACACAAAGATTTACAAACACTATTATGATGCTACTTGTTGGGAGAAAGATGTTTATGTATGCTGCTCATTTTTACAGTACTTCTATACTACAGCCTTCAGTGTGTGTGTGTGCATGCTATGTGTGTGTGTCTCTGAGTACGGCGTATGAGTACTGTGTGGTGGAGGAGGCAGTTTGTCTTCCATGTGAATCCACAGTGCGGGGCCTGTCAGCGGGTTTTACAGCGCTCCCATTAAGGGCCTGACATGGTTAATGCTGATTGCGTAGGGCGCAGCGAGGACCTGACAGTAACGGTGCACTGAATGACGGAGATGATGTTAACAAGCTGGAGGAAGCGACTGGGGCCCTTGTTTACAATCTGGGGGTGCTAAACCTGTCTGGGAGATAGGAGATACCCCCCCCACCCCCAAACCTAACACCTCCCTGTGTAGCGCTGCCTCCCTCCCCGCCTGCCTGGCACGAACACACATAGAAAAAGAGCTGCATCGCAGGATAATTAGGGTGCCGGCAAGCAAAGCATCTGAATGTTTCTCCTCAGAGTACCTCGGATAAAACAGAGGTGCCTCAGATACAAAGTAAGGTGTTCCGTGCCCTTCTCTGTTCAAATCAGTTCAGGCTTTGTGAATGTCAAAGCAGTGGGGTCGCTATAGTTCAAATAGGTTTTTGAACTCTTACAAAGCTATGTTGAACCTTAAAAAGGTTTGGACGTATTTGAAGCATGTCTGATTGTTTTTCACTTCTTTTTTTCTGGAACTTGCTTTACCTTGGAACAAAACAGAATGATAAAGCTACACCCAAGTTAGACATGGTAGGCTACACTTTCTACATGTTGGCTAAGTTCAGTCAAATGGGCCTAATTTCGATGATGATCAAGGGACAACATGCTCAAAAACAATTACTGCTGAGAACTCACGTTTCAAATGAAGCTGTAAGGCCATTGCATAAATAAGTCCTCTTGTCAGCCTAGTGAAGTGACAGCTAATGAGCTTCATTAAAATGCTAAACAGGCCTTTTCCCCTCATTTTGCACTTGCTCTGTCCACTGCAAAGTGACCAGCTCGAGAATATTTCTAATTGCAAGTCAATTATGTCATTGAGCCCATTTAGAACTTCATTTGTATGCAAATGTAGGGTTATGGGGAAGGAGAGGGGTTCACCACTCAACAACATTAAATTGTATAAATAGAACATGATCTTAGACTGGGTTGCTTGGCTGGGCTAGAGAAACGTGGATGTTATCACTAGCAAACTCAATGAATGCATCATGTTTCAACATTTAAGAAGATATAAAATGAGTTAGTCTCCTGCTGCTGGCGCTCATTTAGTAAAAATCTGCTCAGCAAGCAGCCTTGCTTACTGTCTGAAACATGAGCTCATCAATTCATCAAATTATCATAAATTGTGGTTACTGAAGTGGGGTGGTCCCAGTAAATGATTTCCCGATGCATCATCCTGCTTTGGTATTTTTCTGTTGAGTACAGGCTTAGTGGAGCGTAAAGCAGTCTCATCAATAAGTAGCGGTGAAGAGAAGACATGGTGGAGAGCTACAGCGGTACGCCCTCTACTGGTGTTGACTGGGAATCGGCAGACAGCACAATAGGCAGTTTGATTTGAGTGCATCGTTTTTATTAAATTGATGCTCATGGGCATTTGGTTCAGGATAAGCTAAAGCTGTTGCTAAATGTTGAACACATAAAGGCAGTTCATTTCACATTTGCCAAGCAGGGGCAAGATATGAGGAATGAAGACTGTATTCATGTGGCCTACAGAGGAAGAAGTGGGCCACACACATACTACAGCTAGGGAAAGTTCGTTTTAAAGGTGAACTCCAACTTCCAGAAACCGGGCTATTTTGGACATGGAGTCAGATGGAAGGTGCTGTATTTCAAGCTCCCCTGTACGTTTTATTAGCGCATGGTGGAGCTCTGCACAGGAGACAGGGTTGTAAATTAGCTGCCAGAGGTGGCGTCAATACCAGAGAAAATCCTGTGACATTGTGAAGTCTGCCACCCTTCAGCAGTTAATGAATGGATGAAGTTAATACCATTTTTTGCAAATTCATTACTGTATTGGACTTGACAGGGCAGATTAATAATTGGTTTGTCACCCTTTTTTTTCTTCCAAATGATTAATATGCCTATTGATCAGGGCCTGGAAAGTGTGTGGATAATATGGAGAAAAATGAATGCACAAGCACTAGGATACAAACATCCAATGGGCACTTAAAGAGTGACCAGTAGTCAAAAACACTGCATCCAACTTAATCAAAGCTGCTCCGAGCCATGCTGGTTCTCAGTAGCGGTATCTATATACTGTCTAGATATAGTATGTGTACCACATGACACACTATCCCCTATATAGTGCACTACTTTTGAGCAGAGCCATATGGGGAATAGGGTGCTATTTGGGATGCTGACATAGAGTGGTGTGTTCCATGTGTATAGATTAGTTATAGATCAGTTAAGTGTGATCCATAGAGGGTGCAGGTATCATTCAAAGTGAAAGGGCTGTCCATTTAACACTGCAACTAATATCACAATAGTTATTTTTTTCTTTAATGAATATATACAATCGTTTTTGCAGACATGCATACATTTAGTATTTTTGCACACATCCATACATTGAACCTGTCTGCCATTTGATCTAAGATAAGTACGCCAGGTAGCCAAGCAGTTAAGTGCGTTGGACTAGAAATGTGTACGTTTCTGGTTGGAATCCCTGAGACAATAAGTTTAAAAAAAAAATGTGTTCTTGAGCAAAACACTTAACCCTAATTGCTCCTGTAAGTCGCTCTGGATAAGAGTGTCTGCTAAATGACTCAAAAGTTTGCCAAAATGACATGACTGATATCAAAGGGTTGTCCTCTTTATGACGTGTAATATGTATTTGAGTCAAATGTCTGAAGTATAATTGTAGTACCAGACCTACAGTAGCTGTTAATATAACTCAATCAGAAAATAGTTGTCATTTTCCACATGACATTTATTTTCTATCAAAACCTCTTTAATTGACAAAATATGTTGTTTTGTCACAACACTCATACAGCATCATCAAGGTTAGGAGATAAATTGCTTAGCACAGCTAGCTCCATTTCACTCCAGCCCAGATTAAGAAAAGCCCCAGCTCCTCTTTACAATAGAGCATTACCATATGAATGTGGCCCAGAGAACACTAGTCTTTTTAGCCCATCAATCTCCTCCGCCTCGTGCAGGAGATCCAGATAACCTCCAGAATATCCCCTCTTAACCTCCATTTGGTGGGATGTATTAAGAAATCGCTGTGAGACAGGGTGTTTGAGCAGCACGCCAGCACTGCCATTATTCTTCCCAAAACGAGTTATAACGCAATTAATCTTGTCCAGGAGGAAAAATATGGCACCTAAGTGAATTTTACATGAAGATCCACCCACTGCTTACCCACGGCGGGCCCTGACTGGTTGTGCAGTAATTGCGTTGTGACACAGAGGATGACTGGGGCTGGGGGTGAGCTGAATTAATGCTATGTTCATAGACGGCCGTGGTTCAGAAGTTTAAAAAAATACATACTGAGGAGACCGTCATATAGTCCAAAATGACAAAGAAAGGGTCAACTATAGTCAAATAAGAGAGTCAAATAGTACAAAATGAAGAAAAACACACACGTCTTGATTCATTTTAATAATATGATGATATACATGCAGACTTTTGTTACAGGCCTAAATATCCTTACATTGATGATCTTATTTCCCCCCTGACATCTTTTCCCCTCTCCTATATCCCAGAGGATTTCAGCCCATATTCCTGTCCTAGTCGTCTACGATGCTGCTGACCGTGACTTTCTAACGTCTCTGCAGTCAGACAGAGAACTAGCCAGCTGCCCTCTTGCTCCTGCTCCATACGGGATGGAGAGTGGCACAGTGGCGTTTCCCGTCTCCGAGCAGACAGGAAGTGATGATGACTCACTTCCTGCCAACCCGGTGCAGGAGACACCAGCTGTATCATGGCATTCTATGTACTCTATTCTATTTATTCAACGACAATAAGACTATTGCCGTTATAAGCACAAACATGACAACATGTCAAACTCCCTGGGACAAGGAAACAATGAATGTGATGTCAGCTTCTTTTACTGTAAAATCCTTCTATTTTAAATGATTTGTAGTAGGTGTGGAAACAAACTTCTAATTACTGTAACACAAACATAATGTATTATCTAACTGAATTATATTGAAGTATACAATGGTAATACTTTTCTTGTTTCATAAAAACAACATTACTCACCCTATTGAAATCAGTGAAATATATTGAATGTTTTTTTTGTTGTCTAATGAAATGTGTTTCATGAGGGTATGCATTAATCTCCTAGAACAAATATATATATATATTGTTATCCTCACAGGTGCTGGTTTGACTTGGTTTCAATTTTACAGATATATAAACTATTAAAGACTATTTTAATGCTCACATAATCATTAACAATATAATACATCAGTACAGTAACTGTCAGTGAAAGTCATAGGTAGATACATTCCCTAAAAGAGCCAGGAGTATTATTCTGTGGCAGAGGGTGATAGAGAACACATGTGAAATTGATTCCTGGTGTCTATATTTCATGTTGAAAATTGGCTCGTACATCCAGTGGTTTGATCTATGGGGCCGTCGTCTTAAGAAAAAACCTTAGTAAATGTGTAATTTCTCCCTTGATGGAACACAGGCGAGAGCCGATCATTCTTATTCCTCTGCCTCTTTCTCTCTCCTTCTCTCTCCCTCACCCTCTCCATTTCTCTCGCTCTCTTTCTCTTTCTATGGACAGCTCCGTTCCTGCCGGTTTACTGCAGCCTCCCCTCCCTCTCACCTTTTCTCCTCTTCTTTTCATGCTCCTTGATGTCTCCATTTTATTACTGCCCCTCCATTTATCAACCCATTTTTTTCTTTCTTTTAGGGAGTGACTTTCCCCATGCACAATTTAGGGGGGATTGTGATGGTGTGACTATCTGACTGGCAGTGAGGGTGAGGGGGGTGATGGGTTGCTGGTATGGGTGATGGGCTGGAGGAGGGAGATGGGCTACCCTCTATGCAGACTGGAGGATGTGAATAGAAACAGACTAGCATAGGTATAAATGGGAAAAAAAGGAGTCAAAATAAATGGGGCAAGTCATTGCCACTGATGTGTAAATGATAAAGGAGCTACGGCATCTATCTGCGGCCAAGAGAGGAAAGGAAGAGCCGAGGAAAAAGAAAAGAAGGAAGGAGAATGAGTGCATTATAATCAAGAGATGGTGATAATAATAGTAATGTGAAATTAGTTCTCTCTATCAATGGCAGACTAGGCAGGCCTTTTAATCAGGGTCTAAAAGGTGTGAATACTCTTTATCATCATTGAACTGTGTCCGGGGCTAATTGTGGCCATATTTCACTGTCCGGGAGCCCGGGTGGCGAACGATTTGGCCTGCTGGAGCTGCAGCGTGATTGAACACAGATAAAGTCAAGTCACAGGGAGGGCTCAGCTGGGAGCGAGGGAAGAGACAGACACTAAGTGAAACAGAGGGTCCCCCTTTCCTCCTCCACCCCTGCACCCCTTACCCCCTTCCCAAACCGGGTTGGATCTCCCCGCTGTTCAGGCCTGGGCTGTGTACATCAGATGAGGATGTTACGTTTCAGGATAGTCCCTTAGCTTAGCAGGATGGGATGGTCACATCTATACTGTATGTAGGCATACTGTATATATATATACTGTATGTAGGCATAAGTATGTAGGCATAAGAATGCATATCAAAGGAATGATTGTAGTTGATTGTTGGCCAAATTCATTAACAGAGAAACGCACAACTAGCCTCACATAATGAGTAGCCTTACCTGAGAGCTGGAGAGTCAGCAATCGTCCAGAGATTCATGGTCTAGCAGAATGTACAGTGGGAGAACAAGTATTTGATACACTGCCGGTTTTGCAGCTTTTCCTACATGTCTGCCATCTGTCATTTTTTTATCATAGGTACACTTCAACTGTGAGAGACGGAATCTAAAACAAAAAATCCAGAAAATCACATTGCATGATTTTATACCCCGTTTTCTCCCCAATTTCATGGTATCCAATTGTTTAGTAGCTACTATCTTGTCTCATCGCTACAACTCCCGTACGGGCTTGGGAGAGACGAAGGTTGAAAGTCATGCGTCCTCCGATACACAACCCAACCAAGCCGCACTGCTTCTTAACACAGCGCGCATCCAACCCGGAAGCCAGCCACACCAATGTGTCAGAGGAAACACTGTGCACCTGGCAACCTTGGTTAGCAGGCACTGCGCCCGGCCCGCCACAGGAGTCGCTGGTGCACGATGAGACAAGGATATCCCTACCGGCCAACCCCTCCCTAACCCGGACGATGCTAGGCCAATTGTGCATCGCCTCACAGACCTCCCGGTCGCGAACCCAGAGTCTCTGGTGGCACAGCTGGCGTTGCAGTATAGTGCCCTTAACCACTGCGCCACCCGGGAGGCCTACATTGTATGATTTTTAAGTAATTAATTTGCATTTTATTGCATGACATAAGTATTTGATACATCAGAAAAGCAGAACATAATATTTGGTACAGAAACCTTTTTTTTGCCATTACAGAGATCATACGTTTCCTGTAGTTCTTGACCAGGTTTGCACACACTGCAGCAGGGATTTTGGCCCACTCCTCCATACAGACCTTCTCCAGATCCTTCAGGTTTCGGGGCTGTCGCTGGGCAATACGGACTTTCAGCTCCCTCCAAAGATTTTCTATTGGGTTCAGGTCTGGAGACTGGTTAGGCCACTCCAGGACCTTGAGATGCTTCGTACGGAGCCACTCCTTAGTTGCCCTGGCTGTGTGTTTCGGGTCGTTGTCATGCTGGAAGACCCAGCCACGACCCATCTTCAATGCTCTTACTGAGGGAAGGAGGTTGTTGGCCAAGATCTCGCGATACATGGCCCCATCCATCCTCCCCTCAATGCGGTGCAGTCGTCCTGTCCCCTTTGCAGAAAAGCATCCCAAAAGAATGGTGTTTCCACCTCCATGCTTCACGGTTGGGATGGTGTTCTTGGGGTTGTACTCATCCTTCTTCTTCCTCCAAACACGGCGAGTGGAGTTTAGACCAAAAAGCTATATTTTTGTCTCATCAGACCACATGACCTTCTCCCATTCCTCCTCTGGATCATCCAGATGGTCATTGGCAAACTTCAGACGGGCATGGGCATGCGCTGGCTTGAGCAAGGGGACCTTGCTTGTGCTGCAGGATTTTAATCCATGACGGCGTAGTGTGTTACTAATGGTTATCTTTAAGACTGTGGTCCCAGCTCTCTTCAGGTCATTGACCAGGTCCTGCCGTGTAGTTCTGGGCTGATCCCAAATGCTAATTAATTACTTAAAAATCATACAATGGGATTTTCTGGATTTTGTTTTAGACTCCGTCTCTCACAGTTGAATTGTACCTATGATAACAATTACAGACCTCTACATGCTTTGTAAGTAGGAAAACCTGCAAAATTGGCAGTGTATCAAATACTTGTTCTCCCCCACTGTATGTCTGTTTGATTTTAACATAGGGTCAAACTGCAATGTGAAATGTAAATCTTCAACACGGTTATAAACTGTGTGATTTTATGTCACATGCATGTACTTCAACTGCACTATAGTTTCTTTATTCATGCAGGAAATACAGTGAACTCCAAAAGTATTGGGTTAGTGACAATTTTTGTTTGTTTTGGCTCTGTACACCCGTACTTTGGATTTGAAATTATACAACGACTGAGGTTAAAGTGGTTCAAATAATGTAGTGTCATTTTGGAGTCACTTTTATTGTAAATAAGAATTGAATATGTCTCTAAACAATTCTATATGAATGTGGATTGTACCATGATTATGGATAACTGTGAATGAATCGTGAATAATGATGAGTGAGAAAGTTACAGACGCACAAATATCATACCCCCTCCAAAGAAATGATGGGGCATGAGAGGGTAGCATGTCTTGTGGGTGTGATATTTGTGCGTCTGTAACTGTATTAGAAACATATTCTATTGTTATTTACAATAAGAGACTCCAAAATGAAACACAACCAAACGTAAAGCAAATGCATCCAACAAATGTGTAGTCACAAGCTTAATGTAGTCATTGTGTGATATGAATATGGGTCCAAATACTTAACTTTTTACTACTTTAATACACATAAGTGAATTTGTCTCAATACTTTTGGCCCCCTAAAATGGGAGGACTATGTACAAAAATGACTGTAATTTCTAAATGGTTCGCCTGATATGGATGAAAACAAAGCTGACCGTCTTTACTTTAACACCATAGTCTTTGTATAATTTCAAAGTGCTGGAGTACAGCGCCAAAACAACAACAAAGTTGTCACTGTCCCAATACTTTTGGAGCTCACTGTAGAAGCTGGTGGACTCAAACATCCAAATGTACAAAAACATTTATTTATTACAAAGGAGGGACGCATTTCCATAAGTCCCTGCAGAACGCCTGCCTATCCAACCATCCTTCGCTTTCACTATTTTCATTCATTTCCTCCCGTCCCTCTTCTCTAATCAGTTCTGTCAACTCTCCTGACTCTCACTCACCTTGGCAGAGAACATAAGTCACCTAGAAGGAAATAAACTTTTAATTAAACTTAAAGCTTCAGCAGCGGTTTGAAACCTCGGGACGAGACCGGAGGTAGAATGGATAGGGGTTAGTTGTGCCACTGCCCCCCTCCGCTAACTTCCTCTACCCAATCTGGGCCCTAACATCACGGAAGAGAGGAGGTAATTTCCATGAATTTTACCTAATGGACGAGGTTATGTCCTTAATAACCAACAGTGGATTGATGCCGGCGAAAGTGAGAGTGCTTTTCACCTCCTCAAACCTCCACCTATCCACTTGGAAAATGTCTCTCTCTGCCCCCCCCACCCCCCACCCACCCCCCGTGCGGCTGACACAATGATATGTACAGTGGTCTTGCTTGTTTGTGGAAGCTTAACCATGTTTGTGGCAAGGTAATGTATAATCCTGTCTGGGTCCATAGTGTTCTCTAGTTATGAGTCATTAAGCATCAATTGTGTACATCGTCTACTCTGGAGGGAAAACAATTTTACACAGGCAAACAGTCATCTTACCTAAAAGCATTTTACACACCGAATCCAAATGTCCTTTGAGCGTGGCTGCTATCCGATAGCCCTGTGGCTGTCAATAGTTCTCTGTGATGTGCTGGAGAGCTGGGAGGGCCGGGGGGTGGTTAAAGACACCGCGGCTGAGGATGAGTGTGTGCCTCTTATGATGTTCAACTGCAACTGTCTCCCTGAGGTGGATCTGGTTTCACACACACTACAGGGCCCAGGCACCTGATACCAGGAACATGCTGCAAACATTGGCTCCCAAAGTAAAATGCATCATCCAAAGAGCCACATAACACTATTAAGTAGAGGAGCTGTTAGCTAGTTGCTGAGAACCAGGCTGACTGGATCAGTGGTCCTGGTGTGAAATGACAGCTATTTAAGGGAGAAAAAAACATTCAGAAAGTGGAATCCATCTTAAAATGGAACTCAATCTAATTTCAGTGATGGACATATCATCGAATCATATTTGAGGGTCGAACATGGCTCCGGGTAGGTAAAAAAATATAATATAATAAAATGTCGGGAAATTTGGGTATTGACAGTAATTTTACAACAACAAAAATAAGCCAAAATCCATACTCATATTTAGATGATCCATATCAAATATTTACAGTCAGAGCAGGCCAAAGATTTACCAGGGCAGCTTTGATAACCAGGCCCCAGAGGCAATGCATTGTTAAAGTGGTGTACATGTGCGATACAGGCAGCAGGAATTAGCTGTAGAGCACCCTGGATGGCTGGGACCCCCGGAAGCATTCTGTATGGAGATGGATGAAGGCAATCCATGGCAAGCATCAACAACCCCATTAAGCCTGCTCCATAAATATGTATCATCAGGGGCAGCTGTCATAACTCACTTTACTACATTGATTTTAATCATATGAAATGTAAACACACGTATTATCAATATCTATGCAGAAAATAACGTTGTAATATGCAATTACAGGGTGGCATTGATTTGTTCCTCTCAATGTAATCATCCCCAATTGATTTAATAGGGCCATCACATGGGCAGGGCTTGGTGAATATTAGAAACGCAATTTTCATACATTTCTATCCACATGGAGATGGCTGTATTTCATTTTCATACAATTCTATCCACATGGAGATGGCTGTATTTCATTTTCATACATTTCTATCCACATGGAGATGGCTGTATTTCATTTTCATACATTTCTATCCACATGGAGATGGCTGTATTTCATTTTCATACAATTCTGTCAACATGGAGATGGCTGTATTTCATTTTCATACAATTCTATCAACATGGAGATGGCTGTATTTCATTTTCATACATTTCTATCCACATGGAGATGGCTGTATTTCCTTCAGGGGGGGAACCTAAACAAAACAGCAGGACTCCATGGGATGTTTGTGGGGGTTATCACAAACTGCATGCTCACTAAATCAATCTGTCACCACTTGTCACTGACCAATATCTACCGTTGTGTGTGTGTGTGTGTGTGTGTGTGTGTGTGTGTGTGTGTGTGTGTGTGTGTGTGTGTGTGTGTGTGTGTGTGTGTGTGCGTGTGTGTGTGTGTCCAGTGCCCTCAAATAACCCTTGACAGGCGTATTGAAGACGCAGTGGACCACATTGCACATGACTAGATCTTCAAAAGCCACACTACGATTGTGTTCTCCTGTCTATACATCAAACAGGGTTGAGTCCACAGGGAGAATAAAAGGAGAAAAGACAGGAGGGTGTGTAGTGGAATAAAAATGTTTTTCCACTTCACATAGCCTACAACAGTATTGGGCAAAACACACTCTTGAATTATTTGCAACGCTTGGCCAAGCATATTTTGTTGCCAATCTCTACGCAATAAGTATTGGAGAGAATGAAGAGGATATCTACTAGAGTCAATGATTAACAGTTTTGCTAACCCTTTTTCTAACATGAATTCATCTACAGTGATATACTCTAT
Source organism: Oncorhynchus clarkii lewisi (assembly GCF_045791955.1). NCBI lineage: Eukaryota > Metazoa > Chordata > Actinopteri > Salmoniformes > Salmonidae > Oncorhynchus > Oncorhynchus clarkii. The sequence continues at coordinate 22,006,991 of NC_092174.1, read as the reverse complement.
ATATCCTACGTTATGTATTCCGCATTTATGAAATGTGCCCAATCAATAACAATAACGACTGCAAGACGACATGAACTTATGTATATCAGGATACGGCTCTGTATGATAATGCTCATAGCGGCTACATATCACTGATGTGGTGTCGTGATAACCTCAGTATTCACTATGGAGAGAGATGATTCACAGCTCTCTCGCGTTCCCTATCTCATTCTCTCTCTCCTCTCTCTCTCCCTCCATCTCTCTCTCTCTCTCTCTCTCCACACGGTGAAGAGGACATACATTCCTGACTCATCCCGCAACGCGAAAGCAATTTCTCCACACATTTCCGCTGTCAGAGCCTCTGCAGATAGATTTTTCACTCTGCACAGCGCTGTGTTATCAGATGTGTCCGACAACACGTAGACTAGTCCTATTCTATTCTCCTATTCAGAGGTGGTTCTAATGAGGACAAACTACCACCATGACACCACTATGGATCCTCACCATCCTCACGACAAAATGGCAGCATTGAAATGAGAGGACAAAGAGGTCAGCTGACTGCATAAATTCTCATATTACCACACGCGTCTCGCCAAATGACTTGAGGTGTTATAATGGCCTGGTGGATGGTGGTTGAGGCCCATTGGCACATAAACATGGCAGTAGCCATCTCTCAAACTATCACTTCTCTAATATAATCAGTTTAATAGCTAGCCGGGCCTGATGGGAAACACAGCCATGGATCACATTATAGAAATATTTATTTGGAACCTCGAATACCTGACCGGTAAGATAATTAAGATGTCTACTAATTCATTTCAGCTGACAAGCTGGGTGTGTAGTGGGGGGAGAGTTTTTACTGGGCTTGACAGGGGAAGAGCCACGGCTGTACAACAATATAGCAGACAAGGCCTGTAGGGGAGAGACAGCTTGGTTATCTACTGTCTGTCTGTCTGTCTGTCTGTCTGTCTGTCTGTCTGTCTGTCTGTCTGTCCAGGGGTCTCTGGGACTTCAGGCTTGTTGTAGGAATATATCTCCAAGGTATTCATATAAGTCACCTGGGGACCGGCAGGAGTGTTCTTCTGCTTTCTGATTAATGCCGCTGACTAGAATGTGTGAATTGAAATGTGAGACAAAGTTAAAGACCAACGGAAGCTGTAAAGTGGACTGAGTAGATAGATGAAAATGGCAGCCAAATTGAGCTTTTACTGATAATATTGCTTTTATTCATAGAGTATGGTTACAGTATAGTTACTGAAAATAGTAGAGTAATAGCGGTAGTGTTGATGTAATCTCTATGCCTGAACAAATGTAGCTAAATACATCGTTTGCATTCCAGCATAAGGTGTAATGGAGTATAAACACTACTTTAGCTACCGCATTGCTGTGTTCTCAAACTCAAACTGAACCTAGACATAGACATATTCTACCTTTACTCCCTGGGGCCCACTCTAGCTTTGTGGTTTCTATTGCCTGCCTCCTCTCCCCTCCAGTGTCTCTGTATCATCACCATGCTGTCGGCCAGCCACTCCAGTGCTGCTGTCTCCTCTCCTCTCCCACTGCCTGCCAGCTATTGACCCACTAGGAATCATAGAGCCATCAAAGGTGCCGGCTGCTGGAAATGTGTTCATTTGCGGCGCGCTGGCGTGGCACCTGAGACTCTGGGGTAGTGACGGAGGGGGGGGGAGCAGGATGGGGGTCGGGAGACGGATAGCCAGTCAGCCCCAGCATAGCAGGTCCATATTGAAATTGTAGCCTGGGATGTGAATCAGTGGCTCAGCTACCAGGGGGCCATACATCAGTGTTAAAATAGCAGATTACTGTTAATGAATGATATTTGTGTTCAGCGTGTATGTCATGAGAGACCCCTCCTCCTCTCCTCACCACGATTCTGTCTGCACACACGCAATGCACCCTCCCTGCTCCCCTCCATCAGTTTTTTATATGACAGTGTTGAGAGTGGATTTCATTTAGTGAGTGATATTTAACTGTGCTTAATAACTGCCGGGCTAGCCGGGACACTCAGGCAGGCTATAGGCTGTGGAACCCTATAATCCACTCCCCACAACTTCTTATGAGGGAACATTCAAATGCACACTAGTCCTAGCCAGATTGTAATGATAGAGTGCCTGATGATGTAGGAATAAGAGAAACGGGAGATTTTCCTTCCTACAGGGCAGGGGAAGGACTTGGCTGTTCGAAATACATTTTCCACTGTTGATACAGTAACTAACCTGTCGTTAATGGTACACATGCATAAATAACAAAATATTTTTACACTTAATTAAATAAATGTTTTCATCATCCCCACCATCCTGCACATTTCCCATCTCCTTACCGGGCCAAAATAACTACATTTTTTTGGTTTCGTCCTCTTGGTTTGACCAATCCAGACCCAGATGTGGTTCTCTAAACTCAAAGTGTGTCAGGGAGAGTGATAAGGCTCCCTCATAAAAGTCCCCAGCAGATGTCACTCACCCATAAGCAAATGTGCCAGGCAATTTATACAGCTATGGTCCTTTCAGCCATCAGCCCATGACAGGAGGGCAGACCTCCCTTCTCACTACTGAGAAGGCACAAACAGCAAAATACAACAGATCATACACAAACATTTCTAAAGGTTGAGTAAAGTAAATTATAGACCAAATAAACAATGAACACTTCTTTCTTGTAAGTCAGTGATAGACAATACCACCCTGTTTTACGCATGCTCATCATACTGAATATGAATTCCCTCTATGTACGTACAGTAGACCTCATTCCCTTTGACCAACGTCAACATCGTATCAATCGCTCAGGAAGCAGCATTACCTCACTGTGATGGAATTTCCCTTGACCACACTGCGCTTTAATGAGACTAGAGGAGGCTACATTAGACACAAACATCCTCCCATGTGATGTCTCATCATCAAACAACTCTGAAATGACTTCCAAACCACTCCACACACACACACACACACACACACACACTCACTGTTCCATCCAGCCCCCCTGCTACCTTCTCCCTGACTGTTTGAGTCGGATGGGGGGGAATGTGTGGGGGGAGAGGGGGAGTCTGTGTGTTTTTATGGGCATAGTTCCACGTGGCCCAGAGGGTGGACGCTGCTTGGACCAGGAAGCAGGACACACCAGGACGCACCAGGACGCACCAGGGCAACAGGAAGAGGAAGACATTAGCCTGACTCTCAGTCTATTGACCACGTGATGGACTTTTAGCTCATCATGTCATGACAACACTCTCCCTTCACCTGCACACCCACACCGAGGGAGTGACTCACCAGAGGGCTTTCCAAAAGACATCTCTTTTAACGTGGTGCTACACAAGATCTCTGCCTTTGTGTGTAGTCGCTCACTAATTCCCCGACTGTGGCAGTGTCCTACACTGTATGAGTCGCATGTCTATTGTCTACATGTGCTTGACTCATGTTTGGGCTGACTGTCAGAGAGTGACCACATGGCAATGCTGACAATGTTATTTTCCTGACTGACACTGACCAATGACAATAGGACACTCTCTCTCCTGCAATGTGCGTGCTCATGCCGGACTGCCGGCGTGGACCCTGGCACTCCTCCGTTGTGGAAGCACCTGGCTGAAGAGCAGTCTAATTAGGAAGTTGTGAGCGGACTGAACCACCATGCTCCAGAGCCCCTGCTACAAGGCAGCAGCAGGCACCTGTTTCCTCTGGAACACTGTTGTTTGTATCCCTGTTGGCCTGTTGGCTCTGGCCGGCTTCCTGTAGTCACGGGACCCAGCTGTCTAGCCCTGTAGAGGCTCATCTAAAGAGCCACCACTACTACTAATATGATATCTTCTACTGGGCCTACTAGGCTGATCTCTTCTACTGGGCCTACTAGTTTGTTTCTTCAACTGGGCCTAGAATCTGATCTCTTCAAATGTGCTTACTGGTCTCGTCTACATTACTGGGCCTGGGTGCTGATCTCTTTTACTGGGCCTAATAGTCTCATCTCTTCTACTGGGCCTACTAAAATGATCTCTTCTACTGGGCCAATTAGTCTGATCTTATCTACTGAGCCTACTAGGCTAATCTCTTCTAATGGGCCTATCACTACTAGTCTGATCGCTTCTACTGTGCCTACTAGTCTGATCTGTAATTCTGGGCCTACTAGTCTGATCTTATCTATTGAGCATACGAGTCTACTCTATTCTACTGGTCCTATTTGTCAATTTTTTTCTACTAGTCCTATCACTACCAGCCTGATCTCTTCCACTGGGCCTAATAGTCTTATATCTTCCACTGGGCCTACTAGTCTCATATCTTCCACTGGGCCTAATAGTCTCATCTCTTCCACTGGGCCTAATAGTCTCATATCTTCCACTCGGCCTAAAAGTCTCATATATTCCACTGGGCCTAATAGTCTCATATATTCAACTGGGCCTAATAGTCTCATCTCTTCCACTGGGCCTAATAGTCTGTTTCTTCATCTGGTCCTACTAGTCTGATCGCTTCTACTGTACTTACTAGTCTGATCTCTTTTACTGGGCCTACTAGTCTGATCTCTTCTACTGGGCCTCCTAGAATATTTTATTCTAGTCCTATCACTACCCGCCTGATCTATTCTACTGGGCGTACCAGACTGATCTATTCCACTGGGCCTACAAGCCTAATCTCTTCTACTGAGCCTACTAGGCTGATATCTTCCACTGGGCCTAATAGTCTCATATCTTCTTCTAGACCTACTAAAATTATCTCTTTCTAATGGGCCTAAAAATCTGATTTTATCTACTGAGCCTACTAGGCTAATCTCTTCTAATGGGCCTATCACTACTAGTCTGATCGCTTCTTCTGTGCCTTCTAGTCTGATCTCTTTTACTTGGCCTACTAGTCTGATCGGTTCTACTTTCCTACTAGCATGATCTTATCTACTGAGCCGACAAGTCTACTCTATTCTACTGGTCCTACTAGTCTAATATTTTCTACTAGTCCTATCACTACCAGCCTGATCTCTTCTACTGGACATACCAGACTGATATCTTCCACTGGGCCTACAAGTCTCATCTCTTCTACTGGGCCTAATAGTCTGATATCTTCAACTGGGCCTAATAGTCTCATCTGTTCTACCGGGCCTACTAATCTGATCTCTTCTACTGGGCCTATCACTACTAGTCCGAACTCTTCCACTGGGCCTACTAATCTCATATCTTCCACTGGGCCTAATAGTCTCATCTCTTCCACTGGGCCTAATAGTCTCATATCTTCCACTTGGCCTAATAGTCTCATCTCTTCTACTGGGCCTAATAGTCAGTTTCTTCATCTGGGTCTACTAGTCTAATCGCTTCTACTGTGCTTACTAGTCTGATCTCTTTGACTGGGCCTACTAGTCTGATCTCTTCTACTGGGCCTCCTAGTCTGATATTTTCTACTAGTCCTATCACTACCAGCCTGATCTCTTCTACTGGACATACCAGACTGATATCTTCCACTGGGCCTACAAGTCTCATCTCTTCTACTGGGCCTACTAGTCTGATATCTTCAACTGGGCCTAATAGTCTCATCTGTTTTACCGGGCCTACTAATCTGATCTCTTCTACTGGGCCTATCACTACTAGTCCGACCTCTTCTACTGGGCCTACTAGTCGGTTTCATCAGCTGGGCATACAAGACTATTCTCTTCTACTGGGCCTACAAGTCTCATCTCTTCTACTGGGCCTAATAGTCTCATATGTTCTACTGGGCCTAGTAATCTGATCTCTTCAAATGGGCCTATCACTACTAATCCAAACTCTTCGACTGGGCCTACTAGTCGGTTTCTTCAACTGGGCATACAAGATTAATCTCTTCAACTGGGCCTACTAGTCTGACCTCTTCTACTGGGCCTAGTAATCTGATCTCTTCAACTGGGCCTATCACTACTAGTTTGATCTGTTCTACTGGGTATATCAATACTAATCCAATCTCTTCTACTGGGCCTACTAGTCTGTTTCTTCAACTGGGCCTACTAGTCTGATCTATTTTACTGGGCCTACTAGTCTGATCTCTTCCACTGGGCCTAATAGTGTCATCTCTTCTACTGGGCCTACTAGTCTGATGTTATCTAGTGAGCCTACTAGGCTAATATCTTCAACTGGGCCTACAAGTCTCATCTGTTCTACTGGGTTTACTAGTCTGACCTCTTCTACTGGGCCTAATAATCTGATCTCTTCAACTGGGCCTATCACTACTAGTTTTATCTGTTCTACTGGGTATATCAATACTAATCCAATCTCTTCTACTGAGCCTACTAGTCTGGGAATACAATACTAATATTTTCTACTGGGCCTGCTAGTCTGATGTCTTACTGGACCTATTAGTCTGATCTCTTCTACTGGAAATATTATTCTGTTCTCTTCCACTGGATTCTCCAGTCCTCTCCCCCCTCCATCCCTACCAGCCGGATGTCTTCCACTGGGCCTATTAGTCTGATGTCTTCCACTGGGCCTATTAGTCTGATCTCTTCTACTGGGCCTATTAGTCTGATCTCTTCTACTGGGCCTACCAGCCTGATCTTTTCTACTAGGCCTACCAGCCTGATCTCTTCCACTGGGTCTACCTGCTTGATCTCTTCCACTGGGCCTACCAGCCTGATCTCTTCTACTGGGCCTACCTGCCTGATCTCTTCCACTGGGCCTACAAGTTAAATCTCTTCTACTGGACCGAGTAGTCTGTTCTCTTCCACTGGGCTCTCTTCTCCTCTGCCTCCTCCACCCCCATAAGCCTGATCATTTTAATTGAAAGTCAGAGGAGGGCACTCTTGCGGTTTCATTATTAATTTAACACTCAGGGTAACTTAAAGTGCAATTTTCACCCACATGTGAAACAGAAAAATCAATGGAAACAACAGCACTAAGCATCAAGGTTGATTACAGATGCAGAAGCCGTAGGTGGCGGTGCAGAAGGTGTTTTTTAACTGTTTGCCTCCCCCTCACCGAGAATGTTTTGACACGGTCTCTGTAACACAATGCACTGGGTAAACAGTACCAAGTTGATCGCCCAGGCGACTGATTAAAAATTACATTTGGTTGTTGTGGCTTATTACTGGAGTTTGCACTCCTCCATTACATGGTAAGGATTAAATTGAAGGTATATATTGCTCTGTAATGCAATCTGTCCAGCAGTGAGAGATGAGAAGCATGCCCTTTGTGCTAAGCAGAGTCAGAGATGATTTAGGTGGAGCAGATGGGAAATTATAATCGGTTAGCCTAACCCTGAACGGCTAAAAGCTAATTTATTTGAAACCCCACTCAAGAATGACATTTTCCTCCCATGTTTTTAAACCCTGGTCACTAAAATTGATAATAGTGAAAGCTTTAAGATTTCTGAATAGGTGACATTTCCATGAATGGAAACACACTATTTTAGCTAGCTCCTTTTTTCAAACCTCTGACTGAATCTGTATACTAAACATTCAAATATTTCACAATTTCATAACACATTACATTTGCTTTTCTTTAGAATACCAATTGAGATACCAACAACATCAAATTAACCATTTTCATATCATTTTAAGCTTGAGAATTATGACCAGTTCCATTTGGTCATATAAAGATGTTTCCAGCAGACTTCCAGGCAGTCAGTAAATAAGGAAACTGAACAAAAAGCAGGAGATTATTTTTGTCCAAGTCATTTGGGTATAGGGGAAGTATGGTGACGTTCTACTTGAACCAATAGTCACAGCTGTGGGCTGTGCAAAAACAATCCTACGGATCGAGGAAGGCAGGTTGTCAACAGCATTCCCTCACAGGCGGAAGTGGAGGAAAGAACTGAGTACACATGGCCAACAACCAAGACAGATCTATTGAAAATGCTAGATACTGTATTTTGTCATGATAAAATAATACTAGAGGTGAATATTTATGTTCAGACATTTTTTGTTAAAATGTTAAAACATTTTTTAATTAGTGGTCTTGGATATTCTAATCTAACTGTTTTCAATTGTTCTCTCATAATGGATACAATAATATTGACCTTTAAGGAAGTCAATTTATGAATAATGATCAACCTTAACAAGCTCTGAGTCTGTCCTTTATCCAAATAATGGAAGATAGAATAATGGTTGATCAAGACACTGTGTCCAAACATGTCTCAATGGTGTCTGGCTGCTTACTGGCTTGGAGTGCAGCTAGGCCAGCCACTCATTGTAATTAGTACAACATTTCTGCCAAAGCACTGCCCCACACTCTCACACAATTAGTGTGTTTTACGTGATAATGAAATTATGAAAATGGTAGACACTTATTCAAACAGGTCCGGCATTACCATATTTTGAAATATTTGACTTAATTATGGTCCCGGAACTGGCGTTAAGAGACAAAGACTTTTAAAGCAGAGAGGCTCATAAAGTCCTTATTAAGAGAGGAGAGCGAGCTGGACCTAATGATGTGTTTGGAAATTAGGCCGATCAAACAGTTAATCCAAAGTCCTCCTTCCTGTAGGCAAAAAAACATCAAAATGAGACAATTAGACAGCCATTATTCTCACTGCCGGGCTACAAGTGGAGGCTGATATGCATAAAGTGTTTATCAAGACGGACAATGTCCACTTAGAAAGGATCCACTAAAATGCTGAGCCACTTCACTGTAAACAGGGGTAGAACAAAAACAGCTCTGTAGCTAAGATTTGGGGGGTTGGTAAGGAGTGTTATTAGTGGTCCTCAATCAAGAAGTAATTTAGTATTGTCTGCATAATGTTGTATAATAAATTACAGTAACTGAATGAACGGGCAAAGCTCTCAGAATACAGTACATACATAGATCTAGATGAGAGGAATGATGAGCTAGGAAGATGTACTTAATGTATTTTATTTCCTATGCTTTTACCTTTATAAGCTAAGAGGAGAGAAGTACTGTATATATTCAGTTAATTGCCACAACCTAAAAAAGAACACTTGATTTCAATAAAATACACAAATTCTCTATAGGGAGCTCTACCGTTTTTGTTCTCTCCTCACATATTTTTTTTAATGTACCCACAATTAACAATCTCTTTCACAGAATCCAGAGGACACACGCCTTCATTCATTGCACCCCTTAAATCTTTATTTACCCTGCCTGTCTAGGTCGAACCTGAACACCAAAACACCCATACCTCCTCCCCATCTCCATCCCTATCTCAATCCCTGTCCCTATCCCTGCACACAGGTAAATGGGTATCTGTGAGCCTGTGAAGGGGTGGCCGTGGTGGTGTGCAGGAGGAGGATGCAGGATAGGGATAGCTGTTACATGTCTGCCATTTGCAAATGGTTATTAATTGCATGGCGGGATGAAGTGTGGGGTGGCGGGCGGGCGGGTGGGCGGGCGGTGACGGTGGCGGCAGCAGGGCGACAGGGCGGCCGGTCTCCGCGGCCAGGCTCCGGCACATAGCTCTTCATCAGCCCCCAGCCGTCAAAGCTGCACAGACAATTACAGCCCTCTGATTGCTATCAGACAGGGAGGGGATTTTTACAAATTAGGGGATAAATAGAATTTTCCACATGCCTAATGGCAGGGGCTGGGGAACAGTAATGAAAAACTATACATCACAATCAGGCCGACAATCCTATTCATAGCAATGCATTATTCTCACTATTCATAATAATAGCGCGGTGACAGAGACTGTGCTGGCCCAGGCCACCACAATGGCATAATAGGGGGATTCTGCCAATCCGACATAGGCTCCCTAAAGCTGGGCCATTTCTGGAGAGCTCATTTTTCTACACATTTTCTTCTCTTTTTTCTTGATTCATGTTGGTTTTTCTGTAATTCAAGGATAGTTTATTATTTCAATACTGTTCAGCTCAAGCAGTCCATTCATTCAAAAGAAGAAAATACAAAAAAAGCGTACAGAAAAAGGGGTTCCAAAAGGGTTCTTTGGCTGTTCTCATAGGAGAACCCTGTTTGGTTCCAGGTAGGACCCTTTTTGGTTCTAGGTAGAACCCTTTTGGGATGCATGTAGAACCCTTTCCACAGAGGGTTCTACATGGATCCCAAAAGGGTTCTACCTGGAACTAAAATGGGTTCTTCAGAAGGTTCTCCTGTGGGGACAACCAAAGAACCTGTTTAGTTCAAGATAGTACCTTTTTTTTCTAAGAGTGTACCGTTTACTAATTTGGCAAGTTAGAGAAAGTGTCACAGTCAAGGGCTATTGCAGTTATTCTTTGCAGTACTGTCTCATAAGTGAAGATCTAACAAGACTTTGACCAATAACTAGGCAGGGTAGCCTAGTGGTTAGAGTGTTGGACTAGTGACTGGAAGGTTGCAAGTTCAAACCCCCAAGCTGACAAGGTACAAATCTGTTGTTCTGCCCCTGAACAGGCCATCATTGAAAATAATAATTTGTTCTTAACTGACTTGCCTAGTTAAAAAAAAGAAGCTTTCTTTCCATGAAACATTTATCCAGAATAGTTTTGATCATTCTCTCTATATTGAAAGTATCATAGAAATCTGGAGCTGCTATAAGATCATTGTAAAGTAAATTAAAGACAAAAAAAAGAAATGAAAAAGTTTCTGTACAATTTAAATTGAAACTGGATGAATTATTCTAACTGCAGGCTACTACCATCCCTTCAGACAGTCAGAACACACACTGAACACACACACATACAGAAGACACACACAGCAAATTCCCACACACAAACCTAACTCACACTCTTCCATTTACCAGCACAATCAGGCCAGAGAGATCCAATTTTCTTCTGAACTACACATGCGGTGAGCCCGGACACTCTTCATCTAAAACGCTACAGGCAACTCCTTACCAGGGTAGCCAAAGTTATTGCACAAAGCTAACAATATAAACCAGCCAACCCTCACTATCCAAGACCTGGCAAGACTCAACGAGACATGTACTATAAGTACAAAAAGAGAAACTCTCAACCAAAATCCTATTCCAGTCATTAGGTTTAATTTGCTTGTTTGGCAGCTCCTACACGCACCCAGTCCTTATTCCTCTCCTTCCCTGTCCCCATCCTAAGGACACTGTAAATGGTGTCTGTACTACAGTGGTTTCCCAACAGTGACAGTCAGTGAGCTAAGGTCTCGCAACACATCCTCACCGTGGTCCAGTCTGACATGGGATGTGCTCCTAAAAAGCATGCATAGTTGAATTTGTATGGAAAACGGTGTGGGTCTCCCCTCAGGACAGGAAGAGGACAGGGTTGGAGTCAGAGGCAAGAGACAGAGATCAAGGAGTGTTGTGTGTGCTGTAGCTACAATGTAAAGATCCTCTGTGCATCATGTACACACACACACACACACACACACACACACACACACACACACACACACACACACACACACACACACGGGTACAGCCTCATTAGTCCAGCAGTAGTGGGATTAACAACAGCACTGACATTTGGTGCCTTGTAAGTCTATAAAAACAGCCAAACGAGGTGTTTGGGGTGGTGTGTCTGTATGTAGGTTTGTGTGTGTGTGTGCGTTTGTTCCTGCTTGCGTGAGTGTGACTGTGGCCGCATGCACTTCCTCCACCCTCCTCACCTTCGCCCACGTCTCATTCCGTCTCATTAAATATGGATATCTCATCACACACCCTCAGCAGGCAGGAGCTCGCTAGGGCCTATTTGCATGCAGTAAATTCCTGCCAGCGACAGGGATAGAACAGGGCAGGGACAGGGAGGGCTGAGGTGTTCACAGGGATAGGACTGGCCTGCTAATGGGCTGCCATGCGTGGCCAGGGTGGGCTGCGAGAGAGAGCGAGAGAGCGATAGAGAGAGACATAAAGAGAGAGAGCGAACGCCCCTGGACCTGGAATGGAACACCGGCAGAGGCCTCCCAAATAATAAAAGAGGACAACGTACAGTATGTCTTCATTGACTCGTCCCTAATGAGAATGATCTTCCCTGCTGATAAAAAGACAAGCGTTTGTTGTAAAATGTAACATCCTAACAATAATTATTGACTTGATTCCTGTTGCCCGGGGCTTTGCAGGGAAAACATTAGGCTAGCATCCTGCTCATTAATCATTGCTGCAGAGGCATAACTACGCTGTTATGGCTCTGATATTCTAGTTATAGACCAGCTCCACTGGATCCCACTACACAGGCGGTGGAAAATAGACTCCATGCAAAGCCAGACAGGTTTAAATCACAAAGACATAAAGTATTATTATACATTCCCTGTCGTTGGATGCAAATTAGCTTGTTAGGAAAAATATAGTGTACCATCTGCGGTAGGGGAACCTGTTGAGTTCTGGGTTTAGGGGCAGAGGAGGCTGGTGAGGGGAGGAATGGTATCAAACCATGTGTTTTGATGCGTTTGATACAATTCCTTTCATTCTGTTCCAGCCATTACTATGAGCCTGTTGCCCGATTTAAAGTGCCACCAGCCACCACTAGTTCTGGGCCCTTGGTGCCCATTGGGAGGTGTAGTCTCAGAGCGGGTAACCCTGGTAATTGAGCGTCAGTGGGTGCGTGGCACAGCACATTGTGTCTGTCCTCAGGCTCACTTGTCTGCCTTTGTTCAGTGGACCCCGAGATCAATCACTTTGGATCAAGTTTAAAGGAAGTGTGGGAGGTGAGCTCTAAGATACACACACACACACACACCTGTGCATGGGTACGCAGAAACACACATACACACAAACACACACCAAGGTGACAAGCAGCCGGCCGAAGCCACGATCGATAGCAGACCAGGGAATCAGCAACAGGGAGAGGGGAAAAACAATCACCTATCAGATTGAAACTGACTTCTCCTTGTATCTTTAGGGTCCTGTGACAATAGATTGGACAGGAAATCCAATGGCAAGCAGAGACAAAAAAAATGCTCTAGCCGGGGCCATTTTAATCTGTGACAGTGCAGGGATCTGGTGAAAACCATTATCACGTACTCCCTGTCTCCGATAAGAGGCCTCTAATCTGTTTGCTGGAGGTATTGAACAAATGCATTTGTGCCACTGACAGAGGGAGGGGGGATGGAGGGATAGGGACTGATGAAAAATGAGAGGATGAGGATGTTGGAAAAACTTGTGTGGAGATGATGGCCTTTTCATGACAGAGAAAAGAGAGAGTGAGGAGAATGAAGAGGTGTCTGGGTGTACTAACAAGAAATGTTTGCTTCCCGAGGTAGGCAGTAGTTTGAGATTTAAGAAGAAAGATACAGCATGTTTAAACTCTACAACATAGGTCTAGTGTACTGCTACCATATAATGGTAAATTCAGAGCCATTATTAGCCATTTGAAATAGTTAGCAGGTTCAGGATAAAATGTTTCAGATAATGATTTAACCTCCAATGAGAAGAGCATAACATGGCCTCCCGAGTAGCGCAGCGGCCTGAGGCACTGCATCACAGTGCTAGTGGCATCGCTACAGTCCCAAGTTTGATCCCAGGCTGTGTCGCAGACGGTTGTGACTGGGAGATCCATGAGGTGGTGCACAATTTGCCCAGTGTCGTCCGGGTTAGGGGAGGGTTTGGCCGGCCAGGATGTCCTTGTCCCATCGCGCTCTAGCGGCTCCTTGCCGGGCACATGCACGCTGACTCGTCGCCAGTTGTACGGTGTTTCCTCCGACACATTGGTGCAGCTGGCTCCTGGGTTAAGCGAGCAGTGGGTCAAGTACCAGTGAGACTTGGCAGGGTCGTGTTTCGGAGGACGCATGGCTCTCGACCTTCGCATATCCTTAGTCCGTATGGGAGTTGCAGCGATTGGACAAGGCTGTAACTACCAATTGGAAATTGTATTTTATTTTATTTTACCTTTATTTAACTAGGCAAGTCAGTTAAGAACAAATTCTTATTTTCAATGACGGCCTAGGAACAGTAGGTTAACTGCCTGTTCAGGGGCAGAACTCCTGAAAAAGGGGTACAAAAAATACAAAAATAAAGAGCATAACATATACTTAAATCATGTAGTATGTAAAGGTGGAATTACCTGCATAAATTGGTAATCAAATTTGATCTTCATCTAATAGACAGACATAGTACGCTTAAACTAATAACACACAAATTATTGTATTTTCTTGTCTATATTGATACATCCTATAAACATTCACAGTGTAGGTTGGGAAAAGTATGTGAACCCCTAGGCTAATGACTTCTCCAAAAGCTAATTGGAGTCAGGAGTCAGCTAACCCGGAGTCCAATCAATGAGATGAGATTGGAGATGTTGGTTAGAGCTGCCTTGCCCTATAAAAAACACTCGCAAAATTTGAGTTTGCTATTCACAGGAAGCATTGCCTAATGTGAACCATGCCTCGAACAAAAGAGATCTCAGAAGACCTAAGATTAAGAATAGTTGACTTGCATAAAGCTGGAAAGTCTTTATGTTCATCAGTTCACGGTAAGAGAAATTCTTTATAAATGGAGAAAGTTCAGCACTGTTGCTGCTCTCCCTAGGAGTGGCCGTCCTGCAAAGATGACTGCAAGAGCACAGTGCAGAATTCTCAGTGAGGTTACGAAGAATCCTAGAGTGTCAGCTAAAGACTTACAGAAATCTCTGGAATATGCTAACATCTTTGTTGATGAGTCTACTTTACGTAAAATACAAAATAAGAATGGTGTTCATGGGTGGACAACACAGAAGAAGACACTGCTGTCCAAAAAAAACATTGCTGCACGTCTGAAGTTTGCAAAAGTGCACCTGGATGTTCCACAGCACTACTGGACAAATATTATGTAGACAGATGAAACTACAGTTGAGTTGTTTGGAAGGAACACACAACACTATGTGTGGAGAAAAAAAGGCACAGCACACCAACATCAAACCTCATCCCAAATGTAAAGTATGGTGGAAGGAGCATCATGGTTTGGGGCTGCTTTGCTGCCTCAGGGCCTGGACAGCTTGCTATCATCGACCGAACCATGAATTCCCAAATTTATCAAGACATTTTGCAGGAGACTGTTAGGCTATCTGTCCGCCAATTGAAGCTCAACAGAAGTTGAGTGGTGCAAAGGACAACGACACAAAACACAGAAGTAAATCAACAACAGAATGGCTTCGACAGAAGAAAATATGCCTTCTGGAGTGGCCTAGTCAGAGTCCTGACCTCCACCCAATTGAGATGCTGTGGCATGACCTCGAGAGAGCAGTTCACACCAGACATCCCAAGAATATTGCTGAACTGAAACAGTTTTGTAAAGAGGAATGGTCCAAAATTCCTCCTGACCGTTGTGCAGGTCTGATCTGCAAAGACAGAAAACGTTTGGTTGAGGTTATTGCTGCCAAAGGATGGTCAATCAGTTATTAAATACAATGGTTCACATACTTTTCCACCCTGCACTGTGAATGTTTACACGGTGTGTTCAATAAAGACATGAAAATGTATAACTGTTTTGTGTGTTATTAGTTTAAGCACACTGTTTGTCTATTGTTGTGACCTAGATGAAGATCAGATCAAATTTTATGACCAATATATGCAGAAATCCAGGTATTTCCAAAGGGTTCACACACTTTTTCTTGCCACTGTATCTGTAGTATACTAGTCTGTTTACTGTGTTCACCAGCAGTCAGCGAGGCCTAGGCAGTGCCGCCTCTGCCTGTATGCAGACTATGTGCTGCGTGTAGGGGGCCCCGGACCAAAACAGTAAACAGTACTGTTGAGTGATAAAAGTAGAATACACAAGGTGCCATTTCCACATTTGGTTGTGCATCAGCAGTTATCCACTTGTTGTCAGTCACTGACAGTCCTTCAATTAGCCTGTCAGCTACCTTTTTTATTGATACTGTAGGTAAGGATGTCTAGCCAGCTATCTAAACCTTGTAGTAATCATCACCAAATTACCAACCAGGCTCGCAGGGCCCCCATTGATTTTGTTAGTCACTCTGACTTTGATATCATATGACTGCTTACAAGATCCTAGGCTTACAGACGCGTAACTTCACAATGGTATGTCATACACAGTAATTGGAGAAGGTCATGGGAAAGTAATGCTGCTATGAAAGTTGATATACATCTTATCATAAGTGTTCATCCCCCTTAGATTACTTCACATTTTATTGTGTTACAGTGGGATTGAAATGGATTTCATGTAAAAAATAATAATAATAAATTGTCAACGATCTATACAAAATACTAAATTCTTCAAGCTCTGTCAAGGTGTTGGGGATCATGGCTAGACAGCAATTTTTAAGTCTTGATTTAAGTCAAAACTGTAACTTTGCCACTCAGCAACTCCAGTATGGATTTGGCCCGGTGTTGTAGGTTATTGTCCTGCTGAAAGGTGAATTCCTCTCGCAGTGTTTGGTGTAAAGCAAACTGAAGCAGGTTTTCCTTTAGGATTTTACCTGTGCTTGGCTCCAACCCATTTCTTTTTATCCTGAAAAACTCCCCAGTCTTTGCCGATGTCAAGCATACCCATACCATGATTCAGCCTCCACCATGCTTGTAAATAAGGAGGCATTACTCAGTGATGGATTTGTCACAAACAAACAAAAGGCTTTCTTTGCCGTGTTTTTTCTGCTCAATATTATTTTAGTGTCTTGTTGCAAACAGGATGCATGTAAAAAAAAAATAAACTTCTGTATATTTGTATTCTTCTTTTCACTCTGTTATTTAGGTCTTTATTCTTGGAGTCACTACAATGTTCTTGATCCATCCTCAGTTTTCTCCCATCACAGCCACTGAACAGTTTTAAAATCACCGTGATGAGCAGTTGACTTCCTCTCCTGCAGCTCAGTTCAGAAGGACGACTGTATCTTTGATGCGTCTGGGTGGTATAATACAAAATCCACAGCACAATTATAAACTTGACCATGCTTAAAGAGATATTCAATGTCTGATTTGTTATTGTTACCCATCTACCAATCACTGGCTTTTTTTACGAGGCTTTTGAAAAGCTCCCTGTTCTCAGTAGTTGAATCTGTGCTTGAAATGCAATACTGGACTGAGGGACGTTACAGATGTTGTATGTATGGGGGACAGGGAAATGGGTAGCCATTCAAAAATCATACCAACCCCTATTATTTCACACAGAGTGAGTCCGTGTAACTTACTTTGGTGGATGTCTGACTGACGACATTTTCACATGATTCTACATGTAGAGTTGGTTTGCACTCGGTTAGGAAATTATAGCTGGCAGATGCTACCGGTGTGTCCGTGCCTTTAGAGCCACACATCTCTTTAAGAATTCACATGTAAACTCATGGGAGTCTGCATGGCATTTTCCTCACACCAGCTAAAGTCAGGGCTGCAATGTTGTTGAGAACTGAAGCTACACTTTTGCAGTTGTCCATAGCTATGTCTTTTCAAAAAAACGTGGTAGCAAAGTTTTTGCAAAGGTACAGTGCATTCGGAAAGCATTCAGACCCCTTGACTTTTCCACATATTGTTAAGTTACAGCCTTATTCTAAAATGGATTCAATTGTTTCCCACCCTCATCAATCTACACACAATAACACATAATGACAAAGCAAAAACATGTTTTTAGAAATGTTTGAACGGAAATATCACATAAGTGTTCACACTCTTTACACAGTACTTTGTTGAAGCACCTTTGACAGCGATTACAGCCTCAGTACTTTTTTCTATGACTCTACAAGCTTGGCATACCTGTATTTGGGGAGTTTCTTCCATTCTTCTCTGCAGATCCTCTTACGCTCTGTCAGGTTGGATGGGAAGCGTCACTGCAGAGCGATTTTCAGGTGTCTCCAGAGATGTTTGATCGGCTTCAAGTCCGGGCTCTGGCTGGGTCACTCAAGGACATTCAGAGACTTGTCCCGAAGCCACACCTGCATTGTCTTGGCTGTGTGAGTCATTAGATCATTTCTTTTGGTACTGTCCATATGTAGCTTGTTTTTGGTCACAGGTCCAGGAATGGCTGAAGAATTGCAACATTTACCTGGAGCTAACTCTGCAGATAGCACTACTTGGCTATTTGAAAAGTCATAGTCAATCGATCAATAATATAATAATACTTTTAGCAAAAATGTTTCTCTTTAATTTACAATCTGTAGAAACTATGAGAATAGAAAGGTTAAGAACGTTTGTGAAACATGTAACGCTCAATGAGTGTATAGGTGTGGAGTCAGGCGCAGAGAGCAAAAGGATGCGGGAAAAACACGCTTTAATGTCCAGAATAAATCACAGGAACAAAATAGAAAATAATAATGTGAAAAAATAAAGGACAGCGAGAAACCCGAAATGCAAACACAAACCACTCTAACACATACATACGAACAAGCCCGCACAAACAGAAGCGGGCTGAACGAACTTATATAACCCCACCCTAATAACCAAACAAGAAACAGGTGAAACCAATTAGACAAAACCAAACGAGCACAGAACAAAGGATCGGTGGCAGCTAGTAGACCGGCAACGACGACCGCCGAGCGCCACCCGAACAAGAAGGGGAGTCACCTTCGGTAATATTCGTGACAGTACCCCCCCCCCCCTGACGCGCAGCTCCCGCAGCGCGCCGACGCCGGCCTCGGGGACGACCCGGGGGCCGAGGCGCCGGGCGATTCGGATGGAGGCGATGGAACTCTCTCAACATAGATGGATCCAGAATATCCCCCACCGGGACCCAGCACCTCTCCTCCGGACCGTACCCCTCCAAGTCAACGAGGTACTGCAAGCCCCTCACCCGGCGTCTCGAGTCCAGAATAGCTCGTATCGTGTACGCCGGGGACCTCTCGATGTCCAGAGGGGGCGGAGGGACCTCCGGAACCTCACCTTCCTGCATGGGACCAGCTACCACCGGCCTGAGAAGAGACACATGAAACGAGGGGTTAATGCGATAATACGAAGGAAGTAATAATCGATAACAAACCTCGTTTATTCTCCTCAGGACTTTAAATGGCCCTACACACTGCGGACCCAGCTTCCGGCAGGGCAAGCGGAGGGGCAGGCTTCGGGTCGAGAGCCAGACTCTGTCCCCTGGTGCAAACACGGGGGCCTCACTGCGGTGACGGTCAGCACTCTTCTTCTGCCGTCCACTCGCTTGGCATAATGACTCCTGGACGGCCCTCCAGGTCTCCTTAGAGCGCTGCACCCACTCCTCCACCGCAGGAGCCTCAGTCTGGCTCTGATGCCATGGTGCCAGGACTGGCTGGTACAGTACCCCAACACACACTCAAATGGTGACATGTTGGTAGAGGTGTGGCTTAGTGAGTTCTGGGCCATTTCTGCCCAGGGGATGTATCTCGCCCACTCCCCTGGCCGGTCCTGGCAATACGACCGCAGAAACCTACCCACCTCCTGGTTCACTCTCTCCACCTGCCCTTTACTCTCCGGGTGATACCCTGAGGTCAGGCTGACCGAGACCCCCAGACGTTCCATAAATGCCCTCCACACACGGGAGGTAAACTGGGGACCCCGATCAGAAACTATATCCTCGGGCACCCCGTAGTGCCGGAAGACATGGGTGAAAAGGGCTTCCGCAGTCTGCAGGGCCGTAGGGAGACCGGGCAATGGGATAAGACGGCAGGACTTAGAGAACCGATCCACAACGACCAGGATCGTTGTGTTCCCCTGAGAGGGGGGAAGGTCAGTAAGAAAATCCACCGATAGATGGGTCCACGGCCGTTGTGGAACGGGGAGGGGTTGTAATTTCCCTCGTGGCAGGTGCCTAGGAGCCTTACTCTGGGCGCACACCGAACAGGAGGACACATAGAATCGCACATCCCTCACCAAGGTGGGCCACCAGTACTTCCTTCTAAGACCTCGCACTGTCCTAGAAATACCTGGGTGACCCGACGAGGGTAGACTATGAGCCCATCGAATCAATTGATCACGAACAGCGAGCGGCACGTACCTACGACCCTCCGGACACTGTGGAGGTGCAGGTTCCTCCCTTAGCGCCCGCTCGATGTCCGCGTCCACCTCCCATACTACTGGTGCTACCAGCTTAGCCGTCGGAATGATGGGAGTAGGATCGATGGACCGGTCCTCAGTGTCATAGAGTCGGGACAGCGCGTCAGCCTTAGTGTTGAGGGAACCTGGTCGATACGATATAGTAAAACAAAACCTAGTGAAATACATGGCCCACCTTGCCTGACGAGGATTCAGTCTCCTAGCTGATCGGATATACTCCAGGTTACGGTGGTCAGTCCAGATAAGGAAAGGGTGCTTAGCCCCCTCAAGCCAGTGTCTCCACACCTTCAGGGCCTTAACCATAGCCAACAATTCCCTGTCCCCCACATCATAATTCCGCTCCGCCGGCCCGAGCTTCTTCGAAAAAAAGGCACAGGGGCGGAGCTTCGGTGGCACACCTGAGCGCTGTGAGAGCACCGCTCCAACCCCAGCCTCGGATGCGTCCACCTCTACTATGAACGCCAAAGGGTCCGGATGCGTCAACTGCAAACGCACCGGCCCCCCCCTTCAGCAGTGAGGTAATAGGAGCTGCTACCTGACCAAAACCCTGAATAAACCTCCGGTAGTAATTGGCAAACCCTAAGAACCGCTGCACCTCCTTTACCGTGGTCGGAGTCGGCCAATTACGCACGGCCTTGACGCGGTCACCCTCCATTACCACCCCCGAGCTGGAAATGCGATAACCCAGGAAGGAAACGGCTCGTTTGGAAAACTCACATTTCTCCGCCTTCACGTACAGGTCATGCTCCAGCAGTCGTCCAAGAACCTTGCGCACCAGAGACACATGCGCAGTACGTGTAACGGAGTAGATCAAAATATCGTCAATATACACTACCACACCCTGTCCGTGCAGGTCTCTGAGAATCTCATCCACGAAGGATTGAAAGATAGCTGGAGCATTCTTTAACCCGTATGGCATGACGAGGTACTCATAATGGCCAGATGAGTGGAAAACTGCATTTAGCACTACATCTCCCTCCCGAATACGCACCAGATTATACGCACTCCTGAGATCCAGTTTCGTGAAGAACTGCGCTTCGTGAAATGATTCCACTGCCGTAGCAATGAGAGGTAGTGGGTAACTAAAACCCACCGTGATGGAATTTAGACCTCGATAATCAATACACGGACGCAACCCACCATCCTTTTTCTTCACAAAAAAGAAACTCGAGGAGACGGGTGACATGGAGGGCCGAATGTACCCCTGTCCCAGAGCTTCGGTGACATATGTCTCTATAGCCAATGTCTCCTCCTGGGATAAAGGATACACATGACTCCTGGGGAGTGCAGCGTTTACCTGGAGGTTTATCACGCAATCCCCCTGTCGATGGGGTGGTAATTGGGTCGCCTTCTTTTTACTGAAAGCGATAGCCAAATCGGCATACTCAGCGAGAATGCGCACGGTGGAAACCTGGTCTGGACTCTCCACCGTTGTCGCACCGATGGAAACCCCTATACACCTGCCTGAACACTCATCAGACCACCCCTGGAGAGTTCCCTGTTTCCACGAAATCGTAGGATTGTGAATAGCCGGCCAGGGAATCCCCAGCACCACCGGAAACGCAGGTGAATCGATGAGGAACAGACTAATTCACTCCTTATGATTCCCCTGCGTAATCATCTCCAAAGGAATTGTGGCTTCCCTGACCAGCCCTGACCCTAATGGTCGACTATCTAAAGAGTAGCAGCTAGCAGATGGTCTAACCGGATCGACAGGTCTATTAGTTCATCCAGGCTAAGCGTAGTGTCCCGACAAGCCAGCTCCCTGCGGACGTCCTCTCTCAGGCTACACCTGTAATGGTCTATCAGGGCCCTGTCGTTCCACCCTGCTCCAGCGGCCAAGGTCCAGAAATCCAGCGCAAAGTCCTGCGCGGTCCTCGTCCCCTGCCTGAGATGGAACAACATCTCACCCGCCGCTCGGCCCTCCGGAGGGTGATCAAACGCGGCGCCGGAAACGGCGGGTGAACTCCGGGTAGTTGCCCCTCGCTGAGTCGGGCCCGTTCCAGACAGCATTGGCCCACTCCAGGGCTCTACCCGTAAGGCAAGTGACGAGGACACTCACGCTCTCCTCGTCCGAGGGAGCCGGCCGAACGGTGGCCAGGTAGAGGTCTAGTTGAAGCAGGAATCCCTGGCACCCCGCCACTGCTCCATCGTACTCCCTCGGAGGCGTAATGCGCAGAACGCTGGAACCAGATCCTGCTGGGGGAGATGGTAGAGTTGCTGGTGGGAGGGTAGGTGGGGTAGTCCTCTCCCAACGATCCATCCTCTCCATCATTTGATCCATCGCTGATCCGATGCGATGGAGGATGGACGTGTGATGAAGGACTCTCTCCTCCATCGTGGGAAGAGGGGTGGTCGCTGCTCCTGCTGACTCCATATTATGGTGCGGGCTTCTGTAACGCTCAATGAGTGTATAGGTGTGGAGTCAGGCGCAGAGAGCTAAAGGATGCGGGAAAAACACGCTTTAATGTCCAGAATAAATCACAGGAACAAAATAGAAAATAATAATGTGAAAAAATAAAGGACAGCGAGAAACCCGAAATGCAAACACAAACCACTCTAACACATACATACGAACAAGCCCGCACAAACAGAAGCGGGCTGAACGAACTTATATAACCCCACCCTAATAACCAAACAAGAAACAGGTGAAACCAATTAGACAAAACCAAACGAACACAGAACAAAGGATCGGTGGCAGCTAGTAGACCGGCGACGACGACCGCCGAGCGCCACCCGAACAAGAAGGGGAGTCACCTTCGGTAATATTCGTGACAAAACAGCACTGTTAAAAATATATGGCAAATGGAAATCAATATATATATTTATATGTACAGTATGTATGTGTATGTATGTGTATATTTACAAAAAAATTGGAAATGATGCAGACAATTACATTGATGGGAACTACAATCTATCTGCAATATTAAAGCTGACCTACCCCCTAAAATCAATATAGAACAATTATTGTAATAATTCACAGAATTGCAGAAAATTTGCTTTAAAACTGCAGCATTTTCTCTACCCCATGGCGAAATGTGTAGAATTGCAGGATATTTCCAACAAAACTGCAACATTTTCTCTCCACCCCATGTTACAATTAGTTGAATTGCATGAAATTAGTTTTGAAACTGCAAAATGTTCTCCACTCCATGACAAAATGTGAAGAATTGCAGAACGTTTGCTTTAAAACTGCAACACTTTCTCTACACCCCATGGCAAAATGTGTAGAAATACCGGAAATGTACTTCAACACTGAAGAAAAAAAATCCACTTTCCAAGAGGAACACCCCAACCAAAAATCACTTAGAGCCCACAAAAGGCTAGGGCCTAGGAACTGATAGTGCAGTCGGCAGGCTGTGTCAGTTGGGGGCAGTGGTTGCAATAAAAAATCACATTGCCTGATGCCCTGATGGACCTTAGAACTCCAGCCATTGACCTCTGACCCTGACGGCGCATCCATGTTCCTTACCTACCTGGTTAAAGCGATGCAAACAGAGAGATTTATCTGACTCTTTCAACCCCCTGCCTCCCTCCCTCCCTCCTCCAGCTCCACCCCCCTCTACAACCGACCACTGATCAGCCCACTCCATTTCCCCTGGACCCCCCCATCCACCTCCTCCTCAGCCTTCTTCTACCCCCCCCCCCCCCCTCCCCTCCCCCTCCACTTCCCCATTCCAATTGACTGTCCCATTTGTCACACAGAATTCTTTTGGCCCCTGGCTACTAGTTAACCTGCACTCGGAGACCCTTCTGTGAAATGCTAAAGATTGCAGAACCGTAAAAGAGGGGCGACATGATGTGCAATATGTCAAACAGAAGGACATTTTCACTCTTTCTCTCTCCCCTGCCAATGCACAGTGGAGGCCCAAGGGCATCATCCACCTCCGATCACTAGCCCTTGTATAAGTTTCCAATTCCAGAGAGCTGGGATTATGGTGCCTTTTTATTATTTATTTTATTTTATTGTCAAATTATTACAACGCTGATAAGATGGAGATGATGATGTCCCAGTGTGTCGGACCTTGACCTCTCTTCTGGTAACAGAGATCCCTCTCCACGGCTACTCTGGCTCACCCACACAGAGACCCGTGGACACCCACATCAGGCAGGGCGCAAATACAAAGCGTGTGCACGCACACGGACATTTATATACTTGAGCTATGCACAAGCGTAAACACGCATCCTGCATACACCATGCACAGATATATCATGTACTGTATACACATAGTCACAAACAGACGCAAGCACGCTCTCATCCAGCACACAGCATGGCACAGCAGCCCTCCGGTAAGGGCCTCCACTCATAGACATGGAGATTGGTTTTTAGTTAAATGTCAGTGGAGGTGAAAGGACAGCCCAGGGGTAGTGCTCTCTCTCCTCTCTCCTGTCTGACTGCTGTCACAACTGCTAGCGTTGTGTCAGTGTGAGGGCTCTGGGAGGGCTCTGGGTCACTCTGATTACACTTAATTAGGGTGGGGCTGAGCATCAGGGCTTTCATTACGCACACTCAGACCTATAGCTACATATTCCTGCTGTTGCTCAATAATAATGTTCTAACTCAATATTACAAAAAAAAAATGTCTGAAGCGATATGAAAATAAAATCTGCACTACAAATGAAAAGAATAAGGACATGTTTATCATACTTTTTAACCTAATTATCTGACTAAATAATGTAGCAACTGAAGTCTTGTGTGTTGCTTGTATTGAGCTATAAATACCTTCTGTGTGTGTCCAAGACTGAGCATTATCATGTATTTGTGTGTGACAGGATCCAGGCTGTCCTAACCCAGACGTACAGCTGTCAATCAGCCCTGGGTGACGCCCATCATGCTGGTATTCAGAAACCATGTCTGTAGGTTCTCCTTCCTTCCTCCCTCCCCTGCCTTAGCCTGGCCATCCTCCATCCGTCCTTCCATCCTGCCATTAGATCACACGGCCCGCTAATTCTTAACACTTGTGACAGTTTCTCCCCCCAGTGGCAGCAGTGAGGGCAGAGGCCGCATGAGTGGCAGGTGCCATTAGCTGTGTGCTGACCGAGGGCTGGGCCGCTTGACAGTGGAAAGGTCAGCCTCTTAACCACGCCAGCTGATTTACAGACAGACTAAACGCTCCAGATGGAGGGAGGAGGACCTCAGAGAAACCATCATCCAGCCAGGGTTTTATAATGAGTTGATGTATAAATGAGGACCACTAAAGACCTTGACATAGCATCATTAAGTTATGAAACACACATGGCATAAACAATCAATGAAAAATGTGTGCTGAATTTGATTGTATTTATTTGGAGTATTTCTTCCCTACAGGCCCATACACTATTCACTATAAGGGTTCTACAAGGAAGTGGGCGAAATAAAATCCTTGGCAGTAAGCGGAGATGTCCATGTTGTTGTTGTGAGTGGGGTTGCCAGGGGTTTTAATCAAACAGAGCAGAGCAGCATGCTCCAGGATCACCCCTGGTCCTCTCCTCACAGCCAACCCTCCTCTCTTCTCTGTTCCACCAGGCAGCACAGTCTGATAAATGGATCTCCCCATACACATAAACAACATCCCACATAGGGCCCTTCCCTTCTCCACTCTTCCCCACTAATTCCTATTCATTTAAACGCCACATGGGCAAGCGCCACAGCCAAAGACATTTATTATTTAGCTGTTTTGTTTATGAATAGCTTACAGGTGGACGCTCGAGACCAAATGCAACGGCACTCGTAAATCACAACACCGAGTCGTTTCCTAAAGCCGGGGGAGTGTACGATTATATGTAAGTGTGTCTCAGAGGGTATGTGTTTTAGTGTGTGTGTGTGTGCGCAGGCATGCATGCGTGCATGTGCGCTTTGGTGTGTAGTCGTCAATTACCCTCCGTGCTCTTCCTCTCCCTGTTTAATTAGTAATGAGGACAAATATTTGTTTGTTCCACAGGAGAGCGAGAGAGAGGAGGGCTTGAAGCCCCTCTGGACAAAATTAAAGCTAGCACTCTCTGTCAGAGGCTGCCTGCCCGTTCCCCACTGTAGACCCCACTGTTCTAGCTTTGTGGAAAGGCAGTAAGAAGCGCATGGTGGGGGGTAAACATGTAGGAACATCAACAACAGCAAGCAGGAAACTACCACAGCCGCCGCCCGCCAACCACTACACGCTACCACTTCACTTCCCCTGGGCTTATTTATCACTGCCCTGCCAGAAGATTTACTTCTGTCGGTTTTGAAAAGGAGAAAGTACACAGAACAAACATAGTCTCTGTTCTAAATAATATCTCACCTTGTACATTTGTCAATGTGACACTTTCACCTTTATTGAGTTACACTCCGGGGATTCGACTCTCTCTCTCCTTCCAGTCAGATCAGACTGAAGAGCTTATGTCCTGTAAAAGCAGTGTGCTGGAACTCTTCTGTAATGACTGGGTGGGAGTTTCCCCCCGTAGATAAGATAACAGTTGTTCTATCTCTAAAGGTAGACCCGTAGATAAGATAACAGTTGTTCTATCTCTAAAGGTAGACCCGTAGATAAGATAACAGTTGTTCTATCTCTAAAGGTAGACCCGTAGATAAGATAACAGTTGTTCTATCTCTAAAGGTAGACCCCTCCACTCTTCTCACCTGGATGGGTGTTGAGAGTCCTGCTCACGTAGTCGGCCTGTGCCTCTGGGTTAGTTTTTGTGAGTAGCTGCGCTGAGGGTAGCAGAGCTTTGACAGTCAGTCAGTGCTGCTGTCCAGGGTGCTGAAAACAAATAAGGAACCTGCCTCTCAAACAAAAAGCTGGAGCTCTCTTCTGTAGTTGCAGCAGAGCAGGCCACAGGGGAATGAGGAGAGAGTACCAGAGGTGATGAACTAGGCTGTGTCCCAAATGGCACCTTATGGCATCTGGTCAAAAGTAGTGCACTAAATAGGAAATAGGGTTCCATTTGGGTTGAAGGCCTAGTTTGCTCTGGTCTGGTGTGCCTGTGGACCCAGAGGTTTGGGGTCCAGGCTTAGCCAGCGGAGTGAGGGGATCTCATCAGGGCTCAGTGAGTAGAGCGGTTGGAGCGTTAGCAAAATGATTGATGTGCCCTTCTCCTGGGCACAACTGCTTCCGCTCTGCTTGTCTTTCATCTGGGGGCTTTGATTCTGTTTCCAGTCCGTCAGGCACGCAACTTATACCGATATGACAACAATGTGTGACACTGCATTGAGAGGCATTCTCAGACAGCCAGGCACCTTTGTTTTTTCAAACCGACCTCTTACAGAGAAGACGGCATATCTGCGTATTTTCATTTCGGGTGGTCAGATCTATCAAGCTGTGGGTCAGCGGGTTTTTGTTAACACAGTAGAGACCTGTGCATTATGCAACAACATACAGTATATAGGTACATTTATAATTCCTTAATTGAAGAAGGAACTTGATTTAGGGATGTACTTTGGTGAAAGTACATGCCAATGTACTGAGTTTTTTTCTCTAAACAGTATTTACAGCATTTACAGTTTGATGTCGACTCTCTGATCAGTCCTCGCCCTCTTCTACTGTCACATGACTTTGTCTGACCATTTTAACATTGTTTAATGGCCTGATTGTAGCATCCAATAACTTTCTGTTGTTATGTAGTCTCCAGCTAGCATGGTTATGTCACGTTCTGACCTTTATGTCCTTTGTTTTTGTATTTATTTAGTATGGTCAGGGCGTGAGTTGGGTCGGCAGTCTATGTTTGTTTTTCTATGTTTTGGGGTATTTCTATGTTTCGGCCTAGTATGGTTCTCAATCAGAGGCAGGTGTCATTAGTTGTCTCTGATTGAGAATCATACTTAGGTAGCCTGGGTTGCACTGTTTGTTTGTGGGTGATTGTCTATGTTAGTGGCTTGTGTCAGCACAGGTCTCATTTTGTAGCTTCACGTCGAATTTGGTTTATTGTTTTTGTTACTCTTTTGTATAGTGTTCAGTCTTTCTTTATTAAAGATTTACCATGGACACTTACCACGCCGCATATTGGTCCTCTGATCCTTTTCGCCTCTCCTCTTCTGATGAAGAGGAGGACGACCGTGACAGGTTAACTAAACCCTGTAAACCCAGTGAGCAGTACATACCTGTTAACCAGCCAGCACCACTTGAGTTTTTCTCAACCTTTGAATCATCCCGCCTGCTGTGTAACATATTATGCATACTCCACATGGCATGATTCACAACCTACACGGCTGCCTTCTGACACAGAGCAATACAAACAACAAACTCTAGCCTGGTTATTTTATTTCATTCAATTTGTCTTGCTTAAAAAACCAACAGGCCGTGAGCTGATGAATAACTCAGAGCAGGAGAATGGATGGTGGTGGTAGTGTAACGCTGAGAGGGGTAGCAGGTTCCGGCAGGTCTGCCACGGTAAGGTAGGGCCTGTCCCTGGGCTATCTACAGGCATGGTGTTCATCATGGTGTCTACCCAGAGAGGGGAGCCATCCATCAGGCCACATGCATCACAGATCTGGACCAGAAAGGGTGGCTGGACTAGAGAGGGTCTTATTCTGGAGAACTCTGGGTGATGTTGCAGGGACACTTTTAGGAGCTCTGTCGAACACTGGATGGGTGCTCTTGTTGTCTGGGGCACTTCACCGGTAGGTTGGTGAGGGAGAATAGAATGTAACAGGGATGAAGCCAGATCTTTGTTGGAGCCTGGTGGGGTCCACCACTACTCTCACCTGGTCCAGGAAAAGTCAAGTAAGGTGCAATCTTACAAAAAAAAAGGTGCTTTCTAGAACCTTAAAATGTTATTTGGCTGTCCCTAAAGGAGAACTCTTTGAAGAACCCTTTCTACATGGAAGCAAAAAGGGGGATAACCCGTTTTGGTTCCAGGTAGAAAGGATTCTTCAAAGAGGGGCCAGCTGAAGAATACTTTTAGAACAAATTTTGAAGAAATTTTGAAGTATGAATAATTTGAAGTTGTGGGTCAAATTAAAATCAGATCTACACAATGGTATGTTGTGGTGACAAATTACATTTACTACACTAGATAGAGTTTTATGTGGTAGACCGAAGGGAAATAGCTTATTACTGTGATAAATGCTGGTAGATTGACTTTTTCGATTTGAAATAATAATTTAGCCAAGATCAGCAAAGAGGACCTGGTGCAATGAGATGATAAGGAATGAAGATCATGCTGATAAAGCAGATCAGAGCAGCGTTTTAGAGGCTAAGAATAGCAGAGGAACCTGAGCCATGGGTCACTGGAGGAACGGAATAGTGTCTTCTCACAGCATCCTGAGTCCAGAGAGAGAGAATAACTTAAAAGGAAGCATGCCATTATTCTATTGTATATGTAGCTACTCTATCAGTAGGCAGTGTGTGTGGCATATTCAAACAAATGGCAAACTCCTAGAGCGAACGGAGAGAGAGAAAATAAAGCTAGCATTACATTCTCTACACCTACTTTATATTGCCTCTCCATCACTAGAAAACCCCATCTATTTATTGAGTATGTCTTTCCCGCAGGCGTTAACTGTCTTAGAATGAACTAAGAGTTACTCACAATGAGTTAAGGCAATTAATGAAAATATAGGCCAAAAAGAGGTCTATTGATTGACAACATGCTAATAGATCGATGGTCTATCTTTCCCTTCTCTATAGAGTGTGTTCAAATCCCTTTATGCCTCTCCTCAACACTTTGAGGTGTAGTTAGGGACTCCATCGTATCCCTGTGCTGTCATAATACTCAACATAACAAAACCTGCTGACTAAATAACCCTTTACCAGTCAATCCACATGGATCCATACCCCAGCCCTCTCCCAAATGGGAAGGGAAAATTATATAAGTCCAGGTGTGAGTCAAGTGTCTGAGTTGAGTGTATAGTAAAGTGTTGAAGGTGATGGGAATAGGAATTGTACTCAAGGGTCACTGGAGCAGACCCTCTAAATTCTACCACTCAGTCCCCCAGCTCCCTGTAGTTTAAATACACACATCCCTGACAAGCATTGATCCTGTTCCCCGCTCTGCAGTAGCAGCTATCCTGCATGTCAAAGCCCAGGAGATTGCTCTTAGCACTGGATTAAAGACAACTGGACACAGAGAGGAGAGAGAGAGAGGGTGGGAGAGGGTGAGAGAGGGTGAGAAGGGGGGGGAGAGTGCTGCTGGGCTCAATAAAGAAGACTTGCTTTATGACAGGCAAAATGCCTTATTATGGCTTGTCTCATTCTCACAGCTCAATACCTAATCTCACACGAATTGTCCTTTGTCGACGACGCAAGGAACAATATCCCGCTCTAAACAAATAACCACACTTACTTTCAAACAAGCATTGATAAAAGCGAAGGAGAAATTAGTGCAAGTGCACGGGAGAGGCAAAGTCTGAGTCCCATATGGCACCCTATTGCACATAGCGCACTACTTTTCAGCAGATCATCATGGGCCCCTGGTCAAAATTAGTGCACTATATAGGAATAGGGTGCCATTTGGGACAAAACCAAATGCAGGGGAAGAGATGCCACTGTAGTGGTCTAGTCTCCTGGCTGCTCTGCTCCTGATCAGATGTCTCTATCAGTCTGTCTATAATGGTGGGCCACAGTGCTGTCGGCAGCTCTATTGTGTTTCCTCCTCATCCCTTGTTTAGGCTGTAATTAAACAGAACAATGACTGGCGGCCTGGGAGACAGCAGCGCTAATTGCTAGCAGGATGAGATGGTTTTAGCTATCAGGCTAGCAGCCCTCTCTGCAACAGCTGACTGCACCGGAGAGAACGTATAGCTGCCACCATAGCTTAGGCCTTACTGGGCAAAAACTGGTTGAATCAATGTTGTTTCCACGTCGTTTCAACCAAAAACATCTATGTGATGACGTTGTATCAACATGGAAAACTGATTGGATTTGCACTTGTGCACGTGGCATTAAAACTTGAAAAAGTCATCAAAATAACTAAATGTGTTTTCTTTTAACCTAAATCAAATGACATGTTGATTTTTGGGGGGGATTTCACGTTGAATTCACGTTACTCTTCAACTCAACCAAATGTAAATCAAAACTAGACATTGAAATGACATCTGTGCCCAGTGGGTAGGCTCTACAACTTGAGTCCTGAGAGCCAAACATTCTGTGGGATGGATAGCTCTAACCATCAACATTCTGGGTTGTGATGAACAAACATTTCAGATGTGAGTGGGTTGAAACACAAACTTTCTTTTTTAGAATGAGACAAAAAACAATCAATGCAGCCGTTAAACTTTTTTTGTTAATGGTGTCAGAAATCACAGTGTCATTGTCATGATGGTCATTGTTTTCCTCCCCATGTAAACTCAGCCTGACAACACTCTCTTTTGATAAGAAAAATAATGGCCTATGTAGGTGCGTCTCGTTTGCACTTCCTCCATATTTTCACAGCTAGCGACTCCAACTCGTTGCCAGCATGCATAATATCCTGAACGTGAACTGTTTTGAATCGCTCCCTAACCGATGCCACCGCCGGGTCTTGGCAGGAGAGAGAAACATAAAGGCCTTTCCCTCAGCAATTAGAAAAGTACAGTTGTTTCGCCCTGGCCTGATGGCTTCATCGTGAAAACGACATGCTCCAATTAACACCCCCTTAATGCTACAGCCACAGACCCCCTACGCCCAGCCAGCCCTTTAGAACTGAGGAATCAAAGAGCCAGGAGGCGCTCTCGCCGAGGACGTAATTGGACCGGCCTCTGACCCTGTACCTTAAATCAGACCATTTGGAACTGCCCAAACACTCCCCCTTGCTAACTAGCTGTAGCTTCAAGCTCTCATTAGAAACAAATACCAGAGACAGCGAAGTGGGCACCGTCGCCACCGAGGGGCACAAACGACTACACCGCCGACTGGAGCTTAACGCGGCAGAGAGATCTAATAGGATGGTACGCAATCAGAAAAGAAATAATCACAATAACATTTTCGTTAATGCTTGTCATTTGCTTGAACGCATCTATTGGAGCTGCTCCAATTAATGTGAGAGGAGGAATCAAGTCTGAGTCTGGGAAGCAGGACAATGGGTCATTCAAATCTGATCACAGGGCATAGAGACTGACACTGGATGAACAAAACTTTAGCCATGAGGGTAAAGAGGCATATGGATTTAAATATGGTTGTCATTACGGAAACAGCAACTTGTTTTAAGGGAGGCTGCTGCTGGGTAGGCAATGAAAAGTATGTGACACAAGGAGAAATGATAGCATGGTGGCCATTACTGTAACTCATTCAATGTTAATGAGACAACTTTGTTTACTTGAGGTAAAAAAAAAGCTGTGGAATGATGTTATTGTTTACACTATTACTCAGGTATAAATAGTTGAG
The DNA here is from genome assembly GCF_045791955.1 of Oncorhynchus clarkii lewisi. NCBI lineage: Eukaryota > Metazoa > Chordata > Actinopteri > Salmoniformes > Salmonidae > Oncorhynchus > Oncorhynchus clarkii. The sequence continues at coordinate 21,975,017 of NC_092174.1, read as the reverse complement.
TGTGGAGTGAATAGTTGAAGGACATCAGAACTTAATTTAATATCACTATGCATTAGAATGACTAGGTTTTTATGAGGATGAATATCATAAAAATGTTGTTGGTTAATCACATGGGAGAGAGCACAATGTTACATTATGCTAATCTCACTGCCTTTCCAGAGAAAACATATTCATAGCTTTATTATTCAGCCATTTCTGTAATTTACATAAAGAATGTATAATTAGATCATCCTCCAATGAATAAAGGGAAGAGAGAGAGACATAACATAAGCACATTTCAGCAGGTTACTCTCTGTATGTATCACTGCATCATGATAGGTGTTGGTTGGTTGTGCTGCGTGCCCATTGATGATGTTGCATTATGGAGAAGAACAACCCAGCTCAATGAGTTCTGGTCCAGAGGGAGTCATCCGTTAGGACACCAGTGGCCAGGCAGACACACACAGGGAGAGAACCAACCAGAGCTGCTCCCACAGGGCCACAGGGAGACCGACAGTATTTATGGTGACATTTACTTTTCCTACCTGGGCGTTTTCTTTAAATCATTCTCAGCCGGGGAGGGCAGGTGACTTGTTCCATGGGCACACTGGGCTGGGAGGAACAGGATACGAAGGGAAGCCCGGTGTTTTTTTTATGGATTTCCTTCCATTAGCAAAGATGAATGATTCCTAGGTCAGTGAAGTTATCCAAAGAGGTTTATGTGAGTCTCAATTGGAACCCTATTGCCTATAGTGCACTACTTTTGACCAGAGCTCTATGGGAGCTCTATGAGCCCCGGTCAAAGGTAGTGCGCTAAATAGGGAATAAGGTGCCATTTGGGACGATGTGGTAATGGAGCCGTGGGTACAGCCTACAGGAGGAGGTAGCAGCTAGCCAAGGTGAAGGAGGCGAGGAGGAGAGGAGGAGGAAGCCATGGAAAAGTGCTTTGTCAAGCCCAGTGGCAGGTGCTTTATTGCAGGAGGCATGATAATGAAGCTGGCCTACTTTAACCAGGCAGCATTTTTCTTCTTGCTGAAGTAGCTCTTGTTCTCTCTCTCTCTCTCTCTCTCTCTCTCTCTCTCTCTCTCTCTCTCCCCCTCTCTCTCTCTCTATCTCCCTCTCCCTCTCCCCCTCTCTCTCACTCTCTCTCTCTCTCTCTCTCTCGCACTCTCTCTCTTTCTCTCGCCCTCTCTCCATCTCTCTCTTCCCCTCTCTCTCTCGCTCTCTCTCTCTCTTACTCTCTCACTCTCTCTCAGCCCCACTGACTTCCAGTACCCAGTAGCACACTCAGGGAAAATTACCCTAAATGGGCTCACTCTCTCAGAGTGGTGAGGGCTGGGTGTCAACCCAGAGCAGGGCACTCTCCAGGTGCTGGATGGACCACTCTAACTCTCTGCAGCTGTACCCAGGGCACCAGCACTGGCACAGGGGGGTAGGGGGTGGGCATTGACACTTACCCAGACTGTGCAGTACCAACACTGGGGTGGCTGTGGTCCTACTTCCCCTAGCGGATGTTGTAGTACACCAGTTAACTGTTTGATCATCTGTTTGGATCAAGATCAGTGAAGATGTGCTTGTTATCTCATGGGTTAATACTGTGGATGATATCAGAAATAGACAGATACTGCTGATCAACACACCTATCCCAATGCTTTTCTGTATGTAAATATACATACTTTCACTCTCCTGGTCTTTCTTAGTACGAGGCGTCTTAGAAGATGAGTGAATGATGTAATATATATGTATGGATTGGGAGCACATGAATGAATGATCATTACCATAACCAGTAGGGCAATGTCAAATGATTTATGCTAATTCATTAACATTTACATCAACAACTTGTCAATATCACAAAGAAAAGTTGTCAGCGACTTCATATGAGCTTTACCTGTATGTGCAGAATTTCAGTTCAAATCCAGACATATCGGACTGATCCTCATTTGGCGACATGACTTCTTCTTTAGCATCTAAATGTTTAAATATTTACTTAGGCTTTCATCTCTGGGTTTTTGTCTGGCGTGATACATGTTCATCAGAGAGACAGATCAGAAAAAGGCTGGCTGTGGAAAACGATCTGGCATATTCGTCTCATTAGCGAGCCATCAGAGTCATCCCCCTCCCAGATCCAACTTAACTGGGATTTTAATTAGCCTTTTCCATCATTGTGTTATTGCCAAGCCTTTATCTTCTCCTGGTTGTGTGACATTCTAGCTAACCTTGAACTGACCACCCCTTTGCTAATGACTTGAGTCTGTAGAGGAGAAAGAAAGGGGTGGTGCAGAGGACATGACACATGTACAAATTAAAAGAGAGCGAGGGCGAAGGGAGAAAAACCTTTAGATGGGGTTGAATTGTCTTCTATCTCTTCTCCAGCCACTGTCCTCTTAATCCTTATGGCACAAATGAATCTCAGGAACGTCACCTTATCTGGGCTTGCCTTTCAGATATCCCCCCACCGTCGCAGCTTCCTTCACCTTCTATGTCTTTCACACACACACACACACAAACCCACATGCACACAACACACACACACCATTACTCCATTGGTCTGGCTGCCTGTGTCTCTAGGCAGAGTGATTAACATAATGTGGCCAGCGCTCTCCCCAGAGATCAGACAGGGTCATGGAAGCAGGGTCCATTCGTGTGAGTGTTAAGTCAACCCGTGTTGATCTCACCTCTTGATTTCCCTGTCATTATGTCGGCCCCACGTTTGATTTCAGACATGCAGATTGGGGAGCAAGAGAGAGAGACTGGGGAGAGAGAGAGAGAGAGAGTGGGGGGAGAGAGAGAGACTGGGGAGAGAGAGAGAGAGAGAGAGATAGAGAGAGAGAGTGGGGAGAGAGAGAGAGAGAGAGAGAGACTGGGGAGAGAGAGAGAGAGAGTGGGGAGAGAGAGAGAGAGAGAGAGAGAGAGACAGAGTGGGGAGAGATAGAGAGAGAGACTGGGGAGAGAAACTACCACAGGGGTTGGGCTTGTTAATTCAACCCGTGTTGATCTCACCTCTTGATTTCCCTGTCATTATGTCGGCCCCACGTTTGATTTCAGACATGCAGATTGGGGAGCAAGAGAGAGAGACTGGAGATAGAGAGAGAGAGAGAGAGGAGAGAGATAGAGAGAGAGACTGGGGAGAGAAACTACCACAGGGGTTGGGCTTGTTAATTCAACCCGTGTTGATCTCACCTCTTGATTTCTCTGTCATTATGTCAGCCCCACGTTTGATTTCAGACATGCAGATTGGGGAGCAAGAGAGAGAGACTGGGGAGAGAGAGAGAGAGAGAGAGAGAGAGAGAGAGAGAGAGAGAGAGAGAGAGAGACTGGGGAGAGAGAGAGAGAGAGGGGAGAGAGAGAGAAACTACCACAGGGGTTGGGCTTGCACTATCGATGTCAAAGCATGGCCAAAGACTGATCTAAGAACACGACTCTGAAGGAAGTTTTAATGATCTGGTCCCATTGGTGGAGAAATATGGTGTCTGAATCTCTCATCATGTCTATATCCTGTTGACACAATATCTTTCAACACTGTGAAACTGTCTGCAGTCAGATGAAGATTACAGCAAACATACAGTACACTATAGACTCTCCAAATGAAAATGGCATCATGAGCTGTTAAGTGTGAATTGACAATGTGAGATCTTAAGTCACACGTACACCAACGGCTTTACAACAATTAAAAAGCGCTAACATTCTGGCACCATGATCGTGAAGATGATCCAACCATCAATGATACTAGATTCAATCTGTAGCGCAGAAGGTCAGCATTGTAGCGTGGTTGAAATGTAAAGGTAATTTACGATTGAGCCGACATACTATATAGCCTATGCAGCGTTTACAGTGAATGCAGTCTCCGCGAACGCAGAAACATTGCCTTTAAATGTAAATCACGCTATAACGCTGATCTTCTGCGCTACTGATTGAATCAGGCCTCTACTTCCAACAACAATAACAATTGCCAAACAGATAATTTAGCTAAGGGGCAAAACAAGGCAATCTCTCGACATAAGTGAGTAGAAGATCAAAAAAAGGTCCACCCAGCCATCCGGCCAGGCAGAATTAGTCAGTCAGTGCTCCATGGCCTGACGCTCCCAACGCGTGGCCCTGTCTGTGGGGTGCAGCGACATAGCAGCACCACTTAAATACAATTGTGCTGTGACCCGGCTGCTGCCAGCCGACGCTGTCTCCACTGCTATGCTTGACCCTTTTTAACTGCTCCTGGAGGAGACCCTTGACAGGCCCTCCCCCTGCCTGGCTGAGCTGAGCCGAGTGTGGGGGCGGAAGGAAAGGATGGAAGGAGAGGGAGCAGACAAGGACCAGAGGAGGATCAGGGCAATAGAGCCCTCGTCTCTCCTCGCCTGGCTGGGCTCTCCTCCTCTCCTCCTGGAGGGCCCTCCAGTCCTGCTCCAGGGGCTTGGAACGTCCAGGTACTGCCGACATGCCATCGACATCCCACTCCTGAGCTATGGTAATGGGGCCAGGATGAACTCTTCAAGTGGCTTAAAAGCCTCTCTTGGCCAGGGCTTTTCACTGTACCGAGGGCTGGAGATGGAGTGGAACAGTCAGTTTGGATGGAGAGGTAAATAGTGGAGACAGAGGGTGTCAGAGAGGGGACCCCTGGGGCTTTTAACTGGGGGCTTCCAGTTATTAGGGCCCTCCTCTGGGGCCCCAGGTTACTGTTTCAAGGGCAGACAAGTGTGTGACTCTCCTTCTCTACTGCATGACCTCCAGCTCAACACTCAACAAAGATTATCAAAAGAGAAACGCTGGCAGGCTGGAGAGGAGTGAGTGACGTAAAAGCTGCATCCCTAGATGGCTAAATGTCAGGATGAAGTGTTGTAGTGTCAAGTCCTGACGTGCAAGTTTAGGAGCACTTAGATTGTATCTCCAATTATAGGCTGCATTGTGATTTAAAAATATTTTTTATAAAAGGAATTCAACACCCTGCGTAGAGAATGACTCACAGAACCATTGGACCTGGATCCCAAAATTCTGCAGTGTTGTATGAGTCAGCTCTTTGACCGTGGTTATGATAAGCTCAGTGGTTGAAGTACTGAATGGTAAAACTGAATGCAACAAAACTATGACAAAATAGTATCCCAATGAGAACATTGTTCCGGTCGAATGTGAGTCTATTTCCTTACAGGAGGGGGAGTTAACCCCACCCTGTCACTTCACACCTCTCCCTCACCACCCACCCTGCACACCAAACTCCCTCTTTCCCCCTGTCCCCCTCTCTCCCTCTCAATCTGGTGACACCATTGTAACCACTAATTAGAATTCTGTCACTAAGTAAATGCATTGTGACCGGCGGGTGACAGCTGTGCCTGGCCTAGCTTTTTTTTGGGGGGGAGGGCAATCAACAGAGTGGCAGGCAGGCAGGCTGGTGACGACGGTGGCAGGATCCCTTTTAACGGGAGAGGTGCTGCTCTCGCCACTGACCTGACAGTCATTTAAATTACACAGAAGAGTAGGGGAGGCCAGCCCAACACTGGGGAATAATGCACTGACTGACTGACTGACTGACTGACTGATTCCTGTTTGCCCTGACAACTAGCCGCACTCTCTTCCCTTTCAATTAGAACAAGGAGAGGAGCGTGGGCCTGCATCGCCCTGCCTCAACCTTCACTAATCCCCCAGCAGGGAGGCAGGAAAGCGGGAAGGGAGGCAGGGAGGGAGGTAGTGAGGGAGGTAGTGAGGGAGGAATGGAGGAATGGAGGATGGAAGCCAAGGAGGTAGTGAGGAAGGGAGGGATGGAAACAGGGAAGCAGGCAGACAGGTAGGCAGGGAAGCAGGTAGGGAGCTGACAGATAAGTGGCCCCTCTCCTCTCCTTGTCCCTTGTCTCGCTCGGCAGTGTTAAGGTATCCAGGCTCCATCCCCTCGTCAAGGAAGAGGACAGAGGAGGTATCCACGCTTGTTTGTCTGTCTAGCTAACGAGCATACTAACCAAGGCTTGAGTTCATCATTATTGTTAGTCACACAGTAGTGGTGGTGTATTGTGCCATGGAGACCACTTTGGAATACTTCTGTGTTTTACAGTCTCCAACAAGTTGATATTCTAGCATAGGGCGAGAGAAAACAACATACAGGACTTGTAGAGACTCACGTACTGTAGCTAGCTACTGTCTTGGCCTTTCTTTAGTAAACTCCGCAGTCCCACTGTTACTAGCACCACGCTTGACTCTCTCTCTCCCTTAGCTTGTTGCTACTATTGTATGCCATTGATAAACAATACTCAAAGTCCAGAGGATATACAGGAGCTACTCATTAGACATTCCAATTATTCTACCATTCAGAGAACATTGTCACGTTAAACCTTTTTGTGCATGAGAAATCCTTAAGAGATAGCTTTCCCGACTAAATGTCATCCTTTACACCGAACAGGCCCCCTTTCCCAAAAATCAATGAGAGGAAAGTGAGGAAAGAGGGAGCGAGGCCATTGGCCGGGCGGGCTGAGGAGTGTTTTATATGCAGAGAGCTGAGGACAGGGACCAGGAGGAAGAGATGGGGAAATGTCTTCCATTGATTTACACTGACAGTCCCACAAATCCATCTGCTCCACACCAGTACTGTTACTGACAGACTGACTGACTGACTGACTGACAGAGGGGATAGCTGATGGTTATCACATGGAAGGGAACCAACAACCAACCATTCCATTACTTATCTTTGATTCTTGACACTAGGGTGAAAAACGGTGTTACCACTTCTGATTATGCCAGGCAAGCTGAGAATAGAAGCACGTTTATCGATAATATCATTAGCATACTTCTAAACTCGGGACAAATATTTTGAGTGAGGGGATTGGTTGTGGTTGTTTCTGGGGCAAGGGGATTGGTTGTGGTTTATGTGTTCATGTCCTGGTTCCTGTTTGACTAGTCCTGGCTGATCTGGGCTGATCTGTTGGCACACCAGGCCTTGGCTGCATTTCAGGTCTGAACTGGGTCTGTGTCCCAAATGCACCCTATTCCCTATATGGTGGTCTAAAGTAGTGCACTGTGTAGGCAATAGGATGCCATTTGGGATACAACCTGTGCCCTAATATAGGGTGATGGGGGACATGGTGCTCCAAGCCAAGACTTAGCAGCACCTCTGGGTCTGGTGTGGCAGTGGATTAATGTATATCAGCAGCTTGTGTTTCCTTTTCTTCCCTCGCTGTGCACTGACATGCAGATGTCCTCACTCACTAAAGCCTGTCATTAGGATGGAAGGTCTCGCTCGCCGCTCCAAACTCTGACCCTTCCGAGAACTCAGAGACAGAGAGAGAGAGAGAGTGGGGGTGGAAGAAAGAGAGTGGGGTGGGAGAGAGAGAGAGAGAGAGAGAGAGAGAGAGAGAGAGAGAGAGAGAGAGAGAGAGAGAGAGAGAGAGAGAGAGAGAGAGAGAGAGAGAGAGAGAGAGAGAGAGAGAGAGAGAGAGAGAGAGAGAGAGAGAGAGAGAGAGAGAGAGAGAGAGAGAGAGAGGCAGCACCACAGCCAAACCAGAGAGTATCCCCAGTGGAGCTAACAAGTGCTATTGGCACAGCCCAGAGAGCCACCACAATAACAACAGCAGACTGGAATTGTTAAACAGATCTAATGCATGCATTTCACCTGCTTCTCATGTATCACACACACCAGATAGCAAGTGGGGGGATATCTACTGATCCACCATACTACTCCTCCAGCTGCAAGCTTTGTCTTTCACCCTGAGATGTTTGTTAGCTGTGAGGAGAGAGGGAGAGAGAGAAGCAGAAGAGTTACCAGAGTGGACGTGAGTGACATATGATTGGGCTCTTCCTTCTGAAATATTCATGGCTTTTCCAGGGGAGAGGAGGGGAGGAAGTTAATTTAGCCCTTTCGCTATGCTGAGGGTAATTAAAAGAGATGATCGATAGTCTCTCCCCCTGTGTCTGATAACAACTACCCCCCCACACACACACACCCCCTCTAAACCCCCACCCACAGACACAAAGCAGAGAGGTGTGGGAGAAAGGGATGGGATAGAGGGATGGAAGAGAGGGATGGGAGAGAGGGATGGAAGAGAGGGATGGGAGAAAGGGATGGAAGAGAGGGATGGGAGAGAGGGATGGGAGAGAGGGATGGGAGAGAGGCATGGAAGAGAGGGATGGGAGAGAGGGATGGGAGAGAGGGATGGAAGAGAGGGATGGGAGAGAGGGATGGGAGAGAGGGATGGAAGAGAGGGATGGAAGTGAGGGATGGGAGAGAGCAACGAGAGAGGGATGGAAGAGAGGGACGGGAGAGAGAGAGGGACGGACGGGAGAGAGGGACGTGAAAGAGGGATGGGAGAGAGAGAGGGACGGATGGACGGACGGGAGAGAGGGACGGACGGGAGAGAGGGACGGACGGGAGAGAGGGACGGACGGGAGAGAGGGACGGACGGACGGACGGGAGAGTGGAACGGACGGGAGAGTGGGACGTGAAAGAGGGATGGGAGAGAGAGAGTGGGACGGATGGACGGACGGGAGAGTGGGACGTGAAAGAGGGATGGAAGAGAGAGAGAAGGACGGATGGACGGACAGGAGAGAGGGACGGACGGGAGAGTGGGACGGATGGACGGACGGGAGAGAGGGACGGACGGGAGAGAGGGACGGACGGGAGAGAGGCACGGACGGGAGAGTGGGACGGATGGACGGACGGGAGAGAGGGACGGACGGGAGAGAGGGACGGACGGGAGAGTGGGACGGATGGACGGACGGGAGAGAGGGACGGACGGGAGAGAGGGACGGACGGGAGAGTGGAACGGATGGACGGACGGGAGAGAGGGACGGACGGGAGAGAGGGACGGACGGGAGAGAGGGACGGACGGGAGAGTGGGACGGATGGACGGACGGGAGAGTGGGACAGATGGACGGACGGGAGAGAGGGACGGATGGACGGACGGGAGAGAGGGACGGACGGGAGAGTGGGACGGATGGACGGACGGGAGAGAGGGACGGACGGGAGAGTTGGACGGACGGGAGAGAGGGACGGACGGGAGAGAGGGACGGGAGAGAGGGACGGGAGAGAGAGACGGACGGGAGAGTTGGACGGACGGGAGAGAGGGACGGACGGGAGAGAGGGACGGGAGAGAGGGACGGGAGAGAGAGAGAGGGACGGACGGGAGAGAGGGACGTGAAAGAGGGATGGGAGAGAGAGAGAGGGACTGATGGACGGACGGGAGAGAGGGACGGACGGGAGAGTGGGACGTGAAAGAGGGATGGGAGAGAGGGAAACTGAGAAGAATAGGCTTGGGTCTCATTTAAATTCTAACTGGAGTGTTTACATATGTGAAATAGATAAGAGCATGCCAACTCTATTTTGAAAAATGCACATTACAAGCATTGGAACTGTAAGTATTTGTTACTGAAATATGTCAATTCTCAGTTAATTTTAGTTTAGTGAGGGAAAAAATATTAATTTGGTGTACTAGATTTGTGTATAATCATGGCACTGAACAGGCTTTTAGAAATAATAACTGCTGATGTCTGTCATCATAATTCTCCCAGTCAGTTATCTTCGAATGTTGGTTTCCGGCTCAAATGTTGATTTCTATTCTGTGAGAATGTGAGTTCCTGCAACAGAAGAAGAGAGAGCTCAAATCTTTCCATAAACTGGACTCCATCATCAATATTGTAGAGCAATCCATAGTTCAGGAATACCTAACTAATTAGAGTTGGCTTTAAATAATTTATCTCCTTAACTTTTATTGATTTGTCAGTTCTGCGGTGTGAGTTGAGCTGTAAAATTGACTATCCTCAAACAGACATGCTCGTCTGCGGCTTTATGGGCAGGCACACACACACACACGCACGCACACACACACACACACACACACACACACACACACACACACACACACACACACACACACACACACATACACACACACACACACAGGCACACACACACACACACATACACACACACACACATGCACGCGCGCACACACACACACACACACACACATGCACGCACACACACACACACACACACACACACACACACACATACACACACACACACACACACACATACACACACACACGCACGCACGCACATACACACTTCTTAATGAAGACGCAGCGGCAGCATGTCGTGACAGCACAGCCGGAGAGGAGAGGAGACTATCACTGTAAACCATAAGGATCAAGTATTAACAGCCTGGCCTAATTAACAATGTCTCAATTAAACATCTCCCTCGTTATGGACACTAACCTGCTGGGACCCGTTAAACACCTGTAACGCATATTTCATCCCTTCAATAAACCCAGTCATCAATGATGGGAACTTCAATGAGGAGATCACGACGCAAATAATCCACTTCACTACAGTCAATTGGCCAATTTGTTTGATATTTGGTTAAAAGGTAATTGCTTAATTGATGAGGAATTATTTTCAGATGGCTAGGAATCAATGGGCCAGTCATTCTGCATTAGTTCAGTTGACTGACAGGAGGGTGAGTGATCATAGACAACAAGCAGGGGGAATGGGGAGAGTGATGATCCAATCAGCAATAGGGAAAAACATTACTGTAGCAACAGTGAAGATGGCATCTACAGTGCCTTGCGAAAGTATTTGGCCCCCTTGAACTTTGCGACCTTTTGCCACATTTCAGGCATCAAACATAAAGATATAAAACTGTATTTCTTTGTGAAGAATCAACAACAAGTGGGACACAATCATGAAGTGGAACGACATTTATTGGATATTTCAAACTTTTTTAACAAATCAAAAACTGAAAAATTGGGCGTGCAAAATTATTCAGCCCCTTTACTTTCAGTGCAGCAAACTCTCTCCAGAAGTTCATTGAGGATCTCTGAATGATCCAATGTTGACCTAAATGACTAATGATGATAAATACAATCCACCTGTGTGTAATCAAGTCTCCGTATAAATGCACCTGCACTGTGATAGTCTCAGAGGTCCGTTAAAAGCGCAGAGAGCATCATGAAGAACAAGGAACACACCAGGCAGGTCCGAGATACTGTTGTGAAGAAGTTTAAAGCCGGATTTGGATACAAAAAGATTTCCCAAGCTTTAAACATCCCAAGGAGCACTGTGCAAGCGATAATATTGAAATGGAAGGAGTATCAGACCACTGCAAATCTACCAAGACCTGGCTGTCCCTCTAAACTTTCAGCTCATACAAGGAGAAGACTGATCAGAGATGCAGCCAAGAGGCCCATGATCATTCTGGATGAACTGCAGAGATCTACAGCTGAGGTGGGAGACTCTGTCCATAGGACAACAATCAGTCGTATATTGCACAAATCTGGCCTTTATGGAAGGGTGGGAAGAAGAAAGCCATTTCTTAAAGATATCCATAAAAAGTGTTGTTTAAAGTTTGCCACAAGCCACCTGGGAGACACACCAAACATGTGGAAGAAGGTTCTCTGGTCAGATGAAACCAAAATTGAACTTTTTGGCAACAATGCAAAACGTTATGTTTGGAGTAAAAGCAACACCATGAACACACCATCCCCACTGTCAAACATGGTGGTGGCAGCATCATGGTTTGGGCCTGCTTTTCTTCAGCAGAGACAGGGAAGATGGTTAAAATTGATGGGAAGATGGATGGAGCCAAATACAGGACCATTCTGGAAGAAAACCTGATGGAGTCTGCAAAAGACCTGAGACTGGGACGGAGATTTGTCTTCCAACAAGACAATGATCCAAAACATAAAGCAAAATCTACAATGGAATGGTTCAAAAATAAACATATCCAGGTGTTAGAATGGCCAAGTCAAAGTCCAGACCTGAATCCAATCGAGAATCTGTGGAAAGAACTGAAAACTGCTGTTCACAAATGCTCTCCATCCAACCTCACTGAGCTCGAGCTGTTTTGCAAGGAGGAATGGGAAAAAAATTCAGTCTCTCGATGTGCAAAACTGATAGAGACATACCCCAAGCGACTTACAGCTGTAATCGCAGCAAAAGGTGGCGCTACAAAGTATTAACTTAAGGGGGCTGAATAATTTTGCACGCCCAATTTTTCAGTTTTTGATTTGTTAAAAAAGTTTGAAATATCCAATAAATGTCGTTCCACTTCATGATTGTGTCCCACTTGTTGTTGATTCTTCACAAAAAAATACAGTTTTATATCTTTATGTTTGAAGCCTGAAATGTGGCAAAAGGTCGCAAAGTTCAAGGGGGCCGAATACTTTCGCAAGGCACTGTATTTGCATTCATCAAATAAGTATCAAATGCCATGTTTAAACTGCATCCTCATGTATGTCTATTGAGTTACAGTAAGCATGGTTTGCATGGAAAAATAATAAGCTCTGGATGCTGTTGGTGGAATCTGTTCGTTTTTAAAAAGACAATAGTTGATGTGTGTCTGACACAGTGCTACAGGATACAACCGCTAGCTTTGGTATGTTTTATATAACATTCTATCTATCATCACCTAGTCCACAATTTTGCACAGGGCCAGGTTATCTTATCTGGTGTCTGCATCTGCTGTACGTCCGCAGTGTCTGCCCTGGGTCTGTCTGTCCATGTACTGACTGCACACCTGATGCACTAGTGAGGAGGAAGGAGGGTTCTGGGGTCAGAGGTCAGGATATGACCTTACACATCTGG